>NC_083707.1:32505000-33147812 GCF_033118175.1 Dama dama | reverse complement strand
TTCTCCAGGGGATCTTCCAGACCCAAGGATCGCACCTGGTCTCCTTCATTGCAGGTGGATTCTTCACCACTGGAGCCACCAGAGAATCCCTCTATTAACCTACTACTTTTGGATTGATAAGTAAAATAAGTCAATGGTATGTGATATTATTTTCCTTATTGTTGCCTGCATGGGCAGTGAATGGAGGACCTTAATATCAAGAGACGTAGCTGGAAGGCTAAATTCATTCTAAGTTTCTACCAAGTGTGAGGTAAGACAATTGGGATGGAATGGGAAGAACCAGTTTGCTTCTTCCTTCATCAGTCTCTTTCCTTTGGAAAACTATATATATTTGAAAGACATGTAGGTTCTGAGGTATATATCCTTTTTTATTACCCAGATCCTACTCCAGGTTTTTGAAGTGGTTACCTAATGAATACATATGAAGTAGAATTGTTCAATAAGGAAGCTCCAGGCTCAGCTTATGGTTACCAAATGAGAAAAATAGTTTTTTTCCCTTCCATTGAAATTACAAGAAAAGGGGAAATGTAGCCAGTTCTTTTTTTCTTCACTTTAGTAAATTGAGAAGCACTGCAAATGAAACTAACAAATTATATTGGGGTAGAATATATTAATACAAATTTCTTTATAATTTAATCATGCCATATAGAATATATGAAGTATTTTAATGTAAATTTTGAACATACAGTTTCATTTATAAAATACAAAAATGGGCATAATTAATTTATGATTATAAATGTCAAGACAGTTTTACCCACAGGGTTCACTGACTAGGTAAGGGAATTTTTGAGGTGCTTGTTTCTTTTTAAAAAATTTCTCCTTTATTTATTTAGGTCATGCCATGTGGGATCTTTGTTCCCTGACCAGGGATGGAATCCAAGACCCCTGCATTGGAAGCATGTAGTCTCAACCACTGGACCACCCAGTCTCAACCGCCAGGGAAGTTTCCAAGGTGCTTTATTTCCTGCCTGGGGTAGTAGTTCCAGGGGTATGTTCGATTTGTAAAAATTAATCAGTTACACATCTATGATATGTGTACTTTATACAGTTGTGATTTATGTGCTTTTCTTGTATATATCATACTTAAACAAAAAGTAATAAGACAAAATGAAACAAAATGCAGCCTTAGCCCTTAGCACCTTACTTCTATTTAGGGTAAACAAGAAAGAAAACTTCCATTTCTGTTGTTCTTCAATCCTCTGTATAGATTCCTGTTTCCATTTGGATCTATTTTCCTCTGCCTGAAGAACTTCCTTTCACATTTCTTGTAGTGCTAGTTTCCTGATGGTGAATCCTTTCAGCTTTTATACATCTGAAAAATTCTTTATTTCAACTTTTTTTTAAAAATTATTTTTATTAGGTACAGAATTCTAAGTTGATTTTTCTTTTCAGCCCTTGAAAGATGTTGACTAGTATCTTCTTGCTTACATTGTTTCTGATGAGAAATCTGCTGCCATCCATGTATTTTTTTATTTTGTATGTAATTTTCCTCCTCTGGCTGCTTTTAAGACTTTTTCTTAAAACGCTGGTTTTTAAGGGTTTGATTTGATGTGCTTTGTGCAGTTTTCACCACGTTTCTTGTGTTTAAATTTCACTGCATTTCTTGGCTTATAGTTTTCATCAAATGATGAAAGCTTTTAGCCATGATTTCTGCAATTTTTTCCCTTATGTTCCCTCCTCTCTACTTTCCTGCAGGGACTTCTGTAGGTATACATTAAGTCACTTGAAGTTGTTCTATAGTGTAGTAAAGCTCTCTTAAATAAAAAAAAATTCTCTTTTATGTCCGTTTTTCACTTTGAGTAGTTTATATTGCTCTGTGTTCATGTTCATGATCCTTTCTTCTACAATTTCTGATCTTTCATTAATCCTTTCTAATGTATTTTTAGTTCATACATTTCAGTTTTCATTTCTAGAAGTTTCATTTGGGTCTTTTAAAAATATCTTTTTTATCTATGTGTTTAGTCACTCAGTCGTGTCTGACTCATTGCGACCCCATGGACTGTATCCCAGCAGACTCCTCTGTCCACGGGGATTCTCCAGGCAAGAATATTGGAGTGGGTTGCCGTGCCCTCCTCCAGGGTACCTTCCCAACCCAAGAATTGAACCAGGGTCTCCTGCATTGCAGATTCTTTCCAGGTGAGCTACCAAGGAAGCCCATTATATCTGTTATCAGTTTAGTCACTCAGTTGTGTCCGACTCTTTATGACCCCATGGACTGCAGCACAGCAGACTTCCCTGTCTATCACCAACTCCTGGAGCTTGCTCAAACTCATGTCCATTGAGTCGGTGGTGTCATCCAACCATCTCATCCTCTGTCATCCCCTTCTCTTCCTGCCTTCAATCTTTCCCAGCATCAGGGTCTTTTCAAATGAGTCAGTTGTTCGCATCGGATGGTCAAAGTGTTGGAGTTTCAGCATCAGTCCTTCCAATAAATATTCAGGGTTGATTTCCTATAGGATGGACTGGTTTGATCTCCTTGGAGTCCAAATGACTCTCAACAGTCTTCTCCAACACCACAGTTCAAAAGCAACAATTCTTTGGCACTTAGCTTTCTTTATAGTCCAACTCTCACATCCAAACATGACTACTGGAAAAACCATAGCTTTGACTAGATGGACCTTTGTCAATAAAGTAATGTTTCTGCTTTTTAATATGCTGTCTAGATTGGTCATAGCTTGTCTTCCAAGGAACAAGCATCTTTTAATTTCATGGCTGCAGTCACCATCTGCAGTGATTCTGGAGGCCAAGAAAATAAAGTCTGACACTGTTTCCATTGTTTCCCCATCTATTTGCCATGAAGTGATGGGACCAGATGTCATGATCTCAGTTTTCTGAATGTTGAATTTTAAGCCAGCTTTTTCACTCTCCTCTTTCACTTTCATCAAGAGGCTTTTTAGTTCCTCTTCACTTTCTGCCATAGGGGTGGTGTCACTTGCATATCTGAGGTTGCTGATATTTCTCCTGGCAATCTTGATTCCAGCTTGAGCTTCATCCAGCCTGGCATTTCGCATGATGTACTCTGCATATAAGTTAAATAAGCAAGGTGACAACATATAGCCTTGATGTACTCCTTTCCCAATTTGGAACCAGTCTGTTGTTCCACATCTGGTTTTAACTGTTGCTTCTTGACCTGCATAAAGATTCCTCTGGAGGCAAATAAGGTGGTCTGGTATTCCCATCTCTTTCAGAATTTTCCACAGTTTGTTGTGATCCACAGAGTCAAAAGCTTTGGCATAGTCAATAAAGCAGAAATAGATGTTTTTCTGCAACTCTCTTGCTTTTTCAATGATCCAGCAGATGTTGGCAATTTGACCTCTGGTTCCTCTGCCTTTTCTAAAACCAGCTTGAACATCTGGAAGTTCATGGTTCATGTATTGCTGAAGCCTGGCTTGGAGAATTTTCAGCATTACTTTGCTAGTGTGTGAGATGAGTGTAATTACGTGGTAGTTTGAATATTCTTTGACATTGCTTTTCTTTGGGATTGGAATGAAAACTGACCTTTTATAATTCAGTGGCCGCTGCTGAGTTTGCCAAGTTTGCTGGCATATTGAGTGCAGCACTTTCACAGCATCGTCTTTTAAGATTTGAAATAGCTCAACTGGAATTCCATCACCTCCACTAGCTTTGTTCTTAGTGATGTTTCCTAAGGCTCACTTGACTTCACACTCCAGGATGTTTGGCTCTAGGTGAGTGATCACACCATTGTGGTTATCTGGGTCACAAAATCTTTTTTGTACAGTTCTTCTGTGTATTCTTGCCACCTCTTCTTAATATCTTCTGCTTCTGTTAGGTCCATACCATTTCTGTTCTTTATTGTACCCATCTTTGCATGAAATGTTCCCTCTAATTTTCTTGAAGAGGTCTCTATGGGGTTTGATTCTAAATGTGATTTCATCCCTCCTACTGTCTGGTTGGGGCTCCTCCTTTGCCCTTGGAAGTGGGATATCTTTTTTTGGTGGGATCCAACATTCTCCTGTCGATGGTTGTTCAGAGCTTAGTTGCAATTTTGGAGATTTCAGAGGAGAAGATGAGGGCACATCCTTCTACTCTGCCATCTTGTTTTTTAAAAATTGTATCTTATATATCTGTTTAAAAATATGGAATACAGCTAGAATAACTGCTTTAATGTCTTTGTATTTGTGTCAGTCATGGGTTTCACTGATTGATTTTTCTCTGCATTATGGGTGTTATTTGCCTGCTTCTTGGCATGTTTGATTATTCTTAATTGGATTTCAGATGGTATAAATTTTACCTTGTTGGGGACTGGATATTTTTATGTTCTACAAATACTCTTGAGCTCCTGTTAAGTCACTTGGAACTAGTTTGATCCTTTCAGGTTGTGCTTTTAAGATTTGTGAGGCAGGATCCTAGCAGTATTCAGAAAGGGGCTACCTATTTCTGACTACTGAGGCAAGACCTTTCTGAATATGGAATATTACTCAATGGCTTTTTGAGTAAATTACTCAGTTACTCATGAATTGAGATTTCGTGTCTAACTGGTGGGAACAATTTTGTAACTGGCTCCCTGTGACTCTTGGGTATTGTTAATCTTTTTGAGTGGTTCTTCTTCCTGTCTGAGAACATTTCCCCACACACTGTGCTGGTCAGTATCCTGGTGAATGCTTGAGGAGGGCCCTCTGCAGCTCCCTAGCACAGAGTTCTGTCTGGTACTGCCCAACTCAGCTTAACCTCCCTATCTCAGGGAATTTGCTGGGCTTCCTCTGGATACCCTTCTCTGCTCTGTGCCCTGGAAGATTTCTCAAGATAATGAGCTGGGGCAACTGCAGGACTTTCCTCACTTTCTCCTCTTCTCTCAGGGATTAATGTTCTTCATTACCTGATGTCCAGTGCCTCAAAAACTACGGTTTCATATATTTTGTCCATTTTTTTCACTGTTTCAGCTGTGATGGTGAATTCAGCCCCTGATATTATATCTTGGTCTAAAGGGGACATTTAACTGGATTTATATCGTCTCATTTGAGTCCAATTCCTTACCTATAGAGTGTATCAATTATATTTTATATAATATTGCTCTATTAATGGGAAATAGATGAGTTACATCAAAATGTTTAAGATAAGACCTTTCACTGTCTTTGGAAACACTTCTTCAGTGTCAGTTAAGAGGAAACTGTTACCACAAGTCTGCTTTTATCAAGAATCAGGAAGTACTATGAGATCAGCATTAGCCTTTCTTAAAATGTTGTTATGTGTAGGAGACTATATATTTTGGTGTTCGACTGGAAAAGACACTTGTCAGAATTGTCTTGCTGGCTTAGTCTGCTGTATTAAGTTTGATGTCATGTCTACTAATGGCACAAATTCTTCTCATGTGGTGCCATTTACTAATGACACAAATTCTTCTGCTAGTAATGACATAAATTCTTTTTCAAAAATTGCTTTAGCATTTTTAATGAGCTTACTAGCTTTTGCTATAATGCTAGGAAATGCTGTGGTCATTTTAGCTTTTGTGGTGGACAAAAATCTTAGACATCGAAGTAATTACTTTTTTCTTAACTTGGCCATTTCGGACTTCTTTGTTGGTAAGTTACATATCTTTATTTAAGATAATCTTTCTTGATTATAATTTATTTCTAAAAACATAAAATAAGCTTTTATTATTTCAAAGGACTGTATAAAATTGGGTACTATTAGAAATAAAAGCTTTAAGGATTGAAAGTCAGGGGAGGCTATATGGCACTATATGGGAATGATATATATATATATATATATATATTTATATATATATATAAATAAGGTTTGCAGGGGAATTTTCCTCTAAAAACAGTTTCTTTTTATGGAATAAAAATAAGTCCAACATGGGGTGATACCAAAAAAAAACCAAAAAAACAAAAAACAACAACAACAAAAAAATAAGTCCAGTATTGCTTTAATCTAAGAGTTATTTTTTTTTTCTGGAGCTATTTTCCTTGCATGTTTAGGCTTATAAGCATTCATTTTTAAGTAAGCATAGTTTCTTTAATATCACAGTGTTGGAGTTATAGGAAATGATGCATATACTGGTAATTGGCACAATCAGAAAATAGGATGTTCAGGTCAAATAGTATAGCTGATATTATTTTATGATATGCTATATCATAGCATGTTGTAAAGTACACCGAACACTGACCTACTTTGCATATGATATGGTATCATAGTGTCAAATAACTGTAAGATCATAGAAATCAAAGTAATCTTTCCTTGAAAATGTGTACTCCATAATTTCTTACTGCCTGATGATCATTTTTCACAATCCTGATAATAATGAGTGTATAGTTAAAGTCACTCAGTTGTGTCCGACTTTTCGTGACCCCATGGACTATACAGTCCATGGAATTCTCCAGTCCAGAATACTGGAGTGGGTAGCCTTTCCCTTTTCCAGGGGATCTTTCCAACTCAGGGATTGAACCCAGGCCTCCCACATTGCAGGTGAATTCTTAACAAGCTGAGCCACCAAGGAAGCGCATATCCTTGCAATAATAAGTAAATATGCAGAAGTGTCTACTGCTGATATTGTCTTATAGGACCTCCTAGTTAATTTGTTATTGTGTATAGCTACATAATTACGTTATGTTATGTTAAAATGAAGCAAAACTAACACAACACTAAGTTTAGTGCCTGGAACATAGTGATTGCTCAACTTGTGTTAGTCTTTTCACTCTTGATTTCTCTGCAGACAAATGTCAACTCAAACCAAGTTCACAAATGCTAGTAGAGTGCCTACCATGTATAAGTACTGTTAAGTACCAAGTGCAATTAGATGGTGAGGAGAGATAGACAGGACTAGGTTAATCTGTTTCTTTAATAAGCCTTCGAATAGTAGAGTAGTTAAGAGAAGTTCAGAAACAACTAACAGGACAAATTGATATAAGAACCTACAAAGACCTACCAGTGTTATAGGCACTCAGAGGCGGGGCGGTGGCAGGGTGCGGGGATGGGGTGGGAAGGGGTATACATTTTTGTTAGGGGGTAGTGGCCTCCAAAATGAACTTTAGGGGATGGGAAGAATTTCCATAGGCAGAGATGGAGAGGGCAGAGAATTCCAAGAATCAATAGAGACAGGCAGATAGAAAATCATTGCATGTACCTTCCTAAGTGTGAGCTCCAGGCTGGCTTGTGTGCAAATGGGCTGTATGAGAACAGCAAAGGGTGAAGATGGAATAGTTGGAATCTATACAATGAAGGCCCTTGAATACTAGTGTGAGTCTGGATTGGAGCTTATTCAGAAGGCAATGAGACATTTAACTGAGTGACTGGGTTGAAGCTTCACATTAGAAGCATCAGAAGAGATGTAGGAGGTGGGAGAAGCTGGAGCAGGGGGTGGCTTGGTTTCTGAGAATCCTGCAGTGACCTTGGCAGAAATCAGCAGTGAGGCTCTGAGCAAGGGTCAGTTCAGTCACTTCAGTTCAGTTCAGTTCAGTCTCTCAGTCGTGTCCGACTCTTTGTGACCCCATGAACTGCAGGACACCAGGCCTGCCTGTCAATCACCAACTCCCAGAGTCCACCCAAACCCATGTCCATTGAGTCGGTGATGCCATCAAACCATCTCATCCTCTGTTGTCCCCTTCTCCTCCTGCCCTCAATCTTTCCCAGCATCAGGGTCTTTTCCAATGAGTCAGCTCTTCGCATCAGGTGGACAAAGTAACGCAGTTTCAGCTTCAACATCAGTCCTTCCAATGAACACCCAGGACTGATCTCCTTTAGGATGGACTGTTTGGATCTCCTTGCAGTCCAAGGGACTCTCAAGAGTCTTCTCCAACACCACAGTTCAAAAGCATCAACTCCTCGGCACTCAGCTTTCTTCCCAGTCCATCTCTCACATCCATACATGACCACTGGAAAAACTATAGCCTTGACTAGACGGACCTTTGTTGACAAAGTGATGTCTCTGCTTTTTAATATGCTGTTTAGGTTGGTCATAACGTTCCTTCCAAGGAGTAAGCGTGTTTTAATTTCATGGCTGTAATCACCATCTGCAGTGATTTTGGAGCCCAGAAAAATAAAGTCAGCCACTGTTTCACTGTTTCTCCATCTATTTGCCATGAAGTGATGGGACAGGATGCCATGATCTTAGTTGTCTGAATGTTGAGCTTTAAGCCAACTTTTTCACTCTCCTCTTTCACTTTCATCAAGAGGCTCTTTAGTTCTTCTTCACTTTCTGCCATAAGGGTGGTGCAATCTGCACATCTGAGGTTATTGATGTTTGTCCTGGCAATCTTGATTCCAGCTTGTGCTTTTTCCAGCCCAGCGTTCCTCATGATGTACTCTGCATATAAGTTAAATAAGCAGGGTGACAATATAAAGCCTTGACGTACTCCTTTTCCTATTTGAACCAGTCTGTTGTTCCATGTCCAGTTCTAACTGTTGCTTCCTGACCTGTATACAGGTTTCTCAAGAGGCAGGTCAGGTGGTCTGGTATGCCCATCTCTTTCAGAATTTTCCGCAGTTTAATGTGATCCACACAGTCAAAGGCTTTGGCATAGTCAATAAAGCAGAAATAGATGTTTTTCTGGAACTCTCTTGCTTTTTCAATGATCCAGCAGATGTTGGCAATTTGATCTCTGGTTCCTCTGCCTTTTCTAAAACCAGCTTGAACATCTGGAAGTTCATGGTTCACATATTGCCGAAGTCTGGCTTGGAGAATTTTCAACATTACTTTGCTAGTGTGTGAGATGAGTGCAATTGTGAGGTAGTTTGAGCATTCTTTGGCATTGCCTTTCTTTGGGATTGGAATGAAAACTGAGCTTTTCCAGTCCTGTGGCCACTGCTGAATATTCCAAATTTGCTGACATATTGAGTGCATCACTTTCACAGAATCATCTTTCAGGATTTGAAATAGCTCAACTGGAATTCCATCACCTCCACTAGCTTTGTTTGTAGTGTTGCTTAGTCATGTCCAACTCTTTGTGACCCCATGGACTGCAGCATGCCAGGCTTTTCTGTCCATCACCAACTCCTGGAGCTTGCTCAAACAAATATACATCGAGTCAGTGATACCATCCAACCATCTTATCCTCTGTTGTTCCCTTCTCCTCCTGCCTTCAGTCTTTCCCAGCATCAGGGTCTTTTCCAAGGAGTCAGTTCTTCACATCAGGTGGCCAAAGTATTGGAGTTTCAGTGTCAGTCCTTCCAATGAATATTCAGGGTTGATTTCCTTTAGGCTTGACTCATTTGATCTCCATGCAGTCCAAGAGACTCAGAAGAGCTTTCTCCAACATCACAGTTCAAAAGCATCAATTCTTCGGTGCTCAGTTTTCTTTATAGTCCAACTCTCACATCCATACATGACTACTAGAAAAACCATAGCCTTGACTAGACAGAAATTTGCTGATGAGGGTAAGAGTGGAAATAAGTTCAGGAGGCAAAGATGCAATCGGGATGGGGTTGTCAGGCAGGAGAAAGACGTGTTAAAGACTGAGTTCTGGGGACAAGAGAAGTATGACATTCCTCAGAGAAATAGGGAGCATTTGAGAAAGCAGTTTATGCTTCTGATATTGCAATGATAAAAGTTTTGGAGGAAATTTCTTGTGGGAAAGATTGACTTAGGAATCCAGGTATAGAAATGACAGGATCACAGAAAAAAGTGGAGAACTAATATAGAAGCATTAAAAACATGCAGCAATCTCGGTTTTCTCCTCAGTTCTGCCCCTCCAGGTAACCAACACTAACAACTTGATATAGATCCTTCCACATCAGTCTCTTTGCTCACGTGTGCATGGGTGTATATGCTCAGTTGCTCAGTCACATCCGACTCTTTGTGACCCTATGGACTGTAGCCTGCTAGACTCCTCTGTTCCATGGGATTTTTCCAGTCAAGAATACTGGAGTGGGTTTCCATTTTCTTCTCCAGGGGTTCTTCCTGACCCAGGGATTGAATCCAAGTCTCCTGCATTGACAGGCGGGTTCTTCACTGCTGAGCCACCAGGCAAGCCCTTTATGCTCACATAAACAGATAATATACAGATAAATACATGAGTATATTTCTGTGAACAGAGAATATTCTATTATAAATATATGTATCTCTCTTCTTCTTCACAGAACTGTACAACTTTTAGATGATACTCAACATTTAAAATGGATGATGTATTTTGACTATCCCAAAGGAAGTAAGGACTTGTATACCTCATGGTCAGAAGGGATGGGGTAAAAATATATCCAAGGGAGAGAGACTGAGGCCTGAAGCTTTTGAATGAAGATGGTTCTAGGCGAGAACAGAGTGCCTCTGTATAAGGCCCAGGGTCAGCGTCATGGGAGGCCCACCAGCGTGGTCTTGAGAAAGACCATCTGTGGTTCCTCTTGGAGAAATGTCCCTGCAGATGTGATGACTCAGCAGTCCTGGTGGTCCTCCTCTACCGTCAGGTGGATGGAAAAAGAAATGGTTTTGCTCCCAATGACAGCAGCTGGACACAGGCCAGAATCTCTCTTAATCAGCCGGTCTCATCCTTCACATTTTCCCTGCCGCCGGCCAGCTTCATCCAGAGGTCCACTGATCTAATGCAATATTCACCACGACCGCACAGGGCTTGGCAGAGTCTTCGAGAGCATTTTGTAACAAGATTTGAGTTCTGTGTCAATGCTGTTCTTTCTCCTTTGCCATGGTTAGTGTCTTTTTAGCTCTGAGCCTGTAGACCTCATGGTGGTGGTGGTGGGCCAAGATGGGCCTTGTGAGAGATTTTCTGTAGCTATAAGACAGCAATTCTTAATATTTAGGGTCATGAGATCCAGAGCTCCACATCCATGTGGTGATGCCACTGTTAGAGCATCGCGTGCTCCGTATGGTGGGCTTTCTGGCTGAATGTCCTCTTGTCACAGGGTTCTGAACTGGCCTCCTGTAGAAGCAATTTCTTAAAATTTGTGGCACCTGCACAACTTCCTAGGCTGAATTTAGTTGAAAAGGAAAGATTTATTGGGAAAAAATTCCAGTATCAGGTGCATTAACATATCTCATCTATATATTATTCCAGAAAAATATTATTTATATCTATACTGATACCTATAAAATTGGTATCACATGACCAATGCTTCCATCTATGGGTACCTTTTTCATATCTACATTTGTCTGGGTATGTATGGCCTACATAAGCACATGATGGATGATCCAGACAGGATCTTCAAGGGCAAAAGTTTGCTGTTGATGACAGGGTCTGAACCACATTTTCAGGATGGCAAAGTGTATCTTTAGTACAAGTATAACTCAGAAGTATTGTGGGTTCAGTTCCAGACTGCTGCAATAAAGCAAAAATCAAAAATAAGAGTCGCATGAATTTTTTGGTTTCTCAGTGCATGTAAAAGGTATAGCTGCAGTCTACTAAGTGCGCAGTAACATTATGTCTAAGAAAACAATGTACACACCTTAATTTAAAAATATTCTATGGTAAAAAATGCAAACCATTTTCCAAGCCTTAACGGAGTCATAATCTTTTTGCTCACGGGAAGGTCTTGCCTTGATGTTGATGGATGCTGCCTGATCAGGGTGGTGGATGCTGAAAGCTGGCGTGCCTGTGGCAATTTCCTAAAATGGGACAACACTGAAATTTGCCACATTTGTTGGCTCTTCCTTTCACTTGAATACTTACAGGTTATTCCAGAGTTATTAATCAGCTTAATTGCAATATTGTTATGTCTCCTGGAATAGGGAAACCTGAGGAGACAAGGAAACAGCAGGCTGGTGGAGCAGTCAGAACACACACAACATTTATGAAGTTCACTGAATTATTTGGGCAAAGTTCGTGGAGCTCCAAAACAATTAAAACAGTAACATCAAAGATCACCACAACAAATATAATAATAAAAAAATTAAAATATTGTGAGAAGTAGCAAATGTGACACAGAGACGCAAAGGGAGCAAAGGCTATTGGAAGAAATACCGCTGACAGACCTTGCTTGATGCAGGGTTGCCGTGAACTTTCCATTTGTAATAAATGCAGTATCCATGAAGTTCAATAAAGCGAAGCACAACAGAGTGAAGTATGCTTGAGGTACCTTGAGGCCTCAGATCCGGACTCTTCTCTTTCCTTCTGTGTTAGTTGACTCGGGTTACCCCAACAGAATAACCACAGTCTGACTGACTTTATAACAGTTTACTTTCTCAGAGCTCTGGAGGCTAGGACATCCCAGGTGCCAGCTGATTTGGTGTCTGGTGAGGGCTCTCCTCCTGGCCTGTAGATGGCTGCCATCTTGCTTCATCCTCTGGCCTTGAGAGACAGCAAGCGAACTTCCTGGTGTTTCTTCTTCTGAGGACACTAAGCCTGTTGGATTAGGGCTCTACCCGTACAACCTAATTTACCTTTAATTACCTCCTTATAGGCCCTATCACTCTGGGGATTCTGGCTTCAATATGTGAATTTTGGGGGAGGGAGACACAAACATCCAATCCATAATACCCTCAATACAATCACTGTTATCCACACACTGCTCTGTTGGTCCAAAGAATTCACTAGGTTTTTAGCTTCCCTGCTACCTTTGACTGTCATTTTCTCATGGAAGATGCAGGCTTTTTTTTTTTTTAAGTTTATTTTTAATTGGAGGATAATTGCTTTACAATATTGTGTTGGAGACCCAGGTTTGATCCCTGGGTCGGGAAGATCCTCTGGAGAAGGAAATGGCAACCCACTCCAGTACTCTTGCCTGGAAAATCCCATGGACGGAGGAGTGTGGTAGGCTAGAGTCCATGGGGTCGCAAAGAGTCGGACATGACTGACTTCACTTTCACTTTTCTGCCATATATCAATATGAATCAGTCATAGTTATACATATGTCCCCTCCTCTCGAATCTCCCTCCTACTTCCCACAAGATGCAACTTCTTAACTGGGTTCAGAAAGAAGGGGCTATTCAGTATTGACAGCAATTTTTAATGAAACTAGACTTCCCCATTTTCATCTATTCATTCATCTGATACTGATTTATTTTGAACCAGGCACCTTTTTAGGTGCGGGGGATATATCAGGGAAAATACAGTAAAAAAAAAAAAAAAAAAAAAATCCCTGCCCTCATGGTGCTTGTATTTTTTCTGGGAACATGGGTGGGGAGACAGACAATAAACAATATAAATAAATAAATAAATAAAAGTACACAACATTTTAGAGGATGATCATTTGCTACTGAGAAAAACATAGCGGGGAGGAAGTATGTTAGAGGTTGAGGATACAATGTAAACTTCAGGGTTAGGGCTCAGTGAGGAAGATTCATTTGAGTAAACAAAAGGAGCCTTCTTTGAGGGAAGTGTGCTGCATGCCAGGACACCTGTGCAAGGATCTGAGAGTGTGGGTGTGGGTGTGGGTGTGGGTGTGGTGTATTTGAGGTCAGATAGGGTGAAGAGATATCACTCTGCCAACAAAGGTCCATACAGTCAAAGCTATGGGTTTTCCAGTAGTCATGTATGGATGTGAGAGTCGGACCATGAACTGAGTGCCGAAGAACTGATGCTTTCGAATTGTGGTGTTGGGAAGACTTTTGAGAGTCTCTGGGACCTAAAGAAGATCAAACCAGTCAGTACTAAAGAAAATCAACCCTGAATATTCACTGGAAGGGCTGATGCTGAAGCTGAAGTGCCAATACTTTGGCCACCTGATGTGAACAGCCAACTCTTTGGAAAAGACCCTGATGCTGGGAAAGATGGAAGGCAAAAGGAGAAGGGGGCAGCAGAGGATGAGACAGCTGGATAGCATCCCTGACTCAATGCACATGAATTTAAGCAAACTCTGGGAGGTAGTGGAGGACACAGGAGCCTGGCTTGCTGCAGTTCATTGGGTTGCAAAGAGTCAGACATGACTTAGTGACTGAACAACAACAAGGGTGAAGAGGAGTGAGCCAGGAGTGGAGGGAGTAGCAGAGGGCTTTTTCTCTCACACTGTCTCTACCTTACAGAGCTTCTGTGACAGTTAGAGGAGATGATATATGTAAAGCACACTGGACAGTGTCTGGCATATGGTAACTGTACAATACCGATTAGCTGTTATTAATTTATTTGAGTTAAATGTGTGAGCCATTAGTCAACTCTAGATGTTGTTAAAAATACAAAGATCTACTTCCAACACGGTCCCAATCTTAACACGTGACAATGTTATAAAGTAGGATGTGTCTGTACACGAGAGAGGGAGAGATGACTGAGGTGCCAGGAAAGGGCAGGTGACAAAGGGTCACTTCTACCCAGGAAGTTCCAGTGAAGATGACAAGAAAGATATCATTTTTTTACACTATGTGAAGAATGAGAACGAGTTAAATAGACTTCTCTGTAAAGGAGAGATATTCTAGGAAGAAGAAAGTTCTTGGCAAAAGCAGAGATGTGGCAATATGAGATGTGTTTAGGGGAAGGGTGGCACATCCTGTCTGGGTCGGATCATGAACACAAAAGATGATGTGTGCTGTATATGGCTGGAAATACATGTTGGGACCCGAACTGAATTTGGAAAGTAATAAGGAGCCATTGAAGGTACGATGTTTGTGACAGCTATTTTTAAAATGGTATTTAAAGAACGTGTAGGAGATCAGTGCTGAATGTGTTGATGAAATACCATGAATTTCTAAATTATAATCAAGCAGTTTTTGGTCAGTTCAGATAGTTCATTGTGTTGTGTTTGCGTCTCTTCGTATTCATTGATATGTGCTATATTTTTTAACCTTCATTTCTCCCCCCATGCAGGTGTGATCTCCATTCCTTTGTTCATCCCTCACAAGCTCTTCAAGTGGCAGTTTGAAAATAAGATTTGTGTCTTTTGGCTCACTACTGACTACCTTTTGTGTACAGCATCTGTGTATAACATTGTACTCATCAGCTTTGATCGATACCAGTCAGTCTCGAATGCTGTAAGTCAAAACATTAATTTTTCCTCCTTAGAAGATTATATATTTGTAAATTTTATAAATTTTGGGTCCCTGAGCAAAAATTTTTGTTTGTTTGTTTAATTGACCAACCTTAGAGAAGCCTGATTACCCTTTTGTTGGCACTAAGTTCTCATTGGCTGTTAGTGAACACTTCCTGTGTGTTTGGTTAAGTCACTCCCCTGCGTCCAATGAAGATGGGAAAATGTCCAACAGAATCCAAGTCAAGTTGTGAGAAGTGGTAAACTGAGTCTGTAGTTGGTTGGATATGCATGAGTCTCACAGTAGGTTTATCTGTTCAACTCCTTAGAAAACTTGAGACCTGAATGCTTTCTTCAGGATTGAACTTGATGGGCAGGTAGAAAGACTCCCAGACTTCTGAATGTCATGAGAAAATTAATTTTGAATGACCAGAGGAAAAAACAGTGTACAGGGAAGCCACAGCTTATAAGAGTGGAACTAACCAGTGCCAGTTTAGGACTCATGCCAAGCAAGTCTGAACTAACCAATCATCAATTAGTTCACGACAGTTCTTAAGCAAGGTAAATTTATCAGCAACAAAGGAGAGAATAAGATTGATGTTAGTAAGGCTGGGAGATGGGTAGAGGCCACAGAAATAATGGGACAGTGATCTGAAGAGTCTGAGACCTTGATGGGAAACTTCCTTCACTCCTGAGTCCCAGGGACCTAAATGTGTGGGGAATGATTTTGTGACAGGGATTTTGTTAAGGACTGGGATACAGAACTGAATCTTCAGTCTTTTTTTTTTTTTGAGGAATATAACAGTCTTATGTGGAAATGGATCCATAAACAAAGGGACCAAGTGTGATGCTGGAGGCATTGAGAGGACAGGGACAGCTCTGTCCTGAGAGAGCTGTGCATCTTGGAGGTAGACAGGACTGGAAGGGTGCATTGGATAAGGATAGGATAAAACACCATTACAAAGAGTTTCCAAAATGCTGAGACTCAGACTGTAAGGCAGAAGTTAATTTTTCTCTCATAGAACAGTTCAGGAAGATTAGAAGGCTCTGCTCCAGGAACTTACCCAAGGACCCATGCTCTGTACTCTCTAGAGCAGGCACTTATGGCCTCTGTTTCAATTGCTCAAATAAAACTTTATCATCCATATAGTTGGTGGGCCACACGTGCTCCATAGACAGTGGTTTGCTGACCGCCATCCTGAGTCATTAACCTCCTTGGCATGCTCAAAGTCAAGTTGTTGTCACTTCAGGTTTCAGAAAAGAAGGGCAGAAGGCAGAAGTCCAGGGCAAAGGATTTTCTTTTAACCAAGTAGTGCAGAAGCACACAATCATTTCCACTCACCTTTCACTGGTGAAATGTAGTCACATGGTCTTACCTTATTGTAAGGGAAGCCGGGAAATGTATTCTCTAGCTGAGCTGCCGTATGGCAAGAAAGAAGTAGAGAATGGGATGTGGTGGGACAGCCAGACACTTGACATTGAGTACTTCACTGGCACCAGAGTCCATAGCAGTTTGTACTGGACAAACTTTGGAGAGAGTACAGATCAGTTTGGATTAGCAATCCAGAAGCCCATAATCTCACATTTTTCAAACTGCAGGTAGTAACTCATTATTGAGTCATGAAGTCAGTGTAGTGGCCTGTTATGTCACTTTTTCTTAGAATGAAAAAACATGAAAAGAAGTAGAACAGAACTTACAAACTAGAGTAAATCAGAGTACCCTGTGTATAATAAAGGTAAGAACTGTTTTATGAATACTTCTGTCAGTATCCTTGATTAGAGTTTAAAATGCATTTCTTACTTTAGGTTACAGTCAAGTGTTTGAAAAGCAGTGCTCTAGTTAATTATCTTTCCCGTTTGTACTTTAAACATTCCCTTTCCTTCTGGGTTTTCTTTTTTAATCTCAAGTGAGTGTTCCTAGTTAGTGTTCACTGGGACATTTCTTCACTGCAGGCTTAAGCTCTTGAGTGAACCTCAGGTTTGTGTAAAGGAAAGGGACGGCTTTCCCAGTTAGAAAAAAGGCTTAGATGTTACAGAGGGCTGAGGAGTGATGACCAGAGAGAAAAATGGACGGGTTTATTTCTTGGTCTTGCCCTGAGAAATTCCCCGACAGTGCCGGCTGTAAACTTGCTGAGGGCCAGGTCAGCCGGCTCCGGGTCCCCAGCACACAGCAGAGTCAAGTGTAACAGGTGTAAACGCAGCGGTGCGTGAATGCTCACGGGGGTGTGCAGGCAGCACCGGCACCTCTGTGGGCTGAGTTCCAACACAGCTGTAGGAAGCCAGGAGCAAGCCTTGAAAGACCACAGGAGCTCGTAGGAAGTGATCATGGGGAACAGAGCCCTTGCTGTAGCGAAAAGTCAGGAAGACTGTAACAGGTCAGGGTGACAGGTGGGGCTTGAGAAATGGAAATCTGACAATAACCGGGGAAAGGAAGGCTTGATGCAAATGGCCATGCCTGACTAGCACTTAGAATGGCCCTGCAGTCCCATCTCATTATTAACACCAGCATGTTCCAGGGGCTGCTCTGCCTCACAAAAGAAACCTAACTGACAGAATGTTTGGATGTCTTATGGAAGTGGGGAAGGAAGCAGGGTAAGAGAAGACATCCTGAATAATGGACATATTCTATAGAAGGTGAGAAGTGGGCCATGGATGAATTTCAGGGAGGTACGGGCCTGGATTCAAGCAATTTTGAACTGACATCTGTTTAAAATGCTACCCAGAGGTGAAGGAAGAGATTGGCATCATCATCTCAATTCCCTTGGATGTCTGTTATCCCATTTGACCTTATACATAACAGAAAAGAGATCACTTTCCAGTGTATTGTACCATATCATTACAAAGGCTGAACAAAGCAATTAAAAAACGAAATGCAGTTTTATGACCATCTGGGTATTGTTACTATCTTCATAATCATTAGACTTAAGTGCAAGTATTAATTAGTGGTATGAGAAGCAGAAGGCAAAAAGATGTACTGTACATGAGAGCTTGTGGTTAGCACCATATACATTTTAGGTTCGCCTCAGAAATACCAGTAATTTGGAAAAAGGGTTAAAAAAAAAGAGGGAAAAACCCACTGCCCTGATTTTTTTAAAAAAGTACCTTAAAAATTTTAAACAAGCCTCCTTTTACCTCTAGCCCGTTGGTGAGCCCTCTTCAGCACATACAAAACATTAAAGAAAGACAGTGCTTGGCACTCTTATACCCTTGTAATAAAAATGAGAACATACTTCAGAACAAGACTTAAAAACTCAGAGAAAATGGTACTTGAAAGATGGTGAAAAGGGACGTGTGTTCCCACTTTATGGGTAAATCATTTCCTTTTCCTTGAGCATAAGCAGAGAAACATGGAACATGGTTGGAAGAAATCTTACTGATCTGAAAGGGGTTTGGAGAGATTGCTCCAAGTCCCCTTAGAAAAGTCTTGGGTCACATGGTTACCCCTAATACAGGTAGTTGGCATCTTAGATTTCTTATAGAAGATATTCTTCAAGATTTTAGAATCGATCAAGGTCCTGGGATCTGAGAGCAATCCTCCCCCACAGAATCTCATTTTTCCTTATAGAAGCTTGTCCCTGTGCTCAAGTGGGCTTAGAATATTCTTCACTCCTAAAAAAGACCATGGCACGAACCATAGCCACATCTCCCTAAGTGGCTGGCCACCATTGCTTCAGTACCATTTTTGCTGCGTGTATAACATTTGTAGAAAGAAATGTTAGGTTCTGCTCAGTAACACTGTAATCTCTCCCTGCAGCTGATTTAACTCTCTTTTTGTGCATCATCCTGTGGGGGGAATGTAAGAGCTCTTTCCTTTTTGATCCCACCTTGAAGGCTCAGCATGAACTGCAGAATAGATTCTTTCAAACTTTTTTTACTGTGACTTCAGCGATAAATGCATTTTACACTGTGATTCGGTATGCACATTTCTTTCTCTCTATGTATATCTATTAATGTTTTCCCAAAGCAAAAGTTTCATCAAACAATACATATCCTTATGATGTGTGATGTATTCTGACATTGATTATTCCAATTTGTTAAAAATGCTGCTCATGACCCAGCTGGCAGGTTAAAAACGCTGTGAACATGTTCCCTCAATTTCAGTTAACAGTTCAGATTAGTGTCTGTGGACTAGGAAAAATTGTGTTCTTCTTTTAGATATTAACCTTGACATTTTCCATAGTGTCAGACGTTTAACCTTAAACTGTTAAGAAAGTCTACATCTTGGCCCAGGGTTCACCAAAATCAAGCCCTCTGCCCCGGCCCAATCACATTACCCAGATTCAGTGACCACTTGCTCTGTGCACATCATGGAAACTCCTGAGGGCTGACGGTAAGCTTTGTGCAATCAACATGTGCTCATTGTAGTAAAAATAATTTATTTGGTTTCTTTTAGGTATCTTACAGAGCTCAACATACTGGGACCTTGAAGACTGTGGCTCTGATGGTGGCCGTCTGGGTGGTGGCCTTCTTAGTGCATGGGCCAATACTAGTTTCAGAGGTTAGGAAGGAATTGCAGGGGGATTGTGAACCTAAATTCCTTACACAATCGCATATCCTTGCCCTCACGTTAATCTTCGAATTCCTGATCCCAGTCTTGCTAGTGGCTTATTTCAACATGTATATTTATTGGAGCCTATGGAAGCGCGGTCATCTCACTAGGGGGCATTCTGGATTCATTTCTGTCCCTTCCAGTAGCAGCGGACGCTCATTCAGGAATGGACTGTTTTCGAGGCCATCTCTTTCCAACCTGGAGCAATCAGCAGCATCCCTTCGTTCTGAGAAATCAGGAAGAAAGAGCAGCCTCTTGTCTTCCGTAAGAGCCCAGATGAATAGTTTAACTGCTTCCAAAACGAGCTCTCTCTCTCATTCAGATTCCCTAACTCTTCACCAAAGGGAACACCTTGAGCTGCGCAGAGGCAAGAAACTAGCCAAGTCACTGGCCATTCTTTTGGGTGTTTTTGCTATTTGCTGGGCTCCCTACTCTCTGTTCACAATTATTCGTTCATGTCATGGCACACACTCAGATCTCGAAAACGCTGTGTACGACTTCACATTTTGGCTTCAGTGGTTCAATTCCTTTGTCAATCCTTTTTTGTATCCCCTGTGTCACAAGCGTTTTCAGAAGGCCTTTTTGAAATTATTTCGTGTGAAAAAGCAGACCATATCATCACAGAATCGGTCAACATCTTCTTAAAGATAATCATTTTGCTTATGTAAATATCAGTCTTGTTCTCACTTAAATGAGTCTGGCTTTCATCTTGCCCTTTCCAGTCTACTGAAAAAGTCCATAAAATTGTAACACTTGAAAACTTAAACAAACAAATAAAAAACCCCTGGAACCTAGAAGTCAGTGGAAAATTATTCTGGTGAATAACAACAGCATCATTAGAAACTGACAATAATATTTTTGTAAACTCAGAGCCACAAAAGTACTATGTTTTTCTTAGTCATCACCTCTTCTTTGTCTTTAGATCTTAAGATAATTTTGACTGTGAAATTCAAAAATTTTGGTTTTCTTTCTATATGTTCAGTGTTGCTACAGTCTTAAGTGAATTTCCATTTTTATTTTACAGTGACGAAAACTCATCACGTTTTATGATCATTCCCTAAAGCATACAGTAGGAAAAAGAGCTCTTTAGCCCTTTTTCCTGGGGGTGAGTAACTCTGTTATGGTCACTGGGCAGGTGAATTAAGGTTTGAGTCGGCAGAACAGGAGGTGAGGGTGCTCAGATGAAAGAGCAGAGGGCATGTGTACTTCCAGACTCTACATTCCTCATCTGAGAAAAGCAGGAAGTGTGGGATGATGGGGGAAAGAGGAGGTCACTGCAGCTCTTGAAGGTTCTCAATGAAGTTATCTTGGAGTCCCGGGCAATCATAGGATGACAGGGTGAGGGATAGGTAATGGGTTGAAAGGATGGCTTTCCCGTTTCCTTCCTGCCCCCTTCTCCTAACTTGCACATCAGCTAAAACTTCTCCATGAGAAAATATGAGAGAATGAGAAAGGCTAAGAGATGCAAAAGGACTATAAGATTAAACCTGATGTATCTGGTATAACATTCACAGAACTAGTATGTGTCAATAATTATGAATCAAATATATTTCTGCCTTTGATGTTTTAACTCATGTGCTCAATATTTTATATTGCAGTGCTCAGAGTGATTACTATGCAGCTAATGTAGGTTATACCTAACATTTTATTAGTCTGGTGACATTTTGTTCTTTTTGTCATTATTAATTTTTTTATAGTGTTCTTTACCTGTCTTTGTCATAACATTTAATTGTGATTTCATAGTTAATCTCTTCCATAAGATTTTACCAGTGTTTCTTCTATAATTTCTCAGAGTTCTTATAATACAGATTAGTCATTTCCATATCTTAGATCTTTTAAACTTTTGATTCATTTAAAACATTAAAATAGGAAAATCTTTGAAGTATATCATAAATGCTTAGAAATGCACATGGCTTTTTATATACACTTACATGTTAACATTAGGTTCAAAACAGGAAATACATGTTCAATATTCAATCATAATTGAAAACTTTGAGAAATAAGCCCTTATAAACACACAAGTTTTTACAATGCTGTAGCTTGTTAGTTTTAACATTTATAAATCAGTAGTTGTGGATTTCATCTCATTACTGGAGGTTTGAATGATCATTGAATGGAGTGGCCCCATGAAAACTTTTTCCAGTTGAACCTTGGAGGAAACACGCCTAAATAGTCATATGTATTTTCTAAAGTCAGAAAACATAATATGTATTATATTTCATTCAATCCAAGATGCTGTCCATCTAAGACATATCATCTTACATTATAAAAGAGAAAATGCTGCAGATTGTCTATGAAACAAGGTTTAAAAGAATCACACTTAAAAGTAAGTCCTATTTTGATTTCAGAATTGTTGAAAAGTGAGAAATGTATGTTTCAGAAGTGATGAACTGTGAGTCAGGTATGAGAAATGAACAGAAGAGGGCTAATCTTCTATGAAATGAGACTCTGAATAAAATACTTTTGATGGTACATTCAGGTATTCATGAAACAAATGTGTATTAGGAGTCTATCATATATTAGCTACTTATTATAAAGATGACTGTGAACCTTGACAATAAGATTTAGATTCCCTGGGGCAGAAATATTGGGTTGGCCAAAAAGTTTGCTTGAGTTTTATCATAAGATCTTATAGAAAAGCCCAAATAAATTTTTTTGCCAACCCAATACATTGGGGTTCTCTTAGTACAGTGCACTTCATAGCTGTTTATTGAAAAGGCATGCATTAGGCATTTTCCTTAAAAAGGGAATGTCAATCTCAGTCTTTTAAATCTGCACTGTAAGAACTTTTAAAATGGTTTTCATTATAATGAAAATATATGTACTTATTATAAAAAGACAACAGTTAAACAATTTCTTTAACCAAGAACCAGCCATAATTATTAGTTTGGTGTAGATGTTTCTAAAGTAAAGAACTATATAATCCCATTTTCTAGAAACACATTTGTATACCTAAACTTTGATCTAACCGCCTCAAGATATCCTCAGGTGAGACTTTTCATAAAACGAAACTTCCTATTTTAGTATGAGTAATTACTAGCCTCCACTTCCCAGCATAGCTGGTTTATAAGTACTTACTAAATTTTAAAATTAAAGATATTTATTTTAAAATTATTTTAAAATACATATTAAAAAGAGGAATATTTACTAGCTCACGTTAAATTCAGACCCAACTCCACTGGCATAATTGGCAAACATTCCTAAGAACGTTGATTCCTAGGTACTGACTTCAGTTGGTCTGTATAGAAACAGATTCAAGAAGAGTGAAGGCAGATTGGGGGATACGTCAATTATGGATGACATTTGAGCTACAGTCTTTTTTATGAGTCATGAAGGCTTTAAATATAAACAGCTGAACAATCATAATAACTATTTTATAGAACTGCTTTTTGTGGCTTTTTGGTTGCTACTTTCCTGTAGCAAAGATCTTGAGGTTTGAAGAAACTTTTTTTCATGTTGTGATTTCAGAAAAAAGAAATTCTTGTATGCAAAATAAACTTCTTGTTCTAGTAATTGTTATCAGTCAGGGTTGAGTCAAGTTATTTCAAAGAGAAGGAATTTAATCAATGCAGGATACTGGAAGGCTGAAAGAGCAAGAAGTGGATGTTTATGTAACCCAGAGGTTAATAATTTAAGAAAATGACTATCATCTTTAAGATTAGAGAGAGTAAAAGAGAAGTGGAGTGATCAGAACCTAGGATCTTGGAGAAATCATTAGAAGGTTAATGTCTGAAGGCCTGATTAATTCCTGATGCCAATGGTAGAGCTTGGACAACCAAAGGGATGGGGCCAGCTGTGCTCAGCCTGCCCTTTGGGGTGAAAAAATGTAGTTAGGGCTTCTGCTAGTACCTCTGATGGGAGCCAGCAAGGCAGAAACATTGGTCTTTAATGTCTGGTCCTGGCTACTGGTAGGTGTGTTACTGATACGCTAAATGTAGTAAAATCAAGATATGATGAGATTCAGTTTGTTAGAGGTCAGGTTTGTTGCCATCTTGGTTCTATCTGGGTTTTCTTTTTGCATGTATGTAGCTTCCTTTCTCATCTCTAGATTCTTCTTTTTTTTTTCCTTATCTCTAGATTCTTTAAAGATTTATGTTCACTCCTGCTAAAGGTGCAGGGTTGGCAGGTTGTGAGCAAGGACACTCCTGCTAATAGTGGGGGGTGGAGGGTTTTGAGCAAAAACCTGGAGCAGCTCTAGCAACACTAAGCCCAGAACCCTCATTCCAACAAAATTTACTTCCTCTCTATTCTTATCACGTGGACTCTAGTGCTTAAGAAGTGTTTAACATCTTAATGTTGATGATCCAAGTGACGGAGGAATGAAGTCCAGGAAAGCATGGCTATCATTGGTGGGTTCCCTACAGAGATGCCAAGCTGGTGGTTCATGAAAGTGTCTGACCTATAGGATCAGTGGATTTTGGTGTTATTATTTAAACATTTAAAACAATGAATATTCCTTGGAAGGACTGTTGCTGAAGTTCCAATACTTTGGATACCTAATATGAAGAGCCAACTCATTGGAAAAGACCCTAATGTTGGGAAGGATCAAAGGCAGGAGGAGAAGGGGACAGCAGAGGATGAGATTATTGGATAGCAATATCAACTCAATGGACATGAATATGAGTTGGACATGACTTAGTGACTGAACAACAACAATAATTTAAAAACTGGGGAATTCGACATTAAAATTGAGATTTTCAGGTGTTTTTGGTTTTGTTTTGTTAGAAATTAGAAGATCCAGCAATGTTGGGCCCACATTCCCTCAAGGAAACAATTTGCTGGGAATTCCTTGGCAGTCCAGTGGTTAAGACTCGGCCACTCAAACATTGTATGAAGTGAAAGTGAAAGTCACTCAGTTGTGTCTGACTCTTTGTGACTCCATGGACTATACAGTCCATGGAATTCTTCAGGCCAGAATACTGGAGTGGGTAGCCTTTCCCTTCTCTAGTGGATCTTCCCAACCCAGGACAGAATTAAGCTGGTGTAGCTAAGACCATCATAAGAGTAGCCAGCCTCCAGGTGACTCAACAGTTGATTGGAGATGCCTGGGCAAATGTTGGCTAAATGAGGCCAGTTGACTGTAGCCTAGCACTGCCCAGACCAGAAGAGCTGTGCAGTTGACCCAGAGACTCCTGAACAACGAAAGTCACTACATCTGGGGAACGCTCTGATATTCAGTAGTAGCTAGCTGACATGGCAAGTGTCCACGTTCCAGTGTATTCAATCCAACCTCTGAAAGTTGAGTATGAGAGAGAGATAAAGATTTATATCACTTGTTCTTTTGTGGTAACTGAGACAAAAAAAGACAAACTTATGTAATAGGACAGTATTTTTTTTAAAGGTCATGGTTACTTCTCTACAGGAACATAGTTGCTGCAAAATGATTTAGGAGCAAAGATAACTGATTTCAAAATATTGTCAACTAGACAACATAACAATAGTAGGATAGATACACATGTGAGTCTAAGGCTATACCATAGGGAGAGAAAGGTTAAAACAAGCTGTTCTTAGCTTTGAGCATTTCTCTCTCAATCATCAGGTTCAGTCTCTTCAAGTTTCCATCTTAAGTCAGATACTGCAATCTACAGACTGGTTATACACTTTGTATTAAATAGTCTCTCTTTTCGATCCTATTCTTGCTCAGGCCTGCAGCAGTTTCTTAATGCAGTTAAATGTCTACCAGGGAATAAGAGAAGAAGGACTTTCAGTAGAATGAGCCAGTTTGGTTAATGATGAGTAGTAGTTCTGTGAAGATCAGTGGAAGAAGTCGAATTTATCTCTCCTTTCAAATTTTTATACTGCCTTTCTCTGCTCTCTTACCACTGATCATAAGGAACTGATCATAAAACAAAACATCTTTCAGGAAAAGTTTAGTTTAGTTAACCAGAGTCTAACCTGTTGGGATAATTTCAGAGCGTAGCTGACCTGGGGGAAGAGAAATAGTCAACTCCAGACGTCTCTAGCTGTCCTGACCCACTTAAGATGCGGAGATAAAAAAATCTCTCAGAAATACATCTGGAGTGCACAGTGAAGATACAGGTTCATTGAAAGATGGAGACCTGATCACAGGACTACAGAAAACTTCCCCTCCCCCAGACCTCACCACCACATTGCTAGAAGTCTATGGTGGTTCCTTTTATGCAGTATATTCAGCTACGAAGGAAAAATTACAAAGCATATCAAAAGGCAAAAACCACGGTTTGAAGACACCGAGGAATCATCGGAACCAGACATAGCGTGGGTGTTGGAATTATCAGATAGGGAATTTAAACCCATTCTGATGAACATGCTGCGATCTCTAGTGGGTAAGGCAATCAGCCTGCAAGGTCAGATGGGCAATGTAAGCACACAGACAGAAATCCTAAGAAATGTTTAGGTCACTTAAAACATCTTTGGGACATTCACTCTAACTTAAAATGTCCAACAGTCAAGATAAAGATGTAAAAGACATTCTTTTTTTTCTCCTTAGAAAGACACTTATCAGCTCTTTCTTAGAAATGGGAAGACAACTTGTTTTTAAATTATTACTCCATCCTTCCTGTGTCCCCACACCACTCTAGGGCATCTGGGTCATGGCTGAGGAGGCGGTTAGGCAACTGGTTGAATCTTCTGCCCTCCTTGGCTTCTGGAATCTCAGCTTTTGAATTTTGACTTCAATCCTTATTTTTGGGTTTTGTCCCTCTGGCTTCATGTGGCTCAAGCTGGGCTGAACGGCCTTATTACTCCTGAGTTAGGAATACTTCTCCAGGGGTGGCTCAAAGGTGGCTCAAAGGGTGAAGAATCCACCTGCAATGTGGGAGACCTGGGTTCGTTCCCTGGGTTGGGAAGATCCCCTGGAGGAAGGCATGGCTACCCACTCCAGGATTCTTGCTTAGAGAATCCCATGGACAGGGGAGCCTGGCGAACTACAGTCCTCATGGTTGCAAAGATTTGGACATGACTGAGAGATTTTCACTTTCAGGACTACCTCTCAAGGGGTTGCAGTCCCGCGTGGTATGGAGCTGAGCACTATGGTCAATCTCAGTGTTCTTACTTTTCGGCTTTCACGAGGACCAAGGAAAGGAGGGTCCGGACTTGGAAAGCCGTACTTCTCGACACTATTCTCAGGACTGAGGAAATGTCTGTGGCTTTGAGAACACAGCCCCATCAGGGTTTCTACCATGTAGCAGGCAATGAGGGGCAAGTTAGTTAAGGAGTTATGTATCATCTGGCTTGAAATCAACAGGGACATACCCACAAATGTGCTCTGCAGTGCAGTGACAAAGCATGATGAATTATTTCTTTTATAGTGATGCTTGTAGGGATAAGAGGGCAGAGCCCCAACAGCAGAACTGTTGCAAACTGCCCTGCTTGGCCTTGTATCTTTCCAAGCAACCCGTCCTTCTGTGTCAAGGTCGTGTAGCTGCGCTCCTAGGCTAGTATAGACAAGGCTTTGCCTGCAGATGGCTAGAATTTGCATGGATAAATCAGAATAGTATTTGTATGGATAATGCAGAAACAAGAGGCTTTCTTTTTGCCAGATAGGATTCCTTAGAAGAGACGGTATCGGCCATTTCATGGACGCTGGGTGTGCCAGAGCATCTGGGAACGCCAGGCGGGAGGGGATGGAGAAGACCTAGCCTAGGTTCTGTGGATTTGAACCTCCGCATTTCTAACCCAAGATCTCGAAATGCATCGTGATTCCTGTCCATTGGACTGTAAAGTTTATGTAGGTAATCTTGGAAACAATGGTAACAAGACTGAATTGGAACAAGGTTTTGGCTATTATGGACCACTTCGAAGTGTATGGGTTGCTAGAAACCCTCCCGGCTTTGCTTTTGTTGAATTTGAAGATCCCCGAGATGGAGCTGATGCTGTCCGAGAGCTAGATGGGAGAACACTGTGTGGCTGCCAAGTAAGAGTGGAACTATCGAATGGTGAAAAGAGAAGTCGTAATCGTGGCCCACTTCCTTCTTGGGGTCATCGCCCTCGATATGATTATCTGAGGAGGAGTCCTCCACCTCGGCGCAGATCTCCAAGACGGAGAAGCTTCTCCCGCCGGAGCAGGTCCCTTTCTAGAGACAGAAGAAGAGAGAGATCACTGTCCCGGGAGAGATATCACAAGCCGTCCTGATCTTTCTCTAGGTCTCGTAGCCGATCTAGGTCAAATGAAAGGAAAGAGAAGACCAATTTGCAAGAGGAGTGGTGTGCAGGAAATAACTTTATTTGACAGGAGTATGTACAGAAAATTCAAGTTTTGTTTGAGACTTCATAAGCTTGGTGCATTTTTAAAATGTTTTAACTGTTCACATTTGTTTGTCTGTTGGAACAGTGACACAAAGGTGTAATTCTCTATGGTTTGAAATGGATCATATGAGGCATGTAATATCAAGAATTATTACTTTACAATGTTCCCTTAAGCAAAATTTAATTTGCTTTGAATTTTAGTCTTGCATAGGCTGATAATAAACCTCTTAACTCCTGCCCAGCTAAAGTCAATATTTAACAATATCGAAATAAAAACTGGCAAAAATTGGAAGATTTTTTTCAACATAGCTGGGATATGGTATGCAGCTGTAGTTAAGCAGTTTTTAAAAGCTGCTGTGAGCTCAAAAGCTAGCTGGAAAAATTAAAGCTTCACCCCTAAACTAGATTAGAGGTTTAAAAATCCCACTAGTCTTCACACTGGACGAAAGGTTGTCCAGTTGGTGTAGAATCTAAGAAGTTTCAAGGAAGTTAGTTTACTTTTGCTTTAGGTTGTAAGTTCCTTCTATGATTGCTGTATATGAATACATAGCTCTTTATTTGGAAATCTGAGACTACTCAAGATAACAAATGTCCTGCCAGTTTAAGGGTACATTGTAGAGCTGAACTGAGTTACTGTGCAAGATGCTTTTTTTATGCTGTCATTTGTAATATGTTTTGTGAGAATCCTTGGGATTAAAGTTTTGGTTACCAAAAAAAAAAAAAAAAAAGAAGAGATGGTATCAGTAAAATAGATACCACTGCTATTCTTACTTGACAGAGGAGGTAGTTAGTGAATCAGAGCTTTTAGGAGGTGAATGTGAGTGAACTAAATAAAAACCTGAATTAAATCCTAAAGAAACAAAATCAAATCAACAAAGTTCAAATCTAAAGGTCTCCCCCCCGCCGCCTCACTCTACCCCAGCAGTCTCCATTTTCTCCACCAGATGGCAGTAATTCCACATAGTTTTTCTCCCTTTTATTTCTGAGCAGCCACTGGATAAATGGGTAACACCATTTTGAGGTACAATTTAGAGGAATCTGATAACAGCCTCCTCACTTGCCAATATGTTATACTGAATTAAACTCAGAAAAGCAGTTAAGGCTACACAAGTTCTATAAAAAAAACAAGTAGTGACTGCTCCCCCTCCTGAGGTAAGGCTGCCAGCAAGCATTCACACAAGGGTGGGCATATGGACTCACACACTCCCACGCAGATTTACTGCCCCCAAACCCACAGATGGACACACAGATAAACCAACTCCCTCTTTCTCTCTCTCCAAGAGGAGGAATCTTTTCTCAAAGAACCTCTTAAAATTTCTTAGGACTACACAAAGTTTTTCTTGCCTATTTCATGGGTTTCACTTGCTAGTCTTTCCTTTGTAAAAACATTACAAGTTATTGGCTCAAAAACAAACAAACAAACAAACGAAAAAACTCAATGCATTTCAGGAATTTCAAAGCTTATAAAAATCTTCCTTCCCTGAAAGTCACTGGAAAAGAATAGTTCTCTTGTAAGCTTTGACATACACCAACTTGTGCCCATCTTTCCTAAACTGACTTTATTGGCATTTTCCCTACATCTACTCTTTACATTCCTCAGTGATCCATTAAAGGCGTTGTCTATTTCTCACATACCCCGAAGTATTCAAAACTTAACTTTTACAGGTAGCTGTAAAGTCATGGTCCTCTACCTTCAAGTATCTTCAGTTCAGTTCAGTCGCTCAGTTGTGTCCGATTCTTTGCAACCTCATGGACTGCAGTATGCCAGGCCTCCCTGTCCATCATCAACTCCTGGAGTTTATTCAAACTCATGTCCATTGAGTCAGTGATGCCATCCAACCGTCTTATCCTGTCATCCCTTTCTCCAACTGCCTTCAATCTTTCCCAGCATCAGGGTCTTTTCAAATGAGTTAGTTCTTTGCATCAGGTGGCCAAAGTATTGGAGTTTCAGCTTCAGCATCAGTTCTTCTAATGAATATTCAGAACTGATTCCCTTTAGGATTGACTGGTTGGATCTCCTTGCAGTCCAAATGACTCTCAAGAGTCTTCTCCAACACCACAGTTCAAAAGCATCGATTCTTCGGTGACCAGCTTTCTTTATAGTCCAACTCTCACATCCATACATGACTACTGAAAAAACCATAGCTTTGACTAGATGGACTTTTGTTGGCAAAGTAATGTCTCTGCTTTTTAATATGCTGTCTAGGTTGGTCATAACTTTCCTTCCAAGGAGCAAGCGTCTTTGAATTTAATGATTGCAGTCATGTGTCTTCATAAAAAAAGAATTTTCAACTTCAAGTATTTCCCCTTTTTAAGAGAGCACCACCTACTGGCTAGATTTGGTGTTGCAGCTCAGTTAGCACATAACCTCAAAGAAGCAATAGAGCTTCTTTTGTATTAGTAATTCCATGACCAGGAGGTAAAAAGGGAAATTATGTTTATTACAAAGTAATTTCCAATTTCATATTATGCTGGATGCCATGAGTCTAGCCACATTTAAAATCTTTCTTATCAAAAATTTTCCTATCATTTAATTGGGGCATCTCTCAGTCCTAAAATTTTGTTCTTGAGACTACGTCTTTGATATAATGGATGCTCATGGGGAAAATATTGTACATTTTGGAAAAACTGCTCTATGGTCAACTTCTCAGGAATAAGTCTATTTCACACTGTGGGCATTACTTATGATTCATAAGGTAAATCTATTTTTTAAAATCTCAGCTGTTAGCTTAAAAGAAAAACACAACCAAGTGCTGGCGTGATGATAGGATTTTTAGATTTATTCAAAGTTTTGAGAAAGGAGAGTCCCAGATATTGCTGATGAAAGTAATACCTTCATCTCATCTCTATCATTAATGTTTCATCTATTAAAATCCTATGAAGTTTTATTCTGCAACTTAAATTTACTTTAGAAAAGAAAAGCTAGGAATAAAGAGAATAAAAAGAAAGGAGTGGAAAATAATATATATTTATTTTCCTGGCTTATATTTGAGCTCCTCTAAAGAGAGGAACCAGGACCAGAAGTTAATAAAATTACTTTACTGGAGGACTACCTTCCCAGAAGTTGATAAAACATTGAGACTTTGTGATTCTCTTGGTGTAACAGAGCAGCCTTGGGTGACCACATGTCAAAACATGAGGCAGAGCTAGCAAGGAAGCTATTACTCCACTCCCGAGGAACCCATTGTTGTTCTGACATCTGAATCCGGCATGCCGGGCTCCCCAGACGCAGCATGCCATCTGGGGTCCAGGGTGACCACTGGAGTCTCCCAGTGGGCAGTGGCAGCACTGGGCCTCCCCCATCCCTGCCCCCGCCCCCGCCCCTTGACCCAGGGGGCTCCATGTGTGGTGGACAAAGGACAGCTGGAGGCAGAAAAGAGGGTGGTCACCCCATGCTGACTGCAGCTGACAGACTGGTTTTTGGGCATGTATGATGGCATCTCTTTAGGGATGAACAGAAATGTCAGGACAGGTACAAGACCAATGTCTGGAAATCAAAGCTGAGCTTAATCACAATTTGTTTCTAAAAATATTAAGTCTCTCTGTGGCAGTAATGTTAGTTGCTCAGTCATGTCCAACTCTGCAACCCCATGGACTGTAGCCCACCAGGCTCCTCTGTCCATGGGATTCTCTAGGCAAGAATACTGGAGTGGGTTGCCAATCCCTTCTCCAGAGGATCTTCCTAACCCAGGGATGAACCTGGGTCTCCCATATTACAAGCAGGTTCTTTACCATCTGAGCCACCAGGGAAGCCCCTCTATATAAAAATAAAATTGTGATATGTATATATGTGTATGTACATATCTATGTTTATATGCAGTTATGTTTAAAATAGTCACCAGCTAATGAGGTCTGGGATACTTAGGCAACATCTACTAGTGTAACTAGCAGCTTCAACAATAACCTGCTGTACTGTGGGAACAGGTATAATATGGACGGTTATCGCTTCTGCACGAAAGGGATAGAGCATGGAGCGCACCCTAGCTTCTCTATTTCAACTTGATCCAAGATTGGGTGGGATTGAGAAGGGGTGTAAACACAGGGAGCGGGGCTGAGAATTTTTTTCAAACTCATGCCTGTAGCTTCACTCTGTACTTCGAGAAGCTACTCGGGCATGGATCAGGGTTAACGCAGGACTTGGCTCACTCCATCTGAAAAGCACACATTAGTTTTCACAATAGCCCATCAAATATCTAAAGCCATAGAAGAACAGAGACAGGAAATGAAAGGTGATAAAAACTACAGACTCTGGCTGCTGCTATTCTTTGCACATTTGCGTGGCTTCTCCACACAAGCAGACTTCAATGGAAGCTCTGTGCCTGTAGAACTGCCCAGGGACCTGGCCTCCTCACCCCTCATCACATTCTAAGGTGGGCAACACCAGCTTTAGAATCAGGAAGCAATTTTAAAATCAGTCATGTTTTGATCCCGCAGGCCTGGTTTCATCTGATTAATAAGCTATGCTTTCAAGGCCCTACCCGTTTGCTTCCCCTGGTAGCTCCCCTCCCCAAACCCATCCTCCAAGTGTCTGCAAACAGGACGCCTTTTCCCCCTGTGACCCAGCCCAGCAACAGGATTCGATGCTGCCCGACCCAGAAGGACTAGCCTGGTGCAGGCCTGACCTTGCCAGGAGGAATTTCTCTCTCCAGCTGGAATTTCCTTCCCGTCTACCTCCAGGCCTTTCCTGCCGGCCAAACTCCCCTTTGACCACCCTGAATAAATCTTCCCTGCCTCCCTGACAGCTGCTGATTTGGCTTCTTTCTTATTTTTTTTAATTGAAAGTAAACCTTCAAAGAGGCCCAGCCACCTAAGAAGCTCTGCTGGGCACTGCAGCTGGGGCAGCGAACCTCAAACAGAAATGGTGCATTCCATCGAGTCCCCCTCCTGCCCTGGGGGTGTTGGGGAGGGGTAGGAATCATGGGGCTTTGTGTGCTGGCAGGGCCACTCAGCTTTCAATTTAGCTTCTGCATTAGAAGAAGGGAATGTGGGCATGGATAGAGTGCTTGTGGAGAGATTTTGAAAGCAATTGAGAGAGAGATGGAGAGAGGGGATGGCAGGGGGAGGAAGGAGGTGAGGAGGTGGGGAGGTAGGGGAAGATATGCAGAGGGAGTTTGCAGGCAGAATGCAAGTGCAATTTATTTGTAAGAGAAATCTGGGGGTGTCTTTGTGCTGCCTAGTTAGACCATTGGGAGTACTTTGCAGAGGGAAATTAATTTAAAAAGGCAGATCCAAACTTAACAGTTTCCAATACAGAAAGGAACAATGCAGGGGAGGGCACAGAGGATTGGGAGCCAAGATTCCTAGATTTCCTTCTAGGGTCTTCTATTAGCTACTTTGCACTTTGAGCTGGTCATTCAGGGCTCTACATCTTCCACCCATGCCCTCCACCCCCAATTTACTATAGAACAGGGGTCCCCAACCTCCAGGATCTAATGCTTGATGATTGGACATGGAACTGATGTAATAAAGAAATAAAGTGCACAGTAAATGTAATGCACTTGAATCAGCCTAAAACTATCCTCCACTCTATCTCCCAAGGGTGCATGGAAAAACTGTCCTCCACAAAATCAGTCCCTGGTGTCAAAAAGGTTGGGGACTGCTGCTATAGAAGACTTTAAATATTTAGAAAGGTTGAAAAAATAACACCTTTATATCCACTACCTAGATTCAACAATGTGTGTGTGTGATAGTCACTCAGTCATGTCTGACTCTTGGTGATCCCATGGGCTGTAGCCCACCAGGCTCCTCTGTCCATGGGATTCTCTAGGCAAGAATATTGGAGTGGGCTGCCAGTCCCTTCTCCAGAGGATCTTCTCAACCCAGGGGTCAAACCTTGGTCTCCCACATTGCAGGCAGATTCTTTACACTCTGAGCCACCAGCAATCCTTAGATTCAACAATGGTTTATATTTTTTCCCCCTGTATTTGTTTTATCTTTATCTCTATGTGTGTACATTCTCTCTCACATACAAACATTCTTGCAGAATCATTTGAAGGTAAGCTACAGACATCATGATGTTTCACCTTTCTAACTACCTTTAAATACTCCAGCATGCATTTCCCAATAGGACATTCTCCTACATAACCAGAAAATAACCATTACACCTAAGAAAATTAAAAATTATTTCCTAGTAACATTTAATATTTAGTGCATATTAAGACTCTAATTGACTCCAAACTATCTTTTGTAATTGACTTTTGTTTTGAACCAGGAGCCAATCAAGACCCATCTATAAATTTAGCTGTTAGGTTAAAAGTCTCCTGCTCTCTCTTCTCTAAGTGAGATGAAACCTACATTCAAAGCATACAAATCTTAAATGTATATCTTGATGAATTTAAAAATACTTTTTGAAGGAGTCCTTGGGCCTAGAAAAGAAAACAATGGTCTCAAAGGCCCTTGCTGAGTCATCTAACTTCAGGGAAGACAAAACTGAACTTTAAGCCCCGCCCTGATGCTCCCAGCTGGTTGCATCTACCTGGGACTTATCACCCCCTGCCCCAAACCTCCCACCTCCTGTTCAACTACAAATGCCATCTCAGCTAAAGATTAACCAAAACGTCCTGCCTGACTAACATTTCCCTTATTGCTTCCACAAACCTCCCGTTAAGTATGGAGCCTCCCTGATCCCTCTTGCGCTCAGCCTGGTCATTAGGCCGACTGTTGCCCCTCCTTGCCTGAATAAAGGTAACCGACCTCTGTTGAGATCGTCTCTCCTTTTCTGCCGCGGTCTGAACTATACCTTACACTTTTATAGCAGTTTTAGACTCTTGATGAGTTTTTTATGTAGGTAAAAGATGGTTAGATAGCATCACTGACTCAATGGACATGAGTTTGAGCAAACTCTGGAAGATAGTGAAGGATGGGGAAGCCTGGCATGCTGCAGTTCATGGGGTTGTAAAGAGTTGGACACGACTGAGCGACTAAACAGCAACCCCTACCTAACTAGTAATCAGATTGACAAATAGAATGTTTTCATCACCCCAGAAGGCTTCCTCATGCCCTTTTCCTGTTAATAGCTCCTCTTCAACTTCTCCCAGAAGGGGTGAAGTTATGAAATAACTGGGAGTCCCAGATCCTTCCCCACACCACCCCCCTCACCAGGCAGTACCTCCCAGCATGTGGGATCTCAGTTTCCTCACCAGGGATCAAACCTATGCCTCCTGAGGTGGAAGCACAAAGTCCTAACCAGGGAAATTCCCTGGACCACAAGGAAATTGCTGACTCTCAGATTTTTTGAAAGTGTAAATTGGTTCAACTACATAGGAAGGTTGCCTGCCCAATATCTAATAAAATTTAACATATACTGACTATGACCCAAGCAATTTTGTTCCTCAGTATACCCTCAAGGGAAATGATTATTTCTAACACCATAAGAACTGTACCAGAATGCTCATTGAAACTTGATTCATCATTTCTCCAAACTGAAACTGTCCCAAATGTCCATAAGCAAGAAAATGGATAAATACACTGTGGTGTATTTATACAAGGAAATACCACACAGTCATAAAAAGGAGAAAGATACTGAATCATGCAATAGCTTGGGTGAAGTTCGTATATTATGATCAGCTAAATCAAGCTTAATACAAAGAGTATACACTGTATGAATCCTTGAGAATGAAGGTAAAAAAGCGGGCAAAGATCTACTGAGAGAATTCATTAGTTTCCTTTTAATTAACAACCAGCACTTTTTCTTCATGACTTTTTTTTGACAAGACCAGGTGAGTTTTGTGGAATGCCCCCGACTCACCATTGTCTGACTTCTCCTCATTTAACTTGATCCTTCACAACTAAAGATCCATTAAAGAACTGAGCTGTATTGTCCTAAGGCACCCACTTTATACAGCAAATTGAGTTCTAGCCCATGCATCTAGCGTAACCTACTCAATGGACACAAGTATGAGCAAACTCTGGAAGTTGGTGAAGGACAGAGAAGCCTGGCATGCTGCGGTCTATGGGATCCCAAAGAGTCGGACACGACTGAGCGACTGAATGATTCACAATACAATTATGTTTTATTCTTGAGAGAACTGAGGAAATCATCACAACTCATTTTCTGTGATTAATGGTTCAGTTGAGGAACCTCAGTTGAAAAAGGGGTTAGGGCTTAAAGTAGATTAAAGTTAAACATTTTCAGCAAGAATACTTTACAGGGACAAGTGCATATTTCCTATTGTATCATGCTGGGAAGCATATAATATTAGATTGTTCCTCTATTAGTGACATGGATGCAGAGTGTGACCGCTTGGTTAAGGTGGTGACAGCCAGGTCTCTCTATTGCAAAGGATGTTTCCCCAAGTCTTGATGGCTTAACAACCTCATTTGTCAACGTGAAGCATCACAGGTCAGTTATCTCCAACTTGGTGGAATAGTTTCTTTCCAGCAAGTTTAGTTGCAAGATACAATTGTTCAAAGCAAAATGGTTATCTCATCTAAATAGAGCTTCTCCCTAAAATGGGACCGTCATGCCATGGAAGATGTCTTACCTCTAATAGAACATTTCTAATCTTTGATATTTTTAGGTAACAAATGAATTCCCTTCCTACTTGATAATTTGATAAAGCATAACATTTTAGCATTAAAATTGCTTAGATTGCTTAGATTTAGGACACATAATGCATTCACATGCATTTTACTGGTAAATATTATGGGAGGTAGTGTTTAAAGCCCACTGTTTAAATCATTGGCAGAAACGAAAATAAAGGGTTTTATATACATACTTAGATCTCAGACTCAGAAGTGATGTGTTTCACAGCATTTTGTAGTTTTAAAAATTACTCTTAAGAACTCATCTCTGTACTCTAACAAAGAGTGGTTGAATATATTATCTACTCATTTCAAAGGAAAGAAATAATTTCAAATGACTTAGATGGATTTTGGTGCACCTATCATCACACTAACCCAGAATAGTTTGGTGGAGAAAGAAGAGAGTCTCACACTAGCTGAGTAACCATAGCTGATCCACTCTAAGCCTGTAGAAGATCTTCCTGTAGAAGATTAAAGATGGCCACAAATCGGTTGACATCCTTCCCTTAAAGAGATTGGGCCCATGTTTGTTCTCTGAATATTGGTGGGCTCTGTAGACACAGATCGAGTGATGATGTGCCAGCTTGTGGACTCAAGCCTTAAGAGACTTGGAGAGTCCTGAATTTTGGAACAACCACTTTTGAAACCCTGCGCCATGTTGTAGGAATCCCAAGCAGCCCTGTGGAAGGGCCCATGTGGACAAGACCTCTTAGCTAACATGCCAGCACCAACTTGTCAGCCATGTGAGAGAACCACTCTTGGGAGTAGATTCTCTAGTCCTTATCGAATCACCCCAACTAACGCTTCAAGGAGCAGAGATGGCCATCCCTGCCAAGCACTCACTGCCCATAATTATAGATTGGTGAGTAAAATAAGTGAGGTATTTTTCTTAAGTCACTAGGTTTTGGAGTAGTTTGTTATTCAGCAAAGATAGCTACAACAATGCTCATTTGCAATATGCTGATAAACCTACTTGTTTCATACACACAGGGGTCCACTAGGATACAGTATGTAAAAGTGCTTTGCCAACTATAAAGCAGTTCTATATCAACATAAGGTGATAGTCTGAAGTAACCAATAGGATGGAGGGTTTCTGTAAATACGGTTGCTCTGAAGTTGTGCGCTTAGTCTCTCAGTAGTGTCGGACTCTTTGTGACCCCATGGACTGTACACCACCAGACTCCTCTGTCCATGGGGATTTTCCAGGCAAGAATACTGGAATGGGTTGCCAAGCCCCCCTCCAGGGGATCGTCCCAACCCAGGGATCCAACTCAGGTCTCCCACATTTGAGGCGGATTCTTTACCATCTCAACCACATGACTAATTTCCACTGACCCCAATCCTTCCTAGGTTAAGACAACCTGTCACTTTTTCTTGATTCTGGCAAAATATACAAAAAATGGTTAAAACGTACACTTTTTGCTAAGTTTACAGTTTTGTGACATTTAGTACGTTCACATGGTGGCACAAACATCACCACCATCCATCTTCAGAATTCCAGTTACTTTTGATAACAGATTCTATCTTCTTAAGGTAATTTTCTAGTCTAAATTTGAAGTGAGGCTCCATCATCTCAGCACTGACTATGATGACGATAATTTAAGGACTGAGCCCCTTTATTGTAAAGATAGGTTTCTGGAGAGACTCTGGGAAGAAGAAATGGTGCAGCCCAGAATCTGCCATGGGTCTTGAGACTGCCCTCATCCTTCCCAGGGCTTGTCCCATCCCCACAGAACTTCAATGGGCCATTCATTAGTCAGCATGATGATAGGGGAATATTTAGAGGGAAGTGAGCACTTGTTAAAAAGGGCCAAGAGAGCAAGTTTTCAAAGCTCGAACACTGCAAGGAAACCATTTCATATATAAGCAGACCTTCTGGAGTTAGCACACATACTTACACCTGGACCCCACCTGGACATAATTAGTTTCCCCGCCGTCAGAGTGAAGAAAACACTGAAGAAAATGATTTAAAAAACTGAGCAGTCTGTCATGCTCTGTGCCGCACAATTAAAGCAGCATGCTTCTGGAAGAGTTATGTAACACAGACGACACGGTATTTAGATAGCCAAGACTGGAAAACTATCTGGTGATGTTTGACTTTATGACCATTATGTCTGTTTCCTATGTCTGACTGTGTACTTGAGGATGGAAGTCATAGGAAGGAAAGAGGAAATGCTCTTAGTTGAGTCGTAAGAAGATCTTTTTGTTGTTGTTTAGTTGCTAAGTCCTTTCTGACTCTTTAAGCAACACCCCCCCCCCCACCCCACATGATCTTTTATCTACTTGCAAATTAAACTAGGACTTTGAATTCTAGGTAATCAGAATCCTCCATGTTTGGGGACCAAAATATAAAAGCAGACAAAGACCAGGTGGGCCCATCAGTCACAGCCTCAAGCACAGGGCCAGAAAACAGTTAATATACCATGAAACAAGTGGGGAAATACATTCTGGAAGCTTCTGTGAGCTTCTCTCCTCCATGTCCGGGTCTCTCTCGTTCATGTCTTAAGCGCCCACCCCTCTGTGCCCTATTTTCTCAGGCTGCGGTCGCCCTCCACCTGCATGAGACGCACGTGGAAACTAGGCCAGTGTTTCCCTCACTGGATGGTCTCAGTGTTCAGTTAATCAGCGCTTATTGACCAACCATGGCGTGCTAAGCAGTAATACTTCCTTCCTGGAGGAGAGGGATCACAAAGGAGTAACTATAAATAATCTACAAGAGAATCAAGAGAGGTTCACAGGCCACAATAAGGGTAGAATAACAACTGTTACCCAATGGGGTTCTAGTCCTGCCTGAGGTGTGGCGTATATGACTGACTCTGAGGTAAAGTTTGCAGCCAGAGAGGGTTTATCCTCCAGGAAGCCAAGCAAGAAGACAGGAAGACAAACCTCAAATCTGCCTCCTGGACGGCCAGGGGCTGGAGTATTTCCGGGATAAGGAACAAAGCGGTAAAGCCTCTGTGGAGCGAGGAACCTCCAAGCCGTGACAAGAAAAAAAAAGCGGCTTTTTTTTTGGGTGCACAAGAGGCTACGGGTTCCTGCAGGGGTCAAAACAACACCCAGCGGGCATGCGCACGCGCAGTGGAGGGTGGGTGGGCCTATCCAGTGTTAACCCACTCAGCTCCAACAGGAGTTTCTAGACGATTCGGGCAAACGTTGTTTAGGTTACTTGCCCCTAGAAGCATGTGCAAGTTGTAAATGACCTTGATTAGTGAAGGACCTGTTTTCAACTGGAGTTGCTGAGGCCAGGCAGAATGTACCCCAGTATGTTAGTTTCTTCCCACCCTCTCCTCCACCACAGCGTTTGCCACTGTCATAGTTTGCTTTCCCCCAAGACTGTCTTCCTTAGCGGCTAAAATTCAAGTTCCAGCGACATTTCCGGGGTGCTCGCCGGTTCCCGCCGCCATGCTCCTCCTCCACAGCCCTGGGAGACATCGTCCTCCCCGTCTCAGAGATGACGGAGAACAGGTCCCAACCCCAACGCACAGCAGGTACCAGGCCAGGTGAGGAGCTGGGGTTCAGGTGCATGTGATTTATCACAGGCTTTTTAGGAAAACCGAGGGGCGAACGGGCGACAGGAGAGGGTGGAAGGAGCGGAGCAAAGCGTGCTCTCAGGCCAAGCCAGCCTTGGCCTGAGGAGGGTGGGGGTGGGGGGGGGTGCTGGGGACAGGCTCCCTGGAGAAGCTGTCCCACCCCGGCCAAGGAGTCGGGCTCTTCACCCCAGAGTCGGTCACTGGCTAAGGGGGCGGGGCCGCGGGCGTGGGAGATACCACCCTGCACGGTCTTGGCGGACATCGTGGCCATAGGTGGGGCCCTTCCCCGCAGTGGGGCCGGCACCTGGCAGCGGTAGGTGGGGGCTTAACGCGAGCCCAGGTCTCCCGACTTCTCCGCTTGCTTCCTGAGCCCACATCCCGGTCAAGCCCTCCCACCCAGGCCACCCTTGCTTTGCTGTCTTTATTGGATCCCGCCTGTCCCCATGCCCATCACAGTCACTGACCCAGTCAACCTTTTAGTTCAAGGAATTAGAAGGAAAATGAAAAGTAAGCACTACATAAAGGTGCAGAATGTTGTGAGAATTCAGAAGAAATGAATTCTGGCTGGCGGAAGGGAGAAGCAGCGGGATGGCCTCACAGAAAAGCCGTTTTGAAGGTTGACTTGGTGGGAAAAGGAAATTCTGAACTGAAAGAAATCATATTGGAGGGAAAGGCGGTGATGCACTGGCGAAGTAAAGAGTATACACCCTGAGATTTAGTTTCAGGTATTTGAAAGGATACCTTGTGAGATGGGCCTGCAGATATTATTTGGAAACTTTCTATAGCATCCGTCTAATTCTTGTAAAAACTATGATTTAATTTTATTCTTATGCTCTTCTGTGTTTTTGAATTGTCTGCAAGTCACAAGGGAAGAAAAAACGAAATGTATGTCTACATTGCAGAGGGAGGCAATGAGGGGAGATGGTCTTGATGAAGAGGCAACAAGAAGAGCGACATGTAGCAGATGAAGATAAAGACACATTTTGTTGGGGCAAGAGATTTGAGGTGCCCACAGTAATTGCTTTTATTTTCTCAGTGAAGAGGGCTTTGACCGTATTGGTTATGATATCGAGTTGGTATGCAGGTTGGGAATTTGGAAAAAAGTGCATATGTTTGAGTTTTACTAGCTTGAGTTAACAAAAGTTGGATTTTTTTTCTCCCTGATATTTGACTTCAACTTCTGGAGAATTCTGTACACACAGAATATAAAATATATTACTGTGCTATGCATGTGCTGTATTGTCATCCATGGTGACTCACCAGTTCACTTGACACTGTCCCTTAATAGGAGCCAATACCATGTTTTCAAGTGGGACAGATCTTTGTGACCTTAGGGCCTGCGGTGCTGTCCCTCAGTGTCATAGGATGTAAGTGAGGCTACCAGAAAACATCTGCAAATAAAGCTGACCCAGATTAAGTTCCTTATAGGGGTGGTGGTATAATGTGGTATCTCACATTGGACAGTTTCCTTCTTCCTTTCCACTACTACCTGTGCAGACTACTACCCCAGACTCTAAGATTAAAATGGTGCTGGCACACAAATGATGGCTATAAAATTAAAAAAAAAAAAATGGAAAAAAACTTGCTATGGAACAGTTTGGCATTTCAGTTCTTCAAAAAGCTAAACATACAATTACCATATGGCCTGGCAGTGTCACTCCTGAGTATGTACACAATGGAATCAAAAGTGGGGACTCAAACAGATACTTATGTGCTCATGTTCATTGCAGCATTATTCACGATAGCCAAGAAGTAGAAACAACCCAAATGTGCATCAACAGATGAATAAATAAAATGTGGCATATACCTGCGATGGAATATTACTCAGCTTTAGAAATTCTGACACATGCTGCAACGTGAATAAACCTTGAAAACAATATGCTAAGTGAAATAAGCTAGTCACATAAAGAGAAATGTAGTATGATTCCACTTATATGAGGTATCTAGAATAGGCATATTCATAGAGACAGAAAGTGGAATAGTAGTTACTGGGGGCTGGGAGGAGTGGTATGGGGGGTTATTGCCTGAAGTTTAGAAGAGATTTTGTTGAGGTAATGAAAAAGTTTTAAAAATAGTGATGATGGTTGCATAACATTGAAAATGTAGTTAAAGTTAGTGAACTGTATGTTTAAAAATGGGTAAAATGTCTGATTGTACATTACATACATATTTCACCACAATTTAAAAATTAATACTGTAATATATGCAAAACCATTAAATTGTACACTTAAAATGGGTGAATTGCATGGCATATGAATTATATCTCAATAAAGTAGTTCTTATACCTTAGGGACACTTTTCCTTCACTCTGCTCTCAGGCTGCAGGGACCATGAAAAACCTGGACTGGAAAAATAATAAAGTGTGAGTCATGGGAGAGGGAGATCTCTTCACAGCTTGAAGAGATTCAGGTAATTAACTCAGAAACTTGCCATGCATAAGGGGCTGAAGACCATGGGATATGGCCGAGGAAGAGTGGGTGGTTCAGAATCAGAATATTTTGTACTAAATTGTATTTTGTATTGTTATGAGTAGGGTTATTCTACTGAAAGGCTTTAGAGAGAAGTCACCATGTGTTGCAGTTAAGTAGGTTTTGGGTTGTAATTTAAGGAGAGCCACCTTTTGGATATCAGCCTGAACTTTCACAGGCTTGAAAACAGCAGTGAGTTTGTGTTGAATCTGATGAGCCATGTCATCTTGCCCTTCTTGTGATAATATGTCTGGAATGGGAGGTGATTGATTTTTAAAAATACATGCATTTGGAGTTACAGGCAAGGCTATCCAGAGTGTCCACAATGTCACTGGAGGAGATGAAACCAACCATCCATTCAGCAGCAGCACAAAGCTGCCTACACCAAGAAAACAGCAATACATCCCCAAACAGATCAAACAGCTGCTCATCAGTCTGGCGCAAGCTGCAGGTTGCCCGACTAAATTACTGTCGAATAGGCAGACGAGCACAATTTGTCAGTCAGCATCGAGTTTAAATGAGCAGAGATGCACATAAAGCCAGTAATGCAATTGTAATTAAGAATTATAGGCATCAAGTTTCAACTAGTGCTTTCTTAAGGTAGCAGTGACTGAGCTCTGAGAAGCCTAAGAAGGAATTAAAGCCAGGGCATGATCTACCTAGAGCCCTCTGCAATTCAGCAGCTCATCACGTAGGAAAGTGATGTGTAAATGATGGAAAATTCATGAGAATGCAGGCTTTATTTTTTCTATTTGCTTTTTAAAAAAATATATATATATAGTACACATGCTAAAGAATGAATAATAATAATAAAATAATGATGCTGTTGAACCCACAACCCAGATAAAGAAATAGAACATTTTGACTTATTTTAATGGTGGTGAGAATCATTCTGAGAATTGACATATCTCTACAAGCTGGGTGGAATGAAATTCAGTAAGCATTGACTGCTGACACTGAGTTGGTACGGGGGCACGTAAAGATGAATGAAAACAGGCTTGCATCAGAGCATTTATAATCTGGAAGGGAGAATAAGATGATAATGCATTTAGCTCTGCATCCCTTGAATTCTTGAGGCGAGCAGAGGTATCCTAAGAGGTAGGCAGAGCTAGAAGGGTTTGGAAGAAGTTGGATGAGGTTGGATGGGGAGAAGCTCTGAGAAACCTTTGTGAAGAAAATGGCATCTGAGCTAGACATCAAAGTTAAGCAGGAGTTTTACAAGATGAAGGAGGGTGAGAGGGAGGGCATTTTGAATGGAGAGCTTAACACAAGTGAAGGCGAGAAAGTCTCAGGCCTATAAAATAAGTGATAAATTGTTTAGAATAAGAATATCGTGGAATGTAAAATTGGACAACTGTCCTGAGCTGATTACTTATAAGGCTTCCAGGTCTTTTGGAAATAGTCTGTCCATGAAGAGATAACTTTCCTTGTTACCTGCAAACTTAAGGAACAGCACACCCAGAGTAAAACCTGGGTGTTCTAGGAAGATATGGGAGGTAAAATTGGTGCTTTGGGGTATTCATCATTTGTTTTGACTTCTTAAGAGCACCCCACATTTATTTGGGCAAACACCTTTTCCCCAATATTCAGTTCAGTTCAGTTGCTCAGTCGTGTCCGACTCTTTGCAACCCCATGAACTGCAGCACGCCAGGCCTCCCTGTCCATCACCAACTCCCAGAGTCTATGTCATATGGCATGGGGTTGGTTTTATTTTTTAGCTCCAGGATTAAACTTAGAACCTTTATTTGATTGGTTCAGATAAAGGCAGGTAACCTAGTTGGGTCCAATCAGAGCAAAGTTCAGGGCTTTGGGAAGACTGTAAGGAAGTTGAACGTTTTCTGCCTCACTAGCCAAAATGCTGAGAGGGTGTGAGACTAGGGCTTCTGCATCCATCTTGCCATCATGTGGGGAGAACCTGGCTCAGAGTGAAGTCAGCACATTAAAGCAAGGTCAATATTCAATATTTGATAAAGGTATGCTATGGATGCTACTATGCTGTAATGGAGTTATGTCTGGAAAAACTCACAGTTTTTAAAAAAGCTTAATTAATGATGTATCATCTCAAACAAAACACCATCATGTAATGGTCTATGGTTTTTGTTTTTACCTAACCTTGTCATATTGTTTCTAAAAATATTTACAATAATTTTTGATACCATCTAAAGCCCAGATCATATTCAGTTCTCCCCAGTTGTTTAAAAAATTTTTTTCTTGATAGTTTGTTTTCTTGGATCAAGATTTAAACAAAATTATGGTGTTTTGTTGCTATTTAAAAGGAACCTTTATGCTGGAAACCATTGGAAACAACTGCTGCATGAAGTCATAGGTTTCAAATTGTGGCTCCTCCACTTGCTGGCACCTCAGATAATCCACTTAACCTTTTGACTTATCTCAGTATATTTAATTGAAGCTGTTGGGAAGATCCTGTGAAGTGGCAGATCATCACTGTGCAAATAAATGAGATTACTTTGTGTGATGGTTAATTTTATGTCAACTTAATTAGGCCTCAGGGTGCCCAGATATCTTGGTCAAACATTATTTTGAGTGTTTCTGTGAGGGTGTTTCTGGATAAGATTAACATTTAAGTCTGTGTACTGAGTAAAGCAGTTTGCTCTACTTAATGTGGGTGGGCCTTGTCCAATCAGTTGAAGACCTACATAGAACAAAAAAGCTGACCTACCCCTTATGGAGAACTCTTCCTACTTGATGTCCTTTGAATTGAGCCATTGGTATTTTTCTGCCTTTGCACTTGAACTGAAGTGGGTTTTTCCCCTGCATCTCAAGCCTGATGGACTGTGTAATCTGGTGGTGTCTCTAGGAGGAAAAGACAAACGGTTTGGTGAACGATCCCCTCCACCCACCTATATGTGTGGCCGGCATGGCTGCTGTGCCCTCTCCCGTCAGCCCCAGCTGGGGCAAGAGCTACCGAAAATAAAAGCGATGCCTCTGCTCTTGCACTGAGCTTCCTTGCTCCAACTGGCTGTTGTGGTGGAGACTCCCTCTGCAGCCCCGATCCTCACTCAGCAATTACCCACACGTTCTGGTTCACGGTGACCAGTGTTGGGCAGGATGTAGCTGAGCTGTAGACCTCACTCTGTTCTATTGTTAGAGCGAGTTTTGCATCACAGTGCAGGAAACTGTAGTCTGGCCCTGGAAATGTTTTGATCTCATAGTTGGAATGCAGAACATAATGGTATCAATCTCTGAAAATCAAATGAAATCTTGTGGGAGTAGATTAGGTCCAATGAATAAAATTATATAAAACAATTTCATACTTGACATTTACTGAGAGGGACTTAACTTTTCCTACATATTTTAGTCTGTTCATCTGGTATTATTTATTCATGTCTCTTTCTCCATTTGGTTCGCGATTTATCTTTTGGGAGCCTAGAATTAAACTGTAAAAATGTATATATGCTAGACACTGTTTTATGTTCCATCTATGGAGAAGTCATCAAAACCTCTAACAGAATAAGATTCAGCTATTACAGGGGTGATTTAGCTGAAATAAAATGTAATGTTTAACTCAGAGAAGCTGGAAAAGATGAGATTTAGGAATGTGGAATTGAATAATCAGTTGGTGAAATGACAGTGGTTTCTGTGTCACTCTCCCAGTTGAAAGAATATTAGGACATCAAGATTACGAATGGCCAGAACCAAGTGAGGATTCACGATAACCCAGAAGGACAAGATTGGCGCCTGATTTCAATGATAACAGATTGCTCCCTAACACAGAGTTAAACACAAGAAGCTCAGCGTTCTGTGTCATATCCTTTTGTTGCATGATCATATTTTGTGATAGGGGAAGAATTAATGTATAACAAATTAAAACAGGGAAGTTTCTGACACCTCGTGACTAAACATTTCCACAGATATTACAGAGAAGAGGGGAAGTTCATGCACAAAAACACGAATGGGAATTTTATGAGAGACACGGTTTGGATTAGAGAAGGAAAACCCAGAGAGTGAATGTGAAAAGTCCATATCCATGTAAAATTTTCCTAGGGCTGGTGTGACAAATTACCATAAACTAAGTGGCTTAAGATATCAGAATTTTGTTCTTTCATAGTTCCAGAGGCTAGATGTCTGGAATCAAGGAGTCTACAGGGCCATACTCTCTATGAAGGCCCTAGGGGAGGATCTTTGCTTCTTCCTAGCTCTGCTTGCTGGCAGTCCTTGGCATTCTTTGGTTTGTGGATGCTTCACTCTAATCTCTGTCTCTCTCTTGTCACACATCAGTCTCCCTGAGTATATCTGTGTGTTTCTTATAAAGACACTACTTACATTGGAGAAGGGTTCATCCTCATCCAATATCACTTTATCTTAACTTGATTATGTCTGTAAAGATCCTGTTTCCAAAAAAGTCCACATCAGAGGTTCTAGGGATTAGGGCCTCAGAATATCTTTTTTTTTTTTTTTTTTTTTTGTGGGGGGACACAGTTCAATCCACAACAATCAATATCCAACATTGTCTGTGATAGTGTCACGAGATGGGTGGAACAGTCCACAGGAAGGGAATGACCATCACATAAAATGCAAAATGAGGGAGAAAATGCATCTTCAATAGGGTTATGATACAGTAAAAGTGAACGCTTATCACTTTCTCTATGTCGGTCTTCTGAGAGCTTTACATACATTATTTAATTCTCTAAAAAAAAAAAATCCTATAGGTATTTTAGCCCATTTTACAGAGAAGGGGAGTGAAATGAAAGTGTTTGTTACTCCGTCATGTCCAACTTTTGGCGACTGCGTGAACTGTAGCCTGCCAAACTCCTCTGTCCATGGAATTCTTCAGGCAAGAATACTGAAGTGGGTTGCTGTTTCTTCCTCCAGGAGACCTTCCCAACTCAGGGATTGAACCCAGGTCTCCTACATTGCAGGTGGATTCTTTACTATCTGAGTCACCTGGGAAGTCCTTACAGTTAAGGGAATTGAGGCATAAAGAGACAGATGTGGAATTGAGAACCAAAAAAAAAAAAGAAAACCCATGAAAATAACTGTAAGGGGTGCTTTTGGTGGGGGTAGATCTCAGGTGAGGTCAGCTTAATGCATCCAGAGCAGAGGTGGCTGGCTGGCCAGAGCAATTTGGGGAACCAGCAAAGCTGCCTCGACTGGAGGCTTCCCCATTTTTAGATTTTCCTACATACTGAGGCTGCTTGACCATCCACTTTATTCATGGAACCAAAGGTTTAGATCCCAGCTAGTTTGGAGGAGATGGTGCTCATTCTGACATAAACTGTTTGAGTCTGTGTTCTGGAGTTTAAAAGGATTAGTTGTTGTTGTTGCTTAGTCGCTCAGTTGCTCAGTCATGCCCAACTGTTTGCAATCCCTGGATTGCAGCACGCCAGGCTTCCCTGTCCTTCACTATCTCCCGGAGCTTGCTCAAAGTCACGTCCATTGAGTTGGTGATACCATCCAATCATCTTATCCTCTGTTGCCCCCTTCTCCTCCCGCCTTCAATCTTTCCCAGCATCAGGATCTTTTCCAGTAAGTCAGCTCTTCGCATCTGGTGGTCAAAGTATTGGGGCTTCAGCACCAGTCCTTCCAATGAATATTCAGGGTTGACTTCCTTTAGGATTGACTGGTTTGATATCTTTGCTGTCTAAGGGACTCTCAAACAAACAAACAAACAAAAAAAGATTGGTATGTATCGCCCAAACTATGGAAGATGGCAGATGATTTGCCAGTTTATTACTGTATCACCTACTAAAATTGTTTTGAAAGAGGGTTTTTTTTTTTTTTTTGGTGATTATACATAAAGACATATAAAAATATATATGTAATTGTAAATCCAGAGAGTAGACTCTCATGATTATGATCACTTTCCTGGAACTGGGCAGCTTACATTAAAATTCTAGCTTTGCTGTCTAAGCCTTGTGACCTGGGGTAAGTTACTAAACCTCTGTGCCTCACTTTTCTCATCTATAAAATAGGGATGGTAATAACAGAATCTACCTCACAGAGTTGTTTGGGAGGGTTAAATGTGGTAATGTGTTCATTAAAACAGTATCTAGCACATAGAAAGTATACATAAGCACTTGTTTTTATTATTATGTATGGGTTATGGAGGAGATAAATGACATATGAAATAATGCTTTGGTTTTTATTATTGGACACAGGGAGAAGGTGCTAGAGAATGCACCCTAAGTGGGGAGATTGAAGGCTCATCATTTTGTCTGTAATGCTGCTAGATTTGTGTCTAGTTTATCTGAAGCTTGATGTTGTCATGATGCTCAGCATTACATGCCAGCCCTTCAGAAAGACTCTGCTTTGCTTCTTTGTATCTTACAAAGAATGTGATGTGTTAACATCACAGAATTTTATGCTGGTTAAAAAAAACCAGAGTTGAAGCCATTTTTCTGTTCTATGTGACCAGGCTTTCAGGCTTCATTTAGTGTTTCTTTTCCCTGACATAGACCAGGGTAGGATAAGGATGAGGGTCCCTGGTGTAGGCTTCGTCTCCTCTGGCTTATCAGCTGATGACTGGTTGATGACAGATCTCATGAGGATGTGAATCACTGATTGAAAACATTTTAGCCCTGTGTTTCCTAGATGAGTTTGTGTTTAAACACTGATAATTTGCGGGGTCATTCCTTATCCCTTTTCTGCCATTGAGTGGGGATTCTGCCATTTCTGAGGAGTTCCATGTCCCTGCCTGTAGCTGAATAGTAAGTCACAGGGTAAGAGCATCGGTGACTGAGTCAAATATATTCCCCTTTAATGAGCTCTGAATTGTGGTACAAATTAAGAGTGTATGGAATATGACATGAAAAGCACAAACAGTAAAGAAAAAAATAGGTAAATTGGATTACATAAAAATTAAAAACTTTTGTGCATGTAAAGACTGTCACTAGGTTGAAAAGACAATGCACAAGACTGGGAGAAAATATTTGCATATCATATACCTGATAAGGGGTTCATATCCAGAATATATAAGGAACCCCTACAATTCAACAACAAGAAAGCAACCTGGGAGTTTCCTGGTGGTCCAGTGATTAGGACTCCATACTTGCATTGCTGGAGGTCTGGTTTGAATTCTTGGTTGGGGAACTAAGATCCCACAAGCCTTGTGGAGTGACCAAATAAAAAAAGAAAAATCAAACAATTTAATTAAAAAATGGGCAAAGGGCTTGAATATTCCCCAAAGAAGATACACAAATGGCCAGAAAGCAGAGAAAAAGATAACTCCATTTCACTGATCATTGGAGAAATGCAAATCAAAACCATAATGCAATAACCACCTCACAACTGTTAGCATAGCTGTTATCAAAAGAGAAAAGACTCAGAAAGTATGTTGATGAGGATGTGGAGAAAACGGAATCTTTGTACACTACTGGTAAGAATGTAAAATGGTGCAGACAAGATGGAAAACAGTATGAAGTTTCCTTAAGAAATAAAAAATAGAATTGCCATCCAACAATTCTACTTCTGGGTATATAACCAGAGGGATTGAAAGCAAGGCCTCGAACAGATATTTGTGCACTCACAGAGACAGCAGCATTATGCACAATAGCCAAAAAGTGGAAACAGCACTAATGTCTATCAATATTTGAATGAATAAAATATGGTATTATTGAATATTATTCATCCTTAAAAAGGAATGAAATTCTGGCGCATGCTGCAACATGGATAAACCCTGAAAATATGCCAAGTGAAATAAGCCAGTCTCCAAAAGCAAGTACAGTAGGATTCCACTTACATCTATTACCTATGATAGACAAATTCATAGAGATAGAAAATAAAATCTTAGTTGCCAGTATTTAGTATTTAATGGTAAAAAGTTTCAGTTTTGGAAGATTAAAAATGTTCTGGAGTCGGATGGTGATGATGGCTGCACACCAGTATGAGTGTACTTAATGCTAGTGAATTGCATATTTAAAAATGGCTAAAATGGCTGAGTTTTATATGTTTTTATTATTTTTTCCCACAATGAAAAAAAACAGAAAAGAGTGTATGAAAAGGTTCTGGTTTCCTCAGTACCAGAAACCAATCCTCCTGTTACAAAATTATCTTCCCATGAGCAAAATTATATTCAAGGTGGGTGACAACACACCAGCTCAGGTTGATGACTGGCTAGTCTCATACTTCTATTACTGGCTGCCCCTCATCTCTGGGATGTGCTCACAGGGGCGGGGAGATGGACTTCTCTTGCTCCACACTGCCATCACCACCTGAAATTCTCTGGGCAAGATTTTCACCTACCCCGTTGATAATACCTTCCTGCCCTAAACCCTCCCTGATCTACTGTGTCAGGCCCTCTCTAACTGGGCACCTCCATGGCTGCCTTTGTCGAGGAGGATTTTGGACTTCTCAAGAAGTTTCTGTTCTTTCTCTGCCTTTGTTAAGGGGAGGGGTGAGGTGGGAGAGCTTACCTTGTGTTTAAGACCTCGAAAGCTTTTTTTCTCAAAGCATTCCTTAACTAAGAGGAGAGCAGAACACCTCAAGGTGAAAGTGTTCTTTCATTGATATGGTGTTCTTTATTTCCTAAAGTGGCTGGGAAGTAAATGGACAGGACAGTTTTCCATGCAGAAGTCACGGTCAAGGAAGTTAGCTACTCTTTGTGGTATATGTGTGTGTGTATACACACTGCATGGAGCAGGGGAAAGGTAGAAAACATTCAATAAACTTCACTTGTCTTTGATGTCCCTAGACTCTCCAGGTTTGCTTTATGTTAATCTTTTTTTATTTTGATAAAATTTTAACTTGCAGAAAATTTTCTGACTTGTAAGAATACATTGAAGACATCATGCCCCTTTACTCTGAAATACCTCAGTGGGCCCTCCTTGTGGCTAAGAACATTTTCTTATGTTAGCAGAATTATCAAAATGAGGAACTTTAACACTGATAAACTATTGCTGCCCAATCCACTACTCATGTTCAAATTTCATAAATTGTCCATAGAAGGACAGACAGCTGTCTTAGGGCATCAGCACTGAAGTCTTGGTAGAGTCTGAGGTTTCCTGCTGATGTGGGATTCAAAGGCAGCAGAGTCATTGGGGAATGAATGCAAAGAGAGTAGGAAAGAAAACCCATGTGACAGAAACTCAAACTGTTGGGAAATAATGAAATAATGAAAACAAATAAGCTGGTCGAGAATTGGGTGTTATTAGAGTTTATCTTCGTGTTTTGAAGTCACAATCTAGAAAAGAAAATTTCTCTTGTGTAAAATACCTAATATTTATTAAGGATTGACCAGGTGCCAGGCACTGTGAGGTGTGTGAATTATCTCATTTAATTCCCATGGCAACCTTACATGGTATATCTCTTGCATCCCGATGGAGGCACAAGCCGATTAAGTAGAAAATGATGGAGTCAGAATGTACTTCCAAGCAGGCTGACCTCAGAAACTGTCACACTGCTAGACTCCAGTCTCATGAAGAGGGCATAATGATGAAAAGGTGGGTGTTGGTCTCTTGGGCAGTGAGTGCAGGCATAAAATGAAGTCAGTTCTGGTGAATCCTGCTAGAAAGCAGAAAACAATATTCCACACAGTGTAAGATGAAGTCCCAGAGGGCATGTTTCTGAGTCATTGTTACTAAGTAAGGTGGCTAGGAACACACAAATTTTAATTTTTGTTAAACATTTTAGTGATTACTAGAACAAAAATGTATTTTGGAAAAATCAGTAACTATGGAAAAGGACAAAGGAAAAAAGGATTACCTGTAAACTCATTACTGAGAGATAATTATTAACATTTTAATATGTTTTCCATGTGTTTTTACTTGTTCAGATCACAGTGTATAAAAAATTATACAGTGTATAGAAAAAACAGCTTCCTTTTTTTCACTAAATCATATAAGCACAATCTCAAGTTAAAATCATTTTTAATGGTTGCATAGTAATTTATTTTATGAATTTAATATTTTCTTAACTGTTCCCTTAATATTGCTTAGACTATTGCCATTTCCTAATTTTTAAAACAAACAGAAACCCCTGTCATGAATATCTTCATGCATGTACTTTGGTCTGTGTTTCTGATTATTTTTTAAAAAGAGTCTTAGAAATAATCTCACTGTATTAAAGTATGGTTATGCTTTTTTATCATTTGAACAGTTTAATAACTAAATTGCTTTAGTTATGTTAAGTACATAATACAAATATGTGTAAGATAGAAATTCAAAATTTATACAAATCACGTCAGGTCAAGTCTCCATCCCACTGTCTCCCAGTCACCAAGAATTTAATCTCACCTTGCTACTTTTCCTTTAACAAAACTATAGCAAAAGAAAAGTTACAAATCTAAAGCAAAAGAACAGTTCAAAACCCACCCACATTGAACCATGCTGCCTGTGGTTTTTGAAACTTTGTTTTGGGTACCTATGGGAAGAATCAGGTATATTATTCAGAAATGCAAAGAAGCAAAAAGCGTCAATTCTGAGCACTGAAAAATTGATGCTTTTGAACTGTGCTGTTGGAGAAGACTCTTGTGAGTCCCTTGGATTGAAAGGAGATCAAACCAGTCCATCCTAAAGGAGATCAGTCCTGAATATTCATTGGAAGGACTGATGCTGAAATTTAAACTCAATACTTTGGCCACCTGATGTGAAGAACTGACTCATTTGAAAAGACCCTGATGGTGGGAAAGATTGAAGGCAGGAGGAGAAGGGAATGACAGAGGATGAGATGGTTGGATGGCATCACCAACTTGATGGACGTGAGTTTGAGCAAGCTCCGGGATTTGGTGATGGACAGGGAAGGCTGGTGTGCTGCAGTCCATGGGGTCACAAAGAATTGGACACGACTGAGTGACTAAACTGAACTGAGAAGCAAAATGCAACCAATATAAGCACAAAAAGAAATGATTAGCTCATGTAACTTGGAAATCTAAGAGAGTGGTGCTGATTTCAGGTACTGCTGGATCCAAGGTTTCACATGCTATTATCTATATTTTTTCATTTCTTGGCTCTTGGTTACCTTTTTCAACTTCTGCTGATAAAGACATGCTCCACATCACAGCAGAAATGACCACCAGTGGCTCTAGGTGTACATCATCGTTTACTGTTCTTGAACTAAGAAGAGACACCCTTTACTTCCTAGTATCAGAGTAATTTGTGCAAAACAATACAATCCTGCTATGTCATAGATTTAACTGTTTTCCAATCACTTTGCCCAGGAAATGAGGGGATTTTTATTTTTATTTGACTTGCAATTGCTCTGCAATGGGGAGGCTGAGCAGTCAACAAGCAATAGATGACCATGAGGTGGTGGAAGCAAGAAATTCAAGGAGCTTCCTGGCATTAGATCAAATCTTCACCTTGTGTCTTGATAGAAGTAAATATTTTCTCTTCAAGATATGCAGAAAGACACTGTAATCCTTTGAATTCTCTGAGTAGCTTCTGAAATTTTAATATTTTTGTCTTAGATCATGGGAGGGTATATTCCTTATAGATAGGCTTGAATATTGTTTGAAAGCCCATTAAATTAAATATACAAATGCTGGGCAGTGTGGGATTGCCTTGAATTTGACTGTCATTTGTAATGTGTCAAGAAATACTTTGTGATGTTTTCCTCAACAATGACAAAGAAAGTAAATTGAAATTAATTCTTTTTAGTTGACTAACTTCATGGCAACATGCATATACATTTGAGGTTAAGGATGTTGGGAAAACAAGCCTCCGTTGAGGAAGAAACTGAACAGAAAGACTTGGAAGAGAAGAACTCACAAATACAAGTGAGAGATGTTTTGACAGTAATGGGGGTATCAAGGGCTGAATTGGCCTTTAAATTGTGTTCATTAAGTGTTGTGTGTTTCTTTGAGGTTTATTAAGACCCTTGAGAGGAGACTAACAAATTTCAACACAGAGAAATAAAGATGCTCATTTAGGACTATAACACATCTCCCCTGAGTTTTTTTTAAATGTTATTTTTGACACACTTTTTTGGCATTTTGACACATTGCTGTTACAAACCCAGTCACAGCACAGTACTTCCATTTAGACAAAAACAACAACGGTTCTTTTTTTTTTTTTTCTCTAGGTGAAAAAAGAGTTTAAAGTGAGATTTGAATGGACTTTAAGAACTCTTTAGTGACGGGAAACGGTTGAGGAAATAAGATTAAGATGGTATTTATGTGACAAAAGGAGGGAGGCTCTACCCCCATCTCCGTATCCAGGAGCCCAGTCTCTCCCGGCTGCGTCGCTGTGGGGGACGAGACCTCTGTAGCAGCACATCCTTGACCTTGTCCTCAGGCGTTTTTGGAAAGCAGGAGACCTCACACAGGTGCTGTGCTGTTGCCAGCAGATAGAGGGAGTTTGGCATCTTGCCAGAGAAGAAACTTGGTAACATCTCAAGGTTGCCACCCAGATAACTGTAATCTAAAGTCTTTGACAAGAGTTTAGAGAAACCTTGAGGAAATCCGGGATGCGGAGAAGCCATTTCTTCAGCGTTTCAGCAACATTTGAACTTGGAAGCTGATTCTCAGTCTGCTTCTCGGTCTCTTGCTGCCTTCCTCTTTCCTCTTCGGTTAGCCCTCATCTGTGTGACTAACAGGATGGAACGCACTGAGTTACCAAGACCTCCACAGCATGTGTCCAGCCCTGGCAGACTGGAATTACAGAGGCCCTTGAGCCCATTTCTGTCTCCCATATAGTTAGACACAGAAATGTCCTTAACTTTCTTGAGCTTCCATTTCTCAATTTATAACAGGATAATCATATTTAAGGACTTCCTTAGTGGCTCAGTGGTGAAGAATCTACCTGCCCATGCAGGAGATGTGGGTTTGATCCTTGGGTCAGGAAGATCCCCTGCAGAAATAAATGACAACCCACTCCAGTATTCTTGCCTGGGAAATCCCATGGACTGAAGAACCTGGCAGGCTCCAGTCTGTGGGGTCACAAAAGAGTCAGACACAACTTAACGACTAAACAACAAGAATCATGTTTAACTCAGGGGGGCAAGATGAGGCTGAATGCACTTGATACAATGTTTAGAATGAAGTAGGTGTTCAGTCAAGTTGGTCCCTGTTTCCTCTTCCTCCTTTATTCAGGGGAAATGAGATGTAACTGTATGAAGAAGTGATTAGCATTAATGAAATATTTACAGACACAGAAACTTCCAACCCTGTTCATCAAGCGAGTTGTGACTATGGAAGACTAAAAAAAAATTTTTCTGTGATGATACACACCCTGTTTTATTCAGTGGTGTGAACTTGTATAAATGCATACAAGGTGGTTAAAGAGAAAATATGTTAGGCTAAGTTGGCCAAGTTAAATGAAGATGAATGGTCTAACAGAGTAGTACAGCAGGTTGTGCAGTTAGACTTCCTGGGCCCAAATCCTGGCTTTGCTTCCTGCTTCTTGATGAGCTGTTTAACCTTTGGTGCCTCATTCCACTCGTCTGTATATGGGGATGATCATAGGGTATGACAGCAAGAGGATTAACTGAAGTAATGATTATACGGCATGTAGACAGGGCTGGCATAGTACACAGACACATCGTGTTAGCTGTTACTGATAATACAAAATGCAGATGTGAGCAGAGTGAGCTTTTTGCATGTTTCTGAGGGAACAAGGACAAAGAAACAGTTTCTAATACAATGCAGGGTGCCTTTCCATACAAGCATGGATTGTTCCATGAGGTGTTAGGGCATTTGGGGAGGTTGCCATTTGGAAGGGATTTAACCAATGACTGACATCCCTGCTTCCCCCGCCTCGTGCCGTAGATCAGCACCAGATCTGTGTACAAAGCATTACTCAAGCTGTCTCTTTACACAGCAGTTAACCTTACTTGTCACTGCTTCCGGTGGGGGATCAAGAACATTGGAATTGTGGAGGTGGCACCATAAATCATGGTCACTCCTTGACACGGCCAGACAGAACAGCCAGAAAGAGTCTCAGCACAATGTCAGCTCAAAGTTGAAAGGGAAAGTTTCAAGATACTCATTTTCTCTCTGTTTTTGTTGTCATCCTGATTTTTTTCTTTTTTTCCCCATGACGCGAATGAATGGATAAAAGATTGATCTTGGCAGCTTGGTGGATTAATTCACCTTGTATGGTTTTGCTTGCTTTCTTTCTCCTTTTTACCCCTTAAGTGTGAGCATTGTAACTGAAGAATGAAGGAATTGAGCAAACTGAACTCAGGTAGCGAGAGAACTGTCCTTACCCAGGAGATCTCAAGTTTTAGTGTCTCATTTTCTAAACACAGGTTCTCTTCACCTTTTCTTCCTAGGACCTAGCGGCACACCTGGAACATAGCAGGCACTTATTGAATATTTGTGAAATGAATGGATGGCAGCTCTGGCTTTCCAGCTCTCTCATGCTCCTCTTGTTTCTCCCATTCTTTTCCAGGATCTTCTCAGCTGAGCCCTCAGAGCGTCTCCCAGGTACTGACTGGTTAAACACTCATGGAAGAGTTGCCTTGTTGGTTTAGCTCTTTCCCTACCCCACTTGGACCCCCAAGACCTATAACTAACTACATCCTTGCTCTTATGAGGACTTAACGACCTTGACCTGTCTCCATTCAGTCATGTTTCCTTGGCTCCTAATACTGGGCAGTTGGATTTTATGAGAGCTATAAATCTCTCCCCAGAAAAAGGCACAGACACGCAAAGCACACACAGTTTGGCACATGATTTTTGTTGGGACCTTTGGGGAGCACATTTATGGATCCAAGATAAAGACTCTGCCTTTAGTAATTGCCTAATTATCAATAGCCGCTGCTGGACTCTCGTCTCCTGCGTTGCTCTCAGAGAGCGTGTGCTCCTGAATGCTCTTACCCTGCAGGAAGCTTAGTGGCAAAGGCATGGTGCCTTTGAGAGGTGAGCTGGAGGGCACCCAGCCCTCCCTGGGTACAGAGGGTAGGCTAATTCAGTGGCTGCATGTTAGAAAGTCCACTTACCTGTGGTGCACACGATGTTCTATAAATGCCAATCTTAGTTGAGATAAAGGGACATTTTAATCTCTTATTTTCTTGACTCTTGTTGTGTTTCGTAATTGGTTCAGAGGGCTTCCCTGGTGGTTCAGTGGTGGAGAATCCGCCTGCAATGCAGGAGACCTGGGTTTGTTCCCTGGATCAGGAAGATCCCCTGGAGGAGGAAATGGCAACTCACTCCAGTATTATTGCCTGGAGAATTCCGTGGACAGAGGAGCCTGGTGGGTTAGAGTCCATGGAGTCTCAAAGAGTCAGACACGACTGAAGTGACTTAGCAAAAATTGGTTCAGAACTCCAGGCTTGGAAAAGACATATGTTTAGGTTGGGAGATAGGCAGTGGGTTCGTAGGAATTTCAAGAGCTAATATCACCCCCCACTGAATTCAGCATGTCCTCAGCCTTTTCCTCCAGAATTTGTCTCTCCTCTGCTTTCTTTTCCCTTTCTCGATGTCGGACCTCTCTTTTTCCTCCCAGTAGTCTTTCTAGAACTTCGCCACCTGCAAGAAGAATTTTCTGAAAACACTCAACCTCTGTTAATGAAAAAATAGGGAGATTTTACCCAATTTCCCCATTCTGTCTCAAGAGTACAAAGGGACATAAAGGTTCTTTTTAATGCTTATAGTGGGAGGAAAGAAAGTTTTCAGTCATTACGGCTGTGACCCATAATTATAATAACTGAGCAAAAGTTCTCCGGTACTGTGGGTGGTCCAAAGGAAGTAGGAAACAGGGATCTTGCTGTCATGAAGTTTACCATTTTAGTAGGAGGACTGTGTAAATAAAAGATAGGTAAAATCACCCGTAATACTAAAATATTAGGAAGGATTTAAATTTTACTTTATTTTTATTATTTATTTGGCTGCATCAGGTCTTAGTGTGGGCACATGGTATCTTCATTACAGCACGCAGGGCTTAGTTGCCCTGCGGCATGTAGGATCTCAGTTCCCAGACCAGGGTTCCAACCTGCGTCCCCTGCATTGGAAGGCAGATGGTCAATCACTGAACCACCAGGGAAGCCCAGGAAGTATTTAAATTTAAATGAGAGTGCTGGCAGAATTGGATGGGGTGAGAAGGCTGAACATGTGTTAGTTCCTAGCACCCGTTAACTATTATTATTACTTATGGAGGAGATCAGTGTATTGGAGTAGGTCAGGAGACATGAGTTACTCTTGCCTCTTAGGTCCAAATGAATTCCTTTAAACCCTAAGACCTCTTAGTCTGAGTTCTGTTCTGCTTCTGTGCATTTTTGATACCTTGGTTGGCTTAATGTATACATATGGTCCAGGTTTCTGTTTTGTTTTAGTCTTTCCCAATCTCTGTATAAATCCTGACTGAATTCAAGCAGGTTGTTCATAAACAGCAAGAGATATCACATTCTGTTTTTTACTTTAAATTAATATTAATCTGTTGCCAAGCCCTTGTTCCACAGGGCTGTCTGGAAATTCAGTATCAGTCATTACTAATGCTCTCTAAGGGTTCCTAGCCTGGATTATGCAAGGGATTTGAGACTTAGAGCCTGAGCATCAGGGAAGACCATCTGGTCATTGGCCACCAGTCTGCTTCTCTGTCCACAGAAGTTCTTAGACTGGGAATATCTGTTAGTTGAAGGCAGTGCTTAGAGCAGAGGAGTCTTGGTTGAGCTTAGGCCCGGAGCTTAGGCCTGTTCTTCCTACGTGTCCCAGAGAGACCACTTCTGAGTCTCATCACCTCCTGGGATCTGGGCTGCCTGCAGGGCCCACTTCACCTCTCTCTCCATTCCCCCAAATATATTTCTCTGTGTTGTAGACTGAATTGTACCCTGCCCCGCCCATTGAATTTATGTGTTGAAGTGCTCATTTCCAGCGCTTGAGAATAAGCTCTACTTTATAAGTAGAGCTTATAAAGAAGTGATTAAGTGAAAACAAGGAATAGTCTAATCTGCCATCATGACTGATGTCCTTATATTGAGAGATTAGGACCCGACACACACAAAGGAAAGGCCATGTGAAGACACAGGGAAGAGAAGACTTCCACCTGCAGACCAAGGAGCAAGGCCTCAGAAGAACCAGCCCTGCAGCCTGCCTACACCTTGAATTCAGATTTCAAGCCTCCAGAACTGTGAGCAAATAAATCTGTTATTTAAGCCTCTCCCTGTTTATGCTCCTTTATTATGGCAGCTCAAGCCAACTAATGGGCTTCCCTGACAGCCCAGTTGGTAAAGAATCCGCCTACAATGCAGGAGACCCTGGTTCGATTTCTGGGTTGGGAAGATCCACTGGAGAAGGGATAGGCTGTCCACTCAAGTATTCCAGCCTGGAAAATTCCATGAATTGTGTAGTCCATGGGGTTGCAAAGAGTCAGACATGACTGAGTGACTTTCACTTTCAAGGTAACTAATATACTTCTTATCCTTTTAAAATTTTTAAATCTACTCTTTTGCATAGGAGGAAGAGCCCTTGGCTTGAAGTAGCTTCTGATTTCTCTCTCAGATTTTTGTGGCAAGAAAAGAGTAAGGCCATTGCTCTTAGGAAGGAATGGCAGAGTGGAGGAGAGGAAAATGCAGTGGGAGCCCAGGATAAGTGGTGATTCTCAGTAAATTATCATTCTGCTGTCTGCTTTTCCCCCACCATTGTTTATTCACTCCCACCTGTTTTTCTGCTCATGACCCAACAGGTTTCTTGCCTTACCTACTTCTCCACTCCACCTTCATGAAAAAACTGTTCGGTGTGACACTTGAGATCCCTTGAATTAAATCATATAGGAAGGACTGGAAGATTTGGGTGCAATGACATACTAGACCCCAAAATGACTTCTGAGTGTACTTGTGTCCTGGAAAGTGAATGGGGTTTTTAAGGATTTGTCCTGAACACAGTCCAAGGTTATTTTGTAGAAACATCTTCAATATTTATTGAGGCTCTGGCCAAGCTGTTAGCCAAGTGAGCCAATTGATTGTCGAGCCCAGTTTCCACATTCCTATTAAAAGTCAATTGGAAAAGACAGTACTTCCAAGCAGCTTATAGTCCACTTTATTTCCCCTTTTTTCTACCACCCCAGGATTTGGTAACTCTATTACTCTGATTGGAAAAAACTGTTGTCTAATGATGTTAAAATGTACAGCCGCTGATAAACTGTGACCAGTTCTTGGCTTTTTGCAAGACTGGGAATATTAAGATGTCATTAAATATTTTATCTCCCTTCCTTCATGCTATGACTTTAATGCTGTGTTCAAAGATCATTACTCAGTAACGTTGGCAAGCCTCCTCTGCTTTGAAGGCATTCTTTGTAAGAGCATGTAATATTCATTATGACTCTCTACTGCCTCCTTTTCTGTCCCCTACTCCTCCCCTCCAAAAAACTGGTTTTATTGAGGGCAAATTATTTTAGGTAAGATATATGTATTATGGGCTTCTCTGGTGGCTCAGTGGTAAAGAATCTGCCTGCAGTGCAGGAGACCTGGGTTTGATCCCTGGGTTGGGAGGATCCCCTAGATCAGGGCATGGCAACCCACTCCAGTATTCTGGCTTGGAGAATCCCATGGACGGAGGAATTATAGGAAGTTATAATTAAAAACAATCCAGACTTTCTACTATTTTCATGGAAATTGGTAGGGTTCCTTTTGAAGCAGAATGCATTTTTACAGTCTTGTGAGTTCTGGTTAATGTGAAAGTTTATTGATTGTGCTGATGTGCTGCGAGTGTATACGTTTACACATTTCAAGGAGTGGGTCTAGGGTGGTTGTGTGTCTATCCATACGAAGGGAGAGTTAGGGAGCAGGCTTCAGAAGAGAGACTAAAAGGCAGGTAATAAAACTGTAGGAGACAAGGAGTAAGAGGGAAAACTGTCTGCAGAGCTGTAGGTCACTGGATGATGTCTTCAAGTTTCCCTTCCCAGTGATTCTCCTTAATGAGAAACATCCATGTGCTGCTGTGGGGAGGCGTAGGCACTGCCTGAGGATAAGATGGTTGGATGGCGTCACCAATTCAGTGGATATGAGTTTGAGCAAGCTGTGGGTGATGGTGAAGGATAGGAAAGCCTGGTGTGCTGCAGTTCACGGGGTCGCAAAGATCAGGACACAACTGAGCGACTGAACAACAACAATAAGGCATTGCCTTGATAAAGGTTAAGAGGATGAAAAAAATAAATTCAGGTGCCACTGAGGTCCTGATACAGCCTCCTAGGAAGACATCTCTAGAGGGATTGCACTCAAGACTTGACATCCAATAGGGCTGTTCTCGAACAGTTTGCTGTCGGTCTCACAACTGCTGGTCCTTCTGTCATCATTTCAGTCTCCAGGAAGCTTGTAGTCACACTCTGGACTTGCTTCTTCCAACCAGGCGGGGTCTGGGTGCTGTGCACATCTGCCTTCGAGCTTACCTCTGGCTTTTACTAGCTTCCTGTCCTCAATTACCTTTATCCTGACTCCCTTGTCTATTTCATTCTTTTGTGATGTATATACTTCTGTAAGTTGCCTGAAATCCTTTGTGGATTGAGGAGAGAGTAAATACAGGCAAAGGAAGAAGATGAATTATAGAGTCTCCACAGTGCCTGACAGTTCTATATTAATAGGATATTGGGAGTTTGGCCATGACAAGGAACTTCTCTTTTCAAAGTATTTTGTGTTTTGCATTTTATACACACTTGTAGTTATTTTTGGACACTAAACTTGAGCCACATGTTCTGAGGTAGGGTCTGACACAATGACAACTATACAGAATTTTTGCAATAGGAGCTCAACAGAGGATGAATGGGCATAATATTTATAGATTAAATAATACATAAAGAGCTAAAGAGAAAGCCAGGATGAGAAACAACATAAATTTCTAGCATTGGAAAAGAGTTTAAGTTTTATTTGACCAGTTACAGATAATATAATTTAAAAATTTGTAACATTAAACTGCTACTTCGATTTTTTTTTTACCAAGACCCAAACATGTCTTTTGAATTGGAATAATTTAATAATTTCTTAAAAAATAAAGACTATCATATTTTTTTCCTTTTACATGCCAATAAATTGTGCATTTTGATATGTATTTTATACCTATTCCAAAACTATTGATCTAAAATCCCATGTTTCTGGTCATTCTCTTTTTAAGAGTAGATTTTTGCATAGCCAATGTAGTATCCCCTGGTGATATCAGTGTGATTTTAGCTTGTACCAGGACAAAGAGGTAGGTTTTGGCTTGTTGTTGGTGATGTGGCATTTCAGCTCTAATGCTGAATTTTATGGAGGGAAGGGCCTTTCACCACTCTCCATACACCCAGGAGATTCTAGCCGTCAGCCTGCATTCCAGTGTGCTGTCTCAGGGCATCTCCTGGGGTTTCTGGAGTTAATGAAATAAATAAAAATCTCTGAGCAAAATGATTTCAGTCTCTGGAGATAGAGTATGCCATGTGGGATGATGCCCAGATAAGAAACCATGATCACATGTCCCAATGGTAGAAATATTTGCTCAGGGTCTGAATGGGGCGGGTGTGAACCTTAATCCTGAAATGTAAGAGGCTTTGTGTATGCTTTGTTGAAATGTACTTCTCCCTCCTAAGTAATGTTTTAGGCAGCATATTGGCAAGACACAACATCTGAATGAAAGCAATGATGATATTATTCACAGTACACCCCAATCCTGACTCTTTTGGGACGTGTGTGCATGAAGTGCATGCTAAAACACACTTAATCTAATCGCCTCCGGAGATGGAGAGGCGTGTGCTCATATAAATGTCAAGTTGGGACATAATTTAGCTGATCTCTGGGGTTTATCGCTATTGCCAGACTCCCTCTTTATTTGATCTGGGGAAGAAAATGAAATGTGTCTCTTTGGTTCTAAACCAGGTAAGAGCAGGAGATTAGGATCTGTGAGTTTCTCATGCGATAATCATGCAGTCAGCCTTGATTTAAGGAGGCTGCAAGGTCCACTTTTATTTTTTTTAATTTGTGCGCTTGGGAACAATAGAAAGGAACCAAGGTCAAATGACCTTGGCCCAGCCATTATCTACTAGTTGGTGGTTATCTACCTGACGACCGTACTGGATGCCTTAAATGTAGTGAAGCAGAGATTAGTTAAAAGAACAAAACCAAAATTGTACTCAAATATTAGAGGGGAAATCTCTTTTTGTGTACACCTGGCCCGGGTCCCTGTTCTCAGCCCCATGAGAGCTGAACACCTAACTCGCTGAGTTGGAGATGCACACACAAGGGGATCGATGCAGAAACGCGTGGCTGTTGAAATAGCTATTGACCACATGTTGGGAAAATCAGGGCTCCGTACGCCTGCTTAGTGGACTGGCTGGGAGAGTGCATCTTGAGGGAGAATCTCAGACATCATTGTCAACTGGTGTAACTTCACCCCGCAGGTAACATTTGGCAGTGTTTGGAGACACCTTTCGGGGGATGGGGAGGTTCCTGGCATCTAGTGAGCAGAGACCAGGGAGACTGCCCACCATCCTGCAATGCCAAGGACAAGTCCCCCACAATAGTAGGTTATCTGGTATAAAACATCGATAGTATGGAGGTTGAGAAACTTTGGTCTTGTGGAACATTTATGTTCCCTTTCCTTATGTAGGGCCTTTACTGAAGTAAAGGAATGAATAAAAAGGAAAGAGAGAGAGGTTTGTTACATCTTTCTAAATTAATGCAAGTTACATGGTAACTGGGATACTGGTATTCTAGACGCACTGCACAGACAGATTGTCAGCTGTGCAGTCTTTCCATTAGATCACTAAGCAGCAAAGCGAAAACATTATCCTGAAATTGCAGAGCATACATATATTTCTAATGGTGTGAAAGAAGTTAAAGAAAAAGAAAAAGCTTTAGAGACATTCCTGTTTACAATATGAAATAGACACAACTACAATCTCAATTTGCAGCATCCTTAATCCCATGCCCCTTAAAATACACTTTTAGGAGGGGGAAGTCAAAATAAGCTGTTCCAATCACATCAGTATTCTTGAGGACATATTTTAACTCCCTCTGTAGATCCAGAAGGGAACATTTCTAGTAGGATGGGAAGTTGCATAAAGCAGTTGATTTGAAAATGGATCATTTCATAAAGTGTCTCTGTAAATATTTTTGTTCAGTACACCAGGTTTCAGTTGGGGGGTCCCTCCGTTCCGCTGCTGGTGCTAAGGCCGCACATTTCTTCTTCTTCAGACTCAGCCTCTGCAGTAACGGCTTGCTGCATAATCTTCTGTAGCTTGGCAGAAGATTCCCTAGTCCTAGTTATAGGGAAATCAACTGACTTCTAGAATGGAGTGGGTTGTTTTTTTCTTTTTCATTTACTTTGATACTGCATTTTGGTTCTGAGAGAAATTATTTCCACTTAGCAGTGATAACTCCATAGTAGGCATTTATGTAATTTCTTTCTTTGTTTAATTTTTAAAACTGTCTTAACTATTTCTGTGTATTTATTTATATTGAAATATATCAATTTACAAATTATATTCGTTTCAGGTATACAACATAGTGATTAAAATTTTTTACATAGATCATACTCCATTTAAAGTGATAAAATATTGGCTCTGTTCCCTGTGCTGTACAATATATCCTTGTAGCTTATTTATTTTGTACACAGTAGTTTGTATCTCCTAGTCCCCTTCCCTTATCATGCCTGGACATGACTGTTGTAGATAGCGTTGATACTTTTTAGCTTTTTTGTTTTTGTTTTTTTTAAAGGACTCTGGCCTCTGCTGGCTTATTTTAATCCTAAAGGCTGAATTGGTGTGCAGTCAACGTGGAAACCTCTGAGGTGACCTGTGTTCCTTAATGTCTTACATGGAAGGCAGCATAAAGTGCATTTATTCCTATCCCAGTTATAAAGAAACTTGGAGCTGATTAAATGGCTCAGAGAGGGAGGCAGCATGGCAAGTGATTACAAAGACTGGTTTTGGAATTGTGACTATAACATAAACTGAATTATGTGAATATTGGGGCTTCCCAGGTGGCTCAGTGGTACAGAATCTGCCTGCAATGCAGGAGACGCGGGTTCAATCCCTGGGTCAGGAAGATCTCTTGGAGAAGGAAATGGTAACCCGTTCCAGTATTCTTGCCTGGAGAACCCCATAGACAGAGGAGCCTGGTGGGCTGCAGTCCATGGGGTTGCAAAGAGCTGGGCATGGCTGAGTGACTGAGCATGCACACATGTGGATATTGAACAAGTTACTTAATTTAAATGGGCTTCAGTGTCTTTGTTTACAAAATGGAGATCATAATATCACATAGGTGATCATGAGGGTTAGTAAGCACCCAAGAGGTGGCAGCTTTGAGATGGGAGATACAGATGCCATTCACTGGAAATCCTCTCCTTTTACCTTACACTGATGAGAAACCTTGGTCAGCAGTGAGAACTGGGTACCACATCTTGTGCAGCCCCGTCTTCTCTTCCCTGGAGCCACTGGGGAATTGGCCAACTTATTCTCATTCCACTCTTGATCTGCAAAGTTCTATGACTGATGTCTGACATAGGGTGGAAATCTTTAACCTGAAGATCTGGCCTGTCTTTACACCCGGTTCCTCTAACCTGAATGCTGTCTCGGTGAGCTTGAGTCAACCAGTCTCTTCTCTCCAGAGGTCCCCAGGTTTTATCTCTGCTTGTTCTGCTCAGCCCTGAGCACTGAGTCAGCTTTCTCACTGCAATCAGCTGGTGGGTCTTATTTCTTTCTGACCTGATCAGAAATCTGATGATTTTTGAAAGATCTGCCATGATGTCTGAGTATGTTCTCTTTCATCTAGTCTGTGCTTCCAAGGCCAGTTCTCTCTCCTGCTCTTACCTTTTTTTTTTGAGGTGGGAGGATAAATGGTCTGTGTTGGCCCATGTTTGGATGTGATTGATAATTTGAAGCTGCTTTCTTTAATGACAAGACAGTTTACCTTATCTTGTCATTAAGGCCTCAGCCTCTTTTTTCTTGGTGAGTGGAAAGACGGCATGTGTCCTATTTTCTTCATGAGAGATAGAGGTCACTGTTCATTGGCAGCTATCTACTAGATTAAGCTTTTTGAATTTTGGCCATCATTTTATCCTTAGAGCTAGTGGTGAAGAAGGTATCAAAACTATTTGCTAAATGAATGTAGGGAAATACAGATAAATGGGCCTCTTATTTGATTTTGTGCTTGTTTGGGTTATTTATTGAATGTTCTTTGTGGGAGGAACAGAGTAGTTAGGGTGTATTAGAGGGACAGCAGGGGAGGTACAGAGTGGTTGGAACACTAAGGCACACGTGTTACTTAATGCTGGTAAAATCTATGTGACAGGTGATGGGAAGTCACGGTGGAGATTTTAACTGAAGAATGATGTCTGGTAATTAAAATGTATTGATAATGCCTAATTATTGCCTGCAATCCTCAAAAATGTTCAGAGAGCATTATTTTGAATTGACTTTCAGTTGAAACAGTTTTATTTCTGTATAGTAGTTTTCTGTGTTCTGTCATGAATGACATGAAATGTCATCACAGCATGTTATCTGCATGCAGAACTTTGGAGGCAGAAGCCCCTTTCTTTGGTCTCAGATTGCACCCTTCTCTTGTTTTCTGATACCTGGGCTTTTGGATCTTGAAAGGAATTGACTGGTGGGAACTGCAGGCTAACTGCCCAGCCTGTTTGTGGGGAGTCTTGAGGATTACGCCTTACACTGGAGTGCAGACGACACTTTGCTACCAGGAGAATCCGTATGCTGGAAGATTGCATTGTGTTCCCAATCATTCTTTTCAGCAGTTCTTGAACCCACAAATCTTTATTTTAATCTAGATTGCAGCCCATCTGCACAGAAGAGGTGGTAAAATCATTAAATGAATTCGTATGCACACTCTTTGATTTATTATTGATTCTTATGTTGATATCATCACATTTCACGGAGGGATAAGAGTACAATAATTGCGCTAATGATTTATATACACATGCCTTTTCAAGAATTAGCAATTTTCTAGTAATGGCCAGAAATTATTTTCTTAAAACAAATGTGTTATTGTTATCATAAGACTTCATGCTCTTTTGTACTAATTGCCATTTTTAGGAAGAAATTGACTTGGAGTTCTCTGTATTTTCTTAGAATTGCAGAGATACTAGTTTCACCAAGAATATGTTTTGCTACATTTCTTTTGCGAGATTATTGCAAGATGAATTGTTGGAAATTATTGTAAATAGTTCTTTTTGATTGTTTTTTACAAACTATGCAAAAAATACCATTCGATGTGACTTCAAGGCTTTTAAATATACCCTCGCCCAAGGTAGATCAAAGGAGAATAGAATAAGATTATTTGGACTATATCTTTAAATATTTTGCTTTGTTCACAAGTATATTTAGTAGTAAAGCTTCTAAAAATGAAGATTTTTTTTCTACATAACTGACTCCTAAAACATTATTTATATTGAAAATTATTTATATTGAATAAAATAGTCTTGTTACAAATATTTAAAATAAGGTGAACAATCTAAGTTACAGTTTATGCAAAACCATTTAGAGCCCAATTGCACAAACAGTCTTTAGAGTAACCTCTGATGAGTCTGGCCGTCATAACCCAAGGGAATGAAGAGAAAGCTGTAAGCCTGTGTCCCTGGGGGCTGCGCTTTGTCACAGGCTCCTGTTCCATCATTCTGGGCCACTGCCTGGTGGTAGGTCAGCTACTGAATGCCTGCCATGAACACAGTGAATGAGAGCTAACCATGTAGATTTTCAGTGTAAACTACCCAGATACGGAATTTCTGTTGATTCAGTCCTTAGCACTGCTTACTGTTCTAGCCTGTTTTATTCTCAGCAGTCAGTAAGTCATTTAGTCTGTAAGATCATTTGAGTCTGTATTCTTCCTGTTGGTCCTCAGACACCATCTTGAGGGGAGGTCTCTGGACCTCAAAACTGGGCTGAGCAGACCCACCTCATCCTAACAGGCAGATCCTTTGGGATGGATAGGATGCCCAGAAAACCCTCCATTCATTCATTTATTCACAGAAGAAAGAGTATCTGAATACTTGCTATACAATGGATATTATACCGGGGATACAACAGTGAGTCAGCCACAGTCCTTACCCTCCACACAGCTCTCTACCTGAGACCATTAATCTGGCCTCATTCTTTCAGCATTCCTTTCTTTGTTCTGTGTGACATATGGAATACCTTCTCTTCCTTTTTTCCTCCGGTGCACATTTATGGCTGTCCTTATACACTGTGCTTCCCGTGGCCACTCGTTTCTGGCTCCAATTTGGCAGGTAGTTTATGACCTGCTCCATTTAAGAGATGAGGCAATAGAGAGCTCTTTTTATTTTTTATTTTTCCTGCATTTGAGCAAAGACCGTCTGCAGATGTTAAAGCTTTAAGCTGGGAGACAGAGAAAAGTGTTTCCTGCATTTGAGGCCACAAAATTCACTCCTTTCTTGAAGTTCAGAAGAGCCCCCAATTGAGTTGCTCAAAAAAACACAGTTTTTCTGGTTATAATTAATACTAGGTTGAAGGAAAATTACATACCTCATTTAAGAATAACTTAATTGACCACTGGATGTCACTATTGCTACACGTAAGTGCTGTGGACACAGCTACTTGGCTTGAGTTCTTGGGAGTTTTTCTAAGTCTGTCTCTGCATTTTTAACACTCTTGCTTTGTCCAATTTGCATTATAGTCACTCCAGATTTTCTTTGAAACAAGGTTGGATTACAAATAAGCAAGTTAACAAAGAAATAAAATTCATCTTACCAAGGAGTAACTGTGGTTGATGATCTGACTTAGGGGACAAAGAGATGCTTGCCCGCTTGCAAATCGTCCTCAGCATAACATGATGGAAAGCCATTATTTCCCCTTTGTCTAAATACTCAAATTGTTGACAGTCTGCCACACAGGGACTCAGCACAGTACTCAAGAAACCGAAGAGTCACCTTTTAGAGGTCATCTCTTCTAATATTTTGCCGAAAGCAGGAATGGCTCTTAGTATCTAAATGAATCCTCCATTTGAATCCCCCCCAGAGACCATGCTCATAGATTCACTGTGCTGGAGTTGAGCTGGAAGGATAGAATGATCTTTCTTCAGCTCACCTTTTTGTGTTGTTTCATGAATCCCATGTCATGTCATAAACATGTTCCTAAAAGATGTTGTGTGTGTTTAGCGGAAGGGGCTTGACCCTAGCTCTTGGCTGTGAGAAGGATTTACTTGCAGAAAGTTTAGTTTCTGGAACAGGCCAAGTGGGGCCTGGGAGGGAGGCTGTGGGCCTTCTGGTCTCCCTTGGATCATAAAAGGTAGTAGATGCTGTAGATACTTTCTCTGGCTGTTCTCAGACACTGTGCCTTTCATCAAGGTGCTCTTGGTAAGCATAGGGGAGTCTGATGAATTCAACAGTGGTTACATTTAATTAATACAGTTCTCTCCCTAAGAGCTATATAAAGGTGAAATCCCATAATTGAATCCTGGTTTTGCACTAGTTTCTGGTACAGAACTGCAGGACCACTGCTACAGAAAAGCTTTGCATTTTACAGTTGGGAGAAAGCATCCGGTGTTCCTATCCCTCACCCACAGCCAGTCTTTCAGTGGAGTCTGTGGTTTACCTGCTGGTGGGAGCATCTCTTTGACACTTGTTCCCTTGTTTAGAAACCCAAACTCAGGGCCGCCATTTAGAGACACAAATGATGGATGAGATGAAGAACTCCTTGAATTTTTACAAGCCCTGGGGCCCTTAGAGACAAGATACTTTTTATCCATTACTAATGGGCACTTGGCTTTTTCTTTGGCTCATTTCCTGTTCAGAATTTTAGCGATGTGCCTAAAACCACATGTAAGCTCTGGAATCCAGCAGATAGAGACTTAACTCTTGCCCGGGCCTCTTTCTAGCTGTGTAACCTCAGGCAAATTACTTAATTTCTTTAAACTTCAGTTATCCTTTTGAGAATGAAGACCATGATAATCATAGTATCAAGCCTTCAGGGCTGTGCTAAGGATTAAATGAGAAGGCATTTAGGGGTGTATAGCACAGTGCCTGCATATGACGCATGCTCCAAAAATGCTATCTGCTAATACTGAGTTGGATAAGTTGACTCAAGAAAGGACAGAAGGAATTTGAGGTTAACATTGTAACTATAAATTTTAGGGAGGCCCCAAAGAGCAGATAATCAGATCACAGCGTTTAGTCATGTAATAAATATTTTCAAAAGCCTTTTCTTTGTCAGGCAAGATAATAAAGGAGGACCAGGTTCTGTTCAGAGAGTTGGCAGAGGAGTAGCTGACACATACCAACAGATAATTATAAAACATATGGTAGATGCAACAGCAGAAAGATGGCCAGGGGTTAGATAGTTTCAAGTCTAGAGACTCACAATTCCATGGCTACCAATTTAATGTATTAAGTGCATCTCACTGATTAAAAAAGTTTGTTTTTTTTTTTTCTGGATTCTGTTATTGCATAATCCAGGCATTTGGACTGTTGGTAAAGAGGTGATTATGTAAATCTGGCATTCTTTGATGCCTACTGCCATTCCAGGATGTAGAGTTATTGTGTAAGAAATATACCTGAAAAGTGCTCTGAAAAAAATGAGATTTTATGTTCCTTCACCATATAAATGTTTATGTTCAGAGCAATAAAATTAAGATCACCAAAAAGATAATATAAGTGCATTTATATTTCTAGTTGACAATACATTTTCCATTTGAATATACTTCCTGTCATACTCGCTGGGCTTTTACATAAATCATCTCAATGTTTAAACCAGTTTAAGCATTGTATGAGTACATACTGCTTGTTAAAAGAATATGCCGAGTCAATTTCCTTTCATTCAACTAATCTTTATAGTGGTGCTGTATATATTGTATACTGGTAATATCGCCCCTCAGACTACATCCTACTTGACAAATGTTGAATATTAAGCTATCGTTTTCATCTTTCCCAGTTATTTTTTTTTTTGTTTGGCCTCTTCATGAGGTTTGCAGGATTTTAGCTCTCTGATCAGGGATTTGAACCTGAGCCCTTGGCAGTGAAATCATAGAGTCCTAACCAATGGATCACCAAGGTATAACCAGTCTTCCCCATCTAAAAGATTAACTGCATCCAAGACTTCAGTAGTTATTTACCAACAACATGCTTTTTACAGCTGTTCATTTAACCAGTTATTATTGAGTACCTGCTACTGCTAAGTCGCTTCAGTAGTGTCTGACTCTCTGCGACCCCATAGATGGCAGCCCACCAGGTTCCCCTGTCCCTGGGATTCTCCAGGCAAGAATACTGGAGTGGGTTGCCATTTCCTTCTCCAATGCGTGAAAGTGAAAGTGAAGTTGCTCAGTCGTGTCCAACTCTTCGAAACCGCATGGACTGCAGCCTACTGGGCTCTTCCGTCCATGGGATTTTCCAGGCAAGAGTACTGGAGTGGGTTGCCATTGCCTTCTCCGTATTGAGTACCTACAATGTACAAGGTACTTTAAACACGAAATTGCAAACAAGGTCCCTCTTTTCATTTAACAAATGTCAGCATTGAGTTTCTTCAGTCGACCTGTCTGCTTAACATGATATAGGCACCGTCACGTTAGGGTTAGGAACAAGAGACAAAAACCTAAAATGTGTGCTACTCATTGGCAGCAAAAACCATTGAAATGATTCAGGTTCTAATTATATGTATCAGGTGGATCCTATAACAAAATAATAGTGGGAAAAAAACTCAGAACTTCCAATAAGTATATGCACTGAAGAAGAAATATCACTATGTATAGCTCATAAGACCTATTTTTGTGTATTTATTTTTGACAAATAAAAATTGTTTATATTTAAGGTATACAATATGATGTTTTGATATATGTATAAATTGTGAAGTGACTACCACAGTGAGACAAATTAACATGTCTATCACCTTCCATAGTTACCATTTTTTTATGTGTGTGTGCTGAGAACATTTGTGATTTACTCTCTTATCAAATTTCAAGTATATAATACTTTATTATTAACTATTGTCATCATCCTGTACATTAGGCCTCCAGAACTTATTTCTTTTATAACTGAAAAAATTTACCCCTTGATTAATATGTCCCTTTCCCCCCACCCTCCAGACTCTGGTAACCTCCACTCTAATAACCTTTTGAGTTTGATTTTTTTAAAAAATTTTGCATATAAGTGAGATCATGTGATATATGTCTTTTTGTGTCTGGCTTATTTCATTTAGTATAATGTCCTTCAGATTTACCCATGTTGTTGCAAATGGCAGGATTTACTTCTTTTTTAAAGTCTGAATAGCATTTCATTGTACATATATACCATATTTTCTTAATTCATTCAATGTGTTGACAAACATGTAGGTTGTTTTCATAGTTTGCCTACTGTGATTAATCCTACAATGAACATGAGAGTGTAGACATTCTTTCAAGATAGTAATTTTATTTCTTTTGGATGTATACCTACAAGTGGGATTGCTATTTCATGTTAGTGTTATTTTTATTTTTGCGGAACCTCTATATGATCTCTCCTGAATAATACTGCATGTGCACTTGCGAAGAGTGTCTGTTGTGCTGCTGTTAAATGGAATGTTCTTAATATGTGTGTTAGGATCATTTGATTTAAAGTGTTGTTCAGGTCCAACGTTTCCTTATTGATTTCCTGTCTGGATAAGAAGTTCCCTACTTGAAGGTTGTTAATATTTGCTTTATATATTAGGTGCTCTGATGTTGGGTTCATATATATTTACTATTTTTATTTCCTCTTAATGGAATCCACTCATTAGTGTTTTTTCTCTTATTACAGTTTTTTACTTAAAGCTTATTTAGTCTGATGTAAATGTGACTATTTCTCCTCTCTTTTGGTTTCTATTTGCATGGAATATATTTTTCTATCTCTTAATTTCCACCTGTGTGTGTCCTTAAAGCTGAATTGATTCTATTATAGGCAGCATATGGTGGGATCTTTTTTTTCCCTTAACCATGCATCCATTCTGTCTTCTGATTGGAGAATTAAGTCCATTTACCTTGAAAATAATTAGTGATCAGCTCAGAGGACTTCTTGAGGAGGATGAACTTTATGTTGTGGAAAACCCCTTTGTGAGAAATTAGATGTGTTTGCTATAAAAAGGGAAGGCAACAGCTAAGTTTGGGCATAGTAGTTATAGAGAGGGAGTTGAATTTCTCCATATAACAAAGAGATGGAGAATGGTGGAGTTTCCAAAACCAAGCTCAGATGGAGGAACTATGAGATGACAGAGGAAGAAAAAGGAGGTGAGGGAAGCAGGGAAATGGCATTGTGGTTTGTAATCCTGTGCCCTGAAAGGAAAAGGGGAAATCCCTTATGGGAGGAGGTCAAAGGCTAAAGAAAACAAGCATGTCCAGGGTGTAAAGGCTTCTTCAACTTGCAACTGTTTTTTTTTTTTTTTTTATTAGTTGGAGGCTAATTTCTTCACAGCATTTCAGTGGGTTTTGTCATACATTGATATGAATCAGCCATAGATTTACACGTATTCTCCATCTTGATCCCCCCTCCCACCTCCCTCTCCACCCGATTCCTCTGGGTCTTCCCAGTGCACCAGGCCCGAGCACTTGTCTCATGCATCCCACCTGGGCTGGTGATCTGTTTCACCATAGATAGTATACATGCTGTTCTTTTGAAATATCCCACCCTCACATTCTCCCACAGAGTTCAAAAGTCTGTTCTGTATTTCTGTGTCTCTTTTTCTGTTTTGCATATAGGGTTATCGTTACCATCTTTCTAAATTCCATATATATGTGTTAGTATGCTGTAATGTTCTTTATCTTTCTGGCTTACTTCACTCTGTATAAGGGGCTCCAGTTTCATCCATCTCATTAGGACTGGTTCAAATGAATTCTTTTTAATGGCTGAGTAATATTCCATGGTGTATATGTACCACAGCTTCCTTATCCATTCATCTGCTGATGGGCATCTAGGTTGCTTCCATGTCCTGGCTATTATAAACAGTGCTGCGATGAACATTGGGGTGCACGTGTCTCTTTCAGATCGGGTTTCCTCAGTGTGTATGCCTAGAAGTGGGATTGCTGGGTCATATGGCAGTTCTATTTCCAGTTTTTTAAGAAATCTCCACACTGTTCTTCATAGTGACTGTACTAGTTTGCATTCCCACCAACAGTGTAAGAGGGTTCCCTTTTCTCCACACCCTCTCCAGCATTTATTGCTTGTAGACTTTTGGATAGCAGCCATCCTGACTGGCGTGTAATGGTACCTCATTGTGGTTTTGATTTGCATTTCTCTAATGATGAGTGATGTTGAGCATCTTTTCATGTGTTTGTTAGCCATCTGTATGTCTTCTTTGGAGAAATGTCTGTTTAGTTCTTTGGCCCATTTTTTGATTGGGTCATTTATTTTTCTGGAATTGAGCTGCAGGAGTTGCTTGTATATTTTTGAGATTAATCCTTTGTCTGTTTCTTCATTTGCAACTGTAACACCAATCGGTATGCAGTTTGTTTTTTTTTTTCCCCAATGAAGACAGACGTTTATCACTTGAAAAGCATTGCCGTAAGACTGGGGTTGCCATTGCCTCCTTCAGGGGATCTTCCCAACCCAGGGATCGAACCCAGGTCTCCTGCACTGCAGGCAGATTCTTCACTGTCTGAGCCGCCAGGGAGGCCTTGGTGCACCTGCTAATAAACTTGCTCATTTCTTGTTTTTCTCTTACTGCTCTGTCTTTTCTCAGTCTGATTTGTTGAGTCTCAGCCAATGAACTTAAGATGGGTAGAGAAAAAAATTTTTTTTCTCCCTTCCACAAGCAAGTTCTTTACATTCTGTCATATGAAAGGAAGTTTATTTGATGGAAGTGACACATTTTCTAGAAAAGTCACAAAAAGAAGCTAAAATATCTAAGTAATGTATCTTTAAGAAAGCTACATTCAGCAGTTCTTATTTCCTAAGAAATGTTTTTTAGTTTAGATTGTTTACATTGTTTAGATTGTTGTTTTATTTCTTATGAAATTAATAGACACATATATTAAAACATCTGGAAAGACTAATTTTTGAATGCAGCTATTCTTACGTTATCCCACTCCCTGTGATAACAAACAGGAAGCAGGCCTTAGTCTTATGGAAATAGTTGCCTTATGCTGTCCACCATGGCGGACAGGAGGTGGTGGACCAGGGTGCAGAGTGGGGATGCCATCTCCCCAGGGCTTCTCCTTTGAGGAGAAGCTACAGATGTCCTACCAACTGTTAGTGTCCCTGAATCATGTGAAGATGGTACTTTGGACCCTCTTCCTTTTCTCTTTCTCTTTATTTGGGTAAGGGGTTGCAGAGTTTAAAAAAAATGATAGAGTTTGAGAATAGGTGGACTTTTTGTTCAGTTATTCATGGTTCCTTTTTCTTTCTTTTTTCAGCTTTAATTTTTTTTATAGCTTTAATTTAAAAAAAAATTGAAATATAGTTGATTTAAAATGTTGTGTTAATTTCTGCTATACAAGGACTTCCCTTGTGGTCCAGTGGCTAAGATTCCATGCCCCCAATGCAGGGAGCCCCAGTTCGATCCCTGATCAGGGAACTAGATCCCACATGCTGCCACTAAGAGTTTGCATACTGCAGCTAAGAGTTCACACGCTGCAATTAAAGATCCCGTGTGCCGCCGACTAAGACCCAGAGCAACCTCAAAAAAAATTTATATATGTGTATATATATATATGTGTGTGTGTGTGTGTGTGTGTATATATATATATTTCCCTGGTGGCTTAGTGGTAAAGAATCTGCCTGTAATGCAGGGGACGCAGGTTTGATCCTTGGGTCAAGAAATCCCTTGGAGGACGTCATGGCAACCCTCTCCAGTACTCTTACCTGGAGAATTCCATGGACTGAGGAGCCTGGCAGGCTACAGTCCATAGGGTTGCAAAGAGTTGGACACGACTGAGCGACTCAGCACAGCATAGTGCATGCGCACACACACACACACATTCTTTTTTAAAATATTCTTTTTCCTTATGGTTTATCTCAGGGTACTGGATATAGTTCTCTGTGTTATAGAGTAGGACCTTGAAGTTTATCCATCCTATATGTAAAAGTTGACATCTTCTAACCTCTACCTCCCATTCCATCTCTCTACCAACCCCCTCGTCCTTGGCAACCAGCAGTCTGGTTTCTATGTTTGTGATTCTCTTTCTGTTTCATAGATAGGTTCACTTGTGGTATATTTTAGATTCCACATATATGTGATATCTTACGGTATATGTCTTTTTCTGACTTAATTCACTTAGAATGGAATCAGTCCATGGAATTCTCCAGGCCAGAATACTGCAGTGGGTAGCCTTTCCCCTCTCCAGGGGATCTTCCCGGGATCTTCCCAACCCAGGGATCGAACCCAGGTCTCCTGCATTGCAGGTGGATTTTACCAGCTGAGCCACCAGGGAAGCCCCATGCTGCTGCTGCTGCTAAGCCCTATACATACACATATATACACACACATGTATATGATTTATATATATTTATCTATTTGATAGATAACAACTATATATAGCTAATGTACATATAACATATGTATATGTTTATCTCTATCTGCTTTCTATCTATCTAAAATCTTTTAAGCAAGGACTAAAGACTCCTTTGGAGAAGTACAAGAGGATTTGAGGAAAACCAACTCTAGGTCAAATCCTGAGTGTGTTTCGGCTTCTCTTCATCTCCTTTTTCTGATTCTCTTGCCCTCTTAGTGCTTCCTATGCATCAGGTGCTCAGGTCTTAAGCCATTGCTACTCAGGAAACAAAAGACCTAACCCAGGGAATTTTTAATTTCATGTGCCCAAACCCCAAGATACACCAAAAGGTTTCAGGGGCAGTTTTGTGTGTGGCTTCTAGGCCTGGTCTTTGATCTGTATCCTACCATCCCCTTTCTGCAGGATCAGTGCCTAAGAGAGCATTGACCTTGGAAGCTGTATGTTAAAGGTGGCAAAGCCTGAAGATGGGAACTAGCCTGGGTTCCTGAATCACCACTTAGAGTCTCTTGCTGAGCAGGAGTATCTATTTTGGACTTTATATGAGTGAAAAATAAATTTCTGCTGTGTTTGAGCCACTGTACATTCTGGGATGGCTTTTTATAGCGGCTAAAGTTACACTGATTAGTCACAGGGTTCATAGCTTTCATTAGATAAGCAAAGAAGCCCATCACTATGGATAATTAGGAACCTTTGACTCATGTTGGAGGCATAGAATGTTTTTGCAGGACTCAGCCTCGGATTTCTTAGCTAGAGTTTGGGGTGCAGCAGATGAGGTGGGCGGAGGGATGAGGATGCAGTGGGAAGTGGGGTTGATCCATGTGTGGTAGGTGGTATGACAAATGTCCTCACTAGGATATCCTTCTAGCTTCCTCACACCTAAACCCCTATTGTGATGAAGACATTTGGATCCAGCCCAACTACCTCATCTTTTACTGAAGCCCAGGATGATGAAGGGTCTCATCTCCGGTCTCAGGTAGTTGGCATCTGATCATTAGTTCAAGTTGTAATGTTAATGATTTATATTAGTCCTCCCACAATATTTGCATTTTAAAGTGAAGCTGATGCCTACTGCTTGGTGCTATTACTTCTTCTTTTCTAGTATTTGTTTATTTGGCTGTGCCAGGTCTTGTTGTGGCATGCAGGATCTTTAGTCTTTGTTGCAGCAAGCAGGATGTTTAGTTAAGGAATGTAGGATCTGGTTCCCTGACTAGGGATCAAACCCAGGCCCTCTGCATTGGGAGCGTGGAGTCCTAGGCACAGGACCACCAAGAATGTCTTTTAAAGGAAAGCTGAAGAAAAGGAAACTTTAAACTCCGAATTTAATTCTGCTTTAAGCTGTATGTCTCTTTCCTGTGGTGTTTCCGGTGTTTTGAAACCTGGGTGCAGAGACATTTTTAGAAGATTTCAGGGAATCGCTGCATTCACAGAATCAGGTATCCTGTCTGCTCTGCTTGTGTGTAAAGCCATTCTGAAGATAAAGATTTGCATAGGGTAAAAGGAGTGAATCTCCCCATAGCTTGAAGCAAATAGAGATGGTCTGATATATTGGGGTTATTGTATTTGAACAAAAGGGCCAAATAGCTTTGAGATCAAGAGAATTGTAAATATGCCCAAGCAGCCTTTGAGGAGGTCTTCAGTAGGGGGTCATATTATTTTTCATTAGCTAAGAATAAAGTGACTTGGGCTACAGTATTTTAGGCCAAAATTTTAATTAGTCAAACCATTAGTTTATATTTTCTTTTGAAAACTTAATTAATAACTAACCATGCAACCGGATCTCTTAAAAATTTCATCAGCAGAATATTTTTGCATTCTGCTATAAATTAAGCTGTATGGAGGAGCACATTTACTTTCTTTCATTTCCTTCTTAACACACACAGTGGTGAGACATTGGGATTTATATGACTCATTACCTCATTTCCTGCCCAGGCCTTTCCTGCCCATTTCCTTGTTCAGTTTTCCTAACTTTTTTGAAGGCTGGGAGGGAGCCACTGGATATTTTCAAGCTGCTTTTATCTCAGGATTTGAGTTGGTACCTAGAGTCCAATTGTTTTGGGTGTTGCTCTGATTAACACCTTCCTCTCAGGGCTTTTAATCCTGAAAAAGCTGTGGTAGTTTGGAAAATCAGGGTCCAGATGTTAACTAGCCATAGGAGAGACAAAATGATGTTCCCAGACACCATTATCTCTGGCAAAAACCAAAGCTGTAAGAAACAGACATGTAAATTCAGTTGAAAGGGTTCAAGGAGTTAATGAGGGATTAAGTGGACAAAGATTTAAACAGGAGGTTGTGGGGAGGGAGTTGGGGGGTGACAACATTTTTCAGGTTGGCAGTTGAGGAGTTAAGATTTTAGGAGCACAGAGAACAGTTAAAACCTCTGAAAGTCCCACTAGCAGTTCTGACCTTTATCTCCAGGGTCCAAATCCAGGCAAGGGTCTTAATTAGCTGCAGAAAAATCAAGCACTTTGGCGACATACCAACACACATTAGAAAAATAAGAAAACTCCAAACCAACCAGTAAATAAAATTTATTTAAAAAAACTAAAAAAAAAAAAAAATTCTCTTTTTTAAGTTAAATAGGAACGACATTAATATAAACCTTCTGATGTCTCTGTTTCCCAATTTCTCACTTCTTTTTTTCTAGTCTCCCAATACCATCTTAACACTTGATTCTTCTCCATGACCTTCATCCTATCTCATCTTGTTTCTGTCTTGTTTTTCTTCTCTGTTTATTGTCCTTCTAGCATTTAGATACATTTAAAATTTTTTTCTGTATTTTACTTTTTTAAATGATAAAATTTTATAAAACTATAAAATTTAAATATAAAATTTTAATTATAAAATTAATTATGCATGCTTATTGTATAAATAATTTTCAACAATGCAGGATGCATAGTTATGAAGAGTCTCCCATGTGTCCAAAAATTTTTTTTATACATGCAAGTCTAATCACATACACACAGACACTTACAATTTTCTTTAACAAAAAAGGGTTGTATGTGCAATTCTGTAGCTTGTCTTTTTAAACTTATTCATATATCTCATTATATTTCTACATTGAATTGACACAGGTGGTGTGCAATTTTTTAATGTAGATTTTTATTTTAAAATTCCAGCATATTTTAAAATCCCTGATCAGAATATTTTAAGCTGTATGTCCATTCAGTGCCTGTAGGTGCTATGATTTATGAAATATGATTTTATTTGTAACATAGCTCACATATTATATTGGCTTATGTCTGTGTACTATTTTGGATGCATAATCAATATTTCTTTCTGCTCTTGACATTATTACTATTTTATTATTTTTCATTATTACTATATTAATCTTTCATTCATTCAAATAATTGTTTTTGTGTTTTTTTTTCCCTGTTTAAGCCTTTCTTGTGTTAGCTTTGATTTTTCCGTCATTCCTTTACCTCTTTCTCTACTGGCTTGGAAGTTATATACTCTATTTCCATTCTTTTAATGTTTCTCTAAGAATTTTAGCATGTGTATGTGACTTAGAGTGTATATTTGTTATCTTTGCTGTCCTGTCAGATACTCAAAACCTAAGATGACCAATTCTGGATATCCTCTCTGACTTAACATGGTTAGTATATTTGGCTCTATACTGATTGTTTTTTAATGTCACAAATTAGACATTTTTGTGTTTTATGTAGTTGAAGATTTCTCCACCTCACTGTGCCTTCTTGCTTTCTTGCCTCCCAGGCTCTCCTCTGGAATAATTTTCACGCTTCCTGAAATGCAAGCTCTAGAATTTCATTTTGTGAGAGTCATTTAGTAAGAAATACCTCTGTGTTTTTTCTTTTGGAAAATATATTTATTTGCCCTTATTCTTGATAGTCTTTAAAATTCTGCATTGAGAGTTATTTGTTCTCAGTTCATTGAAGATATTCCACTATCTTTCAGCTTCCAGTGTTGCTTGCCATGAACTTAATTATAGGTTAACTCTTCCCTCTGGTAGCTATTAATACCTTTCCTTTGTTTTTGGTGTCCTTCTCTCTGACATGATTATTATTGTTTTTTTAAAAATCTGTCAATTAATCAGTTTATTTTTGGCTGTGGTGCATCTTCGTTGGCTGCGTGTGGGCTTTCTCTACTTGCAGCAAATGGTGACTATTCTGAAGTTACAGTGCGTGGGCTTCTCACTGTGGTGGCTCCTCAAATTCATAAAGACAGAAAGTAGAATGATGGTGCCAAAGGTTGAGGGAAGAGGAGAATCAGGAGTCATTGTTTAATGGGCACAGAGTTTTATTTTATTTTATTTATTTATTTTTTTAATGTTTTATTTATTTATTTATTTTTTTAAATTAGTTGGAGGCCAATCACTTCACAACATTTCAGTGGGTTTTGTCATACATTGATATGTATCAGCCATGGATTTACATGTATTCCCCATCCCGATCCCCACTCCCACCTCCCTCTCCACCCGATTCCTCTGGGTCTTCCCAGTGCACCAGGCCGGAGCACTTGTCTCATGCATCCCACCTGGGCTGGTGATCTGTTTCACCCTAGATAGTATACATGCTGTTCTTTTGAAATATCCCACCCTCACATTCTCCCACAGAGTTCAAAAGTCTGTTCTGTATTTCTGTGTCTCTTTTTCTGTTTTGCATATAGGGTTATCGTTACCATCTTTCTAAATTCCATATATATGTGTTAGTATGCTGTAATGTTCTTTATCTTTCTGGCTTACTTCACTCTGTATAAGGGGCTCCAGTTTCATCCATCTCATTAGGACTGGTTCAAATGAATTCTTTTTAATGGCTGAGTAATATTCCATGGTGTATATGTACCACAGCTTCCTTATCCATTCATCTGCTGATGGGCATCTAGGTTGCTTCCATGTCCTGGCTATTATAAACAGTGCTGCGATGAACATTGGGGTGCACATGTCTCTTTCAGATCGGGTTTCCTCAGTGTGTATGCCCAGAAGTGGGATTGCTGGGTCATATGGCAGTTCTATTTCCAGTTTTTTAAGAAATCTCCACACTGTTTTCCATAGCGGCTGTACTAGTTTGCATTCCCACCAACAGTGTAAGAGGGTTCCCTTTTCTCCACACCCTCTCCAGCATTTATTGCTTGTAGACTTTTGGATAGCAGCCATCCTGACTGGCATGTAATGGTACCTCATTGTGGTTTTGATTTGCATTTCTCTAATGATGAGTGATGTTGAGCATCTTTTCATGTGTTTGTTAGCCATCTGTATGTCTTCTTTGGAGAAATGTCTGTTTAGTTCTTTGGCCCATTTTTTGATTGGGTCATTTATTTTTCTGGAATTGAGCTTCAGGAGTTGCTTGTATATTTTTGAGATTAATCCTTTGTCTGTTTCTTCATTTGCTATTATTTTCTCCCAATCTGAGGGCTGTCTTTTCACCTTACTTACAGTTTCCTTTGTAGTGCAAAAGCTTTTAAGTTTCATTAGGTCCCATTTGTTTATTTTTGCTTTTATTTCCAATATTCTGGGAGGTGGGTCATAGAGGATCTTGCTGTGATTTATGTCGGAGAGTGTTTTGCCTATGTTCTCCTCTAGGAGTTTTATAGTTTCTGGTCTTACATTTAGATCTTTAATCCATTTTGAGTTTATTTTTGTGTATGGTGTTAGAAAGTGTTCTAGTTTCACTCTTTTACAAGTGGTTGACCAGTTTTCCCAGCACCACTTGTTAAAGAGGTTGTCTTTTTTCCATTGTATATCCTTGCCTCCTTTGTCAAAGATAAGGTGTCCATAGGTTCGTGGATTTATCTCTGGGCTTTCTATTCTGTTCCATTGATCTATATTTCTGTCTTTGGGGCACAGAGTTTTAGTTGTGCAAGATGGAAAAAGTTCTGGAGATGGATGGTGATGATGGTTGCATAACAATGTCAATGAATTTAATGCCATTGAACTGTGCCCTGAAAAATAACTGAGGTGGAATATTTATGTTATGTATATTTTACTACAATTTAAGAAAAAAAAGGAAAAGTTTTTTTTTTTTTTTTAAATAACTTATTGAGCTCTTTTCAAGGTTCTATTCTCTGATATCAAGTCTTCCACAATGCTGGAATTAGAAATCCCCACTGGACAGATTTTCCTTTGTGCTTGTGGTGTCTACTGGGCATTCAGCTTCCCTGATGGCTTAGTGGTAAAGAATCTGACTGCAATGCAGGAGATGCAGGCTCAATCCCTGGGTTGGGAAGATCTTCTAGAGAAGGAAATGGCAACCCACTCCAGTATTCTTGCCTAGAAAATCCCATGGACAGTGGAGCCTGGAGGGCTACAGTCCATGGAGTCTTAAAGAGTCAGACAAGATTTAGAGACTAAACCACCACCACCAATCACCGGGCATTCAATTTTAGCTACGTGTGGATACTCAGCCAGACTCCCACACTGTGGAAACCAAGATGATAACCCAGGAATTTGACATCCTGCATTACCGAGTAGTCTGTGTTGTTTTTTCTGTTCTTTGACAGTCCTAGATATTATTTTGTTGTTGCCGTTGTATGGTCACCAAGTCGGGTTTGACTCTTTGTGACCCCACGGACTGCAGCACGCCAGGCCTGCCTCTCCTTCACCATCTCCCGGAGTTTGCCCAAGTTCATATCCATCAACTCAGTGATGCCATCCAGCCGTCTCATCACATTGTTTACACATTTTATGATCATCTTTATTAGAACCAATGCCCCAATTCTTCCGTTGAGGAGTAGATCCATATTTTGTATTGGAAGAGCATGGATAAATTGGTGTCAGTGTAATTTGACTTCAGTTGTCATCATTGCGTGTGTGTGTAGCTGCTTCTTTCACTCATTGATTTATTCACTCACTGTTGTGTTCTGGGTACTATTTAGGCATTGGGGATACAGACGTGAAAGGACAAGTTTAGAGACAGTGCCTATATCAGTAGATAAGAAACAAGGTAGTTCTCAAGTTCACAAAGAATTTGAATCAGGGTGATGGGATAGACTGTGACAGTGAGAAGGGGACTGCAGCGGTGAAGGTTGCCAGGAAAGGAGTCTCTGGGGATGATATTTGATGTTGATGAGGAAACTGTGCATCTGAGGGAAGAGCTTTTCATGAAGGGGGAATAGCAAGGGCAACAAATCTGAGATAGGGTTAGTTTGATTAATTATCTAAATCCCATCAGAGAAACCTAAAATCCTAGGAATGAGGAAGTTTAGTTTGGTGAATGTCATGCAGGAGGAGAAGGGGACGACAGAGGATGAGATGGTTGGATGGTATCACCAACTCAATGGACATGGGTTTGGGTGGACTCCGGGAGTTGGTGATGGACAGGGAGGCCTGGAGTGCTGCGGTTCATGGGGTCGCAAAGAGTCGGACATGACTGAGCAACTGAACTGAACTGAACTGATCTTTAATGTATGGGACATCTTAAAAAAAGGTACTTATGAAATAAAAATTTACCATCCATTTGAACTCAGCTGGTAAAAGAATCCTCCTGCAACTCAGGAGACCCCAGTTTACTTCCTGGGTCAGGAAGAGTCCCTTGGAGAAGGGACAGGCTATCCATTCCAGTGTTCTGGCCTGGAGAATGCCGTGGACAGAGGAACCTGGCAGAGTACAGTCCACAGGGTCAAAAAGAGTCAGACATCTGAGAGTGACTGAGTGACTTTCACTTTCACATCTATTTGAATCAGCAGCAACTAATCTTCAACACTGAAATCAGCTAGCACTTTCCTCTACCATTTCAGTCATCCTAAACAATCTTTTACTACTTGCTCTAGTGTGCATGCATTTAGTAAGTAAACTATGAGGGCTATAATGATTTTGCTTAGGACTTTATACTAATGATTAAAAAAAACTTAGCTTTGTATATGGATAGAGCATTAGAGTCTTTTTGTATAATTTAGGTGCCTTGAATAATTGGAGGACCTGAGCTTTCCAGTTAATTATTTAAATTTACCCTGTAACTGCAAAGTATTACCTCCTTTCAAAATACAAAAGTCAAAGGCATAATCATAGAGATAGTATATAGAAAGATCAGTTTGCCAGTTCAGCTTTTCTTTCATTGAGAACAAATAATAAACCCTAAATGTGTTCACATTCTGTGATTCTGATTTATATACTCCCCAATTAGTACCCCATTTAATCTGCTCACCTGTTGTTGCTTTGTTCTGAATTTCATGGCTCTGTTGTTTTAAACTCTCTCTTGTATATATTTTCCGAGTGAGGCTGATTACTGCAGCCCCTTGGTTTTTGGGAACTTGGAACATTGCCACAGTGTCTGAATTGCCTGGATAAAGAAAAGTAGGTTCTGTAATTATTTTATTTTCTGCCCAGTGTGTGATTTGTTATTGATGATACATGCATAGGGTGCTTTCTCCATTAGGCTGGCTGATCCCTCTTCTATGGTACTAATGTCGCTGTCACTCTCTGCTCGAAGCTATAGTTTGTTAGGCCACTCTGGCACGGGGAAATGAGCATGTACTTTTTAATGTGTCTGAAATAGCTACACGCTGACAGATGTTCCCACATGCTTGCTGATGTCATGGCTGGGGCTGATATAAAGCCCGGGAAATTAAAAGAAAGAAGAAAATGTTAGTTGAGGCTCCAGAAGGAGAGATTATAGAGGCAGACAACAGGAAATTTTGAAAAAAGAAAACCCGATATATTAACTTCCCTTTTAGGTCTGGTGCTCAGCAACACCCCCCACCCCCCGCCGCCTGCCCCCAGCAAATAGGGATACATTCATGATTCAGTCTGTTAAATGTGAGAAAATGCAATATTGAGAGCTGTTCTTGTGTTTGCTCTCTTACAAACAAAACAGGCATACAAACAAAAAACCCCAATAAATTCAGGTGGTCTTTCCTGCCCCCCCCCGCCCAAAAAAATGCACATCACAGTGTTTACTTGGTAGGCCAATTATTTTAAAAACTGGGTTTCAAGGAAAAAGTCACTCTCTGGCAGAGCCCTTACATGACAAGTTCTGTTCCACAGTGGATTAAAATGGTCGAGGGGAGATGCTAACACAACTTCAACTACAGCAGTGTGAACACACCACTGTAATAATTCATTTAGAATGATGACACCTGAGACCTAATTTAAAAGTCCTAGATGAATACCAGTCTCACATTCAACCCCGAGGGCTGCTGCAAACACACCTAAGGAAGTCTAAGAACCATAGTGAGTCTAATTGAATTGGACTTAAACGGACCATTGAGATGGCCTCACTGAGCTCTGGGGAATTCATATTGTCTATAGTGTATCAGAATCACAGCTTGAACTGAATAACTGGTTACATTCAATCATGTTACTGTAACTCATGCTTGAGGTAAAGGGGAAACCTTTTGCTATCAGCAAGACTGGATGGAAAACAATTTCAAATCACTTTAAACCCAGTTGGCAACTACTTTGCCAATTATGGAATCCAGTGGGAGAGGTGTATGCGAGGGCTCAGGACTCAGTGATTTATGTCAGGCATCTGGGCCTCTCGAGGAATGTGGGAGAGTGTGTGGAGGAGGGGCTTGTGGCTAATTATTTCTCCTAAGAATACTTGGGCAAGGTAATTTTTGCTTGCAGATGAGCCTCGCTGCAGGCTGGATAAAAGGCGAGGTAAGCACACCAAGTCCTAAGATCCCATTTAGAGACGGATAAAGAGGGAACTGAAGGATTCAATGCACTTTCTCATCTCTTCACTCTGAAACATTTGGAGGTATAAAATAGAAAGAGCAAACCTAGTTCTCTGTTCTAACGGGCACGTTGGGATCAAAGTCTGTAATTTGTACTGCAGATATTGCTTTGACTGCTCTAACACAGAGTTACCGGCACGGATGACATAACTATAATTCATCTGATGAACCAGTGTGAATCTGAGACCCTCTACAATGACCCTTTTTTTTTTTAAATCCAAATTTATTTTTGATGCCTTTTGATTGTAGAGATGAGAATTCCTATACTACCCAATGCTTTCCAAAGAAGAATGTCACCATTCTTTGGGATTCATGTATGAAGCTGTCCAGCTGAGAAATAATCCTGAAAGCTACCCCAAGAGTTTTGAGTTCTGCCAGCACACTCCAAACCAAAATAAAAGTGATGATAGAATTCCACTCTGGTAGTTCACAGTGGAGACATAGAGGTTTATTGTATAGTTTCTTCAGTTCAGTTCAGTTCAGTCGCTCAGTCATGTCCAACTCTGCGACCCCATGGACTGCAGCATGCCAGGCTTCCCTGTCCATCACCAACTCCTGGAGCTTGCTCAAACTCATGTCCATCAAGTCAGTGATGCCATCCAACCATCTCATTCTCTGTTGTCTCCCTCTCCTCCTGCCTTCAAGCTTTCCCAGCATCAGGATCTTTTCCAGTGAGTCAGTCCTTCACATCAGGTGACCAAAGTATTGGAGCTCATTATCTAAAGGATTTTAAAGGTGTTTTTAGTAATCTGGAAGAGGTTATTAATGCTATAATTATATTAAACCCAGCACTGGGTTAAAACCTCATGTGAGTGTGTTGGTACAAGGCTGGCACTCTTTTGCTTTCTCATCTTTTCCTCTCTTTTAACAGCTGCCTACCATCATTACAGTTAGCATAGTGGATTAAACTTAGGGGCTAGCTGGCGGCTCTGAGCATCTCTCTAATGGTTTCCATTGTGCACATCCCTAGAAAACACTTCTGACCAATGAACCCCTAACTGCAAATGACACAGGCAAGCTTCATTGAAAATGACACCACTGGAGAGAAGCTTGTACTCATTGGGATATTTCCTCACTGGGGAAAGAAGGTCATTTCAATGGTTACACCAAAGCGATATTGTGATGTGGCATTTACTTTTCTAAGGCACTGAACAAAGCAGTGGGGGCGGCATGTGCTCCTACATGATAACTATGTGCTTAGCTGTGTGATGTCCGAATCCCAGCATGCCCATAAAAGACTGAGAAATAGCAGTCTTCCTAGTTCATCCTCATACAGAGCAGAGAAGGTGGATGTCACACAGTCTACACAGTCCATGTCTGGAATCAATCTTAAGTGCAGACATTGTGATACATGGGAGTTAAATACTGTCAGTAAGGGGGAGGGTTGCTTGGGAAGAACCCCAGCACTGATCGTTAGGAAAGCTAGATTCTGACTATTGTGTTGTTGATTAGTCACTAAGCCTTGTTCCACTCTTGCAATCCCATGGACTGTAGCCCACCAGGCTCCTCTGTCCTTGGAATTCTCCAGGCAAGAATACTGGAGTGGGTTGCCATTTCCTTCTCCAAGGGATCTTCCCGACCCAGGAATTGAACCCAAGTCTCCTGCATTGCCGGCAAATTCTTTTACCAACTGAGCTATGAGGGAAGCCCTGTTCTAACTATTGGCTGCAACCAAAGATACTTGGTTTGTTTGGGTGAGTTTCTTCACCTCTCTGGGTCCCCTTCAGGTTCTTCTGTAACACAAGGGGAGGTAGACCAGATGGTTAAACCTGATTTACCAATCATTCATTCAGTATTCAGCTAGTGTCAAGATTTGTGCTGGGCAATGGGAAGATTATGAGAGTAAATTGGATATATCATGTCCTTTTACATTTTATAGGATAGTAAGTTAGACTAATGTTAAAAAAATAGTCCTGAGGTGATATATTTTAGGAAGAGGGAACTGTGTGGTGCTATGGAAAAATAGGACCAAGTTTGCAGAGTGAGGAAGGCTTCTTGAGGAAAGCTGTTTAAGTTGAGACTGAAGGATAAGGCGGAATGGAGTTTGGATGAGGTAGAGAAGCATTTCAGACAGACAGACTGCATTTGTGCAAGCTCTGCAGCAACAAATGGGTTGGGGTGGATTATGGAACTTGAAGGAACATGTAGCCCAGCTGGAGGTTACATATGTTGTGGTCAGCATTTTGACCTCACCCCAAGCGCCACGGGAAGCCAATTGAAGTGTAGCCTGCTGAAGAATGAAGTTGATGTCTGAGGTTTCCTCCAGACCCGCTGTTCTGGGGCTTTCCCCATGGTTGTAGGACCTCTTGAAGACCTATCAGAGAGATTCAACATTCAGGTTCAATTCAGACAAGAGACACGAAACAGTGACCCCAGCAATTCACTTCCAGTCTGCAGCTTGTTGAGGTCTGGTGTGTAAAGATAGCTTTGTGTGTGCAGGTTGGTGCCTTTGGCTTTGTTCTCCAGTGCTGAAATTAGTCTGGATCAGACTCTTTGGTTCTCTCTTGGGCTCACCAGAAGGTTTTCAAAGAAAGTAAGAGGGTTTGTTGTATGCCTAAGACTCCTCACCAAGTGAGAAGATGGGAATGAACACCAAACTTTTCTTGATCAACTCCCTCAGGGCAAGATTTTCTGAATCTTGCACGTGCCGTTGTTCTTTCCACTCCTGGGATGCAAAGACCTTTGATAGCAGTGGGACCTCATTCAGAGGGACCTGAATTAGGTAGCTAGACAGTGTTCATGTGTGCTAAGTCGCTTCAGTCGTGTCCGACTCTTTGGACTCTATGGACTGTAGCCCGCCAGGCTCCTTTGTCCGTGGGATTCTCCAGGCAAGAATATTGGAGTAGGGTGCCATGTCCTCCTCCAGAGGATCTTCCCGACCCAGGGAGCGAACCCGTGTCTCTTACGTCTCCTGCACTGGCAGGTGGGTTCTTTACCACTAGCGCCACCTGGGAAGCCTGGCTCGACAGCAGTGACATCATTTATGGAGTGCTGCCTGGTGAGGGCGTTTTGTGTCCTTCTCCCATCCAAACACCTCAGAGCCTGGTGAGCCAAGTGGGACAGGTATGCTTACTTTACAGGTGATGCAGCAGGGGCTTGGGAAGATAGGCACCTTGCCCACATCACACAGTAAGTGGTAGAGCTGGGAATCTAACCGAGATCCAGACTTTTTAACCCCATGATGCCTTCTGTGGAAGCTTCTGCTATATATTTGGGGGTGAGAGAGGGGCAGATTTTAATCTCTCAGTATGCTTGTAACTCCTTCCTGCTTTTGAGTGGCTGTAAGTACAATAAACTCCATGGCCACGGTGCAGTCATCTATCTCTGAGACAGGACAGGTGGAACGTGGGTCTGCAGGTGGTCCTTGCATGGCGGATGCCTGTGTGCACTCACCTGTCTCCACACAGGCAGCACCGAGCAGCTCAGGCTTGTCTCTGCAGCATCTGTACAAAGTGTCAGTTGTCCTCTGCCCCTCAGGAGATGCTTTGAGAATTGTCCTTGTCTTTCAGGAAGAACATAAGTTGCATCTTCATTTGGATAAGACACCACCTGCATTTGGAATCTATTTATTCTCTGGCCTCTGAGGTAACAGCAGAGGTGGTGATCACAGAAACCCTCACTTGTGAAGGAAGAGTGCAGAGAGATGACAAGAAGGTCATTTTCCAGTTTTGGGTATACTCTCGTGAGGCCTAGTGGCCCTGCTTAAGTGTACTGGAAGTAAGACAAAAATGGGAAAAATGAACTCCTTAATGTTCCCAATTTTGCAAAGAGTTATTGTTAACGTTTTCCTTTCAAGTAAATAGACAAAGTGATTTGAAATGAAAGCAAATATGGTCTACAATGCGAAAGGTACTTTGAAGCTTTCACTTCTTTGTACTTTTTGTACTTTTTTTTTTTTTAATGGAACACCACCAAACATCAAACAGAAGAGCTATGCACTCAGAGCCTAAATGATGCTTTTACTCTGACGTTGTAAGTTATGTAGTTTCTCCAAAACATATGTGATATAGTTTAGTGTTTAGTTTTTTTTTGGTAGAATCAATATGGTAACCTTTTTTTTTTTTTGGGTGATAGGTTATTGTAAAATGAGTTTCATCTTAGCAAAAGACACCAAGATCTAGAATCTGAGAAGCAATTTTGTGTTGTGCCAATGCTGAGTCAGTAGTCAAATCTGACAGCATTTCCCCTGATGTTTCCGCCGTACTGATGTTACCTGGGAGGACACAGAGTTTGCATTGTATAACAGAGCCTCTCTTCCAGTAGGTGGCTCACAGGCAAAGAATCTACCAGGAGTGCAGGAGACGCAGGAGACGCGGGTTTGATCCCTGAGTTGGGATGATCCCCTGGAGGAGGGCATGGCTACCCACTCCAGTATTCTTGCTGGGAAAATCCCATGGACAGAGGAACCTGGCGGGCTGTAGTCCATGGGGTCTCAAAGAGTCGGACTTGATTGAAGCGACTGAGCATGCGCACACACAGAGAGCCCATCTTTAAGATCAGAGATGCATCCGACACGGTTACACTTTGGACTCCACATGTCATTATTTCCTTTGGATTAATGAATGGGACTTCACTTATTTCTAGAGAGCCTGTTTGAAGAGCCTTGGTATTTATCCCACAGAGGTTTGCTGCAGGCATCTTTTGGTATGTTATGTATATGTGTGTGTGTGTATAAATGTGTGTGTGTGTGTGTGTTTAGTCGCTCAGTCATGTCTGACTTTTTGCAACCCCATGGACTGTAGCCTGCCAGGTTCCTCTTTCCTTTAGGATTCTCCAGGTAAGAATATTGGAGTGGGTTCCCATGCTATATATATATACACAAACCTCCCTTACACTCTCCGTTCTTCATTCTTCCTTCCTCCTCCTTTCCTTCCTTCCTCATTCTTTGGCCCTCCCCTCCCTCCAGCCATGCGTTCATCCCATATCTATGAAACATATACCAGGCCTGATGCTGAGCACTGGACATTCACAGATAACTGAATCAGAGTCAGCTCTCTGAGCAGCCTCAACCAAGCACCACAGGGACTAGTGAGGAGAGTATGACTGAACTCAGTGCTGCGAAGGTCAGAGGGACCTGCCGTCTCTCTTGAGAAGAGAAGGCTGCCTGTTTACACCTGCCTGGGCCATCTCCTGGGAATGGGAGCACACAGGTGGAGCTGGGGAGAGAAAGGAGCTCCAAGGTCAAATGTGCCCCACTCAGAAAAATCTCACCCACCTATAAACAGGCCACTCCCAAGCTGTGTGATCTCAGCCATGTGACGTCACCTCTTGGGCCCCGTTGTGCCATCAATACATGGAAGACCTTAGGTCAGGAGCTCTGCCCAGACCTTTCCCACCTTCCAGGCTTCAGAGTGGAGGCAGTGGGCTGTGTTTGCCTCCATACACCCACTGCCTCAGAATCTAGTACTCCGGGAACTTTTCTGACAGTAGTTTGAAAATCTCGCTTGTTGAAACCCAGTTTCACAGTTTCCTTGCTTCACTTCACAAAGAGCCAGGGCATTTTATTTGCTACCCACTGCTTAATTGTGGTAACTCTCAGCACAATTAAGGTCTTATTGAGGAAGAAAAGGCTTTGATCACCTTTAACAACTCTTGGAAACCCTCTAAGCGCCTCTGCTGATTCTCACCTCTTTTAATAGTGTGGGTATGCTCAGTCACCCCCGTCCCACCCTCTCTCAGCCCCTGCCTGTGGTTCCCCAGGCAGAGATGTTCACTGGCTTAATTATCATGGAAGCTATTGTTAAAATAATATCTGCAACATCACTAGCACTGGATGCAGCTTGTTGGGAGTGAGCGGGGCTGTGAGCACATAATTTGGAGCCTCATCCCCTGCCCAGAGCAGAAGGGCTTCCTTGCAACTCGCGTGGCAGAGTCAGTGGAGCCAGAGGCCAGCTCTATGTCAGTCCAGGGGATTCCAGGGGACATGATGGGCTGGGGGCAGGGATGGTGAAGGGAGGGACTCGCCCAGAAGAGATGTGCCCACTTGATGTCAAATGAGGGGAGATGCTGTGGGTGCAGGGAGCACTCTGCTCTCAGGCTCGGCCACCCTCACTCCTCCTCACCTTTTCTATTTCATATTCAGCGCTCCCATTTCATTTAGTTTATGTTTTCTAACCTCCATCTCTCTCTTTTTTTTTTTTTTGATGTTCTTTCTCAAGTCTATCAAGCATTGTAGAAAAGCTTTTGTATACATTTTTATTGGAGAAGGAAATGGCAACCCACTCCAGTATTCTTGCCTGGGAAATCCCGGACAGGGGAGCTTGGTGGGCTATAGTCCACGGGGTCGCAAAGAGTTGGACATGACTGAAGCGACTAAGCGTGCATACAGACATATATACATAATATGCTTAATATATATATTTTAGAAAACTTATGAATTTTTGCCTAAGTAAAAAAATTTATGACATTCTGAGTCACTTGCTTGACTTAGTATGGATAGAATGCTAGATTTCTAATTAAAAAAAATAGATATGCAACAAGCCACAAAGGTTTACTGTATAGCACAGAGAACTATAGTCAATATCTTATAATGGAAAATAATTTGAAAAATAGTGTATGTGTTTATATATATATACATATATACATATATATACATATAACTGAATTAACTTGCTGTACACTTGAAACATTGTAGTTCAATTATACTTCAATAAAATATATATATTAAGGAAAAAAACGAAGTGAGATTTTGACCGAGTGGGGTTTTTAGTTTTTAAATTAAATTAATTAATTTTCATTGGAGCATAATTGCTGTACAATGTTGTGTTCCTGCTGTAGAGTGAAGTGAATCAACTATATTTATACGTATATCTCCTCCCTCTTGAGCCTCCCTCCCCCCCCCACCTCCATTTCACCCCTCTAGGTCATCAGAGCACCGAGCTGAGCTCCCTGTATTATTCAACAGCTTCCCACTAGCTAGCATTCTCACACAATCTCCCAATTCATCCCACCTTCCTCTTCCCCCCAAAGTTTAGTTAATATATGAGATATGATTAGGCCCACTGATCAGAGACAGCTGTCATGGAAGAGATGGTTTGTTACTCACAGTTCCCAAGGAGAGGGGCCCACACCACGCCACAGTGGGCCACTCAGGGAAGCACCAAGTTTGCTCATCAGGGCCGGGGTCTGGAGAGAGAGGGACTGAGGGCCGGTGTTGCTGTGGGTCCACAGGAAGGAACTGATGAGGCCGAGTGAAAATCTCACTGAGATCTGGGCTGTCCCTAGCCGCTTGGTATCTGATCCTGGAGTGATTGGGGCAGGTGGCCAATGGCTAGGAGAGTGAGAGCTGCTAAAGGAGATATTTGGGGTGCGGATTCATTGGTTGTATTTGAGGAGCACCCTCATGGATAAGTTGTTTATTTTCTCTACAGATTGGCAAATCCTGGGAGGGGCAGTCCCTTCAGGCAGTCCCTCTGGTCCAGCAAGGCCCCAGAGCTCAAAGCATCAGAAGACAGAAAATGAAAGACATGCTCCATGCATGACGACATCATGCCCTGATACAGATCACCCAGCCAGGGTCTTAAGAGTCATTCATTCTGCCTTTTCTCTCCTGCCTATGCCCAGTCCCTTACCCAGGACCATTCTACTTCCAGGATACATCTTGAAGCGGTTCCTGTTCTCCATTTGCATTGCTCCCTCCTGGTCCCAGTCACCAGCCTGCCTCACCTGGGCTGCAGCAACACGTTCCCGCCTGATTCCTCTGCTTCCTCTTTCCCCCTTCCATTATCCACCTCTACTCAGCAGCCAGAGGGATTTTATAAGTCAGGTCTTATCACCTGTATATCGCCTTGCTTAAAAACACCCAGTGGTTTTCCATTGCACTTGGAATAAAATCCAGACTCATTTCCATGGCCTACCAGGCCCCACTTGCTCAACTCCCTAGCCGCTGTCTCTCCCACCTCCCCCTGTGCTCCAGTCTGCAACACATCAAGCACCACTGGCCTTTTCTTCCTGCTCCCCGGCCGCTCCTCATTCTTCAGGTTTCAGCGTAAACGGTACCTCCTTATAGACATGGATCACTTCAGATCCATGATACCTAAACATCCCTTCCCACATGTCTCTGAGACTGACATCTCTGCTGATCACTAATTTTAATGGTTAATTGACTGTTGTTCCCTTATTTTCTGGATCATTAATAGACCAGTATAAGGGTTAAAAGCACAGTTCTGGGGTCAGAGTATCATGATTGATGCCTCCTACACTGTTCATCAGCTCTGACTTCAGGCTGGCTATTTAATCTCTGCGAGCCTAAGCAGTTCCATCAGTAAAATGGGCATAATAAGATTACCTGGAGAGAACCCATGAAAAAAGCACCCATAAGGATGTACCTGTTTTTGAGGATGACATGAGATGCACCATGTAAAGTGCAGAACACTCAGTGTTCTATAAAGATGAGCTGCTATCATCATCGAGATCCAAGCTCCGTGAAGAAAGGGAACATTTTGTGTTGCTCACTGTTGCCTCCCCAATCCTTCATGCTGCCTGGTTATGGAAGGTTCCAGTAAACACCCGCTGAGTGGGTGATGAGCAGTGCTCTTGGGTGGTGTTTGGCTCAGGTACACTCACTGCCCCATCATTCCTGCAGTATGAGCCCTCGTTTCAAGGGAGAGAGCAGTGCAAGGGCCCTGTGGGCAGGAAGGATGTTGGGGCTGTCTTCTCTATCAGGGACAAGCCCCCATTCCAGAACTCAGGACACTTGGCTTTTGGTTTCTCATCAGCCCCTGAACATCTGTGCTTCTTTAGGAAGGCCACCTGAGAAGCCCTCTGGACTTCAGTTTCTGAAGTGCAAAAGGATGGACTGGACCAGATGACTTCTAAGACCACTTTCAACCCTGACGCCTTTTCTGTTTTTTAAAAGAGACACTTTTTTTTTTTTTGAGATATGTCACATACTATAAAATTTATCCAAAGTGTACAGTGTTTTATAGTATATTCATGGGATTGTTCAATCATCACCACAATCTAATTTTAGTGTCTTTTCATCACCCCCAAAAGAAAGCCCACACCCATTTGCAGTCACACTTCTTTCCCCCACCTCAGTCTTCCAACCCTAGCTCCCAGTAACTAGTAATCTATTTCTGTGGACTTGCCTATTCTGGACATTTCATAAATGGAATCATATAATATATGAACTTTTGTGATTGACTTCTTTCATGTAGCATGTGTTCAGGGTCCATCCATGTTGTATCATCAGTTCATTCCTTTTTATTCCATTGTATTGTATCATAATTTACTTACCCCATTCATCAGTTTGGGTTGTTTCCACTAGTTGGCTATTATCAATAATGCTGAAATTGCACCTCTCCATAGTTCCCTTTAAGGGATTTAAAACACAAGTTTGTTTTAAGGGGAAGAAAAAGAAAGAAAAAGATAACTTGATTTCATGGAGTAAAATACTTGCCAGGTATTGTGTTATTCAGGTTAAAATATGTCATCCCATTTACTTTTCTCAACAAGCTTATGTGAAAACTCTTACTGTCTCCATTTTCCAGAGCATGAAATTTGAGTTCAGAAATGTGCATTTACTCACCTCCAAATATCTAGTGCAGAACTAGGTCTGCCTAACTTTAAAGTCTGAGCTATTTTTACCATTCATAGTAGTTTGTTTTCACACTTTGCTTTCAAATATTTGTTTTCTGGTTTCCTTAGCTCCGACACAGAGGCTTCCCTAGTGGCTTAGACCGTAAAGAATCTGCCGACAATGTGGGAGACCCAGGTTCAATCCTTGTGTCGGGAAGATCCCTTGGAGGAGGAAATGGCAACCCACTCCAGTATTCTTGCCTGGAGAATACCAGGGACAGAGGAGCCTGGCGGGCTACAGTCCATGAGGTCACAAAGAGTCAGCCGCAATTGAACGACTATACTGACCAGCTCAGACACTAAGAGGTGAGATTTTCCTTCCCATACATTTGAAAGTTGTTACTCAACAACACTCTGATGTGTTTACTCTGATGGGTTAGTGTGGTCCAAGGAGGAGAATCTAGGGTCTCTGTGCTGACAGTGACTTGAAGGATGCTGCAAGCAAGGGCTCCTCAGTGGGAGGAGAAAGCCTTGTCCCACCACCTTCTAAGGAAAAACAAACAGAGCTATTTGACTCAATTCTGTTCTGTCTCAGTGCAGGGGTCAAGTGCACTGATAGAGGTGAAGGCAAAATCTGCTGTTGTGTGTTTTTTTCTTTAAATGATTCCAGATGGGAAGCTAAAATGATGAATACTGTTTTCTGAAAATTAGTTTAAACACTCATTTTCTTCTGCTTCCAAGTTGGCCTCAGGCAAAACAGCATTTTTATGTTTCAAGACTGATGTTAGGGGGAGGCCATGTGGGGTGGGTGCGGTGGACACACTGCAGGTCAAGAGAAGGTGGGTTTTAGGCACACGAGTTTTCGATCTGCCCCTCTCCAGCTGGTCCCTGCAGGAGGGAGGCGACCCAGAGGAGAGGAGCTGCGGGGGGATGCCCACCATGAGAGACATGCAAGAGTTGTCTTGGTTGGCAAACACCGACAATGCTGCCTTTCTCTCACTGACCATGAGTGCTCTGCCTTTCCCTGCTTGTTTTGCACAGGGAAGGGAATCAGGGCCAGAGGAGGCACTACCATTCAGACTCTTGTACAATGGTGCCCATTGCTGGCAAGCCCCACCTGGGTGGTTGCTAGGAGGTGTTGAGGAGGAAGGTGTGTGTCCCTGCCCATGCAGGATTCTCTTCAGAGACAGAGATGAAGCAGAGGTGGCCCCCATAGTCCCTAACTCTCCTTCTCCCGGGATGGTGGGGCAGAATGCAGGCTTGCCCAAGGCTGGATGGTGAACAAGGCAAAGGTTACTTCCAGCACTCAGCCTTCATTCTCTCTTATCTCTTTCCTTTCTCTCAATGCCCACATGCCCTTACCACTTATTCTTTTTTTTTAAGATTTTTTTTTTTTTGATGTGGACCATTTTTAAAGTCTTTATTGAATTTGTTACAATATTGCTTCTATTTTATGTTTTGGTTTATGGCCCTGAGGCTTGTGGGATCTTAACTCCCCAACCAGGGATCGAACTCCCTGCATTGGAAGGCAGAGTCTTAACCACTGGACCACCAGGGAAATCCCTCCACTTATCCTTATCACTTGCTTTTACTCCCCTTTTGTCAGTCTTTGCTCAAATTAGGTTTTCATGCTTCTGTTGTATTGGCACAATTTTTTACCTGGTATTTGAACCATTGCTGATTTGAATAGTTATCTAATTTAATGTTTTTTTACCAAAAAGTTGAAATAAAATCCTGATTTTTCATGGCTGTTATCTCATAGGATGTTGTTTTCAGTTCAGTTCAGTTCAGTCGCTCAGTCATGTCTGACTCTTTGAGACCCCATGACTTGCAGCACGCCAGGCCTCCCTGTATATGACCAACTCTCGGAGTTTACTCAAACTCATGTCATCGAGTCAGTGATGCCATCCAGCCATCTCATCCTCTGTCGTCCCCTTCTCCTCCTGCCCCCAATCCCTCCCAGCATCAGGGTCTTTTCCAATGAGTCAACTCTTTGCATCAGGTGGCCAGAGTATTGGAGTTTCAGCTTCAGCATCAGTCCTTCCAATGAGCACCCAGGATTGATCTCCTTTAGGATGGACCTGTTGGATCTCCTTGCAGTCCAAGGGACTCTCAAGAGTCTTCTCCAACACCACAGTTCAAAAGCATCAATTTTTCGGCGCTCAGCTTTGTTCACAGTCCAACTCTCACATCCATACATGACCACTGGAAAAACCGTAGCCTTGACCAGACGGACTTTTGTTGGCAAAGTAATGTCTCTGTTTTTTAATATGCTGTCTAGGTTGGTCATAACTTTCCTTCCAAGGAGTAAGCATCTTTTAATTTCATGGCTGCAGTCACCATCTGCAGTGATTTTGGAGCCCAGAAAAATAAAGTCTGACACTGTTTCCATTGTCTCCCCATCTATTTCCCATGAGGTGATGGGACCAGATGCCATGAATGTTTCTGAATGTTGAGCTTTAAGCCAACTTTTTCACTCTTCTCTTTCACTTTCATCAAGAGGCTTTTTAGTTCCTCTTCACTCTCTGCCTTAAGGGTGGTGTCATGTGCATATCTGAGGTTATTGATATTTCTCCCAGCAATCTTGATTCCAGCTTGTGCTTCTTCCAGCCCTTAGGTAGGGTCAAAGTTAAGTTGCTTTAACAAAGTACACTGTGCTTTTTTCAACACTATTAAGCGATTAACTTAGTTCTCACACTCTCTACCTGGAGATGGTGTCAGATCTTACAGGTTAGGGTCTCAGTCCTACAAGACTGTCCCTCCCAACGAATTTCAGATGCCAACAGTAAGTCCAGGTTGTCACTGGTGCTTCTGGCCAACTCGCCATAGATCAGAGGTTCCTGTGACCCCTCTTCGGTTTGACTAATTTATTAGGATGGCTCACAGAACTCAGAAAAATGTTCACTCACCAGATTACCAGTTTATTGTGTGTGTGTACATGTGTGTGTGTGCGTGCACACTGTGCGCACTCAGTTGTGTCCGACTTCACGACCTCAATATGGCCTGCCAGGCTTCTCTGGCCATGGAATTCTCCAGGCAAGAATACTGGAGCGGGTTGCCAGTTCCTTCTCCAGGGAATCTTCCCAACCCAGGGATCGAACCCTCGGTCTCTTGTCAATCCTGAATTGACAAGCAGATTCTTTACCAAGTGAGCTGCCAGGGAAGCCCCACCAGTTTATTATAAAAGGATCTGACTCAGGGTCAGCCAGATGGAAGAGGTGCATTGAGGAACACATGGGGAAAGGGCCTTGGAGCTGCCGTGCTCTCTGGGTGTATTTGCACTCTCTGCATATTTGCACTCCCCCCAAAATATACGTGTGTTGAGCAACCTGGAAGCTTTCTGAATCCCCTCCTTGTGGATTTTTAAGGAGGCTTCATTGCAAAGGCACAGTCAACTAAGACATTGACCATTGGTGATTGAACTCAATCTCCAGCTAGCCCCTCTTCCCTCCCCAGCTGTCAGAAAGTGGGGAAGTTCCAACCTCACATGGTTGGTCCTCCTGGCAACCAGCCTCTCCTTATTTGCTCCTCATCCTTTTACGTGGCCCAAGGGCTTTCCAAAAGTCACCTCGTTGACATAACAGAAGACACTCACAGGCTCATATTGCAGGAACTTGCAGGGTTTTAAGATCTCTGTGCCAGGAACAGAGATGAAGACCAAATACACGTTTCTTATTATAAGTCACAATAGCACTCAAAGGGATCCCCGAAATAAATATCTTAAATCTGAGAGAAGTTTGTTTATCTCCAATATAGCTGTCTCAGACTTAGGTCCATGAACTCATTTAGGAGCCTGGATTCTTCCCACTGGGTTGCTTTGTCATCCTCTCTGGCATCATGCTCCTCTGAGGGACTGAAGCTGCTAGATGACCTTGCTGTTTCTCCCTTGTCAGAAGAGGGAAATGGGACCTTCATGGCAAGGGGTTTCCTTTCAATAGGTGGAGGTTGTATCTGTTACTTCTGCTTACATTCTGATGTCACATGGCGGTGCTCTTCTGCAAGGGAGGCTGCCTGTCTGATTCCCAGCCAGAGTGGTGCAGGGCACTCTATTACCTTAAGGAAAAGGGCAGAATGGAAAGCAGAACACATCGGCAATCTCTGCTGCAGATAAAGTGCTAGACGTGAATTTAGTACAAATTGTACAGAGATGGAGCAAAAACTGGCAAGGAAGTAAGGGAATGCCTGAGGCTTAGAAATATTGCACGTGAATGATGGATAAGGCTTAAGGTCTTCCTTCTGTCAAGGGTATTTGCTTTTAAACAAAAGATGGATTGAAATGTACCAGAAAGAGGGCTGGGGCTTGAATCAAACCACATGGGTGCTACCTTTCCTGTCTTCCTAGGGCCGTGTGCTCTGGTCCTACTAGTGCTAATCTAATTTTGATTTTGGCTGGGTCATAATTTGCTCTTATAGCATAATCTGCAAAAACCGCGTTATTGAATAAATGCTGAGGCCCCTTTCATTGTTAAAGTGTCTATGTCTCATTGTAGAGCTTCATCCTCAACAAAGTATAGGAGAGGACTTTTTTTGGAAACATGGTGTCTCAAGAAATCTGCAGAAATCTGCCATCTAGATGAGCTGTGAACATGTGAGCTCTCTCTTTTCTCTCCTCCTCTGCCCTCCCTCACCCAGTCTCTCTCTCTCTCTCTCTCTCTGTCTCTTGCACACACACACCCCAGGTGGTGATTTTGTGAACTGATTTTGTGAACACATACCTGGGTCACTCCTTTGTGCCTGCCCCTCACCTCCAATGGGCTACCTAAGATATGTACCTCTGGGACAGTTCTTGTAATTGCTGTTTAGACATGGTCTCTTTCCTCCCAGAGAAATTCTGGGCTCCATTTTTGTTCTGCTCTTGAGAGTTGGGTGACCATTTCCCTCTCGCTGGTCAGCGGTGAGAAACCCATGGCAGTTGGTCAGCTGAGGTGCACCGCTTGGCAAGTTACTGGATGATATAAAAGAATAAATTGTACCCTACAGGGAGGAGAAGCCCGTGGCTTTGGCAGTGAGGCCTCCCTTTCTGTAAGGGCTCATCGCCTTTGGGTTCTGCTTTCCTTCCTGTTCTTGGAGATCCTTTTTCAAACAGACATTGAATAGTACTAAATCGGGATTTTTGTAGCACCTTAGAAAAATCATAAATAAAACAAGTTGCCGAACTTAACTCAAGAAACCTTCAGTGAACTCATACTAAGCTGGGCACAGCTCTGTATATACTGAGCTGCAGAGAGAAATGAGACACGGTCCATTCCCTCAGTTGCTCATGAATCTTTCCACGATGGTTTAGAGCTCTCTGCCCTGAGATAGTGGGAATGAACAGTAGCAGTGTTCAGAGTGTTTTATGGAGCTCTTGATTTCCAGAGAAACTTGACAAGGATTCATGGTTACTTTATGAGTGGAGTTAAAACTTTAAATATGTTTATGAGCTTGTGAATGTTCTTCTAAATCATAAGGATGGTAAAGAAATAATTTCTTAATCTAATGCCTTTCTACTCTTCTTGCTCATAAAACTTTAATCAAGAGTGATCGAAGATCACAGTAGGAAACAGTATAAATGTTTTCAGTTATAGTCATCAAGAGTTTTTAATTCAACTCTTTTGTTAGCCTGAGGAAAAAGGAAAGAGCATTCACAAATCTATCCTCAAGGCTTTTAAAAAAATCATAGTTGTCATTTTATTATTTTTTCTAATAATAATTATAAAATTAATAATGGTAAATGAGGCAGTTTTTGTTGGTTTTGAGTGTGGACTTGGGAATCAGATAGACTGAGTTTGAATCTTAATCCTACAACTCAACAGTCCTGGGACCTGGAAGAAGTCCTCAGTTTTCTCATCTATAAAATGGGTGTGAATAATACATACCTTTTAGACTGTTGTGAGGAAAATAATATTTTTAATGCACATAGAAGAATGCCTGGTATATATTAAATACCACAGTAGTGTGTATTAAATGAATGAATAAATGAATATAAAAATTCAAATCCCTTAATACTAGTTATTGACTTTAAGATGGTATCAATTTCTTACTATTTGTTATGTATATATTGTGTTCATACGTTTGTTTTTAAAACCTTATCTCTTGATCAAGTTTGTAAAATTCAATTTTCATACACAAATATCTTGTGACTTTAAAGGTTTTGCAAAAGCTCTGGGCTATGTGGTTTCTAAAAATATCATTTGTCACTAATTCGATCATTCTCTGAGTACAGCAAAATTCTATGGGATCTTATGGCGACATCAGGTTTTAAAAGTAAGTCTAAGGCATTTTGTAAATCTTACACCATGACTGTGAAATAGGCTGTTCTCCTTTTCCATTCTTTCCCTCTCTCAGACTGACTGATTCATTGATTAATGCAACTAACATTTCCATGTGGAAAACACTGAATACATTTTGTCAGAAAATTCGTGAATCTATGAAAGATCTTACAGTCCAAAAGGGGAGGAAAAAACTCTTCATCACTATAGAACAAGGTAAAGAGTGACAAGGACTGAAAAGACACAAATGTAAAGTTATGGTGTTTCAGAGGAGAGAGATCATTTCCAAAATGACAAGCGTCACTGATTAAAATGATGGCTTTATTAAGCTGGGGCTTTAAGGGAGAGCTCTAATCTGCATGGAGGTGGGATGGGAGGCAGCAGGAAGAGACAAGGCCAGGTCAGCACTGCACTGGTTGAGTTGGAAGTCCTCCTGGGACGTCCAAGTGCAGGGGCCACGGGGGGCCAGGCACTTCTGAGAGAAGTTAGGGTAGATATAAATTGTGGGTGTCACGTGCTTATAGGTAGCATTTAGGCATGAGGACTGATGAGAATGGACAAATGTAACTACAGAAACAATTCAAAGTCCCTCTTGGGGAAACATACATTCTTTCACTGTATATATCCTTTGAGATTTAAACATTTTACCCAGTTGCCTTTGGAAACTCTAACCCAGATCATCCTCAATTACTAAGACTAAAAGGAAAAAAAAGGAAGAGGTTTTTTTTAAAAATACAAACTGCTCCACAGTTTCCATAAGATTGCTTGTCAAGGACAGATATAAATCTTAAGTGCCTACAAAAGCTTTAGCCATCTGATCAGATAAACTTAACAAGTATGGTTTTCAATAACTTTAAAATCATAAAACTGAACTGGGTAAGAGTTTCCAGGAATAATGAAAAAACTGGATTTAATCAAAACAAATATTAATTACATGGGACTGAATGAATTCCTTAATGTTTTGTTTCTCTAGGTTTAAGGAAGCCCTTTCTTTTTTCCCTTAAAGCTACGGGTAATTTGGTAAAATATACTGTTGTAAACAAAGATGACACATTGACTTTTCACCCTAATGATCCCTCCAAAATTCAGAAGCTCTTGAGTATTATTTTCATGGCAGTATAGTTAGCTATTTATCTAAGTTCGATAGAAATCTGTTATCCTTATAAGAGGATGTGGTTAGAAACATTGGCTAATTTACTAAGGCTTTTATTGTGATCCACATAGTCAAAGGCTTTGGCATAGTCAATAAAGCAGAAATGGATGTTTTTCTGGAACTCTTGCTTTTTCGATGATCCATCGGATGTAGGCAATTTGATCTCTGGTTCCTCTGCCTTTTCTAAAACCAACTTGAACATCTGGAAGTTAATGGTTCATGTATTGCTGAAGCCTGGCTTGAAGAATTTTAAGCATTACTGTACTAGCATGTGAGATGAGTGCAATTGTGCAGTAGTTTGAGCATTCTTTGGGATTGCCTTTTCCAGCCCTATGGCCACCGCTGAGTTTTCCAAATTTGCTGGCATATTGGGTGCAGCACTTTCACAGCATCATCTTTTAGGATTTGAAATACCTCAACTGGAATTCCATCACCTCCACTAGCTTTGTTTGTAGTGATGCTTCCTAAGGCCCACCTGACTTCACATTCCAGGATGTCTGGCTCTAGATGAGTGATCACACCATTATGATTATCTGGGTCATGAAGATCTTTTTTGTACAGTTCTTCTGTGTATTCTTTCCACCTCTTCTTAATATCTTCTGCTTCTGTTAGGTCCCTACCATTTCTGTCCTTTATTGAGCCCATCTTTGCATGAAATGTTCCCTTGGTATCTCTAATTTTCTTGAATTAGAGAATACTCTAATTGTTTTGTTTTCTTCTATTTCTTTGCATTGATCGCTGAGGAAGGCTTTCTTATCATTCCTTGCTATTCTTTGGAATTCTGCATTCAAATGGGTATATCTTTCCTTTTCTCCTTTGCTTTTTGCTTCTCTTCTTTTGACAGCTATTTGTAAGGCCTCCTCAGACAGCCATTTTGCTTTTTTGCATTTCTTTTTCTTGGGGATGGTCTTGACTCCTGTCTTCTGTACAATGTCATGAACCTCCATAGTTTATCAGGTACTCTGTCTATCAGATCTAGTCCCTTAAATCTATTTCTCACTTCCACTGTATAGTCATAAGGGATTTGATTTAGGTCATACCTGAATGGTCTAGTGGTTTTCTCCACTTTCTTCAATTTCAGTCTGAATTTGGCAATAAGGAGTTCATGATCCAAGCCACAGTCAGCTTCTGGTCTTGTCTTAGCTGACTGTATAGAGCTTCTCCATCTTTGGCTGCAAAGAATATAATCAATCTGATTTCAGTGTCGACCATCTGGTGATGTCCATGTGTAGAGTCTTCTCTTGTGTTATTGGAAGAGGGTATTTGCTGTGACCAGTGCATTCTCTTGGCAGAACTCTATTAGCCTTTGCTCTGCTTCATTCTATACTCCAAGGCCAAATTTTCCTGTTACTCCAGTTGTTTCTTGACTTCCTACTTTTGCATTCCAGTCCCCTATAATGAAAAGGACATCTTTTTTGGGTGTGGATCACAATAAACTGGAAAATTCTAAAAGAGATGGGAATACCAGACCACCTGACCTGCCTCTTGAGAAACCTGTATGCAGGTCAGGAAGCAACAGTTAGAACTGGACATGGAAAAACAGACTGGTTCCAAATAGGAAAAGGAGTACATCAAGGCTCTATATTGTCACCCTGCTTATTTAACTTATATGCAGAGTACATCATGAGAAACACTGGGCTGGAGGAAGCAGAAGCGGGAATCAAAATTGCCAGGAGAAATATCAATAACCTCAGATATGCACATGACACCACCACCCTTATGGCAGAAAGTGAAGAAGAACTAAAGAGCCTCTTGATGAAAGTGAAAGAGGAGAGTAAAAAAGTTGGCTTAAAACTCAACATTCAGAAAACTAAGATCATGGCATCTGGTCCCATCACCTCATGGGAAATAGATGGGGAAACAGTGGAAACAGTGTCAGACTTTATTTTTCTGGGCTCCAAAATCACTGCAGATGGTGACTGCAGCCATGAAATTAAAAGATGCTTACTCCTTGGAAGGAAAGTTATGACCAACCTAGACAGCATATTAAAAAACAGAGACATTACTTTGCCAACAAAGGTCTGTCTAGTCAAGGCTACGGTTTTTCCAGTGGTCATGTATGGATGTGAGAGTTGGATTATAAAGAAAGCTGAGCGCTGAAGAATTGATGCTTTTCAACTGTGGTGTTGGAGAAGACTCTTGAGAGTCCCTTGGACTGCAAGGAGATCCAACCAGTCCATCCTAAAGGAGATCAGTCCTGGGTGTTCATTGGAAGGACTGATGCTGAAGCTGAAACTCCAATACTTTGGCCACCTCATGCGAAGAGCTGACTCATTGGAAAAGACCCTGATGCTGGGAAAGATTGAGGGCAGGAGGAGAAGGGGACAACAGAGGATGAGATGGTTGGATGGCATCATTGACTTGATGGACATGGGTTTGGGTGGACTCTGGGTGTTGGTGATGGACAGGGAGGCCTGGCGTGCTTCGGTTCATGGGGTCGCAAAGAGTCGGACACGACTGAGCAACAGAACTGAACTGAACTGAACTAAGGCTTTGACTGTAATATTATATCTGAGTGATATATGCATAGACTCAGATATGACCAAACAGTTTTAAGGAACTGCTGAACTTTGGATTGGCTTCCTGGCCCCAAAAGGTTTTTAAGTGTTCAATTCTGAGATTCTTGGTAAAAAGTCCCAGCAAAGCAGTTTTAAAAAGAGCTTAGAGAGTCAATCACAAGTCTTGTTGCACTTATGTAAATAACTAAGCCACATTTAATACAAACACATTTGTTTTACTGTGATGATCCATGGAAATAAAGAAATGGGAATAATTGTAGAGAGAAAAATGATGCTTACACCCTTGTCTGTATTGCATTATATTCCTGTTAATTGTCTTGAGGTTTTATTACATACTTGTAAATTGTACTGGATTCTGAAATCTTCCAGTTTCTTCAAATATTTGGCTATAACTCTCCAAAGTAACATTTTCATTTTCCCCTACACTTCCGATTTGCAATCAGTAAGAATAAAGACTTCCCTAAAATCTTTCCTGGAACGGACTATTCCAGGTCTGGACTTCTCAGGTAACTCAGTGGTAAAGAAACTGGCTGCAAATTCAGGAGACACAGGTTCGATCCCTGGGTCAGAAAGACCCCCTGGAGTAGGAAATGGCAACCCACCCCAGTGTTCTTGCATGGGAAATCCCATAGACAAAGGAGCCTGGCAGGCTACAGTCCATGGGGTCACAGAGTCAGACACGGCTGAATGACTGAGCACACACACATTCCAGGTCCTCGTCACTACCCAAATGGCAGCTAAATGTCAGGGACTCGAGCTGTGGATACACATCTCACAGCTGAAGACGGCTCCACTTGACATCTGGTCCTATAAGGATGCTAGAAAGAAAATTGACTCGGAGGAGAAACAGCTGATGTCAGCATAGACTGCTTCTTCCTAAGACTCTGGATCAAGACTTCTTTAAATAATCCTTTTTCTTTCTTTCCTTTTTTACTCTGGCACTGGCCTGGAAAAATAATGCCATCATCATATCTCCTAGACCATTGCTAAGGGCTTTGGGGTTAAGCTTTCCAATTGCTAAATTTGCCCTCAAAAAACTCTGATCTGTCCAGATGTTAGAGGCCCTCTGGTCTGTCTCCCTGTCTCTAGTTAACAACCCCAAAGTCAGGGAGCTCTGTTTCCAGGCTCTGTACAAAGAAAGGGACACAAGACAAGGGTAACCAGAAAAAAAACTGCCTGTTTGGTCTTCTGACTCTGGCCTCTGTGGCTGTCACTTTTCCAGTCCTGAGTGACAGATTCAAATGGAATTATTGGGAGGCATTCACGATTCAAAATGAGCTCCCTTTGAGAGATCCCTACTTCCTTGGTTAGGAGAATATGGTCAGAAACCCCTCCTTAACTTGAAAGTATTGCAGAATCTGATACTAAAGCAATGATTGCGCAACAAAAAGTCCTTAGGCTCTCTGGTCAAAGTTGGTGTTGATCGTAGGATACGTATGTGTACGTACTCAGCCATGTCTGACTCAGACCCCATGGCCTATAACCTGCCAGGCTTCTCTGCCCATGGGATTTCCCAGACGAGAATACTGGAGTGGATTGCCATTTTCTCTTCCAGGGGTTGAACCAGTGTCTCTTTTATTTCCTGCCTTGTAGGTGGATTCTTTACCACTAAACCACCTAGAAAGCCCTAATCCTTGGATAGCCATTGATTATCTTCTAGTTGAGCCAGGAGGTGTTTGTGCTGTGGCCAGCATCACCTGCTACACTTGGATTAACACTTCTGGGAAAGTTGAAACTCAGTTACATTAAGATCACTGAGCAAACCACTTGGCTTAAAAAGGTGACTTCTTTAACAGGGTCTTTATTTGACTTATTTGATTTTGATTGGTTTGGGTCTTGGGGACCATGGCTCCAAAGTGCAATCCACATATTGGGAATTATCCTGCTTATTATAATCATAATAATTTCCCTGGTGCTTTGAATTTTCTCAAAAACTTTAAATGCGTGTTTGGAGCTGCTTACTACCAAGCAAGTGAGCTCACTAAGACTAGAACAACAGAAAAGGAACAAAGGGAATGACAGACTTAAAGATTCTAAACCTGAGGCTGTGACCTGTGACTGTCATGGGGATCAAACAAATGCACATGATGTATGGAGAAATTTTGTTCACATCTCTCAGTTAAGCTGAGAGTCTGATAGAGGGGAATTGTTATAAAAGAAATAATGGGTCTCAAATGGAGTCACTTGTGCTAAGCCCCTTGTCAGCAAGCCCCATGACTTGATTCTCAACTGGAATGCAGTTATAATCTTCCCCAGGAATGCAGTCTTAACTGGTCAGTCTGAAATTGTCTGGTCAGCATCAGTAACCTGCCCACTAAGCCCCCTTCCATCTCCTGTAGGTAGGTTCCTAAGCCTGAAACCATCCATTATTTTCCCCCTTCTGCTATAAAAATCTTCCATTTTGTATAACTCCTTGGAGCTCCTAGATGGGGTGCTGCTTATTAATTGATTAGTAAAGTCCATTAGATCTTTAAATGTCTTCTGGTTGAATTTCTGTTATTTAACAGGTGACATATTCACTCACCTACTAAATACTATGCACCTTCTAGGTGCTGGGAGGACCACGACAGACAGGATAGAACCCTTATTCTCTGAGGGTGGAGACTCTAGGGATGCAGGGGAAATGGGGATTAATCAGTGGAATAGCTCACGGGAGAGGACTTAGCATCCTCTTCTCTGGAGGACAGACTCACATCTATCTTGGAGTGTTTAATGAGGAGGTTGTCTTATTTTAGAAAATAGAAAAGGAGTAGTGACTGGAAAGGTAATATTTTTAAAGAGGAAAGTTAAAGAAAAAGGCTGTAAAATACTCAGAATGTAATGAATGCATAGTCAATTGTCATTAAGAGGGAGACTAAACTGGCAGGGGATTATTATTTTTTTTAATGCTTCTCTGGGAAGAAATAGTGTGGAATAACTGAAAATTATGCAATTAGAGCAGGAGTTTTGGCATCTTGCTTGAAGCCTGCTGAGCTGTTAGGCATGTAACTGAAGGTCGAGGAGGGTATGCAAGTAGATATGGATTAATAAACACACTGGAGTGTCTTACTGAGATAGTAATATTTGGATTATAAAGCACTTTTAAAAACTATTTGAGCCCATGATTAATTGAGGCTCACAAATTTCAAGCAGTGAAATGTGTTTTATTGCAATTGCTATTAAGAACTATCAGCTATCCGATTCCTTGATTTCCCTAGAGAATTTTATAATCTAAATTAAACAGAGAATGGTATAAATTTTCCCTTTTTTGGGTAGCTGATTAAAACCAATATCATCTCCATATACGATTACATAGTAGTTATATCTCACTCCATGGAACAATTTATTATGGATCTGATTACTTTCAGTATTTTTATGAATTGATCATAAGCCAATTTGAAAACTTACTGATCTAAAGTAAGTTCAGTAATAACAGAATATACTGCCTGTAAGAATTATTAATGAAATAAATCAGGATGCATGGAAATTAGCATTGCTCCTTGTATAAATTATGTTGTCACGAGACTGTAAATCACTGCCTGTAACATATTTCTAGCTCCAGATGTAATCTTGGTACTGGGCTTTATTACCAATTCATAACTATGCCTGAATAAGGGAAACTATTTCCTGAACAGATTCTTCTTTGAAAATGTTTTAAAAAGAAAAAAGAAACACAAGTAGAAAGAGATTATGTAATTGTAAAAATACCTAAAAATGGCCACTATTTTTTTTAAACATCAAAATAGCTTTACTTTCTTGAAGAAGTCTATATGCCATTTTAAGTGTGATAGAAGTTTACAAATGGAGATTTTTCTCAAGTTTTTCTGGAAAAAAATCCTTGCACACAAACTGCAGAGGCAATTCATCCTAAGAAAAACTTGAGATGGAGAAGAAAATGACAGAATATTTTCATTCCCTCTAACTACAGCTGTCTTCTTGCATTACAGACAGAAACTAAACAGAGGGGAAACCAAACAAAGAGTGTTTCAGGATGTCGTTTCATGAAATCACAAATCAGGAAGCAAAATAGAGTCTTCTTCTCAGAGGACGCGGGGGCTGTTTGCTTTGACTCTCCTCTTCTCTCTCTCATAGCAGTGGGTTCTTCTCCATGGGCTAGGAGATACAACTTTTTCCATCTTGCAGGAAAGGGTGACATCTATTTCTCCTGTTTCCTAGGTTTTTTTTTTTTTTTTTTTTTTTGAGGGTCCAGGGAAAATTTTTTATTCTCTGTGCAAGAATCAGTTGGATTAACTTTATGAAGTGTCTCTGACAAACCACAGACCCCTGGGAAGTGGATAATTGAGGTCTGTAGGTTTGGGGGGGGGGGGTATGTGTCACTTCATTCTCTCTTTATCCCTTAGTTCAATCTCCATAAAGTCCAGGACCCCTAGTTCTCTTGCTCATGACCCTGAAGGGCTGCGGCTACTCATCTCCCCATCACTTGTGTGAATATATACAGCCGAACAATGGCTACCTTGATTTTCAAGTTCACTGTGCTTTACACATCCTAGTGGGTTTCTTCATGGGAATCAGTGGTGGAACCTTGCAGGTCATGTGGGCACTTTCAGAAGTCCAGGCTTCGAATGCTTGACAGTGATCTCTGCTGCCGGCAGCAGCCCCTCCCCACCAGGTCTTCAGGACTTCTCCTTCTCAAGATGTGATCCATGTCTATGTGACAGTTACTCTTTCTCTCTGTGTGTACATGTCTTTCCCGTCTTCTTACCGTATCTGTTCATTGCTGTATTTACTTTATCAAGGGATCTGAATTCATGCTGGTAGATGAGCTTAGACAGTGCAGAAAGAGAAAAGTAAATATTGTGTATTAGTGCACATATATGAAATCTAGAAAAGTGGTACAGATGGACCTATTTGCAGGGCAGGAATAGAGATGCAGATGTAGGAAATGGATGTGTGGACATGGAGCAGGGGAGGGGGGATGAATTGGAAGATTGGAGTTGACGTATGTGCACTGCCCCGTGTAAAACAGATAGCTAGTGGGGACCTGCAGGACAGTGCAGGGAACTCAGCTTGGCGCTCTGTGGTGACCTAGAGGGACAGGATGGTGGGCGGCGGGTAGGAAGGAGGTCCAGGAGGGAGACGATACATGCGTATATATGTACAGCTGATTCACTTCGTTGTACGGTAGAGACTAATACAACATCATAAAGCAAGAAAGTGCCCGATAAAAATAAAAGTAATGTTACCCAGAGGAGGGCGTAGAATGGAGTCAATGATGCGAATACTGAAAATGGGGCAAGACGTGTGTTCTCAGGTGCGCAGGAGGACGGGACGGTGCCTGGAAGAGAGGAATCTGAGTAGAAAAACAGGGCTCTGTCAGGAGCTTAGGCATGCTGGCCAAAGAGGAGCAATCTGTATGCAGGAGGAGTTAAAACAGCACAAGGCTGATTGGATAAAGGCCAACAGAGGGCTTTTGTGTTTAAGGGACACACTTTAGAAAGAATCATGAAAGGACTGTTTACAGAGTCGTTTCAGAGAGATAGGGGAAAACAGACATTGTCCTGGAAGTTGAGACAGCAAAGCACTTAGATAAAATAGAAGACTGGGAAATGGGCTTTTCATGGTGTAGAAATGACTACTCTGTGCCTGCATATGGACTGAAATAAGAGATTCCCCCACCCTTCCAAAAACTGACTCCTGACTCTTCTCTTGTGTTATATGGTGCTCTCTCAGTGACTATTTAAATTTTTATTTTTTCCATAAGAATATTTTTAAAAGAAAATGTATTAGCCTAAAATGACTTTAACGATGGTTTTATATGCCTGTAGGTGTTACTTAATGGAAATATATATATATATATATAATTTTATATATTGATGGAAGAGGAAATGGCAACCCACTCCAGTACTCTTGCCTGAAAATTCCATGGACAGAGGACCCTGGCTGCAGTGCATGGGGTCACAAAAGAGTCAGATACAACTTAGCGACTAAACAACAAAAATACATTCATAGTTATATTACACTCATATTTATATATCTGTATTAATTTCATGTATGTATAAAGTTTGCACATAAATAATAAAATTATATATATAACCAATAACCTAATGTAATTTAATATAGTGATCACTCCTGGAAATATTCTTTTATTTAAAAGTCAGTATCAATCCATTATGTATTTGATACTTTCAACAGAACAGTTCTAAGCAATGAGGATAGATGGTAACAAAAGAGATAAGATTTCTGCCCCATGGGTAGCATAAGGTCTTGGAAGATGAGTTCTATGGAGGAAAAAAGCAGCAGATGAAGCGGGTAGCTGGGGGCAGAGGGTGTAATTTAGAAATGGTGGTTAAGGAAAGTCTTGCTGAGAAGGGACGTTTGAACAGAGACCTGAATGAAGGGACTTCACAATGCCAACTTTGGATGCTGTTGTAAAAAGCTTTAAATGGCTGCTTAAAAGGCCATGCAGTCAATGGTTGTGTCCTGGAGGTCACAAATATACACTTACAGTATGAACAAGAAGTTATGACAAATGTAATGACTGTTTCTATACCAGGGTTACTTGTGACTTAAATTGAAAGTTCAGAGACAGCATGAAACATGGATTCAAAAATATTCAGCCAAGTTAGGTGACTCCAAAGGTCATTTTCATGGTAGAGGTTACACTGATGTGTAATAGAATACAAATGTGAAGAGCCTCATAAAATTGTTTCATGGCATGTGTTATGGACTGAATGTTTGCGACCTCTACATATTTATATGTTGAAATTCCAAGCCCCAGTGTGATGGTATTAGGAGATGGAGCCTTTGGGAGGTAATTGGGTCATGAAGGTGGAACCCTCATGTTGGGATTAGTGCCCTCATAGCAAGAGACATGAGTGCTTGGCCTCATCTCTGTCCCCTCCTTGTAAGGACTCAGCAAGAAGAGGACCATCTGCCAACTGGGTGTAGGGCCCCTGATCTGCCAGTACCTTGATCTTGGACCTCCCAGCCTCTAGAACTGTGAGAAATCAATGTTGCTTAAGCCACCTGATCTATGGTGGTTTGTGATAACAGCCTGAGCTAGTACAGTATGTAAGAGTGGAAATGAGTCATGTCCCCAAATTAATGTATTTTTTATAATGAGATCTTTAAGCTACATGGAAAGGTCAATTTATAAATGAAACATTAGAAGTACACATTTTCTGTAACAGCAACATCATCCATAAAGATCTGTACATTTAAGTTGGCCCCAGCCTTTTCTTTTGGATCTTTTCCTTGGGAGATCAGGAGCTCATATTATTTTGGGGGTTGGCTTATTTATGGACATAGCAGATAGGCCTGGCCCGTGGACACATTGCAGATGGAAATTGTTGTTTTCTCAAACCTGCTGCACAGAATTTAGCAAGAAACAGGTGCTCCATGACTGTTTGTGGAATGCTGGCTGAAGCATCTATCCCCAAAAGTAGTTTCCTTAGGCTGATTTGCACATTAAACCATCTGCTGGTGGAACACCTTCCCCAGGTTTTCAGCGGTGAAACTGCAAGCCTGATGAGCGACCAGAATAATCTGCTCAGTGTGAATGTGGATGAAGCAGAGGGTAGGCCAGTATTACATATGGGAAGCCTTTGTCCACTCCGTTGTCCAGGCTGGGTAGATGGTGGATGATGGGAATGAAACTCCAGTCCTCATATACTTTACTTCCAGTTGATAGTCTGATGTGGGCAGGGTGGGCCTTACCCAGAATGGGGAGGGCCCCCTGATGCATTTCTTGTGCCAGTTTGCCAAAGTGCCTGAAGCTTCCACCAGTATGTCTCTTAGAGCCAGTTTGGGGTCCAGTCTCTCTCTTGCTCATTATCCTTTCAACTCCTTTATTAAAGAGGCAAATGTGATGGTCAAAGGGACTAGTTTTTTAACCAGGTCAGCTGACTAGTAGCCAAGAGGAGGCCTACTAGAACAGGACAAGGAGTGAGTTGAGTTTGAGTCGCCCAAATGGAACCGGAGTCTTGAGATCTCTAGGAGACCAGGGGCAGATGGAGGACCGTGACACTCTGGGGGAAGCAGAAGCATCTATCTGATAGGCAGAGTTCTAAGGTGAACCCCAGAGACCCTCTCCCTTGTATTATCTTCTCTCCTTGTCCGTGGGCAGATCTGAATAAGATGAGCTAATGTGCTTGTGTTTATGTTACATTGTGTGGTAAAAGGGATTTTGCAGACATAATTAAGATACTGGGTCAGCTGACCTTAAGAGGGAGATCATTCATGTGGACCTGATCACAGGAGCCTTTACATTCAGATCCAGAGGTCAGAGGTTAAAGGAATCAGAGATTCGAACCATGAGAAGGTTTGATGCTCTGTAACTGGCTTAATGTTGGAGGGGAGCACGTAGAAAGGAATGTGGACAGCTTCTGTAAGCTGAGGGCTATGCCCCCCTGACAGGTGGCAAGAAAACAGGAACCTCAGTCCTGCAATCACAGGACCTGAATCCTGCCAACACTAAGAGTGAGCTTGAACCTGGATTTCCCCCAAGAGCCTCCAGACAGTGACTCAACCTGGCTGACACCTTGATTGCAGCCTTGGGAGACCTTGAGCAGAGAATTCAGCCACGCCATGCTGGACTTCTGACCTACAGGACTGCAAGTTAATAAGTGGGTGTTGTTTTAAGTTTGTAGTAATTTGTTATGCAGTAGAAAATGAATATATTTTGCTAATGTCATTTTTTTCTTGATATACACATTACTATTTTATCATTTTCCTGCTCTCCAGATGTGGCAGACTGTGAGGAACATTTAGATAAAATCCTTATATTTTGTGGCTGGGGAAACTGAGGCTTGTGGGGTGCCCTGTCCTTTCCCTTCATAGCTATATGCAGATCATGGTATAAAATGTGAGTGAATTTTTTTTTTTTCCATTTGGTTTTGCACGCCAGAGGGATTCAAGAACTCCTGCTTACTGCAACAAAAACCAAGCATAGGCACTAAACAGCACATTTTGAAGCCCCTCTTACTGCCCCCTTTTCAATGTTTTGCTCTGTTCCCCTTACACTGCTCTTCATTCCTGCTCCCTGGCCCTGGATGTGAAGCCGGCTACAGTGGCCCTGAGAAGGCGCCCCACCCCCTAAGGACTGCACGGCCACTGTGTTGGAGCACAGTCTCCACCCCACACAGGTGTGAGCTGTGCTTTCTGTCCCATTCACAGCCACATAGGATTCTGACATTTTCCAGCCAATCTGTCCCCTGGGGACCTCTCACCAGCCTCTAGAACCTGCATGTTCTCCAGAAGCAGCAATAGAGCAGCAGAGGTTTCATTTTCTCCTTATTCACAAGTGAGGGAGAGAGACCACAGGCCTGGCAGCATGAGGTTGTTATTGAATCGGTGCTTTTGCTTCGGTTGTGAACCTCAAGCCCCGAGGCCCAAGGTCATCCCAGGGACTCATCCCCTGAAAATTCCGACAAGCCCCAGGTGGACATTCAATCCATGTTAATTAAAGGCAGATCTGGGATTTAATGTCCCCAAACTGTGGATTCCAGTGCAGGTAAACTGTATTGAGATTGACAATCAAAAAAGCCTTTAAGGTCAGTGAAGAAAATGGAATTTTAGAAATGGGTTAATTCAACAGCTACTTTGGGGTCATGGCTCAGTCTTGGGCTCTCACCCTCACACCTTACCCTTTCAGAAGAAATAAGAATGGGTCAGATTAACTGCTCTGCTGTGTTGGCAAGCACCATCACTGCATCCCTGGGAGCTGGCTCTTTTCTCTGCTGTGGCTTTCATTCCAAACTAGCAGATTGTTTACCATCTGAGCCACCAGGGAAGCCCTCCTTTATCTGATGGTTTCATCATTATATTTATAAAAATCTACGCATATAGTGATACGATGAGAATGTATATTTGCCCTCATCCCTGGTTCCTAGCACAGAACTCCTAAAGCTCTTGTCATTTCCTGAGTAGTAGGGGTGAGAAGAGCATCTTTTGATGTTCATAATTAGCCCCTTTTAGTCATTCCTGGGTTTATGCTAGTGAGGTGACTCTGAGTGGGCCCTCAGAGAGCTTCAGGATGGGGGCTGGTTGCCAGAGGAAATAACCATGTGACTAGAGGAATATTCAGCTCCAGACCTCGACTTCCAAGGAGTGAAGCAGGTCTGGAGATTTAGTCACTGTTGGCCAATGAGTTAATCTCCCAGCTGGGCTTGGCTCTTGGCTGTGAGTTGGGTTTAGGTTTGCTTCACGAGTGTTATTGTGGGGCCAGGCAGAGGGCCAGCAGGGATCTGATGTGGGTGCTCTTCTCAGGGCGATGGCAGAGGGGCAGGGGAGCAGAGGAAACATAGGCTGACGCTAAGGCCAGACTCAGACCAGGCTCCCTGTTCTGTCTGCCTGCATTTCATTGGATAAATCAAGTCATGTGACTGTAGCCTCATGAGGGATACAGAAGTGTCCTCCTGCCTTGGAGGAGGAAGACAGGGAATCGATGTTTTGAAAGCAACCCAAGTTACCCCAGGACGAAAGTTGACTATACGTGTGTGTATACGTCCCTGCCTATTTTTCTGTGTGCATGCTCAGTCGTGTTCGACTCTTTGCAACCCTGTGGATGGTGGCCTCCCAGGCTCCTGTGTCCGTAGAACTTCCAGGCAGGAATACTGGAGTGGGTTGCCATTTCCTTCTCAAGGGGATTTTCCAACCCAAGGACTCAACCTGCATGTCCTGCATCTCCTGTGTTGGCAGGCAGATTCTTTACCACTGTGCCACTGCTTTTTGTTGTTGTTGGAATATAATTGCTTTACAGTGTTTGCTTAGTTTCTGCTATACAATGAAATGAATCAGCCATTGCATACTTCTGTCCCCTCTTGGACCTCCCTCCCACCCCCGGCCCCACCACCTACCCCTCTAGGTTATCACAGAGCACTGAGCTGAGCTCCTGTGCCTTACGACAGCTTCCCACCCCCTGTTTTACACGCAGTAGTGTATACATGTGTCAATCCCACTCTCCCAATTCATCCCACCCACCCCTTTCCCTGCTGTGTCCACATGTCTGTTCTCTGTGTCTGCACCTCTGTTTCTGCCGTGGAAAGAGTTCATCTGTGTCATTTTCCTAGATTCCATGTGTATGAGTTAATCAGCACCCATGCAGTCAGGGAATTCTCTGAAGTGCTGAAAGGCAGTGCCTGGACATCCCACATATGAGGACAAGCCAACAAACCGAGTCCTGAACTGCATTCAGCTGTTTCAGCCCCAAAGCTTGCCTTGCATTTATTTCTTCTGCTCTTTATTCTGGCCTCTCCACATTAATTCAGGTCACTCTCTGTTAAAAAGCAAGACAAGACAGTGTTTCAAAGAAAAATGTTCTCTATGAAATATTTAAACATGGTTAAACTACCAGCAAGACGGAGTTGAATGTTTTATGTGATAACTGGTGCTCAAATCTTGGTTCCCTTCAGGTAGGAAAGGAAGAACAGTGGTGGTGAAACCTGTGCGCTGTGGTTCTGACTCGTCACCCAGAGCAGTTTTAGGCAGATGTTGTCCCTACACTCAAAGCCAAACACCCATGCTGAGATGTTGGATTATCTCAGTTTGTTCAGTGAGAGGGATGGAGGTTAGTGTTTCTAGTACCTGTGACTCTAAGGAAAGGATTGAGGAAGAGGGTGTATGTATTAATATTTGAGAATCTACCGCAGATCAGAGACATTGGTTCAGAGAGGTAAAGTAATTTACCTAAGGTCTCATGGTTAGAAAGAAGTGATGTGTATGTGTGTGTTCTCAGTCACTCAGTCATGTCTGACTCTTTGCGATGCCATGGACTGTAGCTCGCCAGGCTCCTTTGTCCATGGATTTCTCCTGGCAAGGATGCTGGAGTGGGTTGTCATTTCCTCCTCCAGAGTATCTTCCCAACCCAGGAATCGAAACTGTCTCTTGTGTCTCCTACACTGGCAGGCAGATTCTTTACTGCTGTGCCACCTGGGAAGCTCCAGAAAGAGGTGAACCAGGATTCAAATTCCCCAAACCTATCTACTGATGCTTCTTTCCATACTTCAGTAACTTGAAGTTCTCTGCTTACAGGGCAGGTTGTATAGACAGCTCACGTTTGTAACAATGTGACCTTGTACTGACCTTTCAGTTCTTCAGAACTTCTACCAGTACTACTCAGCAATCTCTTGCCCCTGGCAGCTCTTCGAAGGTGCCTCCTTAACATTCTCCAGGATGGTTCCTTCAACTCCTTCTCAGATGACACAGTATTCAGTTCTAGTTACCCCAGTTACCTTTTTGCAGGTGAACTCTAGCCTTTCTTAGGTAGAAAGAAACCAAAAGTCAGAAGCATCCCCAAAAGAGAGAGGCAGGTCCACCTGTTCATCTTGGTTCTACCAGGACCAGGGGTGGTCCATCATGCCACACGGAAGTCTGCTGGGGGCAGGGGATGCATGTGACCATGAGCTGTTGGACTCTAGCCCTGGTCTGGGTGCTCAACAGAGTAGCAGCCATCAAGTCTGACACCACTTCCTTCTCTATGGCAATATATTTGCCAGATATCTCTATGCCACTTAAAGAAGAAAAGGGAGGGTGAGCTGAGAGAAGACCTGAAGGGATCATTCCCTCACTTCATTCCCTCACTTCCTGATGAGTGTGTGATGGGACATAACCAATTAGTCCTGGGACAGCTCAAGAATATGGAATATGCCATTTGCACTACTAAACAGTCATGGCATAGGTTAAATGTAGGTCCCATGAGATGTGGATTTGTGAATACATATGCAAAATATAGAACATGAAGTCACAAAACCCACTGGAAAAAAAAAAGAACATGAAGTCAATGGAAAAGAAGGAAAATTGCATGTTTCAAGGAAATGCAATTAGGTAATGGATTTGCTGTCTCTCACACACAAAACCTCTGTGGCTTGATATACACTGTAAAACAATATCTTGTTTTGGGAAGAACTTTTTCTATATCTCTTAAGGTTTCAACTAGATCCACGTCTTTCCATCAACTTGAGCACGTGACTGCTTTGAGCTTCCGGCCTTGAAGAAGTTGCTTGTGCCCTAAATGCATCAGTCAATGCTTCAAAAGGGGATTTCAACAAAGCTTTATGTTAAACGTCAAATTTGTGCCCATGTCTCCAGTTCAGATGTTGAAGTCCTAACCCTCCGTACATCAGAGTGTGACCTTATTTGGTGGTAGGGTCTTTAAAGGGTATGAAGTTGAAATGAGGTCGTTAGGTGGGGACTTAATCCAGTGTGACTGGTGTTCTTATGAGAAGAGAGTAGGTCACAGTCAGGCACAGCGGGAAGATGATGTGAGGAGACACGGAGGAGATGACCACCCACACGTCAATGAGAGAGTTCTGGAACAGAGTGTCCTCTCACAGTCCTTAGGGTGGGGGTGGGGGGCATGCCTGCCAAAACCCCAGTCAGACTTCTAGCCTCCAGAACTGTGACATGATACATTTCTGTTGTTTAAACCTCCCAGTTTAAGGTACTTGGTTAAGTAAGTAAGTGTTAGTCACTCAGTTGTGTCTGACTCTGTGTGACCCTCTGGACTGCAGCTTGCCAGGCTCCTTTGTCCGTGGGGATTCTCCAGGCAGGAATACTGGAGTGGGTTGCCATTTCCTCCTCCACGGGATCTTCCTGACCCAGGGACCAAACCCAGGTCTCCTGCGGCTTGTGCATTGGCAGGAGGGTTCTTTACCACCGAGCCACAGTCGGTAAAGAATCTGCCTGTGATGCAAGAGATCCAGGTTCGATCCCTAGGTTGGGAAGATCCCCTGGAGAAGGGAACGCCTACCTACTCCAGTATTCTTGCCTGGAGAATCCCATAGACAGGGGTCTGGCAGGCTACAGTCCATGGAGTCTCAAAGAGTCAGACATGACTGAGCGACTAACTTGGTTACAGCAGCCTAAGCGAATGAGTAACCCCATTCAGAAACACATGCATGCACCAGATAAGAGCAGGGAAGAGAGAAAAGGAGAAAAGGATTCATTTGGGATAGTTTGATTACCTCACAGTCTATGTGGATATGATTGTGGCTGAGCTTGGGTGTGGAATAGGCATAACACATGGCATGTCCTTCATGGGTCACCACACTGAGTGTTTGGTGTATCTCAAATATATAAGAATATCAATGATCAGCTCAAACTTAAAAATAATTCTAAAATGAGGCAGTTGTCATTGTTTAAAAATTTTGTTTTCATTTGGAATAGTGCAGCCCACAAAAGCATGATGGAGGTACCAAAGGGAAGTGTGTTTCTTCTTGGTGAGAATTTGCATTTCTCTGGCCCTCCCTGCACCCCCAGAGGCCTCCTGCCCCAGCCCAGATCCTTCACAGGCTGGCTGACTGAAGGGAGCTCTAGGCCCTCTGAAAGCAGCTGCTGTGAATTCCTTTGGCTGGGGATTTGATCGGACTGTCTGTTTTTTCTGTTTTCTGTTAAGATGAACTGCCAGTATGCGTTATGTCCAGACAACCACCTTGTGGAAACCCAGAAAAAGCTGCAGAATAGAATGGAGGTAATCTCCTTGAAGTGGCTTGTTGGGGCTTCCAAGGTCAACGTGGAGAAGCTGGACTCCATGGCGCCCCTGAGATCTGAGCGGGGTGGTGGGAGTGCCCGGGTGCCTTGCCCCGCTGGCCTCTGCACACACCGGGAAATCACAAACAGCCTTTCTGTCCACGGCAGCCTGTGATTTGGCTTTCATCATTGGAGCCAAAGACCCGGCACTCTTAGGTAATAAAGGACACGGACATCAATCCCGAGGGAGAAGACTCCAGTTCCAGAATGTCCCTTTGTCCAGAAACAGCTGCGTGGAATTCAAGACTATCCAAGGATGTAAGATCACAGGATCGCTTTCTTTCATTGTCTACTTGTTCATCTGGGCACCACGCTGTGCTTCTGCCATAACAGAGCTGCCCACCGCTGGTGAAGGCGTGAGGCCTCAGGTTAAAGATTTCTTCTTTTCTGCGGAGCCTCACATCGGTTGTTAAGCCTCTCCTCACCTTTCTTTCATTTAAAAATTTTTTAAAATTAATTTTATTTGTAAATATACATACAAAAATATATAAATCATACACGGATGACTTAAAAGAGGAATAAAGCAAACAACAGGGAGGCCAGGAGGCTTGGCATGCTGCAGTCAATGGGGTTGCAAAGAGTCAGACACAACTTAGCGACTGAACGGCAACAAAGCAAACGACACCCATGTACCCATCTTTAACTCCAAGAATAAATACGTTCTTCTTTCAGGGGGTAGTGTAGTAATGTTGGTGGACTTTTATTTCTCTTTGGGATACAATCTTTTGACATGGCTGTGTTATCAAGTCAAGCTATGAGGCTTGAGGATAATAGGGTATAAGAAAAATTGACTAGGGTGTTGGTATGTCTTCCCACTAGCATACCAAATATTAGCAAATGAATTACTGTAGCAAATCTCTTTGTTAGTTGCATGAATGCATATACCCCAATTAAAAATAAAATCTCTGTTTCAAAGTCAGTAAGGATCGCTAGTGGTAAAGAACCTGCCTACCAATGCAGGAGATGTAAGAGACTTGGGTTCGATCCCTGGGTGGGGAAGATCCCCTGGAGGAGGACATGGCAACCCACTCCAGTGTTTTGCTTGGAGAGTCCCGTGGACAGAAGAGCCTGGTGAGCCACAGTCCATAGGATGGCACAGAGTCGGACACAGCTGAAGCAAATTAGCACACAAGGATGTAACTGTGTAGATTAAGATTCATCCATCCATCCAATGTTGAATTTATTTGTGATCCATTAATCAAATGTTGGACATCCCTGGTGGCTCAGAGGGTAAAGCGTCTGCCTGTAATTCGGGAGACCTGGGTTCGATCCCTGGGTCGGGAAGATTCCCTGGAGAAGGAAATGGCAACCCACTCCAATATTCTTGCTTGGAGAATCCCATGGGCAGAGGAGCCTGGTAGGCTACAGTGCCTCGGGTCACAAAGAGTCAGACACGACTGAGTGACTTCACTGTCACTCAATCAAATGTCTACTGCATGCCTACTGTGTTCCAGGCACTCAATAAACAGACCTAACAGGGGTGGGAGGAGGATGGGGGAAAAGGGCAGGAGCAGAGCTGCTTCTTTCCCAAGTGTCAGAGATTCTTGGCCCTTCTCCCGTGGACGAGAGAAATTCTGACTTTGTCGCGGCAGACAGATTGTAAGTTTTATACTACAAAGTCATCTGTATCACTTCTTGGCTCTAACCGATTAGGAAGATCTGTCTTCTTAGGTTCTCAGCTCGTCCACCTCCCCTCCTCCGTAGTCCTCAGTGGAGTACCCCCTGGGAAAGAACCCTAGCAAACCCAGTCTGTGTCCGCGTGTGTTCTGGTGCTGTCTCTGAGCCGTAGCGGAGGAGGGGCTCCACTTCCAGCTGGGCTGGGCAGTGCAGGGTATGCACACAGTGACTCTAAGCAGTGACAATTCCGGGGAGTGAGGGCACCAGCAGATCGGCTGCCCCAGGGAAGCTGGGGAGGGGATCAGGTGGAAGATGGGATCCGGGGGCAAGGACAGTGGACATAATGAGCTCAGGTTTGCTGGTCCTCTTTGAGGGAACAAAGGATGGGACCACATACATTGATGTATGTGTTGTGTGTTTGGCTCAGTGCTAGGCTTGACATAATTTCACCCTGTAGGTAGTTAGTCCTCCCATTTTACAGAAGAGGAAATGGAGGCTCTGAGGAGTTTAATGTCATGCTCATGTCTTCACAGCCCAGAAGTGACGGGCCTTTTATTTGAACCCACTCTTCATTCATACCGCTGCTCAGTCTCTTGTTTAGGGCTTGACAACCTTTGACAGCAGGTCCCAGAAAGTGCTATGATAAGTCACCCTGTTCAGAGGGTGCCTCATAGGTGCCTGCTGCCCTCGGGGGTAATTGCAACTCTCTGCTGCTCAGGCAGGGGGCAGGGCTGATCCAGGACAGAACGGCAGGTTGGTCAAGTTCTTCATTTTCTTAACCCCTCTCTCATCCTCCATTTCCTTTTCAATGGCTTCTCTGGTGGTTCAGACGATAAGGAATTTGCCTGTAATGCAGAAGACATGAGTTTGATCCCTGGGTTGGGAAGATCCCCTGGAGAAGGGAATGGCAACGGACTCCAGTATTCTTGCCTGGGAAATCCCCATGGACAGAGGAGCCTGGTGGTCTACTGTCCATGGGGTCACAAAGAGTCAGACACGACTGAGCGACTAACACTTGAGAGGTCTAGCATCCTGGCACGATGGGGAGTCTGTGAACTTGAGATGGAGCCCCAGCTCTGCAGCCAACTGTGAGATTTCAGGCGAGCCTGTTTCCTCATCTGTAAAGATGGTATCAGGAGGGTCTCTCATACATGAGAAGTAGAAGTTCTAGCTACAGAGCCTGGAGTACAAAGCAGAAACTCACTGCATGGGACTCATGTTTTCTCAGGTTCATTCCTTCCTGCGTTGCTTCACAATCTTGTCCTCCCTTCCCACAGCAGCACTTCTGGCCAGCGCTTCATCTCCGTGACTCTCCCCTCATCTTGCTCATTTTCCCAGAGACATTTGTGACCATTTGAAGTAAAATGGGCAGCTTCCTCTAGGAACATCATTGCATTTAAAAGGGATATTCTAGAAATATAAATAATACCAGACCAAAGAATAACTCTAATTCTGACACGGCAAATGGTGGTTTAATGAAGATGTTTGTGGGCAGATGGACTTTTGCTGATTCCTTTGATGAGCCCTTTGATGCTGGTTCAACACGGGACCCATCCTGTCCTCTGTACTTGGCTCCACATGTGAGAGTGTTGATGGAAGTTGGGGAAACATAACCAAGGAACCATTTAAAACCTGGAGCCCATTTTACCCTGCTTTTATACATTCTTAGCTGTTGTATTTATTGTATGGTGTGTATGCATCATGTTGTATGTATCTGTCATGCTATTACCAGAGAGCTTCAGATATTAATAAGACTGAAGTCATCAAACTAGAAGACTGCCAAAATGGCAGTTCATTTCTCAGCAAAATGTCATGTGCTTACCAGGTGCTGGTATCTTGTAGCTAACTGCTCACTTTACCTGCCTGAGTGGTTATTAGGGCCAAATTGCAGCGCATGGTCCTTCAGCAATTATCGTATTTGGGCACATAATGACGAATCTCCAAAAGTGTACATCTTACTAGGAGACCAACCAGTCTTTAAACCCATAGACTTCAGATCAATTTCTTTTAACTAGTAAGCAAATAGTGAGAGGGTTTTTTTTTTTTTTTTGTGTGTGTGTGTGTGTGTAATCACTCTCAAAATAAACACAAATGCCTGGAATTGCTTTGGGAAATTAATCACACACACACGTATGCAGGTGCATGCACACACAAAATGCCATTAAAGGTTACAATCTCTGGCTTTTCGTGATGGAGAGTCTTAAAACTGAGACTTTAGCGATGACTGAATCTGAATTCTTCACTTTAGAGTAAAGAAACTGAGGTCTGGAGAGGGGAAGAAAAGCCTGAGTTAGCTCAGCTGCTTATGAAAGAGTCAGGATAAGAACGCAGGTCTTGTCATTCCTTGTCCAATGGCTCATAAGTTCATCCTTCCTCCCTTCCTTTCCTCTTGCCTGGATCCCTGCTTCCTTCCCTCCCAAGTTCAGCTTTCTAGCAGTCTTCCTCTCCTAACCACACACCTCACTTTCTTCAGATCTATGTTCAGCTGTCTCCATATGAGTCAGGTCTTCTCTGAACACCCAACACAAAGCTTTATTTTCTGAGCACCCAACATTTGTCCATGGCTTTATTGCCTGACTGCTCTAGCTAGAATGGAAGCTCCAACTAGAATATAGGCTTCATGTTGCTTTGCTCACTGTAAATTCCACAACACCTCCAACAGTGCCTGGTACATGGTAGGAGATCAATGAATACCTGTTGAGTCAATGGATGAGCATCTCCGAGTGATAGGCAGAGGCTGCAGAGACGGGAGTGAGCAAATGCTCCTTCATCTGCCCTCAGGAGCACTCAGCTTAGTGGAGGAGGAATCTTGCATTGGTCATCACCCATCTGTGATAAATTTTACAGAAGGCTTCCCAGGGGCCACCGGAGCACAAAACAAAGAGTCTCGACCTGGTGGTGCTGGGGAGGCAGAATGATGAATGAATGAATGATGATGAAGGAATGATTCACTCATACACTGCAGAATGTATTCATCCCCAGTCATGTTTCAGTGATTTGTCAAATGAACTCCGCTTGGTTGCCTTGGGGCTGGTTTCAGCTCTGAATAGGCTGTGCCTGGTGAAGAGTTGGTCACGGGATGATCCCTTAGATAAGATTGTGTTAGAGACACGGACCACTGTACCTGTCCTAAGCCTGGGAATCTGTGAGCCATTTGCCGAATGATTTTTGAATGAGTTTGTTCTGAGGGGAGGCAGAACTGGATTGATGTCTCCCTGGGGGAAATTCATGGTTGGGAGAAAAGGCGAGTTAGGTCCCAGAGTGGCCACATGATGTCGCTGTTGCTTAAAAATGTAGAACGAAGTCCTGTCTTTTGTGAAGACCAGTTTATGAAAGAAGTTTCAGGAAGGCGGAAAACTGTTCCAATAAGAGGAACACATCTACGCACTTAAAAGACATTTATCATAGCTGATTAACTTTGCTTTACAATAGTATTGTAAAGCAACTATACTCCAATAAAAATAAATAAAGACATTTATAAGCATAACAACACCTGGTCTGTTCCCCAAGGCTACTGTTTTGTGCCTTTATTTGTAAGGCACTGTTTTAATTTTATTTATTTATTTTTATTAATTTTTACTTTATTCAGTAATATCAAATCTATCTTGGTCATACTGCGTGATTTCTTCTGAAGTCGAAGCACCTGTATGTCTAAGAGCTTATATGCCCTCAAAGGATTTTATTGTTTCATTGAAACATGATGGAGCAGAAGAGTAAAGATGATGTGCTGTGCATGGAGGTGTATGATGACCTTGGATTTCTGTACCTGAGGTCATCTCTGAAAACGGTCACCTGTTAACGTAGTTTCCATCTTTCTACAGTTCCCAAATCAACGTGGTTTAGTTAAAATTTGTCCATAGTCTGTTTTTTTACTTTCCCACTCATCATTCTTCCTTTTTGTTTCTTAGAGAATCTCTATCATTTCATCATTTTAATGATTTATTTTGTTATTTTTTGAAAGTTCATTCATTCCTCAAACATTTCAAGGGAGTACCTATTGTGTGTGAGATCCCATTCCAGGTACTGCAGAAGACAGAAGGTGGATAAGCATATTATCTTCATATGTAAGGCTCTTCAAATCTTGTAAGGTTGTAGGAGTAGCTCCCAGGAATTGTAGGCTGAATGGTTCATGCCTGTCTTCCTACACCTCAGACCTTGTGCCAAGCTCTTAACTTGTACCTCATTTACATCTCATGACACCTCTTGTTAACTCCGTTTTACAGGCAGGAAAACTGAGGTTTCGGGAGGTTTAGGAGAATCTCGTTAATAATTTACCTAAGGCTAAACAGCTACGGGGTCGCACAGAGTCGGACACGACTGAAGCGACTTAGCAGCAGCAGCAAACAGCTGTGTATACTGGAGCTGAGATTTGAATGGGGGACATTTGTCCACAGAGCCTGAACTATGCTTCACAGACTTTTAGTAATATTAGGCAAAATGAGGTAAATATTAAAAAAACAAACAAACCCAGAGATTCAAAGTGCTATGGAAATTCCTATCTGGAGAGGTTCCATGGAAAAAGTTGCTTTGAGACTGGCTTGGAAGGATGAATAAAATTTCCCTGAGAGATGAAAAGGGAGGGTCAGTCAACCAAACAGAGGTTTAGTCCTTGGTCATGATATCTTTACAAGATAAACCAGCAGAGGGATCTCGGTTCCACATGTTGACTCAGGGACCCAGGCTGGAGGCCCCCCACCTCCCACCCCTGTGTGTAGCTGCATCCTCTAGAATGTAAGCAGAAGAGAGTTTACACAAGGGTTTTATTACATTTGCCTGGTTGCAATTCACATCACTCTGCCCTCATCTCATTGGTCAGAACTAGTCACCTGGTCCTGCTTAACCACTAGAGGGCTGGGAAATATACACAAGAGACAGAATATTGGTGAATGAATATTCTCTCTTTTCCACTGTTGTGCTGCCTCCTTAGAAGGCATGCATTGTTATCCAGATTTAACCAGGGGATAGACTTGGACACAGAAAGATGAACTGACTCACTCAAGATTCCACGATCACCTTGGTCATAGCTACCAAGAGAGGGTGGAATAGGCAACTGTTGATGTAACTTTAAGAGCCTCCACTTTCTTTTCCCATGTCTGTCTTTCTTCTCATGGTTGGCTGAAAGTTGTAGGAATTCTACAGTTTAGAATACTTTTCTTTGACTTAAGCCCTGCCTGGATCCTTTGAAAATTAAAATAGTCTCTAGAGAAATAGCCTCTTAAGCAGGTCTCTTGGAATGAAGGGCTTGGGAGAGGGGCAAGTTTTCTGGTACAAATAAACAACGGAGCAAGCAAATAAAATTTGAAAATGACACTCATTCTCATCTCAAGCTCGGTATTCTCAGCAACTTCCAGTGGAAGATCAGTTTACAGGAGGGCATATTTCTCTTCTCCACCAGGGGTGCCTCTATACAAACCTATCAGCAGTGCTGTGAAAGACAGTCTAATGACCGGCCCATTGTTGTCTACAGTGAATGGAGCATTTGCTTGTTTCAAGTGACATACTAGGTAACTCTCTTCCAAACAGCAAGGCGCTTACCCAAGTGAAAAAAAAAATATGAAAGGGACAGCCAGATTTGGTTACTGTCGGAGCCACATGATTCAGAGATATCCTTGATAATGACAGTCGCACAGCTGGATAATTAATCAAAGTATGAAGAGAATATAGAGCACTCTGATGCACACAGCTTCCTCCAGTCTCCACGGGATCAGGCCATCATCTGTTTATTCTCCTTTGGAATGGCTTGAGATTATTCAATTATTCAATAGCTTCCCTCCTTGCTGTGATGGGATGTATGGTTTTTAATTGGCACCAGGGTCTTTCGGTTCCTGTGAACTTTGCTAGTCACTCTTGTGATTCCAGTCCCTGGAAGCCTGAATGTTTATCTTTATCTAGAGCTGAGCCCTAACAATGCACCTGGAAGCACCGATCGGCTTCTAAAAAAAGCAGTTCTGCCAGGCAACTGGTAGCAAGATCATGACAAAAGTCTGATTCCAGTCTCGAGCTTTTCCTTCCTACCTGTGCGTTGTTCTTGGCATACAAGATAGGATTAAAAAGTAATCAACGTTTAGCGTGGGATTTCTCTGCCATTATGGTTAATTTTTTAAGTGTTGTCTTTTCCCAAGGAGAGAGTTTCAGGTTTTAAGTCAGGTGCATAAATGCTTGCCCATCATGGTGTTTCTTGGAAGTGCCTTCTGCTGAAGTGATTCAATATTTGTAATATATAAAAATGATTTTTTTTTCAGACTTCAGAGAGATATTTTTCTGTTTGTTCAAGGACATTGATTAAGAAATAGATTACTACCTATTTTAGGGCCTTTGAACATAATGTTACAATGAAATCTCTTGAAGCAGTGAAGGTTTTGCTCTCTTTAGTGGCATTTTTCTCCTTGAGGTGCAAATTTTCCAGTTTTCTGTATTAACTCAAAATGTTCTTTTCAGCTCAGTCCCTGAGTAGCTCTGGCAGACCATATTCCTAACACTTTCATGCTAATACTTGGCGTTGCTCCTCCGCCTGGTCATTTTAAGAGTAATAAGTTATCACAAGTCCAACTTCTTGCTCTGGATTTTCAAGGCCTTATTTAACTTAACCTCCACAAATGTTGCGAGCTTCCCAGGTGGTACTAGCAGTAAAGAACCCACTGCTAATGCTGGAAACAAAAGAGACACAGGTTTGATCCCTGGAGGAGGAAATGGCAACCCACTCCAGTGTTCTTGCCTGGAGAATCCCATGGACAGAAGAGCTTGATGGGCTACAGTCCACGGGGTCTCAAAGAGTCAGACTGAACAACTAACACTGACTGAAATAACATCCCTTCCTCCCTCCACGTAGGTCACTTTCTGTTCATTTTGGGGGGCTTATCAGTTGAACTTTCTTCCTTACACCTTATCATGATCCTTTTGAAATAAAGTATTATTTTGGAGTCAGTATTTGAAGACCGATCATAAGACAAAAAGCACACAGAGTCAGAAGTATCCTTGCAAACGTTTTAGGTTGCTCATCAGATGGAGCGCAGAGGTCCTAGGGCATCTTATTCTGTCTGTTACCACATCTACCTCTGGTCACTGTTTCCTCCCAAGTCAGACACTTTGCTCTTTCTTTGGTCGAACAGCAGATAGATTGAGTGCTTTGTGTTTAGAGATCACATTGTATAAAGAGTATGTCTGCCCCACCTGCAAGTTGAATTTGCATATATTACGTACATGTAAGAAGTAAGTCTCCTGAAGTCAGGTCTGAGAGATGTTACCACATGTGTTTTTATTGCCATGTTGAGTTGGATCTGGTCAGAACAAACGTGAACTCCTGGGACTATTTAGAAAAATATGTTTTGGATTCTGAGATAATTGTGAACCATTCCCTTTGCATTAAAAAAAGGAACCCAAATACTCAATGCATTAAAAAATGAACAGAAAAACATTTTCTAAATCACTGTGACACTTATTTGAAATGGGAGAGAATCTGTATCTAATAGGGAAACAAAACAAGAAAAAAGAGAAAAAGCAGCAGAAAATGGAGAAGGAGGAGGGAAAGAAAAAAATCCCTGCATAAAGTTGAAACAGAAAAAAAGACTTTTTAAGTAGATTAATGTTGCCTGTCAGGCTTCCCTGGTGGCTCAGTGGTAAAGAATCTGCCTGCCAATGCAGGAGACGTGGGTTCGATCCCTGGGTGGGGAAGATCCCCTAGAGGAGGAAATGACAACCCACTCCAGCATTCTTGCCTGGGAAATCCCATGAACAGAGGAGGCTGGTGGGCTCCTCTGGTGGGCTGGTGGGCTACAGTCCATGAGGTTGCAAAGAGTCACAACTTAGCAACTAAGCAACAACAACAAATGTTGGCTGTTAGAGACTGAATAGTGTCCCCTCAAAAGCCCTATGTTGAATCCCTAACCTCTAATGTGACTGTATTTAGAGATAGAAAACTTAAGGAGGTAATTACGTTTAAATCAGGTCATAGGAGAAGGGCCCTAATCCGATAGGATTGGTGTCCTTACAAGAAGAAGAGGAGACCACAGACCAATTAGTCCATCTCTCTCACTGTCTCTCTCCTTTTCTCCCCTCTCTCTGGAGGATGAGGTGGTTGGATAGCATCACCGACTCGATGGACATGAGCTTGAGCAAACTCTGGGAGATGGTGAAGGACAGGGAAGCCTGGCGTGCTGAAGTCGATGGGCTTGCACAGAGTCAGACATGACTGAGTGACTGAATAACCACCACGATCTGCACAGAGGAAAGGCCATGTGAGGAAACAGCAGTTGTCTGCCAGCCAGGAGGAGAGGTCTCACTGGAAGTCAACCCTGCTGGTACCTTGGTCTTGGACCTCCAGCCTTCAGAACTGTGAGAAAATACTTTTCTGTTGTTTAAGCTTCTTGGTCTGTGGCATTTTGTTATGGTGATCCTGAGTTGACTAAGACATTACTTAACTGAGATCTCGGTCCTGAAGACAGAATGGATTGATGTTTTTTTTAGAATTATTGTTATTATTATTTTAAAATTTTTCTTTTTGGTTGTGCTGGGTCTTTACTGCTGCATGCAGGCTTTCTCTAGTTGTGGTGTGAGAGTTTCTCACATGGTGACTTCTCTTGTGGTAGAGCAGGTATGTGGTCAGTAGTTGTGGTGTATGGGCTGAGTTGCCTCATGGCATGTGGAATCCTCCCAGACCAGGGGTTGAACCTATGTCCCTTGCTTTGGCAGGCAGGTTCTTAACCACTGGATCACCAGGGAAACCATGGATTGATGTTTTAACCTTAGGTCTCGTTATTTTGGCTGCGATAAAGGTGTAACTGTGGTGTTATAATTCATTGTGGATCTATAGGTTTGTCCATCTCAACAGTTGCTTTCTGCTTGATAACACTTATGAGCTGAATGGAGTACAATTGCTTCTTTATTCTTATAACTGTTTAGATTACACTTAGCTGCTGTATCCAGATATTTCTCAGTGCACTCAAAGTTTTCAAATGGATTGAACTTCCTAAGTCCTGAAAAAAAGTGATATTGGAACTGAAATCAATAGTTTGTTGTGGTAATGATGCTATTGTAGCAGAAGTATGATGGGAATCTTAAAGAGTTGTTGCCTTTAAACTTTCTTAGCTAATAAAACATTCTTCTAGTAATTTAGAGCCACACAGGTGGGAAGTCTCCTGTAATATAGCCTTCTCAATGAGATGTTAAGTTAAAAGCTTACATTCTCATTTTCCTTTAATGAAGAAGAAAAGACCTTAGAAGGTAAAATTCAAAGTTGCTAAAATTGAAGTATGAGGAGTGGAAAAATGTGGACACAAATGTGCTCCTCCTCTAATGAGGAATCACATCCAGTGTTCAGGATTAATGATAAGAAGTGGCCGTCTGAGGAACTTTTGTAAGCTTCCGTTTGGTGCATGTCCCTATTAATGTCATGTATTTCACTATATTTGGCATCTAATATCCATGGCTGTCGAAGGGCTCTGCAGATATTTCACTAGTGCTGTTTTATGATGGGGTTAGGATGCTATGGGGGATTTATAGTGTTGAAAGGGCGCTTAGATCCATTCTCTCTAAATGATGTTTTGCTTCTTTTTTGGTTTAAAATGTGTCCAGGTAGCTACAGTGCTAGGGAAAATCATTTCCAGCATATTCATGAATGTTTGTTAAGCATAACATTTCATGACTCTATGTGTCTTGTATTAAGACTCCAGACTTAAAAAAAAAAAAAAGACTCCAGAATTGAGTGGTTTCAAAAGTATCAGTCTGATTGGGGTCACATGATGGAGTGGCTTGAGCTTTCTGAAAATCAAGAGGTTGGAGTTTAATTCCATTTCTGTTTCTAACTGCCTATGTGTGATGGGTAATTTTATGCATCAACTTGGATGGGCCTCAGTGCCCAGACATGTGGTCAAACATTATTCTGGATACATATATGTGTGTGTTTCTGGATGAGATTAACACTGAATTCAGTGTACTTTGAGTAAAATAGATTTCCCATCATAATGCGGGCCTCATCCAATCAGGTGCAGGCTTGAATAGCCGAAAAGACTAACTTCCTCAAACGAGAGGGAATTCTGACAGAAGGTGGCCTTTGGGCCTGAACTGCAGAATTGCCTCTTCTCTGGGTTTCAGTCTGCCAGTCTACCAAACAGATTTTGGACTTGCCAACCTCTGTAATCACATGAGACATTTCTTTAAAATCAATCTCTCTCTCTCTATACACAGCCTATTGGTTCTGCCTTTTGGAGAGTCTTGAATGATACACAGCATAATTCTGGTCTCATCCTTCTCTCTGAGGGTCAAGTGTGCAATCTGTAAAGAGAGGAAATAGCACCATATAACCTCTGAAGTCTTCTAGAGAGAAAAATCACATGATTAAAAAACCTGCTAATTTTGAAATGTAAAATTTTTATAAGGAATAATTAAATTCCAGAGAGACACTAGATAAAAATTTGAATATGTGTTCTCATTTATGGACATTTTAAGATTCAGAATCACTTTGGTGAGTGTCTGTGATGGTGCAATACACAGATCTCAGTGTATTTGCCCAAAAGCAAGATATTCTGGCTGAATTCTACTGCTGAGTCGGTCTCTTTGGTCACAGTCCTACGCTCTCACCCACAACCATCCTGTGGGCATCCTCCTCCTCTCTGTGGGCATTGGTACCTTCCAGGTGCAGGTTCAAACCTCCCAATTCCTGAGCCAGGTAAGGACCAATGCAAGTGGAGCATCAGCATATTCAGACCCCAGCTGGTGTCCAGAGATGAGAGTCTGGTCATGGCCAGCCATTCCATCACCACTGTTGTTTGCCTATTGTACAATTATTTCTTTGATTCTTAATAATTTTCCCTGGCAGTAAAATGAACCCAGATTCATTGCACAATAGCACTAAACAGAAAATAAAAGCCACCCATTGTAGCCTCTAGAGATAATCCCTGTTCACATGTTGATGTGTTTTATTCCTTCTTTTACCAGGTAATAATAAAGTCTAGCCTTCCTTGCCCTCCCTCTGGAGGATCATCTTGTTCTGATGAGCTTCTGAGGAGGGTTTCTTTATTTCCACTCCTGGAACACTTGGGGTCACCAGGTATGGGTGTGCAGGTTGTACAAGGCAGAATCTGGAAGGGAGCTCATCTTTTCACTGTTTATCCTCTAAGTTTCTAGTGATCCCACCACAGTCTTTGTGTTCAATGGATTTCCCTGAAGGCTTTCAGTTAAAGGCTTTCAATTAAATGGAGGGGACTTAGATGATATCCCTGCCCAGAACAGAGACTAAGTTACAATCGAAGATTGGATACCACTGTGTTAAACCATCTGAAAAAGAAGCTGTTTCTCTCAAGCTGCTCCTTCAGTTCAGTTCAGTTCAGTCACTCAGTCATGTCCGACTCTTTGCGACCCCATGAATCGCAGCATGCCAGGCCTCCCTGTCCATCACCAACTCCCGGAGTTGACTCAAACTCATGTCCATTGAGTTGGTGATGCCATCCAGCCATCTCATCCTCTGTTGTCCCCTTCTCTTCCTGCCCCCAATCCCTCCCAGCATCATGGTCTTTTCCAATGAGTCAACTGTTCGCATGAGGTGGCCAAAGTATTGGAGTTTCAGCTTCAGCATCAGTCCTTCCAATGAATACCCAGGACTGATCTCCTTTAGGATGGACTGGTTGGATCTCCTTGTTGATGCCTAAACTTCTCATCATATACCTGGGACCAGTTCCTGTCACCTTCTCCTCAACCAGGATCTCAAAGCTCTAGCTCCTTAGGAGAAAGTTGTAAAATTCCAGTTACTTTGTTATAGGGAACCTTTTAATTCTTCTTCTAACCCTATCTTTTCGGATCATGCCCAGGGTTCTGTACTTTGCACAACCAAAGAAAGACCCAGAAAAGTGTTGTCTTAAAAAATTGGTTCCCCCTCTAAGATGAATTCTCTACCCTCCTCTGTATGTGTGTATAGATACTCAGAATGAAAACAAAGGCAATGGTCTTCATTTTCCTTATTGGTTTTCATTTCCCTCTCATGCTTCCCTTTTCACTCATGGCAGAAAGCTGGGTAACTTGACCTGAATCACTGTTTTTGGGCTACTCACGTATCAAGCTTTAAACTGCCTACAAGGGCTGTTTCAGAGTGACTGGGGAGGATGCACTGGCTACTCTTTGTGCTCTCCTTGGGAATCGTTTCGGTCTTTTAGAAGATGTGTGTCGTCTCCGCTGTTGTGTCACTAGAGTGAGCCATGAGGTGTGAGCTGGCGTGGCTCGGGGTGCTCTCTGTGGTGTGGCCACGGTCAGGGCTCCTCCTCCTGCTGGCTCAGCTCCACCTCAGCTCTGCCATGTGGTAGACCCTGAGGCTTGCCACGAGTTGCCCAGGAGCTGGCCTGGCCTCCCCATTCCTCAGCCTCCACTCCAGGCTCACCTCACAGCTCCTCATGGCTGAGGTACTGGCCAGGATTTACATCTTTCCCTGGGAGCATGCAGGAACATCTGGGGCATTGCTCCTGTGTCAACCTGAAGCCCAGGGAGACCCAAGGCTTATGTGCTGTTAATCTCCTGATCTTGCTTACATGTTATTAATATTTGGGTCCATCTGTCATGCCTTGGGTGGGCATGGGAATGCTCAGGGACAAGGGTGGCCAGATTTGGCAAATACAAATACTGGATGCCTAGTTAAATTAGAATTTCAGATAAGCAATGAATAATTGTTTAATATTATTAAATAGGTAGTATTTGGGACGTACTTATACTCAAAATTATTTGTGTTAATCTGAAAATAAGATGTAGCTGGGAATTCTATATTTTATCTGGCAGCCCTGCTAGGAACCCAAAGGGCCATAGGAGCACAGTTTCTCCTCTGGTTTCCTTTCTTGTTTCCTTCGCATGGAGTGAGAGTCTGCAGGCGGGCTCTATAGTGTGACAAGTTCCTGCTGACTTTGCCCTTCCCGTTTGAGATATAGTATTTTAAATCTAAAGCTTATTTAGAAATTAGGGTTATATTAGAAATAGTTACATCATTTTCATTTAGCATAGTAATTTTTTTCCAAAACCTGAGTTTTAATAGCTCATGAGTTTCACACTTGGCTTGATTTTTGGCTGGGTTTCAGTTCAGTTCAGTCACTCAGTGGTGTCTGACTCTTTGTGACCCCATGGACTACAGCATGCCAGGCTTCCTTGTCCATCACCAACTCCCAGAGCTTACTCGAACTCATGTCCATCGAGTTGGTGATGCCATCCAACCATCTCATCCTCTGTCATCCCCTTCTCTACCTGCCTTCAATCTTTCCCAGCAACAGGGTCTTTTCAAATGAATCAGTTCTTCGCATCAGGTGGCCAAAGTATTGGAGTTTCAACTTTAGCATCAGTCCTTCCAATGAGTATTCAGGACTGATTTCCTTTAGGATGGACTGGTTGAATCTCCTTGGCTTAGGGTGTTTTTAATTCAGAAGTGTTCATTGCACAGCTCTTATGTGCTAAAGTATTGTTTTGATAGTGAACAAGTCAGAATAGACCTTATATGCCAGTCAGGAAGACAGATGATAGAGATAAGTAAATTTAGGCTTGTGATGGGTGCTGTGTGGACCACAAAACAGTAAGAAGGATAGTATGGGGTCAAAGTGTGAACAATAGATGTGACCACCATCCTTGGCTTCAACTGATTGGTCCAGGGAAAGACACGTGGTAGAAACTGGGCCAATAAGAATCCTTCCTTGGGTCAAGAGAGAGGTCCTGGCAGTCTCTCTGAGAGCAACGTTTGCAAGATGCAAAATTCAAGCTTTGATTGTGGTTATGTTTGTCACTACGTGAAGAAATAAGTAGTGAGAGAGAATAAAGACATCATGCAGATAAAAGTGGTGATAAGGTCTTGGAGGCATTTTAATTCCTGCATTCTGATTTTCTTGATTCTGCAACCCTCCAATCTCCCTGCCTGTTCAATTTAGGTATTCAGCCCTTCCCGATATCCCATGAGCCCATAACTTATATTTTTGCTTGAGCTGTTTGATTGTTTCTATCATGATAACCTGGAACCCTGGCTAGTATTAGATGGAAATGTAATAGAGAAAATAACTTATAATAGCTATCCATACCCAGACCCATCGAGGGTCCTCTCTGTCTACCACCATGTGCTAAAGATAACTTATCTTCATCTCTGTAAATGTTTCTACTTTTCCACACATGATAATTCATGCAAGTGGATCCCTAGTGTCCAGAGAAAAGAGTGTTTTTTATTTGTTTTAACAAATCTTTTTCAAAGACTTCAATTTAGTTTTCAGAGAAACAATGATTCTACTTCTTTTCCTGGTTACAGGTCACACTGTGTACATGTACATGATATAAACATGTTGAGAACAAGCACACATACTCTTGCTAGACATTCTGCTACTGTAGCGTAGCCTCTTGGCCTCTGGGCTTCAGCATGCCATGGGCATCAGTGAGAATGCTTCGTAGAGTAAAGTCAGCCAGGGAGAGGATGGTTAAAAGAGCTTCAGCCATATCTGACCCTGGCCTGGATTTCCCATTGCTGTGCTGTTCTTGTGATTTCTAGATTTGTGATGGTGATAACTCTGGGGACCCCACCATCAGACTTCCTGCCTTCTTGACCTCTCCTGAGAGGCCTCTGGCAATTTCCTCCTCTTTCTCATCTTCATTTCTGGTTTCATGTTTTCCTCTGAGTGATGTTGGTGACCTGAGGGCAGAGCCTACTCTCTCTGGACCAGTCATCTACTGGGGCAGCTGCAGGAGGGGGCCCAGGGTAGGGATACCATCCCCTGTCTCCCCATCTTCATCAAAATCCACTGTTCTTTGCATGAGTTGTTTTTGACTTGGTGCAAAGAGGGGAAGGAACAGAGCCATATCTGATTTTAATGCTATGTGAAGGGAATGGGTGTGGACAGAAGATGCAGGTAGTAGGTTGATTCATAAACTGAATTAACCAGTAGAAGCAGGGGCTTAGAGCATAAGAAATCCATAAGAGCCCTGGGGTAGACAAAGAACTTTTTACGAGTACAAAATGGGACCTGGAGACCTCTCCTCTAGAGCTTGAGAGGCATGGGAACCCCAAAAATATCTGATTCCATAGGATAAACTCAATTTCTTTTCAAAATACATTCTTTTTCCCTGATATCATCCTTTTAACTCAAGCCTGGAGACTTTAATCAGACAATAATCTGAATTGTGGTCCATGTTATCATTTACCCTTAAAATTATTATGTCTTTTCTCTCTGGTTAACTAAAGAGTAACAACCCATTCAGAATCAAACTGCAATCAGCAACAATGTAGTTAGGATCAAATTGCATCAATAGCTTTCTTTTTCTTTATTAGTTCTTTCGTGTCCACAAAATTGCCCCCACAAGCAAATGCTGGCTTGAAGCACTCATATTTGGATCAGCATGGTGGGCATGTTTGCAGTTCATGACCAGCCTGTGCTCAGTTCTTTAAAATCACCTTTCAGTCCTGGCTGGAAGAGTGGGCCTTCTGGCCATGTCTAGACCAGATAGCCTAGATTCCCCAACCTGATTGGACGAGGTATAGACACTTGCCTAATGTTGAGAGAATCAGATTCTTTCTCTCAAAACACTAACTGTGAAACTCTGAAATAGCTCAAGAAGTGGTGATCACTGGAACAGAAGGTCTTAGAAGTTCAGGGGCCTAGACAGCCATGACACTGCTCTCAGGAGATCTGTGTGGGTGAGAGGGGAGCAGTGTAATTTTATAGGAAGAGGCATTTTCTTCTCAGAATGAGGGAGGCAGTAAAGTCAAGAATCAATTATGTGAGCAAATACAGTATAAATTATAAACATGCCCTTCTTAAGAGGCAAGCATGTGGATAAAGCTGTTGTTATAAAATATCTAACAATAGAAGGTAAAAGAATGACATTTGACTAGTTTTGAGGTTTAGGTACTGTATTAAAATAAACTTTAAACAATGTCTTGTATGCAGACAGTAGATTCACAAAGTTAAGGAGTATTTAGCACAGAGATCATCTGGTACTTCCCTCGTGGCTCAGCCGATAAGGAGTCTGCCCGCAATGCAGGAGACCTGGGTTCGATCCCTGGGTTGGGAAGATCCCTGGAAAAGGAAATGGTAACCCACTCCAATATTCTTGCCAGGAAAATCCCATGGAGAGAGATGCTTGGCAGGCTACAGTTCATGGGGTAGCAAAGAGTCGGACATCACTGAGCGACTTCACTTCTCTCTTCTCATCTGGTACTACAAAAGCATACCACTTACAGTTAGACTTCGCAGTGTGGCCTCATAGGCTTCTGTCACTGGGACCAAATCTCCTAGCCTCACCACTCTTGCCCTCTTTGTGGGCAATCTGTACTCTGCTCACACTGGGACCTGCCATTTCTTGAATATGCTGTGTATTTTGTGCTAGGTCTTGGAAGTTGAGTCTCAGCAGAAATGGTAACGTGGGTAATGAGAAAATATACTCTGAGTTGGTCTAAGTCAAAAGCTAAAAACTTACCCCTATTGTGGGCTTCACTGAGAGACAGAAGTGATTAGCTGAATAAGCAGATCTGAGTTCCAAGGAACGATTCTAGGCTAAAACCCCAAGTGTGCCCCTGTGAACCTTAAGACACTTCTACTCAGAGAACGGCACAGATATCTCATTTTCTACATATTATCTGCATAACACAGACATGACGTGTTTTGAAAAATCCATGAGAACAATCATAAGTGCTGCTAACTAAATGCTTGCTTTGATGGGACAAAATGGAAATATCTATCATTCTCTTCTCTGTGGCTTCTCCCAGGTCATTTTTGTCACTTGTTTGATCCTCTACACCAGCTTGACCTTCATTTCTTCTTGGGATGCTGATGTTAATTACTATTCTGAGCTTACTAGATGGTTCTAAATAGCCTCTTTCCAATAGCTCCTCCCACTCCTGTCCTACTGTGAAATTGCCCAGCTCTGTAGCTCTTCAATTTCCTCTTTTATTTAAGTAGATCTCGACAGACATTTGAAAAGGACACACAGTCCTTTCAGAGCTGTATATCCAGTTTCTAATTTACTACTTAAGAGCTGCACTCTCTGGGTGAATGTGACAAGCTGAGTTCTCAGCCCTTAACAAATCATTTCAGTATTGAAACAGCACTCCCTACACTGGGGATTAATAAGTGTGCTTCCTGTTTCTAAGTAATCATTAATTTGTAAACATCAATGTTTATGGTGTTTTGGCCAGTAAATTTTTTTTTTGTTCCAGAAATATATTGAAAATATCTGTATAGTGTAATATTGAGATACATTTGAAAATGAACACATTTCTTTTTGATGAGAGATGAAGCTGAAAGAAAATGATTTACTCCAGAATTCACTGAAACCATAGTTAATTATGTACCTCCTTGTGACAATTCTCCTATCGTTTATTTCTTTGTTATTTCATCTGTTCATTCATTCGTTTAGTATCTACCTGTTGCCTTCTGAGCATTAGACATATCTTTGGACCCATAGTTGTAATAGCAACAACAACAATAACTGACAATTTCGCTGAGTTCTTATTATGTGCCACACACTACACTAATTATTTTAGATGCACTATAGCAGTTTAACCAAAAAGCCCCATATCACAGATAGGGAAGCATCATTGCCTGGTTTGAGATTAAGTAATGAGACTCAAGGTCACGTGGTGAGGACATGGGAGAGCTGGTGCCTGCTCCAGAGCTCTTAGTTTCCACCAGCGTACCCATCTGGAGAGGGCCAACTCTTGGCCTGAAACCAGCCCGAGTCCCTCTCACACGGACCTGGCTGGGTCTCGGCCATCAGCCTCAGCAGCAGGTTACTTCCTCTGGCACCTGTGAAGGTCCGGGGTGAGGGTGTTCATCCGGGTCTTAGTTTCTTCTGTCTTGCTCCCTGCTGTGAATTTTGGGGTCATTAGACCCTCTATTCCAGTGCTGATGCTGTACTCAAAAATATTTGCTGATTTGACTGCCTTTGTGAAAATTTCCAGATGAGGTTCATTCATTTTCTGAGCTCCATCTTTTTTCTCATCCCGCGAAACGATACCAGCTCCTGCATATTTACCATCTGAAGCTGGGAACGATTAGGACCCTGAAAGAGCACTGGGCTGCTCACTATCGGGATAATGTCCAGTTTCTATTAAAATTCTCACTTTCCTTAGTTCATTGAGTCTGGAGACAAAGATGAAGTCAGTGTATCAGGGTGAAAGGTCATCGTCGAATATTGAATCTGTGGCTAATTTTCCATATTTTGAGGCAGATTTCATCATTCTTTTCTCTCCTCCTCAAAGTTAATGAAGCATTTCTGCTCTTTCATTTCTTCCTTACAAACCTTTTATACTTAGAAAAAAAGATAATGAGTCATGAGCAAATGCTTATACCCAAAAGGTGCTTAAAACTAGACCTAGTTGGGGAAAGGTATGTTAATTTGGTGAGGGAGCATCTCTGAGAAGACGGAATCTATTTCTAGTAAACCATGAATGAAATACCAAGTGATTCTTGATGGATTGTGTAAATTTATTTAGGAAAGCAGAGAAAAGCCTATATTTAAATTTAGAATCAAAAGAACATTTAGGGTGTCTTGCTATGATAAAATACCAACCCCCAAAAAAATTCCCCAAAAAACACCCCGCCATAGAATAGGTGGCTTGTAAACCCAACAAAAATTTATTTCTCACAGTTCTAGAGGCTGGGAAGGCCAAGGTGCTGACAGTCTGAGGCAAAGAGAATTGAGAAGATTGGCAAGGCAACCCCTAAAGAGAGAGACTTGAAGATCTCCACTTATTTAGTTTCCACGGGGCTCAGCTATGTGTTACCCATCCCCTCTATTACTATTGTTGCTGCTATTACCAGTTAGCCTTTATTAAGTAATTACTATGTTCCAAGCACTAGGCTAATCTCTTGATGTGTGTTTGATAGTCTCAAGAGCCATATGACCTGGGCACTCTTATTATCTCCGTTTTATATGTGAGGAAACTGAAGCTCTCAGGCAGCAGGTGAGTTACTTCAGAACACCAGTAGTAAATGATGTGAAAACTCGGGGTGGGCTGAACGCTTCTCAAACGGGCCCATCATATTACTCCACATCCGTAGAGTGTCCTTGTAAAATACTCGCTTTGTTGGGTGCCTGTTGCTTACAGCTGGCAGATACCTTAGGAAGCAGGTTAACATAGCTCAGACTGGAGGCAGCAGGATAAAGTAGTCCTCTACTTTCTATTATTATGTAAAACTACAGGCATTTTGGGCTTCTCTCGTGGCTCAGCTGGTGAAGAACCTGCTTGCCGATGAAGGAGGTAGAAGAGATGTGGGCTTGATTCCTGGGTTGGGAAGATCTCCTGGAGAAGGAAATGGCAATCCACTCTGGTATTTTTGCTTGGCAAAATTTAAATAGAGTCATAGCAAAATAAAGCATCTCTTGAAAATGTCCAAAGTTAAGCATCCATGAAAGCATTTTGATTTGAATAGTCATTTCTTGAGTTGTAGGACTAAAATGAGGCGTCTGTGCTTCATAAGCATCTGAGCTCTGGCCAGAGAAGCAGGAATGGGTGGGGCTGGTACAGAGTTAATATGAAGAGTGCACAAATACACAAGCATACCAAGCACTGTCTGAAAATTCAGTAAATCCTACACTCTGTGCACATACGGACCATGTGTTCTAAATGTAGGCAGAGATAGTTAATATCAACAAAAGGAAAATTCATTTAAAGTAGTTACTGAATGCCAAAAGAGCAAATGAGTGTTTATGATGAAAAGGGGTAAGCAGATGTCAGTCATGAGTCCTATACGCATGGCAGAGACTCTTACTATTCAGAGCATTCTTTGTGGATGATTCTGATATAGCCTCACACCCTCATTAGAGTGACCGAGAAGACACTGCCAACCTTTTGGAGTTAGTCTGTGAAATATTGCCATTTTTCTGTTCAGAGAATGAAGCACTCACGTTCAGTGACTATCACTTTCTATTTCCTAGGGTTCAGAAAGAGCATTGAGGATCAGGAAGCTAGTGTGACCTCATGTGTCTTATTTACTTGGCTATGTGTCAGTGCTCTTGAGTTAGCAAACCTGGGCCTTATTCATTGCAGCCTGTCAAGTGGGTAAAACAAAACTCAGCTCTGTATATGGCATTAATAAACTAACATTGTTGAGCTTCTGTAGAGAGCAGGTGGCTGAGGAGTAAATGTTATGGCATAATTGAAATGATAAGTTTTTGAACTCCCAAAGCAAGAGAAATCCAGTCCCTCCTCCCTGCATTCAATTTTTGGATTATTGGTTTCATCCCATTTAAAAATAGCATAGACTGTCCCAAGATGGCAGGGGAAAAAGTTCTCTGGAGCTTTAACCACAAATGACCTCTTCAAATGGTCAGTGATAATAAACAAGAAGAAAGGATTTCCAAGGGGGCAGAGCATTAATAAGGTAAGATTTTAAAATTAATTTTTCAAGTTAATTAAAATGTCCAAAAGCACAATAAAAGTGCAGAAAATCTGGCAGGGGAATGGCAGCAGGCCTGATTAATGCAAGTCAACTGTCTTCTGAGGGTAATAGTAATAATGATGAGATTATGGATGTGGAAGAACCTGCTAAAGAGAAATGTGATGTATGTGGAATACAAACTGCGTCCCAGTTACTATTTTATGGTGCACAATGGGTCTTATTAAGGAGAAATAGCTGCAAGAATTACCACCGAATTGCTCAATAAAAGTATTGTGTAATTAACATGCCATAGCAGCTGGAGCAATGCCTCCCATTGATATTCCATACTCTTCATTCATTTCCAGTTTGCTAAGGGGGTGTGAGTTCTAACTAAGACTGCTTGTTTATCCAATCACTTAGCAAACACTTACTGAGCAGGGTGCTATGCTGGGAGATACAAAGGGCATGATGATACATCAGACACTGCTTTTGCCCTCAGGGGGCTTCTGGTCAAACCTGGGAGTTAAGATATGAATGCAACAAACTCTTCTACAATGCAGATTGTCTCAAAACCTTCCATGAGAGATCAAAAGGGAGGAAAGTCCTGACCTTTCTAGGGTGGCAAGCTTGTCCTGGTGTGGCCAGGATTTATCCCCCTCACTTTTTGGGGTCATGGATAGGCCGACCTTCCGGTAAAGCCCTCAGTCCTGGGCAGACCAAGATGTTGGTCCCCCTCCCTCACACCCGTCTCCCTTCTGAGTCTGTCTTTGTGTTACTGCATGCATGACACTGTCCTCTCTCTTAGACTGTGGACTCCAAGGAGAGAGGGCTCTGTCTAGTTCAGCTTTATCTATCCTCATGCGGTGCTGGTAGGTGCCCCATAAGTATTTATTGAGCTTGAATCACTGCTCAAGGCTTAGATGCTGGATAAATAGCTTTGCTCCCAACTGCAGTCTCAGGAATGGACTAGGAACTGACTTCGGTACATTTCTAGCTAAGAATTTGTGCTGTGGGTCCCTCAATACTCCACATCTCTGATGGCTCCCTGCTTTATTCCTGACAAGGAAAACTGGGAAATCCCAACTTTAAAATGACTGTGTGGGCCTTGTAGTCTAAAATCACTACTTGTGGCAGATAAACTCTTATTATTTAAATAAAACAAAAAATGAATTTTTTCCTAAATGTTTATCATAGACAACTGGAAAACACAAAGAAGAACTTGCAGTGACCCGCAAGTCCATTTTTGGAGAAAATTGCTGTTGTCTAATGTATCTCCTTTACAAAACAAAAGTTAAATCATAATTTTTTAGCTTGTTTTCTTATTATATTCTAATTAAAAATGAACATCTTGTCTTATGTCATAGTCCAATCAGGCTTCTATAACAAAAATTCCATAGACTGGGTGGCTTAATTAGCAAAAATGTATTCCTCATAGTTCTGAAGGTTGGGAAGTCCAAGATCAAGGTGCCTGCAGACTTGGTGACCAGTGAGGACCCACTTCCTGATCCAAAGATATTCATCTTCTCTCTGTGTCTTCATGTGGCAGAAGGGGCAAGGGAACTCTCTGGAGTCGATTTTATAAGGACTCTAATCCCACCAGGGGGCTCCACCTTCATGATCTAATCACCCAAAGGCCTAACTTCCAGATACCAGCCTAATGGGGATGAGGTTTCAATATATTAATATTTTTGAAGGGACATGAACATTCAATATATAGGATCTTGTCAATAGCACTCTTCTATAACATAAGTAAAAGCACATTTAAAATTTTCAATAAAAACAGAAGTGTCATAAAAACATACTGGTATGTTTTTAGTATTGTGAACAGTTTAATCATAAAATGTATAAAATAAACATATGCTGATTTTTAAAAAATCAAAACTATTCCAAAAGGGAGAGAAGAAATCCCACTCCCCAGAGATAATCATTGTTAACATTTTGATGTCTATATTTTCAGACACTTATGTGCACACAAACACATTACAAGCAAGACTAAACATCTCTTTATATGTTTACTGGCCATTTGAATTGTTCATTTCAAAAGTGTTTATTCATGCAATTTGCATTTTTTTCTGGTTGGGTTTCAATTTTTCATATGAATTTATATGATAATTTTAGCATATTAGTACTATTAAACATGTATGTTTTTACAATTTTAGCAATATCTCCCTCAGAGTTTAATTTCTTTCAGCCATTTCTTTTTTTTTTTTTCTCTTTGGAACTTTAAATTTTAATGGAGTCTAATATACCAATATTATCTTTTTAGTTTCTGTCTTACATTTTGGCTTAACATAAGAAAGGCCTTGGCCACCTCTAAGCTATTAAAAAAAAATCTATGTTTAATTATAAATTCCCTTTTTATATTTTAATTTTTAATCCATCTGGAATTCATCTTGCATAAGGAATTATGCAGTAAGTATCCAGATTTACTTTTCTCCCCCCCAGAAGGCTAGCTAATTGTTCCAACATCTTTTTCCCTTTAATAAGAAATGCCAGCCCGAATGGTTAGATGTGGTGTTCTCATTGTTGTTACTCTCCAAAATATTCTACAATTGCGGTTTTGATTTTTCTCCCCTTTAACCAGTGAAATTTAGAACCGTCTCATCCCTCCTGAGTGGGCTTCATTTGTTGTTTTTATGCTATTAGCCTATTTCTATATGGTCTTCTGCTGTGATCAGTGAATGGTCTGAACTAGTTGGAATTTATTAAAGGTTTCTCTCTAATGCAATATGGTTCAGTTTTTGTAAATATTCTACTTTGTGAATGTTGACTTGACAAGAGGACACAATAGATAGTAGGGACCTCTGTCTTTCCTCTCTCTCTTCCACGTATGTAATTTTTATCACTGTTAAATGTGTGTGTGTATTTTTTCAAGAGTGTTGAGGTTTGAACTTGGTTTACTGGGAAGGAGACTCCTGATCTTTAGATTAAGTAGCTGCCTAATTTACTAGAATGTTCTTCTTCCCCTAGTTTTACTGAGATGTAATTGACATATAGCACCGCATAAGTGTAAGGTGTCCAGCACAGTGACTTGACATCCATAAATGCTATTACTATAAAATGATTACCAAAGTAAGTTTGGTTAACATCCATCACCTCTTATAGTTAAAAAAAACTTTGCTTTTCCTTGTAATGAGTACTTTTAGGACCTATGCTGTCTTAGCAACTTTCAAATATACCACACAGCAGCATTAGCTATAGCTATCGTGATTATTTTGCTCGAGAGCTCTGCACAAGATTTTGGGCTCAAATTTTGAAAAAATAGTAACTTGCTATTTTGCTGCAGCTGACCCGGGGACCTGGGAGCCAGAAATACACGTCTGCTGTGGTAAGCCAGGTCTGGGTTGTACATTAGCAGCATTGCCCTTCCCTTCCCCCACCCATTCTTTACATCTATTTTCTTCCTTTCTTTGCTTCCATCCATTTGTCACTAAAAAGCCATTATTAGGCCAGAATGAAGCAGGCATCCCAAGGGCTTGTGTGCAGGGTGGGGACAGGGGCTGCATGGGGTTGAGAGATTGGCCGCAGATGAGGGATTAAGAACATGTTGACAGTAATGGGAATCAAGTATGTTACTATTGGAAAAAGAGAGGACATATATGGAATGGAGACAGCTAGAATTAGGGTTGCCAGATTTAGCTAATAAAAATTCAGGGTACCACTTGGGATGTATTTATACTAAAACTTTTTTTCCCCCTTGGTTCATCTGAAACTCAAATTTAACTGGGCATCCTGTATTTTATCTGTCAGCTCTAGAATAAGCCCTAGAGTGTTAGATAGGAATTGGAGGAATCAGCGTAAACTCAGGGCTTTTAACATAGAGAAATATAGAAATAAATATAGATGTAAATATGGTGTGTGTGTGTATGTATGTGTATGGTGTATATTTTCTAGCTCTGTTCACTCAAAGGGCTTTGGGATGATGACACCCTAGTAACTATGAGCATCCAGATTTTGGTTCCAAATATTACTTTACCAGGGATCCAGAGAAAAATGGCTTATTCCAGGGCTAGGGCATGGGCAGGACAAGATGAGACTGGAACACTTTGTACCAGGATGTGAGGAAATGCTCAGTGAATGATGGAGGGCACAGATGCCGGCTGGAAGTAACTCCCACTGGCCAACTCTGGGATTGTCTGAGCATCAAAATAAATAATTGAACCAGATAGAAATCTTTAAGTCCAACGGACATAAATAAATTAATGAGAAATTGGGAGAAGATAAAACTCTTCCTTCCAGCAGAAAGAATGATGGTAAGAGAAAAGTCAAAATCATGATTTGGCAGTTTGCACTGTTGTAATGATACATGTGAGAAATATCAATAACAGTTAAACTGAGTGTGTGATAGTGTACCGAGTAAGATTTTACATACTTTCAAAGCCTCTCCCTGAAAAAATATTTGTTAATCACAAAAGGTAAAACGTACCTTTGCAGGAGGTACCTGGCAAGTATCACCTTAACCAAGTTGTCATAGCTAACACCACTGGTAAGAATAGGAATGGATATCATGTGCCACCCAGTTGGGTGCAATAAAAAGAACACATTGTCTGTGACATTCCAGGAGAAGTGCTAAACCTGGCTCTACTCATGAGGAAATACTGGACAAAAATTGAGAGACATTCTAGTGGCCAATAATCTTTAAAAAATGTCAAGATCATGAAAGTTAATAAAACATGGTGATTGTTCCAGATCAAAAGAAACTAGAGATTCAGCAGAACATGTGGTCTTGGATTTTATTCTTTCCTCTAAAGAACATTATTAGAACCATTCTGAGGCATCAATGGGATGTCACTACAGAGCTGTCTCCTGAGGCACAGAAGGAAGGGGCAAAATGCCCCAATTTCTCTCTTCTGTCCTTTAGTCTCCTACTGCCTCTCAGTGGCCGAATCCTGCCAACATAGAGGCCTGGAAAATGCTTCTTACAGTTGTCAGCCACTTTGTGGTAAAGACCAGAGCAGGAGAAGTAAAGACCTGAAAGCAGCAGGTCAGGACTGGTTCAAGGTCTTTTGTTTCCTCCCGAAGAAGTTCTCTCTCTCTCCGTATGTATATGTATGTGTGCTCTGCTAATCGCTTCAGTCGTGTCCATCTCTTTGCGACCCCATGGACTGAAGCCCTCCAGGCTCCTCTGTCCATGGGATTATTCAGGAAAGAATACTGGAGTGAGTTGCCATGCCTTCTTCCAGGGGATCTTCCTGACCCAGGGACTGAACCCGCATCTCTTACGTCTCCAGCATTGGTAGGCAGATTCTTTACCACTAGCGCCACCTGGGAAGCACATGTATGTGTATATATATGTATGTATATATATGTGTGTATGTGAGTATATTTAAATGATTTCTCATTGAGAAAAATTTTTTTGCTAAGTTACTAAAACTTTTGCTACGTTCAGTTCAGTTGCTCAGTCGTGTCCGGTTCTTTGTGACCTCATGGACTGCAGCATGCCAGGCCTCCTGTCCATCACCAACTCCCAGAGTCTACCCAAACCCATGTCCGTTGAGTTGGTGATGCCATCCAACCATCTCATCCTCTGTTGTCCCCTTCTCCTCCTGCCCTCAATTTTTCCCAGCATCAGGGTCTTTTCCAATGAGTCAGCTCTTTGCATGAGGTGGCCAAAGTATTGGAGTTTCAGCTTCAGCATCAGTCCTTCCAATGAACACCCAGGACTGATCTCCTTTAGGATGGAAGGGTTGGATCTCCTTGCAGTCTAAGGGACTCTCAAGAGTCTTCTCCAACACCACAGTTGAAAAGCATCAATTCTTCAGCGCTCAGCTTTCTTTATAGTCCAACTCTCACATCCATACATGACTAGTGGAAAAACCATAGCCTTGACTAGACAGACCTTTGTTGGCAAAGTAATGTCTCTGCTTTTTAATATGCTGTCCAGGTTGGTCATAACTTTCCTGCCAAGGGGTAAGCGTGTTTTAATTTCATGGCTGTAATCACCATCTGCAGTGATTTTGGAGCCCCCCAGAATAAAGTCAGCCACTGTTTCACTGTTTCTCCATCTATTTGCCATGAAGTGATGGGACCAGATGCCATGATCTTAGTTTTCTGAATGTTGAGCTTTAAGCCAACTTTTTCGCTCTCCTCTTTCACTTTCACCAAGAGGCTCTTTAGTTCTTCTTCACTTTCTGCCATAAGGGTGGTATCATCTGCATATCTCAGGTTACTGATATTTCTCCCGGCAATCTTGATTCCAGCTTGTGCTTCCTCCAGCCCAGTGTTTCTCATGATGTACTCTGCGTATAAGTTAAATAAGCAATATACAATATACAGCCTTGATGTACTCCTTTTCCTATTTGGAACCAGCCTGTTGTTCCATGTCCAGTTCTAACTGAGGCTTCCTGACCTGCATACAGGTTTCTCAAGAGGCAGGTCAGGTGGTCTGGTATTCCTATCTCTTGAAGAATTTTTCCACAGTTTATTGTGATCCACACAGGCAAAGGCTTTGGCATAGTCAATAAAGCAGAAATAGATGTTTTTCTGGAACTCTCTTGCTTTTTCGGTGATCCAGTGGATGTTGGCAATGTGATCTCTGGTTCCTCTGCCTTTTTTAAAACCAGCTTGAACATCTGGAAGTTCACGGTTCACGTATTGTTGAAGCCTGGCTTGGAGAATTTTGAGCATTACTTTACTAGCGTGTGAGATGAGTGCAATTGTGTGGTAGTTTGAGCATTGTTTGGCATTGCCTTTCTTAGGGACTGGAATGAAAACTGAGCTTTTCCAGTCCTGTGGCCACTGCTGAGTTTTCCAAATTTGCTGGCATATTGAATGCAGCACTTTCACAGCATCATCTTTCAGGATTTGAAATAGCTCAACTGAAATTCCATCACCTCCACTAGTTTTGTTCATAGTGATGCTTCCTAAGGCCTACTTGACTTCACATTCCAGGATGTCTGGCTCTGGGTGAGTGCTAGGTTATGAAGTTACTAAACTTTTTTTGCTGTTGCCAAACTAAATAGCTACAATACACACACACACAAACACATCACATGTACATATCATACATATAGTGTGAGTGAGATCTTTTCTGTATTACATTTCATAATTTACTTGAGAATCTTACTGATTCTGATACATTTATCTAGTTTGCCATAGTCATTTTTTTGGGTTCACAAATAGTCCTGAAATCTTTCAGGTTTTATTTAATTCCTTCACTTCACTAGTAGGACTGTTTTTTCTCTCTTCATGATTCTCGTGGTCAATACTGTGAGTCCTTCTGCTCCTGGGAGGTCTTAGGTCCCCACAGTCTCAGAAGGAATTCTGCATTTGGTGTCCCATTGTGTCTGGACTCTAAGGCAATCTGTTCAGTGCCCTCCATGCCAAGTGCCTCCAATCTGACAAATGCATGGGTTTAATACCACAGAGCCACCTCCTTTATGGGAAGAACTGTTCTGCCTTGCTTCTAACCCAGGAGTTCTGCCCTGGTAAAGCGGCCCACACTCTGGGACATCCAATTCTGTAGCAGTTCTCGGTTTTTCCCTGGTGCTTGCCTCCATTCTCGTTCATTCCCAGTTCTCAGCCTTATACGATTTCTAGAACAGTTCTGTAAATACATGTCACATATGCTGCCACTACTTTTTACTTTCCACTCAGGGAAGTTTAGCTAAGTTTAATAAACCAAGTTGAGAAATTCATTACGGTGATCAATCAGTTAAAATTAATTTATGTTCATTTTTCGATGAATATGCCCTCAGAACGCTTCTTAAAACTCTGCTGGAAGGCTCTGCCAGTGGCCTGTGAAGAGACAACACATTTTCCGTCTGGATTTTGTGGAAAGTCCAAACTCCAGATCAAGCTTCAGCAGGCTTGTACACCCAAGGTGTTCCTCCAGGAGTGAGACATTGACTGATTGTACTATTGCCGGTTTTTTTTTGTGTGTGCCTTCAGAGGAAATCTTATCAGGGAGCATTGAAGAGTAATAATAAAGCTGATAAGAAGGGACTGGTGCAACAGATTAAAATCCCTCTAGAAAACACCGACTACACCGGAAGGGGCCTGTAGATATCGAGAAGTGTAAGCTGGAACGAGGAGCTATCTGAAACTGAGCCGAACCCACACTGACCGCAACAGCTCCAGAGAAACTCCTAGATATAATTTTACTTTTTTCTCTTTTTTTTTTTTCTTTTTTTAATTTTTCTTTTTTTCTTTTTTATTTTTTCTCTTTTATTTTCCTTTAAAATCCCCTATTACTCCCCCATTACTCCTTAACTTTCATTTCCATAGATTTTTACGATTTTTTTAATTAGGGGAAAAAAAAATTTTTTTTCTTTCTTTTTTTTCTTTTTTCTTCTTTTTTTTCTTTCCTTTTTCTCTTCTTTTTTCTATTTTTCTTTTTCTCTTATTTCTTTTAAAGTCCTCTAGTACTCCTCTACTACTCCTTAATTTTCATTTTCAATACACTATAACCTTACAAAAAAAAAAAAAAAAGAAGAGAAGCCCTATTTTTAAACCGAAGATTATTCTCTCCCAATCTTGACTCTCTGTTTTCTACCTCAGAACACCCCTATTTCCTCCTTTCCCCTTCTCTTCCCAATCCAATTCTGTGAATCTTTGTAGGTGACTGGGCTACGGAGAACACTCTGGGAACAGACAGCTGTGTAGATCTGTCTCCTCTTGAGTCCCCCTTTTTCTCATCCTGCTCATCTCTATCTCCCTCCTCCCTCTCCTCTTCTTCATGTAACTCTGTGAACCTCTCTGGGTGTCCCTAACGGGGGAGAATCTTTTCGCCATTAACCTAGAAGTTTTCTTATCAGTGCTGTATAGTTGGAGAAGCCCTGAGACTACAGGAAGAATAAAACTGAAATCCAGAGGCAGGAGACTTAAGCCCAAAACCTGAGAACACCAGAAAACTCCTGACTACATGGAACTTTAAGTAATAAGTGACTGTCCAAAAGCCTCCATACCTACACTGAAACCAACCACCACCCAAGCGCCAATAAGTTTTAGAGCAAGACATACCACGCAAGTTCTCCAGTAACGCAGGAACATAGCCCTGAACATCAACATACAGGCTGCCCAAGGTCACACCTAACACATAGACCCATCTCAAAACTCATTACTGGGCACTCCATTGCTCTCCAAAGAGAAGAAATCAAGTTCCACGCACCAGAACACTGACGCAAGCTTCCCTAACCAGGAAACCTTAAAAAAAAAAAGAAAAAAGAAATACAGAGAGAAAAGTCCAGCTGCTCTAGATAAAGAAAGAGTGGGATTTAGAGTACCACTGGAGGTCATCCTAGACTGTGTTCTGTGGAAATAGATTCTGAGAAGGAGAGTTATATAGAGATTGACCATTATGAGGACATTAGGAAGACTTAGGATGATTTCTTGAAGAATAGTAACATGTTAGATCTGATAGATGTTTATAAAAAAAGGTAGTGTTTTGACTTCTAACTATGAAAATTATGCCAACATATCTTTTAGTCAACCCGGGATTTTCTGTCTGGCAGACAGTATGCAGTTGATGATGAAACTGATTTTTCTGAACCAAGCACCAGTGAGTAAACGCAACCAGGATAATGAATAGGTATGGTTACTAGCAAAGAAAATTATCTATGCATATTCTTGAGGAGAGCTCCTGAGTGATGGTTCTGCAAAGAAGTGAGGACAGTAGGAACAGACAGTGGGAGAGGCTGACCCTCCAAGACATTTGCAACTGAGGCTTTAGCTGATTTTCCAAAGGAGTCTGGAGAGAAATTAGGGAGAGGTGGAGCTCTTCTGAATTTTTCCACATTGAAGCAGGTACTGAGGCTTTACATTCCTACATCAGCTAGTCATTGACTACGGGCCGTTTGCAGCAGGGGGAAGGGAACCTTGGACAATGTGGATATTGTGTCATAAACTTGGTGTGGTGTTTTTTTCCTTCCATAGACACTCTGCTAGATCATTCAGTCCATGTGGCACTGCTGATTGCACCTGCGTAATAATAATTTTAAAGGCATAAGTTACAATAATTTGTCTTTTACTTTGGAAGGAATGTTCCAACATGTGCCAGTCTGCTTGAACTCTAAAAACTCTTCACTGATGTAGTGGGTTCCTGGATCTTCTTAGGGCATAACTTCTGTCCTTGGAGTTCTTGTCTTTTACTGAGATGCTCCAAAGCATTTGCCACTTTCTACAGATCCAGTTTATGAACATGTTGGTGATAGTGTGATGTCCTGAGAAACCTCCAGAATGTCCAAGTCCCTTTGGACTATATAATGACGAAGGTCCTGGGGAGTTAACAGTTACCAAAGCCTGGGGGATAGCACCTGTAAACTGCCATCCAAACCCATACAAGTATGAATTGCTTCTGATCCTTCTTTCTGATAGGGATGGATAAGAAGAGCTATCCAGCTTACTAGTTATGGCTGTGCTGAAGTGAAGTGAAAGTTGCTCAGTCGTGTCCAACTCTTTGTGACTCCATGGACCATAGAGTTCATGGAATTATCCAGGCCAGAATACTGGAGTGGGTTGCTGTTTCCTTCTCCAGGGGATCTTCCCAAACCAGGCATCGAACCCAGGTCTCTTGCATTGCAGGCGGATTCTTTACTCTCTGAGCCACCAGGGAAGCCTGTGGCTATGCAGACACATCGGCCACAGTGGCTGCAACTGAGACTTCTGCTTAGTCAAGTCTGCGGTGATCTGTGTGCTTAAAGCAGCTCCATACTGGGCCTGTGAGAGCCAACTGTTAGATTCTCAGGAGCCTTGTGAGCTGGTTGTCGAGCCTATGGTGGGAATATTATACCACAGGAATTGGCAGAGGCAACAAAGCAAGCCTCCTCCAACCTCTTGGGCTGTGAACCACTTACCAGCACCCCACTGGTGGTAGTCCACTGTCATCCGCCATGATCAGTGCAGTTTCTGTAGGGTTCTGTGGGGTTTACAGTGGTAGGTAAATCAAATGGGCACATCATTGCAATCACCTTTCCTGCATTCTTTAGAATTTTGATGATGACACAAAATCCTTTTTGCCATTCCCCTTGGGATATGGTTTTGTTTTTTATTTACTATCCTGGGTGGTGGGGGAGGGGGGTGGGTAGTGGGGGTGTTTCAGAGGCTTCCACTTGACTTTCCCCACCGCAAGGACTCTTATTCCACAGATCAAGAACCTGATGTAAGTTTTGTCATTTATCAGGTGTGCTTATTCCAGTTACATATTTGGATAAGGGAAAGAATCAATGGATATGTCTGTAGACCCAGTGAACCCATATTGGGCTGGACCTGGGTCATATCTGGACTCCATATTATTCAGTTATAATGGAGGGCAGAATGGTGCTTCAGGTCTCTGGGAGTCAAAGTCAACTCAGACCCTGGGACTGGCAATCCTTGTAAGTTCCCATTCTCTCACTGGATGATTAAGTAAGTAAATGGCTATAGGTCACTTTGGGGAAGCACTGGGAGAGTTATTGAATACACTTGCTGTGGTATCCCAGTGTTTTTTTGTGTGTGGGGGGGATCTGACTTCTCCTTCAGTTGTTCTGGAAAACGAGAACTGGCTCAGGTCCAGAAACCTGGCAAGAAATCATGACTTTTTTTTTATTTGTGCAGCTGCCTGCAGACTCTTGATCATCCATTCTTGATTTCTTTTAGTTGATAATTTGTGCAATACCTCACTGGCTGCTCATCCATCTTGCCCCCAGGAACATCGTGTTCTATTTACCATCTCCATAGCTCTCCTGGTGCCCCTGGCTGCTACTCTGACCTTGATTTTATTGTGATAATTGTGCTCACCTTGCTTCAGATGAAGTGGTGCTGCCACTAGACCTCTATTATTTCAAGATTCTGGGGCTTTCAGTGGGCTCAGTTCTGTAGTTGTGTTTCCTCCTATCAGCCTTGGCCACAGAGCAGAGCCACCACTAAGCTTCTCGACATGCCAGTGCTCTCTCCAGAGTGCATTCCTTCTCTCTTTGGAGAAAGGGTGTCCTCTGGGCCCTCCTGGTGGTAGTAGGGTTTTCAAACTTACCTAGTAAATACTTTCTAGCATCCACTTCTCTGAGCCTTCAGATTGCTTTCTAGACTATTTGCCCTGCAAGTTTTTTTTTTTTTTTTCCTTCAATATTTATTTGGCTGCATGGCGTCTTAGTTGCAGCATGTGGGATCTTCATTGTGCCCTGTGAGTTTTTTCTTTGGAGTGGACTGACTCCTTAGTTGCAGTGCTGGGGTTCCAGAGTGTGCAGGCTCCTGTAGTTGTAGCCTGTAGCCCAGGCTCCTGTGGGCTTAGTTGCTAAGTGGCATGTGGAATCCTAGTTCCCCAACCAGGGATCGAACCTGTGACCCTGCATTTGCAAGGCAGATTTCTAACCACTAAAACACCAGGGAAGTCCCTGTCACAGCAGCTTTGATACCTCTAATTCATTGGACTAGTCACATGGATCATCACATTTTTTAAGCTTTTAAGAGCCATCCTAGCAGCTGGATATCTGCCTAGATTTGCATATAATGGGAAAGCATTCCATGCTGATTTTACTTTGTATCCTTTATCCAAGCTATGTTCCAAGCCCCTACCCCCTAGTATCCATTCCCTTGTGGATCTTCCCCATTCTTATCAGCACATCTTGGCCAGGTCTTGGCAGCTCCTTTGGCGGATGGTTCACACTCTCCATTAACTGATCCAGCTCGTCCAAGTCAGGAGGTGCTAAGATTTAACTGGTTACCTGTCCTGTTCTCAGAACGGGCAGTGGGAGCAACATGGGCTTTTAAGACATGGCATCAGTCAGGTCCAATCAGGAGGCAGCAACCACACAAGAAAGTTGAAGAGAAAAATTTTAATCTAAAGAATTATTAATTGGCAAAAGATAGGTAACTACAAAAAAGAATAAAAGAGGACTCCGAGGATATAGAAATAGTACTTGCAGAAAGCAGCTACTACTGCTAGGACTGGGGAAGAGGGACTGACAGAGGATGAGATGGTTGGATGGCATCACTGATTCAATGGACGTGAGTTTGAGCAAACTCTAGGAGATAATGAAGGACAGGGAAGCCTGACGTGCTGCAGTTCATGGGGTCACAAAGAGTTGGACATGACTGAGTGACTGAACAACAAGAATGACAACAAAGCATGAATAAGGAAGGAACTAAGGACTGAAGGAGAAGAGGCTTCCCCTCTGTCCCCCAAGGCTGAGATCCAGACCTTCTCAGAGAGGGCACGACTGTCACGGGAACACACAGCACGCTGGCAGTGGAGAAACTTGCTAGAAGGCACAGCTGGTGCTGGTCTGCAGGAAGCAGCCCCTTGGGTGGGGAAGACGACTGCTGGAGGGTGCAGGGATAAGGCTGGAGATGGTCCCCGAGGGCTGGTGAGGTACCACTGGGCCTCCTGTATCCTGATGTGTTGGCAGTCAGGCCAAAGGAAAATGGCACCATGAAACTAGCACGAGAAGCCCCTTTCTGTGGTTGTGACCTTGTGGTGGCACTCCAGTGACCTCTATTGACAGAGAAACAGCTTCATTTGAAAAGGAAGACATGCTTACAAGGTCTGGCCCCAGGGTCACAAAGGATGAGTGTTCTTTGAAAGACCAGCTTCAAAGTTGGCTGGCATCTGGGAACTTGGTTTTGGGGAAGCTCTCATCATTCCCAGCTTTAAGTATTAGTCACTCTGATTCTTTGCAACCTGCATGGACTGTAGCCCACCAAGCTCCTCTGTCCATGGAATTCTCCAGGCAAGAATACTGGAGTGGGTAGCCATTCCCTTCTCCAGGGGATCTTTCTGACCCAGGGATCGAACCCGAGTCTCTTGCATTGCAGGCAGATTCTTTACCACCCGAGCTATCAGGAAAGCTCTCAGCTTTAAGAAGAGTGGTTCATGGTGCCTACATTGTATTAACAATGTACTTGCCTTCTTTCTGGGAATCTGAAATGTTGATACGTATCAGGCAGAGGCTGCCTACATGATCAGACACCAGTAAAAACTCTGGGTCCTGAGACTCTGATGAGCTTTCTGGGTTGGTAACATTTCACATGTGTTGTCACACTTGTTGCTGGGAGATTTAGGTGCATTCTTTGTGACTTCCCCGGGAAAGGATCTTTGGGAGCTTATACCTGGCTTCCCTTGGACTTCACGTTCCTTTTCCCTTTGCTGATTTTGCTTTGTATCCTTGTGCTGTAATAAAACATAATCATGCGTCTGACAATAAGCTGAGCCCTTTGAGACTTCCTGGAGAATCATCAGACTGGGGGATGGCCTTGGTTAGCTCTTCAAGCAAGCTGGGGGGCATTATCTCTAACAAAGGGGAGAGGGCCTCTAGGATAGGCAAAGAGGGTTCAGGAGAATCTGGGAGCTAAAAATTCTCATATGCATCACTCAGATATGCCCACTCCAAGTCTCAAGGTCCAGTGCTTCACCTATTAGGGCCCTGATCTCAGCAAAGGAAACTTTCCAGAAGGAGAATTTTACTATCTCTAAAGCTCTGCTACTCTCTGTTCCTGTCCACTGCCTGTAAGAGATCAACATTTCCTTAAATGTTGCCTAGAAGGCCCTTGTGTTCCCACAGGTTTGCTTGAATTGTTGAATAATCATCCTGAAAGAAAGTGAAAGTGTTAGTCACTCAGTCATGTCTGACTCTTTGTGACCCCATGGACTGTAGCCCACCAGGCTCCTCTGTTCATGGGATTTCCCAGCAAGAATATAGGAGTGGGTTGCTATTTCCTTCTCCAGGGGATCTTCCCGACCCAGGAATTGATCCCGGGTCTCCCCCATTGCAGGCAGACTCTTTACTTACTGAGCCACCAGGGAAGACCTACTTTCTTCAATAAATCAAAGGCCTGCAGCAATGGCTACTCAATTCTTTGTATTTAACACATCTCTCATACTTCTCGAGAGCCAGAGATATTGCACTAGTGAATACACTGTGTAAGGACAATCAAAACGGAGTCGATGTTGCTAAGAGAGCTCTTTACAGTGGAGCTGGGAGACCACAGCTGTGGCTTATGCACATCTCAGCCCGAATGGAATATGAACTCTGACCATTTCTTGACATGAACCCACCTGTAATGCAGGAGACATGGTTTCAATCCCTGGGCTGGAAAGATCCCCTGGAGAAGGAATGGCATCCCACTTTGGTATTCTTGCCTGGGAAATTCCATGGATAGAGGAACCTGAAAGGTTACTGTTCATGGGGTCTCAAAAGAGTCAGACATGACTGGGCGACTAACACTAACAAACACCATCTTAACATAGGTATCAAGAACAGAAACGCAAGATACCTAAAGACCCTTATCCTAAAATAGCTTGTTCAGTCTATCCCTTAAGGATAGATATTTCCTTTCACGTGTTAGCAAGGGTCATAATTCTTTTTTCTTTTAATTGGAGGATAATTGCTTTATAACCTTGTGGTGGTGTCAGTCATACATCAACGTGAATCAGTCATCATTACATGTATACAACTGTGAGGGGTTGTAATTCTTAAACAACCTCGTGGCTCTTGCCTTTATATGTCCCTGACTCTTTTTCTCCCCTGGAACACTCCTCTTTCTGTTTTACCCAAATCTGTGTCTCCTGAATTGAAATTCTTTTTAAAAATTCTTTTATTTATTTTTCATTGGAGGATAATTGCTTTACAATCTTGTGTTGGTTCCTGCCCAACATCAACATGAACCAGTCATAGGTGTGCATATGCCCCCTCCCTCTTGAACCTCCCTCCCACCCCACCCCATCCCATCCCTCTAAGTTGTCACAGAGCATCGGATTTGAGCTCCCGGTGTCATATAGCAAATTCCCACTGGCTGTCTCTTTTATACATGGTAATATGTATTTTCAATGCTACTCTCTCAACTCAATTGCAGTTCTTTTTTTTTTATTTTTATTTTTTCCAGTGGGTTTTGTCATACATTGACATGAATCAGCCATGATCCAAAATAAAATGATTTGTTCTTTGCCTCCTTAATACTGACCGTGAGCTGACAGCATCCACTATGTGTTTGTGTGCTAAATCGCTTCAGTTATGTCCAACACTTCGCGACCTCATGGACTGTAGCCCACCATGTAGCCCTGTCCATGGGATTTTCCAGGCAAGAATAGTGAAGTGGGTTGCCATGCCCTCCTCCAAGGGATATTCTCCACCCAGGGGAAGCCACATCTCTTATGTCTCCTGCATTGGCAGGTGGGTTCTTTACCACTGAGCCACCTGGGAAACCCATCCACTGCCACTAGTGAGATGTTAATTGCGCCACTGCAGGAAACCAGGGCCTGTTTCTTCTCCCCCCACCGCTGGGTGGGGTTCTCCTTCTCATCCCTTGGGTTGATCCGGTTGTTCTATCTTCAGCATCCCTAGTACTTATTACTATGATGACTACAGTTTAATTATACACATATAACACTTTGTCGAGCTTATTCTGTAACTGTACATAAAGGAGCGCCTTTATTTCTGATGCCATCCTGGTGGCAGAGTTGCTGTCATCTCTGTTCTCAATTGAGGAAATGAAGCCACCTATGAAGTCACATAGGTGACTAGCCTACGTCAGATTTTGCTGAGTGACAGAGTCAGGGAGTAAATCCACATTTTTCTGACTCCAAGTTCTCTCTTTCTTTTCTACCACATTGTTCTGCTTTTCCAAAGAATTGGGCATTTTAGGTCCTATAGTAGGTGAGGAATTTGCTTGGTTTGCATTTTCTTATTCAGATTCTTATGACCACCTTAGTATTGATATGACTTGTGGCCATCTCTGTAGATACTTTTGACCTAAAAGAATCAAGTGTATATAAGAGTGGTGCTTGTCAACACTTAACATGCCAACAAGTCCTTTGGGGATCTTAAATGTTAAAATGCGTATTCTGTTTCAGGGGTCTATATTTCTGACAAGCTGATACTCTGTGTGGTTCTCTGCCACACAGAACAACTAGGTTCTTGGTAGTCCTTGAGGGATTAAAGTAAGAAAAATGTAGGAATATGGATGTATCTTAATTTTCAACTTTTCAATCTGGAAAAATGGAAAACATTTCTCCATGTCAGTTCAACCCACAAACACTCTTGCTTTAAAAAAGTAACACAAATAAAGCTGCAAAACTGATTAGAATTTAGCCAGTCATAAGATAAAAATCATGATTTCTAACAGCACTGTTTAGGGATTTGATTGGTGAAGCCCATAGATAAGTCAGATAGATATCTGTCCTACACCATATCATCTTTCCAGTTTTGCAAGGACAAGTCAGAAGACAGCTCGATTTTGACCAATCCATGGAGATTGGAGTCAGTGATCTTGGGGGATTATAGCTATAGTGGGTGATGTTTACAAGCTCCAAATTATTAACAGTAGCTGACTTGGGAACTATCTGGGAGACTTGATAAACCTTGAAAATCTCTCAAAAGGACTTGCTGAACTCCTGTCCCCCTACATGCCCAACCATTTTCCAGTTGTGTTGCTAAGCTCTGCTGTCGGTCAGCCAAGAGCTGGTCTGCTCTCCAGTCCTGCCCTTCCTCCTGGCAGGTGCCTGGCTGCGTGGCCAACGTTTGGCTCCTGCTTGTCCCTGGGCTCTCTTTGGGTTGCAGGATCAGGACAGGGGGGTGTGGACAGGAGCAGGGCATGGCCACCTAGAGGTCATTCTCAGGATCAAAAACTAGACCAAAGACCACAAAATCTAAGGTGCTATGTGATGATTCGGGGATTGGCCTCTTAATGCTGGGACATTGGGTGGCCTTAGCTCAAATTCCACAAAGCTCCCCTCTGACTTTTTGCAGAAAAAAAAGAAAAGAAAAGAAAAGTGTTAGTTGCTTAGTCATGTCCGACTCTTGGGAACCCATGGACTATAGCCTGTCAGGCTCTTCTGCTCCATGGCATTCTCCAGGCAAGAATACTGGAGTAGGTTGCCATTCCCTTCTCCAAGGGATTTTCCCGACCCAGGAATTGAACCAACGTCTCTTATGTCTCCTGCATTGGATTCTTTACCGCTTGAGCCAACAGGGAAAGCCCAAACCCAAAGGCAATTCAATTCAATCTCCCCTCCTCCCACTCTTTGTACCAAACCACACAGCCAGCCTCTTGTGGAGTCCTTTTCTTGGCTGCCTTGATACTCACGTGACAAAATATTTCCACTCGAAATTTTGAGAGTTTCACCTGCTCCCTTACTTTTCATTTAAATGGCACCACAGAGGTTTGGGCTAGCGGTATTTTTCCCCTAGTCAAAATGGCCTTTTCTCATCAAGAAGCAAAGCTCCAAGGCTGACAAGTCAATGTATTTATTTATTTGTCTACCCATCCATCCATTTATTTATTTATTTGCTATATAAGGTAATAGCTTATGGTACTTACCCGGAGCCAGCTGTTTGCAGGATGCGGAGAGCAGGTGGTCTGGGAGGCCTCTGATGAATTGCAAAAGACACTCACCAGCTGCCGACACTGTGTGTAATGAGCAAACCTGCAAAAATCTTTATTTTCAATTGGATTGTACCTTTAAGTAAGCAAGGGAGACAGCCAGTATAACTATAGACCATGACCAACAACCCACATAAACAGTGTGCAAACACTAGTGATTAATGTACCAGTATTTCAAAACATCTAAAGCTAATGAGTCAGATTTACTAGGGTGCACAAAAGAGGGGGAGAGGCGGTGGGGGAGGAGGGAACAACTTAATGGGCTTTAATGGCCTTGAGCAGAAGCCCAAGAATTCTCCTGCCTTCCGTCCACTGTGCCATCAAGCTGCTAAACAAACATCCTGCTGGTCCATGAAGGCCATTTTCCTTCTGGCCACTGGGGAGTTGGGGGGAGTTTCCAGTTTTAGGATAGAAGGAGGGGAGCTAGCCAGTGACCACTGAACCCTCCAGTGATCTCTGATAATATGCGGGAATAATGGGTTACAAAGACAGACATTAATAAGGTAAGATAAGAGGGGGGAGGTTTATTAATTTTTCAAGTAAGTTAGCAGGCCCCAGGGCATGGTAAAAGTGTAAAGAATCTGGTGAGCGATGAGGGGCTGGACTGATTAATGCAAGTCAGCTGTCCTCAGAGGGCCATAGCAATAATGATGAGATTATGGAAGAACCTACTGAAGACAAATGAGATGCATGTGGAATAAAAACGAAGTGTCCTAGTTCCTCTTTTGGAGTGCACGGTGGATTTTTATGAAGGCAGAACAGACGTACGAACGACAGCCAGAGGAGGTGCCAGACCCGGCAATGGGCTTGCTCTGCTCCAGTGCTTCCAGCCTGGGGACTTCAGGAATTCTAGGCCTGGCTGGGCAAAGGGCCGAGAAGGAAGCATATCCCAGGAAAACTCTCTCTGCACAGGCAGGGGGAGCAGGGTTCAATGCCGCTATGCTGTCCCCGTGGCCTGTCACCTGGTCTGCATTTACTGCCCGCACAGCCTCTCCTTTCGTGCGACTGTTTCCTCCAGGCTGTGTCAGGAGCTGAGCTTCCTCTGTTGGTCAGATGTGTTAAATCACTTCTGCTGAGTCCTTCTCTGTGTGACCCCAGGGACTGTAGCCCGCCAGGCTCCTCTGTCCATGGGATTCTCCAGGCAAGAGTACTAGAGTGGGTTGCCATGCCCTCCTCCCGGGATCTTCCAGCCCAGGGGTGGAACCGCGTCTCTAACATCTCCTGTGTTGGCAGGCAGGTTCTTTAGCACCTGCCACCACTCGTGCTACCAGTCTTCAACTTGCTTCTGCTGCTGACCAGTGAGTTTGGAGCTGGAGAAAAGGAATCAGAACGGTTTTCTTTTCCTTCTGGAAACTGCTCACTGGATAACCTGTTCGTCCTTTCTCGGCACTGTTGTCTTGCTTGTGTACCTAAGACACCTTCCTGGGATGCCTCTCAGTCTGTGTCTTTCAATGAATGTGAAGGGAGGGAAGGCGGCATCTCCAATCAGTCCTTGCCTTCTACACTCAAGTGCAGAAGATTGATGGAGGTCACCCTTGAATTTCCAAGTGCAGAGTTATTTGAGGGTCCTGCTCTAAACTCAGCTCCAAGTCCCAGCCTCCAGAGAGTTTGGAGTAGGTTCCAGGAATCTGCCTTTCTAACAAGCACTTCACAAGTGGTTCTATGCTAGTGGTCCTCAGACAGGAGTTTAATAAACCCAATCAAAAGAAACAAGATTAACTAAATGTTGCCTCAGATAGGTTCTTCTGGATGTCAAAGTGCCAAAAATGTCACTGTGAATGATTCGATCCTTTCTGTTGGTTCACTAAGACTTGGCAAGTTGAGGTAAGATGCAACCCCACCCCCAACACACACACCTTAAATCATTTTTACATATGACCACCTTAGTGTGAACCCAGTTTTCAGGTTTTGATGCTTTTGAATTGTGGTGCTGGAAAAGACTCTTGAAAGTCCCTTGGATAGCAAGGAGATCAGACCAGTCCGTCCTAAAGGAAATCAACCCTGAATATTCATTGGACAGACTAACACTGAAGCTGAAGCTCCAATACTTTAGCCACCTGATGCAAAGAGTCAACTCATTGGAAAAGACCCTGATGCTGGGAAATATTGAAGGCAAAAGGAGAAAGCGGTGACAGAGGATGAGATGGTTAGATAGCATCATCGACTCAATGGACATGAATCTGAGCAAACTCTGGGAGATAGTGAAGGACAGGGAAGTCTGACATGCTGCAGTCCATGGAGTCAAAAAAAGTTGGACACAATTTATTGACTGAACAACAATTTTTCAGGTTAGAGCAGGTTGATCAGAGTGATGGTATCTAGTTCGAAAGGAGGAAACAGAGCAGCATAAAACAGCCTGGAAAAGCAAGGACTGTCAGGGTAAGAGAAGGGGATGAGCAGGTGGTGGGGGAAGCCAGTGGTTCTCAACATTTTATTTTCTAGCAAAGTATTTCTTTTCAAATGAAATCTAAATGGAAACCCCAATAGAAAAAGTTGATTAAATGATAATTTATTAATAAACATTTGCTTTGTTACAAATTTATAACAATTATCGTTACAAAATCAGTAAATTATAAAAATGAAGGTATTTGAAGTCAAAATTAGCCATTGGAAGTTACACATAACAGTTCCAGCCTTAGATCAGCTTCTGGATCAATAGATTTGCTGAGATAAATAGTTGCAAATTATGAGTTTCTTGACAGCTGGCTCTGCAATTTTGGGAGATGTCCTTAATCAAATTGATCTGGATCCTTGCATGAAGAGTAGCAGAAAATTTTTATTTTAAAGTTGGATCACTGATGCTACTTAGTAAGTGCTCAAATCCTCTAATGGAAAAGTCACTCAAAAAAGCAATAAGGACATTAAAACAAGCCCTATGATGGTTTACTATGCACCAGCACAAATCCCCAAGCAGACACAGTGACCCTCACTTGGATTTAATTGGGCTCTTCACCCGTGTGCTTTAATTGTGTACTTTTGTACAATTTAAATGAATAGTCATGCACAGGCCTAATTTATAAAAATACCAGTGCAGCTCTAAAGTGTTCCTACTCAATGACACAGTTCCTTGAAATTCTAGGAGGATCTTTATTTCCAAATCTGCACAAAACACTTTACTTGGTTGGCACAAATTCACAACATTAAATAACATTAAAACTTCTAAGTTTTAAAATGTACAATTTACATCAAATTTACATGAAAATGTAACTTACATATTTACATGTATTACATTTATGTAATGCATACATATTATATGCATGTACATTTAAGTGTAATGTGCATTTGATTTACTTTAAAAATGTGTACATTTTGGGGGGGTGGAGGCAGAGAATATGAGATACGTATCACACATTTGAAATTCATATTTAAATAATAGGATTACCATAGATATGTGTAGAATCTTTGGAGCCTCTCTAAGGAACAGGGGATTTGAAAGTCATACCCTGAGTCAAGACTTTGCTTAAGACAGACCCAGTCTTTGAGGGGGAAGTGAACAGGAGGGACTGGACATTGGGAAATGTCTCAAAGCATCTTTGACAGGCATTGGATTTTTCTTCCATCCAGATAGCTGTGTAAGAAACTATAATTAGGGAAAAAAATTGTTGTTGAGTTTCTAAACCATGTCCAACTCTTTGCAACCCCGTGAACTGTAGCCCACCAGACTCCTCTGTCCATGGGATTTCCCAGGCAAGAATACTGGAGTGAGTTGCCATTCCCTTCTCCAGGAGATCTTCCTGACCCAGGGATTGACCCCGGTCTTCTGCATTGCAGGTGAATTCTTTACCACTGAGCCACCAGGGAAGCCTCAGGGAAAGAAGTAAATTGCAAGAAGTAAATGAGGGAAGGAGGTGCTGTAAAGAAAAAAAAAGAAGAGAAGGAAAGTGGGTGAGTTGTGATGATTTAGAGATGCCTGGATGAAGAAGTTTGTTTTAGTACGCATAAAGATGGAAAAAAAGGGGGACCCTGGAAACTTTCGGAAGAATGTGAGAAAAACAGAAGGGAAGGCTATGGGTTAGAGAGGAGGAACAGAAACCAGAGAGGGCTCTGGAAGGATGTAAATTTCAAGGACGCGTGGAAAGGCCTTTAAGGAAACAAGCCACGAAGTCTGTGCTGGCGCTGGAGCCTCCTTTCATTTCTTAGCAAGGGCGATGATGCTCAGAGGACGCTGTCCTGGAAATCCGTCGTGGCTCCCAGCCGCCCTGCACTTCACGCGGATTTGAGCCCTGTCCTCTCGCGAGCCCTGTCCTCTCGCATGCATTGTTTCCCTCCGCGGCTCCCTGCGGCCTCTCATCCTTTCTCAGCCCTCTCCCATTTAGCCCACCACGGCCTGGCTGCCCAAGGAGAACAGGCTTTCATTTTCCTCAGGTTCACGCTGTGCACACTGACTCCCCCACTTCCTGCCACCCTAGTGGCCCCTCTCCAGCTCCCAGCACCTCTTATCTCTATGGTGATGGAAGACACGGTGATCATCCGATCATCCGAAATTTGCTTCAGAGAGTTGGTCTGCACAGGCAGGCATTCCTGGAGTAGCTTGTCCTTTTACAGTTAACCAACTGGCCCGGGGAGAAGAGCTGCCCCCAACAGAATGGCAGACGACAGCCTCCAGACATGGGCACTTGGCACGTTGATGCTGAATGTCTCCATAAAAATATGATGTAATTAACAGACCTCTGCAGCTGGGACAAATCAGCGCCTCGCATTGATTTTCTATGTCTCCTATTTACTTTCAGTTTTTGAACTGTCTGCCTTGACAGGAAATCAAAGAATTCTAATGGTGTACTCGAGGGCCATGGTGCTGGGTCAGCATTTCTTTGAGAAATCCGGAGACTAATCAGTTTATTATCACTCAAGCATCCCTTTTTACTCCTAAATTAAGGCTGTCCTCCAAAAAGGCTAAGAAATAGCAGTTTATTTTGGGAATATTAAAAAAAAGTCAGTGTACTATTTAACTCTGAGAGGAGTGTTTAAAAAAAAAAAGTAGACTCAAAGTATTATTAGATGGATCTGTTTAATCCTTCAGGCTTGTGACAAGGTTGGCAAAGACATTTGGGTGGAGACGCAGAAGTGCTACAATCGTTCTCCCCAAATTTCATGCCTTTGGAAAAGTTATCTGGTGGAACCAAAAAGAGGAGCCTTGTTCCAAGTTTTTTCAGTGACTGAAATTAAGAAAAATAATTCTCCCCATATGTGCTTATTTAGGAACATTGTACGATACTGGGTTGGCCCCTTCATTTTCTCACTGTGTTTCCTGCTCAGGCAGGTGAAGTCAGAATCTTGGATTAACTTCACTTTGGATTCCTTAAAACTCTGGAGAAAATAGGCAGAAAGCCGAGGTTGTGACAGAGAAATGGGTCTCCATCTGAAGTGTGCTAGCTCCACATTTCTTTTTATGAGATGCCTCAGGCTCCATTGGTAGTGTTTTTCTTCAGCTCGCTTGCCTTGGCAGAGTTCATGTCTTCGTTTTATACCCTAAAGATGAATTTTCTTGGTCTTTTTACTGACTCAAGTCATGTAACCCTTTCATAAATAATTAGGAAACTGGAGAAAAGAAGAAAGTTGCTCATAATTCTCCCACTCAAGCACACTAGCTATTATTATTTTTGAGCAAATACTTTGGGTCAGTTTGAAATGTCAGGTTTTGATATGATTCTCAGGATAATGTACAAACAACTTTGTGTTTTGTTCTTGCTCTGAATGTATGTCAAAGCATTCCACCTATTACTGTGAGCCCCAGTAACTATCTTCTTAATTGCTGCCTGAGCAGCTGGAGCATTTGAGCCCTTCACATTGATTTTCCGTGTATCCTGCGGAAGTCAAGACACCATATTTATTTAACTATTTCTGTATTTCAGGACAATAGATCGAATCCATTTTCCACTGTAATAAATGCCACAGTAAGTGTCTTTATACATGAGATTTTTCCATATATAAAATAATGTCTTTAGGATAAACTCCCAGAAGTTACTGGGTCAAAGTGCATGAATATTTTATGACTCGATATTTCCTGTTGCTCTTCAAAACTATTACGCGAGTTTGTATTCATCACCTAAAATATTTGAGGAATCATGCTGTATCAGGGTCTTTTATCCACTAAATAGACAGTACCAAGAGTGCTTTATAAGTACAGTTTGATGATGCTAGCAAATATCTCAGAGATAAACGTTTTGGACTTGGAAGGTGTTCCCCTGCCCATGGTGTTTAACACGCAGAAGTGATTTCATTACATTTTTTTTGTTTTCTTCTACATGTGCCATAAAGTATGAATTCCTTGCCTGGCTGTAATGTTCTCTCATCAAGCCTCATAAAGTGAATTACTGTCACACCCCCTCAGCTTGGCAATGAATTTTGAAGATCCTATGGATTTCTTTTCCGTCTTACACAGAATTTGGAGGGTATCCCCTTGCTGGGAATAATGTCTTTGGAAAATAGAAAAATGCTGAATGGAAAAAAAGTACATTTTCTGGGAAAAGAATAAGAACCCAGAGAGATGGAGCGAGAATTGTACCACAGAGTCCCCGCAGCAGATGTTTTGGGTGTTGAAACTCCCACCAGAACAGCTGCAGAAATGTAGAATCACATCTGGGTGTGTGACGCGGCTGCATCATTACCTACCGACAGCAAAACAGCCAGATGCTTCCAGTTCATTTTAAGGACCAAGCTTCAGGTCTGAACCTGCGAATGTCTCTACTTCCCAACCAACGACTTATCAATTGCCTGGGAAGCTCATGAAGACGTGGCCTCCTGGGCACCTTCGAGATGGATCTTCTTGGTCGCAGCAGGCAGGGGCAGAGCACAGCTGCTGTGAGCCCAGACCCACAACTCTAGTCTGCTGCGTGGCTCGAGAATAAAGCCATCAAAATCTTTTACACGATAGCGGCTGCGTGACTTGTCACGGGTGTATGAGGCTTCTGAGGCCTTTTTCTCTCTTATTTCCCCTGTAATTCATCCAGTCCTTCCTTTCTCTCTCTCTCTTTCTTTCTCCCTCTCCCCTCCTTTCCCAATCTCCCAAATATAAGTTTCTTTCCCGGTTGAATGTGTAACTGGATGATCAATATGGTAGCAAATGATTCTTAAGACTCTTGGATGAATACTATGGTTTTTGAGAGCACAGCTATTTTCTTGTGTTATTTCTCTCATCTTATACTGACAGTTACTTTGAAAGTTGAGTGAAAGTGGCTTCAAGTGACAGGGTTCCTCTAGATCGAAGCCCTTGGCAGCCTTTCCCCTTCCCTGATTAGATACAAAGCATGTAGGGCAGCTCCCAGGCCCCAGGGGGAGAATAATTCAATTTATAGACTTCAGCCCCAGGAAAGACAGGTTATTCAGTGCATAAATCTTAGCCCTTAAGATGTTCAAGGGACAAGTTTCTCTTAGGAGTAGCCTGTCCACCCCACACCATGATGAGGGGAAACTGAAAAGACACACTTGGTGAAATGTGGAGACTCATGTGTTAAAGTTAATGTTAACAAGCACCCTAAGAAACAAATAATGGTGAAAGATGGAATTTCTAAAACAAAAAACAAAAAAACAGTGGAAAGTATCTTCCATTCTTTGAAGACATTCACATCCATGAAAATGCTTCATCTCACTTAGCTTTCATGTTTTTACAGTTATCTTCTTGTAGAAATCTTGCACTTATTGTTAGAAATATTTTTATTATGCCAAAGAGGCAAAACCTTTCATATGGGGCTGGCCACTGATTGAGGCCAAGGAGCTTGTCTTGTCAGGCCACCTGAGGCTTGAGTCCGTCTCTGGGTACATTTGGTATCCTCTGCAGTACTCAACCATCCAGGGAGAGCCATAAAATATATCAGAACCATAAAAGTGGATAAGAGCCACCAAAGAGTTTTCTGGAAAAATAAATAAGGAGGAAACAGTCAAAGAAAGTCGTAGTTGGATCCTGGTTTTTAATTAGCAATAATTGTGCCTCGGATAAACCTCATTAGCTACGATACTGCCACTGTGCAAAGCTGGATCCTGGTTTTTAAAAGAAATAATAGTATTTGTTGTTATTCAGTCTCTAAGTTGTGTCTGACTCTTTGCGACCCCATGGACAGCAGCGCACCAGGCTTCCCTGGTGTTTGCTCAGACTATCTCCCAGGAGTTTGCTCAGACTCATGTCCATCGAGTCGGTGGTGCCATCCAACCATCTCATCCTCTGTTGCCGCCTTCTCCTCCTGTCCTCAATCTTTCCTGTGTTTACAATGTTTATAGTTATTAAGTCATTTAATCTGCATAAAAATCTTATGAGATGAGTCCTATTATTATTATCCAGTCTACACAGGAGGAAATGGAAGCTCATAGAGGTGAAATAACTTGCCCAGAGTTTCATAGTGGAATCCAGCTTTGGGTTCCATGAACTTAACCCTGGGTCTCTTGTTTTACTGCCTTTTTGACTGTCCTGTTCAGGGCCAGGGCCAGGCAGGATGAGGCTAGCTCCAGAACACTAGGCTCCTGGTAGCAAAGGTCATCAAATGTGAGTGACTGACTATGTTGAGCAAAGCAATCCTAGAGTGGAAGGAAAAGATAAGGTGGGTGTTGTTCGTATCCATCAGGTTCTGTGGTGCGTATCATCTCCTACTGAAGTGCTTCATTCAGTAATAATGACTGCAAAATAAAGCATATTTATTGAGGTGTACCAATGGCTCTAGGAGGGAAAGAGAAAAAGGCAATGTATATCCTGTCTTTAAGGCACTTATAATCTAGTGAGAAGATGAGCAGAGATATAGGGAAGATTAAATAATGTCCCAGATGATGTAAGCAGAGCCGTGAAGATTCGTGTACCATGTGGGATGCTAAAGTTATGAGCGCTTTGAAATTTCATGGGCAGGGTCAGCCTTTCCGTCAGTGCAGTGTGGGGAAGTATGCGGAGCAGGATAGGAGGGGGATCCCAACTGTGTTTGCAAAGATGCAAAGGACTCCAAATACAGAGGAAAAGAGAACCATTGCTTCCCAGGTGGTGCCTGTGGGTAAAAAAAGAAAGCCCATCTGCCAATGCAGGAGATGCAGGAGACTCAGGTTTGATACCTGGGTTGGGATGATCCCCACGAGTAGGAAATGGAAACCTACTCCAGTATTGCCGGGAAAATGCCATGGACAGAGGAGTCTGGTGGGCTACAGTCCATTGGGTCATAAAGAGTAGGACACGGCAGCTTACATTCGCGAGAACCATTGCAGGAATTTGGAATTCTGATAAAAAGGGTGAAGATGAGAAAGGATGTTTTGCTTGGGGAGCAGCCCCTTTTGTGTCAAATGTGAGGCAAATGTGAGGGAAATGAGGCGAAAAGAAAACCGGAGTCAGATTGCAGAAAATCTTGGTTACCTTAGTCCAGGAAAGTTGCAATGATGACACTGCTGACCCACTGGGGTGCTGTTTTGGTAAGTGACCTTCCACACACCCAGCCAAGATTGTGTGGACCTGAAGGATTGGATCCTGAGTTTTAGGGCAACTTAGAAACCCTCTGTTTGTTTTTTTACAACCTAGAACTTTTAGTAATGATATAGAATGTTGTCTTATATACTTATTATGGGCTGATAAAAGTCTCTTTAGCTACCTTTCAACTCAAAGGGAGCAACAAAAATGGATGCTCCCAAGGATGCCATGTGATGACCTTAACCACAGAAACATCTGTTCAAGAAGTTACCAGAGAAGGTCTGCACTATAGATTTATGAAAATCAGAAGAAAGAACATGAAAGAGGAAATTTGACAAGGTGTGATTCAAGGCACATGCTGAAAATTCAGTGGCGTGACCACTGTGGCATGAAGAGGCAGCCTATGACTAGAACCTGAAATGTTGAAAAATGGCACCTGATCTATGGGGGAACCCAACTTCCATGGTGGAAGACTTCTGTCTATGCAGCAGCTGCAACTCCTAATTTAGACCTAGCTGAGTTCAGAGCTGGGGTGAGCCATGTGGTTTATCTAGCCCAACTCCTTTCCCCTAATCATCTCAAGAAATCTCTTAATGTCCAGTCAGGTTATGTGATCTGCTTGAGGTGGTTCTCATTTGCTCTCTTGAGAGCTTCTCAGGGGCTTGTAGTCTATGATCTCTCTTAGAGGCGAATCTTCTCAAGACTAAGGCATGGATACCATTCTTCAGGGCGTCCTGTCTTCACTGCCTGATGGTATGAAGAATTGTCAGATACAGTTGTCCACTGGTAGGTAGTTATAGGGACCAAATATTATTGAGAAGGGTTGAGGTCCAGTTGAAGAAGTGAGACTTAGGGCTCTCTATCTGCACAAAGGGCTGTGTACACCTGCCTAGCTCCAGGGAGCACCAACACCCAGGGTCTGATGTGGATATTGTTCCCTGCAGTTGGGAAATGTGGCATTGGATCATAGCCATCTTGTGTGTTTTTTTTTTTTTTTTTGCAGACTCTCTGGAAGTCAGTACATTTCCCTTAGTTCCAATGTTATTTTTCTCTTAGTCTAAGTTAGAGTCTTTCCTACATAATCTAAAAAACAATTAATTCTGCTTGGTTCCCCAAAGTTCATCTTCCATTTCTAGCAAAAGAACACCTGTGTTCTTTTTGTGAGCAGTCAGCCTGGGTCTCCTCGCTTGTTTTTGAGCTTTAATTGACGTCTCCCTGATTATTTATTCAAACCTTCTTACCTCTCTACCCACCCTTCCTTCTCTCTGTCTCTGTCTCTCTCTCATATACCTCCTCCTATATATTCATCTATATAGCATTATTTTTTATATTTGCTAAAGTATGTGAACATAATTTTAAAAAAATCAATGCCACACAAAAATCTTAAAATCAAAAACAGTAGTGACCTAGGTCTAATTCTCCTCACCCACTCTTCTCTCTGTATCCATTGGCAACTATTTCTAGCTCTTTTCTTATGTACTCTCATATTTCTAAAGTTTGCTAAAACTGTTAATTCTTGATTTATCTACATTAGACATTACCTGTTTACTTCATGTTATGGTAGTAAATGGAGAAGGAAGTGGCAACTCACTCCAGTATTCTTGCCTGGAGAATACCCTGGACAGAGGGACCTGGTGCGCTACAGTCTGCAGGGTCCAAAGAATTGGACAGTACTTAGTGACTCAACCATCATCACCACCACCATGGTAGTGAAGCTTTTCTCTATCTAAGACAGGCTAGGACCTGGGACCCAGGACTTCTGCTGCAGTGCTTGCACCTGGACAAACATCTCCTGGAGCAACAAAATACAAAGAAACTATAAGGGACTAAAAATAACTGTGTGCACTGGGGCAAATTATGGACAACAAGATACAAAAAGACCAAAAAACCCAACTGCCACTCCCAAAGAGCCAGAAGCAAAAGCTGGGTCCCCCAGTGCTCCGTGTACACATCACCAAGGGGGTGGGCAAGCCATCTAAGCCTCCTTTCTGGCTGAACCCCTGGACCCACTCCTACTCTTACCCCATGTAAGGAACCAGCTCGCTCCCATGTGGGGAGAAAGCCAGGGAACTTGTTGCTTATTTTCACTCCACTCTGCTAAAGCAGGGGCCCCAGGAAAGCCTTGCCTGAGTTTCTTTGGCCTTACCAATTTCTGTTGATTATGGAAGACCAAGAGCCCTGGTTGGTAACAGACTCAGTGGCAGAAATGATAGTTGGGTATTTTGGTCTTTTTGTATCTTGCCCATAAGTTCCCCCAACTCCTCATATATACAGTTATTTTTAGCCCCTTAGAGTTTCTTAGTATTTTATTGCTTGAGGAGACTTTGTCCAGGTACAAGCATTGTAAGCGAAGGGTCCCAGGTTCCAACTTTTCTCATAACCTCCAACCTACTCCCCTGGCCCTTTCCTCTCAACATATTTGTTGCACACAAGTTGAGCTCACAGTCAGCATTTACCTTATTGTGGCCATATAAATATTGTTTACTACTGAGGCAAATAAGTGTTATACAGTATTACTTTTAGTTTATTGTACAATTTTTCCTCCAGACATTGATAATTGCCTGGCATTGTTCTGGGAGTTGTCAAAAATAGTAGTGAACAAAGAAAAGTTCCTGTTTACAAAGAATGTATATTAGAGTGGAAGGTGGGAAACAGATAAATAAAAATATTTAAAATGTCAAAATATAAAAGTAAAACAACTACTTGATTTATTTCCACCCCTTTATTTTCTCTTACTGGAATTCCAGATATTGGACACCTTGGATTGGGTCTCTGAGTTTTCTCTAGTTTTCTTTTCTCCCCTCTAGTCCATTTATTTGGTTTCTTGCGGAGAGACAGTTAACTTTATCTTCCAAGTGTTCTGTTGAGTATTTTCTATTTTGGTTACTATGTATTTAACTCCTCAAACTACCCTTTCACACTCTGATTCTTCTTCTTTTATTGTAATCTATCTTGTTTCATGAACACAGTATTTTCTCAAAATTCTCTGATGATAATGACTATAGGGTTTTTTCTTTTCTTGTAGTTTTTCCTCTGTTCTGTCTATTGTGTCTTTGTCTCCTTTGCTCCTTAAAAATGTTTATTTGTTCAGTTCTCTTTTTTTTTTCATTTTTGAGAACTTCTTCCAGTGTTTGGTAACCTTGGAATGTCCATTTATGGTTAAGAACTGATGCAGTAAGAAACCAATGGGAAATCATATGTGTGAAGGGAGCTGGTTCCTTCTTATTGTTGGGAGATGAGCTGGCCTGACATAGGACATTTCAAGTGGAGTCTCTCTGGACCTTTTCTCTAGGGCTAGACAGTTTCTTTGGAGAATTATATTTTATGCTCCTGCCTGGGAGGTATATATCCAGACACTTGTGTTCTGGGAAAAAGGACAGGAAGGGTTGCTTGGAAAATAGACTTTCATCTAAGTGCCTCCTTTTTAGCCTGGCACCTGGCTGTCCATCTGCTATGCCTGTTGTGACTGAGTCTGGAGATCCTCTGGTTCCAGTTCTCTAAAGAATACTTTCTTGCCCTCCTGGCAGGGATGGATCCAGGGCTATCGTTTGGTGGGGAAAGAGACGTATATATCCCACATGTGCAGACTTTCAGCCAGCACCTCAGCCCCTGCTGCCTAGGAACGTGCAGTGTCCACGTGCCCAGTTTTCCAAAGTTCTCTGCACATTGTTGGGTTCTAGCTTTTTCCACTGGCCGAGGAAGTGGCCATTTTCCTATTGCTTTTTATCCCCCTAAAGTGTCGACAATTCTCATGCGCTGCATTTATCTCCCCAGTTCTCTTTTTTTGGTGTATGTGTTGCTCAGTCATGTCTGACTCTTTGCAGCCCCATGGACTCTAGCCCTCCAGGCTCCTCTGTCCATAGAATTCTCCAGGTGAGAATACTGGAGTGGGTTGCCATGCCCTTCTCCAGGGAATCTTCCTGACCCAGGGATTAAATCTGGGTCTCCTGCATTGCAGGCAGATTCTTTACCAGCTGAGCCACCAGGGAAGCCCAGTTCTCTTTTTCACATCTTTCTAATTTTTTCACTGTCATTTTGTTCAGGTTTTGGAAGGAAGAAGAAATAAATGTGTGTACTCTACTTACCATATTTGACCAAACTTTCCTTCTTTTTACCTAAACTTCAGAATCACAGGGGATTTTAGGCACAGAGAGCACAGTAGATTATAGTTCACGTTTAGTTTATAGTAAACAAAATTTTTCTTTATGTCGCGGAGGGCCTCCCATAGGAAGCAGCCTGCCAGTAGCACCCGGCCTGGCAGGTGGGTCTGCTGGTCTCTAGAATCCTCCACTGTATCTGGCTTGCATGCGGCCAGGCAGAGACACCTCAGGTGATTATCCCCTGTGAGCAGCTGAGAAACATCAGGCATAGGGGCCTGGGAGACACACTTGTCAATGACTCTTGTGTAATTAATTCAGGTCTGGAGCAGTAATATTCCTATTTATCCATGATGCTCATACTCTAAGCTGTCCTGTCATATTTATTAAAGGGAAAAATAAAGATGTAAACCTGGGTTGCATTTCATGGAAATCTTGTCAAACAGGAAAGGCATTTTACATATGCTTTTCCCTCTTATCTGTTTGATTCAACTTGAGACAAAGACTATTACCTGTGAAACAGATGTTACTTATAACATCGAAGAGCAAAATAACCATTATAAAAATCGATGCCCTCTCCTCAAAAAAAGCCCCTCACTAATAAAACCCATTTTTTTTCTTAATCAGGGGGAGAAAACTTTGCTTTGAGTGAGTAATTTCAAAGATTTCTAAGAGATTTATTAGGAATTGATTTGTGACTGTAATGTATTTTTTTAATCTCTGCAATATTCATTAAAAGTTGTTGTTATGTTATGAAAAATACAGCAACATCAACAGAGAACTGAAAACAAGGCTTAGATACACCTCTGTTTCTTTTCAGGCAAAGCTTGGTAAGCATGTGGATGCTCCCTGAGATATGAAGGTTCTTGTTACAGGTTGAGTGTGTCCCTTCCAGTTTTATACATCGAAAATCTAACCTCCAGTACCCCAGAATGTAACTGTATTTAGAAATGGGGCCTAGAAAGAGGTGGCTGAGGTTACATAAGGTCCTATGGGTGGGCCCAAATCCAATCTTCCTGGAGTCCTTATAAGGAGAGGAAATTTGGATACACACGGAGACACCAGAGATGTGGGCACAGAGGAAAAAGGCCTTGTGAGGACACAGAAGGAAGGCAGCCATCCGCAAGCCAAGGAGAGATGCCTCAGGAGACGCGAGACCTGCTGACATCCTGAGCTTGGACTGCTGGCCTCCAGGTCTGTGAGAAAATGAATTTCTGTTGCTAAAGCCCCTCAGGCTATTTTGTTATGGCAACCCTAGCAAACTGGCACAGTTCCTAAACCTGTCTTCTACTGTATTTGGTTTAAAATCTGGATATAACAAGAAGAACATAGAAATGCTAAGAATTAGACACTTCTGACAACCAGCTTTTGATAACTAATAGCTGAAAAAATAGAAATACTAAGAATTAGACACTTCTGATGACCAGCTTTTGATAACTAATAGCTGAAAAAATAGAAATACTAAGAATTAGACACTTCTGATGACCAGCTTTTGATAACTAATAGCCGAGAAATCAGGTATTAGATCACAGTGGAGAAATGTACCACACATAGCACCACTTTGGGAGCATTACCTGTGAGCTGAGGATCTAAGCTGTTGTGTTGGGCTGGGGTTTGGCTTCCACAGTGGAAACTTGGGAGCCTCAGACCCTCAGAGTTCCCCTTAGGGCTGGTTCTCACGTGAATCAAGCCATGTCTCTGGACCTGCAGAGGAGGACAAGAAGCCTGTGGGCTTGATTGAAATGGGATGGAAAGAGTAGAAGGAGGATGTTTCCTGGTGGTGAGGGTGTCTGATGGAAACAGACTCAAGGTACATTCTCCTTCCATTCACTCAGTCGGCAGGAAGAGAAGCATCTGGATGTTGGAATGTTACAATGGACAGCTTGAGAAGTGGCCTCTCACTGAAATCCTCAATTGGCAGTGCCTTCCTGGTGGTTCAGATGGTAAAGAATCTGCCTGGAGACCCGGGTTTGGTCCCTGGGTCAGGAAGATCCCCTGGAGGAGGGAATGGCTACCCACTCCAGCATTCTTGTCTGGAGAATTCCATGGACCAAGGAACCTGTGGGCTACACACAGTCTGTGGGGTCACAAACAGTTGGTTGTGAGGGACATTTCCACTTTATTCTTGCCAGGAGGACACCTGGGTGATCTTCTGTAATTCAGGCTGAGAAGGAAAAGAAAAAAGCATGGCATTCATCTCTCTAGATACTGTGCATGCTATGTGTGCTTAATCGCTTCAGTCGTGTCTGACTCTGTGTGACTCCATGGATTGTAGCCCGCCAGGCTCCTCTGTCCATGGGGATTCTCCAGGCAAGAATACTGGAGTGGATTGCCATGCCCTCCTCCAGGGGATCTTCCTGCCTCTAGACATCAGAAGTGCTCATATTTGGGCAGTTACTGGGATGAGGAAAGAACCAGGCACTGGCCTGGTTTGCAGCCCCAAGTCTCATGGTTGCATGTTGTCACAATCCATCAGAAGCCAGCAAAGGAAGCCAAGACTTCATGTTTAGGCTTGCGCTCACCATCAGAGAGGATGCTACGTCCTTGTTACCCCAGTACTCGTGTTGACCAAGATCCCAGATCCAGGCAGGGAGCAACAAAGGAAAATATAATTTAGGGGAGAGGGAAGAGAGAGACAAAGAGGGAAGGAGGGAGGGAGGGAAGGAGAAACGGAGATTGAGAGACTTGGAGACCCAGAGAAACACACAGACAGAAAGGGAGGCAGAGAACAGTAGAGAGTAGAGACACCTAGACAATCACAGGGAAAGCAGGGTACCTAGCTAGACCTTAGATCCCAGGAGATTTTCATGGATCCCTGATTTGATCTGCTGTCTTGTCTGCCTCTGATCCCATTTAAACCCCTCTGGAGTCTCCCGTTTTGAAGAAGCCCATGAATGTTTGCATTTGTGATGTGTTTTCCAACGGATACCCTGTGACTTCACTGAAGTGGAACATGAGGAATGTGGGCAACAAGTTAATATTTTTAGATTTTATTTAAATGGGCAGTTATGCCTGAGATTCATTCACATGAGGTGCACATCTCATTTAGGCAGGAGAATCGAATGAAGAGCAGAAATCTCGGGGAGGCCAGCAAGACAAGGGGAAAGGAATGTTTGTTCTTCCTAAATGAGTCTTTATTGTAAGAGCGATGCTTTTTTCCCGATGCTTGTTAAATACTGTATTTATGCTGTGTGTTTGTATACAGTGGGATTAAGGGACCAAACTGAATTACTGATGATGGTTGCTTGAAGGGGTGTTTGACTAGGAGATTTACACAGTATTGTTAATAATCTTTTTTATTTATTTATAGAATGTTATCATTCCAAACGTACAGTGCTGCCATCCCTTAGGAAAGATGCTGTCTATTTGAGGACCACTGGCTCTGCATGTTGATTTGAAAAGAGATAAAAGAGCATCTGGCCACCATAGGACAGGCTGCACCATCCCCTCCCTCTTCATTATGCACTGAGCTGATGCGTTTTTTCTTCTTTCCTATTTATACAGATAAAGAGAACGATTTGAGAAATATGTCATGCTGGCATTAAACACCACCAGTCTTGCTGAGTTGAAATGTACACGTTTCATTAACAACAATTAAATTGTATAATTAAGGTTTGGGTCCCCAGAGTCTGACTCCAAAGCTTCCTCAAATACCGATGGGTTTATCAAAGATATGTTAAAATAAATATACCCCTCCCATTACCCCCCTTTCAACGTCCCAACCCCCACCCCAGAGTGCCACCAGCACCTGTGCCGGTGGTTGGGTCTGCATTGGGTGTGGTGTTCAAGTGCCCTCTAGTGTATCTGTGACTGAGATTAATATGAAAATAGAAAGGAAGCTTTGAAGAGGCAGATGCCTGCAAGGAGAGACATCAGAGCATTCTGTGCATGATATGGGCTCCCCAGGTGGCACTAGTGGTAAAGAATCCACCTGCCAATTCAGGAGATGTGAAGAGACACGGGTTTGATCTCTGGGTCAGGAAGATCCCCTGGAGGAGGGCATGGCAACCCACTGCAGTATTCTTGCCTGGAGAATCCCATGGACAGAGGCGCCTGGTGGGCTCCAGTCCATGGAGTTGCAAAGAGTCAGACATGACTGAAACGACTTAGCACGCGTAGTGTGAATGTGGCTCCTGTGTATGGGGTCCATGTGAAAGAAACAGGGTGCAGGGAGATGATTGGGAAAGATCCTTCCAGAATGCGGCTGTCCACATCATCTTGTTATGATGCTGCTCTTCATCATTCTTTTTGTGGGACTTTCAGTGTAGGTTTAGGTGGTAATTTCCTGAGGCTTACAGGATCTTGGCACACACATACATGTAAACAGCCACGGTGCGGGGGGCTGGGTGGGGAAGAGCTGATGACGTTCAAGCCCTTGCACTCGAGGGTGCCCCTTGACCCTGTGACCACAGCACGTTCCTCTCTCCCAGCAGGTGGGGAGAGCTCTGACCTCCGTTTCATTGGCAAGAGCTGCTGCCGGTGATAGTGATGGATTTCTGAGGGCAATTAACACAGCGACAGGGTTTATAAATGATGGATTATGACAACACTCCCTGCTATCAGGTTTTTCCCTTTGATGACCACCTGGCTATCAATATGGTCTCACCAGCCAAATCCTGTTTTTCTACCTGTGGTCAAGACTAAAGAAAAACAAATAGCTGAAAATCCTAGAGCAGACTTGCATCTTAACCAGGAGAAGAATGGTTGGCCAGGTGCTCCAGTGACACAAATCGGGTATAGGGGAGGAGGGAAGAAGGTTCGAATGAGACACCGCTGAATCAGTGACACCTACCTGGTTAGACCCTAGTGCGGGTAGATGGGGTTTTTCTCTCCTGGTTCTCTTTAGTAGGAGTATGTGAGCACAGAAATGATATGAGGAACTCAAAGGTTCATTGTTCAAACTTTATAAATGTGAACATTCTTTTAGAAAGTTGTGGCTGGAAGGGTTGGGCTGGGTGACTGCTCTGTTATTCTTGGATGGGTGGTATGTGGATCCCATTAAAATCAAGACAACAGACTCCAAATGGAGTCACTGATGCTAAGCCCCGTGTCTCCAGGCTGAGACTTAACTACAGTTTCGGCTGTCCCAGAAGCGGAATCTTAAACCTGTCAATCAGGAATCGCCTGATCAGCACAGTTAGGCAATCTGCCTGATAGACTTCTGCTAGTCCCTAAAGAAAGTGACTTTGCAATAACCAGTCTGCTTTTTTTGCCCAGTATAACTTCCTTTTTCCTCTTCCCTTCTGCCTATAAGCATCTTTCATTTTGTTCAGGTCCTCAGAGTTCATTTTTGTCTGCTAGATCGCAGGCTGTCCGATTCCTGGATCGTTGAGTGAAGTCAATAAAGATCTTTAAAATTTACTCAGTTAAATTTTATTTTGTAACAGTGTGTGTTTCCTTGCTGAAGTGTCAAAATCAGGTAGATTTTCTTCCAGAATTGTATGATTGTGGAGGTGCAATTCCTAGGCAGCCCTGCAAATAATGCATGCTTTTTTACTGTTACTCTTTAGAATCCCTAGGGCTTCCCTGATGGTTCAGCTGGTAAAGAATCTGCCTGCAATGGGGGAGACCTAGGTTTGATCCCTGGGTTGGGAAGATCCCCTGGAGAAGGGAAAGGCTACCCACTCCAGTCTTCTGGCCTGGAGAATTCCATGGGCTGTATAGTCCATGGGGTCACAAAGAGTCAGACATGACTGAGCGACTTTCACTCACTTCACTGTGACAGATATTATTGATTACTTATCCCATAGTAACCAACTCCTTCCTTCCTGTTTTTAACGTTCTTTGAATACTTTTTTTCTGGGGCAGGCACCAACAAGTATCCTTCACTTGATAGTGGAGTGAGGTGGGAGTTGATGCATACAGGTGGGCTCAGGGACAAAATAATGGGAGAGATAAGGGTCTTTTCTAGACAGAGCCTCACCTGCCGCCCAAGGTGTTATCATTTTTGGTTGTCTATGGAGATGACAACTCCACCAATTGATAGATGCTTGAAATCACATTATTCAAATGCCATCCTTGAAGAATTTTAATCCCATTAAAAATGAATGATTGAAAATACTTTTAACTTTTTATCTTTGTGTGGGTTCATAATTATTTATCTATTCCATATAGTATGTCAAGTGTTTCTTGGCAGCCTTTAATGTGTTGGAAGAAAATATGAATGCCGTAAGGCTTTAGGGCAAACTAATAGTCTGAGCTTGTTCTCTTATAATGAGTTTAAAGTTAGAGGGCTGACGGAGGTCACTGTTCGTTTCTTCTCTTCCTCTCAGTGCATATTTATGTTGTCCATTCCATGTTCTGAGCATTGTGCTGGGCGCTATTGAGGAAAACAGAAGGGCAGTGGGTAGGGCGTGATCTGTCCTCAAGGAGCTCACAGTCTAGAAGGGAAATAGACCTGTACCAAAGAATCACAAATGAGTGTGGCGTGTTGACAACCACAGGGAGGCCCAAGATGCTGGGCAGGGCCTGGGACCAGGAACCCTGGAGCTCAGCCCAGCGCTGTGGCTGCCAGGGTGCTGTGGGGAAACCCTCACCCTTGTGTGAGGGAGGACTTATAAGTAATTGGGAAAAACAATGCCTCAGTGATCCAAGAAACTCTACAACTTCAAGAGCTTCATTAAAGCAATGTTATTTATATTTTTCTTATATACTGTTTCCAGCATTTATTAACAGTCATTAATCTGCCTACAAAAATTAAGGAATAACTTTAGCCATACATGCTTTTTAGTTTACAGTGCTCTGGGTTTCACATGCACTTTTTCAAGGATTGTGTGCTCAGTTGCGTCTGACTCTTTGCGATCTTATGGCCTTATGACAGAGCCAGGATCCTCTGTCCATAGGGTTTTTTTTTTTGCCAAGAATACTGGAGTGAGTTGCCATTTCCTTCTCCAGGGGATCTTTCCAACCCAGGGATTGAACCCATGTCTCTTGCATCTCCTGCATTAACGGTGGATTCTTTTACCACTGCACCACCTGGTATTTTCTCATAGAACTCAAATAAGCCAATGAGGTGGGTAGAATGAGCTTAACTGTTATCTTCATTCTTCAGATGAGAGATCTGAAGCACCAAAAAGTTAAACGACTTTGCTCAAGTCATCGAGGTAATTAATTGGCAGATAGAAAGATGTGAAGCTAGGTCTTTTGAACTGCTTGGACCATGAGTTTTCTCAGTCTGTATTACTATGAGAGAAGTTTCTTAGTCCCTTTCACAGATGGGTTTACTAGGTGTACTGTGCCGATAATAACCTCCTTTTGGGGACTCTGGTCCCTTGGACCCTGCAGCAGCTCCCTCTGCATATTTTTTGTATATTTCTGATGATTCTTTCCCTGCCTCTAAGGAGTTCTGTTCTTTCTCTACTTGTCAGGTGAATGCTGACGCCCCCTGGGGTCTGTCCCTGACCTGTTTTCTCTCTTCATACTCTCTGGGCAATTACATTTATGGCATCACTACCACATGAAGTGACAATTCTTAAATCTACATCTTCTAACTCTGACCTCTGTCCCAAGCATCAGACGTAAATAAACCAACTGTCTGCTGGATAGCTCCCCTGCTGTCAGCAGGTATTATCCATTCCCACTGAATTCTTCTTTCTTCCACTTGAGGTCGGAAGCTTCACTCTTACTATGAACTCACTGGTGTCAGCACCGCTGACGCAGTCACCCAGGCTTAAAATCCATGAACTTCTTTCTTTTCCCCTCCTTGTCACGTCTAACCGGATCTCCGCGTCTGATATGGTCCTCTAGATATAATTTTTTGAAGTCTGTTCCCTCTTTCTCACTCACGCTGCCGCTGTGTGTATTAAATGGGTTCTCCAGTGTGTCTGTGGGCTTCTTGAGAGCATATTGAGGAAAAGGGTGAGTGATTTATCTACTCATGCATTTCCTCACCATTTCACTTCCATAGAAATTTATTGAAACAAATAAATCTCACTGCTACTGGGGAAAATTGGGTTGATCCTTTTGAGAAAATTAAAACTGACCTGGAAACCCTAGTCTTTTCTCATACTTTCTAGGTTAATTAACTATGTATTACATAGATTTCAAGTCTCAGCAGTTTCAAATTGGGCAGTTAGCTGTTATATAGCTAGAGAGCAATATTTAAATGACAGTGCTTAACCATCGTTCTCAAAGTAATCTCTCTCAACGCTGTAACCCACGATTCTGCTGAACAAATGCTTAAGGCTTTGATTCAGCAAGATGTTTTGGCCCCTCACAAGTCACTGAGTTCTCAGATATTTCCAAAAACAAATGTGCAAATTCCAAACTATGGTATGGTCTCAGCCAAAATATTAGTGCATCTATAGTAATTCTTTTTCTTCTTTGTGAACTTATGTGAAAGTACTTATAATTTATAAAATTAGCTTTTATTTGAAATAATATTTATAAATATAATCAGTATCATGTTTGTGGGATGGGCTTCCCCAGTGGCTCAGTGGTAAAGAATTCACCTGCAATGCAGGAGAGGCGAGTTCCATCCCTGGATCAGGAAGACCCCCTGGAGCAGGTCATGAATAACCCACTCCAGTATTCTTGCCTTGAGAATCCCATGGGCAGAGGCGCCTGGTGGGTTGCAGTCTGTAAGGGCTGCAAAGAATTGGACACAACTGAAACAGCATGCTTGTGGGATGGCTTTTTTCTTTTAATGAATAAAGATAAACAGAGTTGGAACTGTCTTGAAAATAAGCAAGCAAAGAAATCCCTGTGGAAGAATAGATTTCCTTTAACTAGCCAATTCTGTTGATGCATTTAAAATGTGATTCATTTTCCAAAATATTTGAAGTACAGACATATTTCATAAAGATACACTATGTGTCAAGTAGAGTTTATCTGTGATGCATTATAGACATGAGGAATTTGTTCATGCTAAAGGATGGTCTGATGGTAAGGATTTCTGTTGTCATCTTGGTAGGCCTAGAACGTTGATGCTTGGTTTATACGGAGTTTATAAGGAAAAAGGTGTGGTGGATTGCAGATGATTTCAAATTCTTTGCCCTCAGTCCCACTGAAGGACAGAGACTATTGTCCTCTTGAATCCAGGATGGCCCTATGACCCGCTCTGAATGTGGCTAACAGAATGTGGCTGAAATGACTGGATTTCTGAGGCTGGGACCCAAGAGTTCTGTGGCTTTCATTCTCCCTGCTTGGCATACAGCCACTTGGAAGTCAGGATCCAGGTGAGAAATGTGATGCCTTCTCATGTGCTAGGGACTAGATGTGCATGCTGCAAGGAAGCCCCAGCCAGCCATGTGGTCACCAGGAGGCGCTGAGGTGCCAGGCATGTGTCTGTAACATCCTGGAACTTCCAGCTCAGTCGGACTCTGTGCCTCTGAGCAGCTGATGCCAGCCAATGCTGCCCGGAGCAGAAGGACTACTCCACTTATCCTTGTCTGAATTCCTGACCCACACAATTGTGATCAAATAAAAATAGCTATTTTTGAGCCCCTGTGTTTTGGGATAGTTTGGGACAGCAACAGATAATAAAAACAATTGTCTTGCGCCACCCACTGTCTTTCCCCAAGGAAAGTTTACTTAGGAAACCAAATCGCCTGATGGATAAGGGAATCAGGGCAGAGAAAATGTTTTCAGGGATATCCAGCCTATAGTCCCAGGCTGTCCTCATTGGATCTGGGTATCATCTCCCCTTGCCAGCCTGAGAAACCATTGCCCTCAACTTCTGTCCTTGTGAGCACCATTTTCCTGTTGTTATTAGATGCTCTTGTCAGCTCTCCTGATTACGTAAGTTTTACATCAAATTACAACAGGTGTGTATGTTAGGCAGCGAGTACAGTAGACACACAATGGGCCATTCAACACAAATATAGTGAATGTATTTGTGGCAAGTGAGGGCTATTCACTGTGGTGCACGGGCTTCTCACGGCGGTGGCTTCTGTTTTATGGAGCGCTGTCTCTAGCACTGTAGTGCATCGGCTCAGTTGTTTCACAACATGTGGGATCTTCCCAGACCAGGGATTGAAACTGTGGCTCCTACAGAATGGATTCTTAATCCTGCAGGTGGATTCTTAACCGCTGGACTACTGGACAAGTCCCTTGTTCAGTTGTTTTAAGAGCAAAAAGAACTGCCTGACTCTTAGAAAGTTTAACATTTGCAGAAAGCAGGACAATGTCATTTGGGGGAGATATTTTTCCTGGTCTCTGATATCAGAGTAGGGATGGTTCTCAAAGCTCTCAGAAAAGTCTTCATTGTCAAGAAAGTAGTAGTTTCTCAACCTGTGTCGTGTGCCAGGAATAATTGCATATTCTCCCAATCACAAATTAAATGTGACTTCTTCATAAGTGTCCCCTCTCGCCTGAGTGTATCTTGAAAAAATTCCCTGAGGTCTTAGTAAGGGGTGCTTATTTAAACTTTTGCAGTGTGATTGTTGACAAACAGCTTGCTATCTGGTGGTGAGATGTTCTAAGATCTTGAAAATGAGGTTGAGGATCTAGGTTCTGTCACTGACCTATTGAATTCTAAACCCTGGAGATAAAGAGTGGGTCTCCTCCTACCCTTGAGGAGCCAATAGTGTGGCCGGGGTGGAAGGACATGGTACAGTGTGGACACACACATAAGGACACTGCCACTTGTTCAAGAGGTAAGTCTGTAAATTTTTGCTTTTGTGTTATTTATTTTGGTATTTCCGTATCAGAATTAGGCTAGCTCTGGGACTATCAGGCTAGCTTTCCAGAATTGGAAAGCCTTAAAAAAAAAAAGTATTGCTTTTGACTGTGCTAGGTCTTCATTGCTGCTTGGACTTTTCTTTAGTTGTGGAGAGCGAGGGCTACTCTCTAGTTGCGGTGCGTGGGCCTTGCATTGCAGTGGCCTCCCTTGTGGAAACAGGCTGCAGGTGCCCTGGTTCCCGGGCTCTAGAGCGCAGGCTCAGTGGTTGTGGTGCATGAGCCCAGTTGCTCTGTGGCATGTGGGATCTTCCTGGATTAGGGATTAAACCACGTGGGCAGGCAAATTCTTCACCACTGAGCCACTAGGGAAAACCAAGCATTGTTTTTTATTTATTTATTTTTAAATGCCATGGATATTTTGTGTAAACTTAGAAATTATCTGTGTCTTGAGTACTGGTGGGAACTGTGGGTCTGACACCCTTCTTGGAGATAATTCATTGACAGTTATCTTCCCCTTCACCACATTTCTTCACTAATTGTTTATTTAGATTTTCTGCTTCTTCCCAAAGGAATTTTGATGCTTTGTATTTTCTTGAAATTCAGCTGCTTCATCAAGACTTCATAGTATTCTGTTGTCAGTGACTTTCCATCTGTTACATCCCTGTCTCACTCTTAATTTCATCTATCTTAACATCTTTCGTTTTTCTTTAATGGATTAACTACAGGATTATCAGTTTGACTTATTTTGCCCTCCCCAAAACAGCAAGCACTTTCTCTTTCTTTTTTGGACAGGCAGTGGGCAGAGAACTGTTCTGATGGGTCCTTCAAACACTGTCTTGAGGCCCCTCTGTGGGAGAAGTGGGCATTGTAGGTACACTATTTTCAGCCCTCATCTTATCTGAAGCCGAAACCTTTGGCTGTGAGATGAGTCAACTTCTCCTTCAGTTTCCCAATCAGGTCTTTATCATTCCTAAGATCCCATTTAGTTTCCACTGAGATGATGAGAGTGCTGGGTAGCGGGGTCACATTTAGGATACCACTTTGCACAGTTATTTGAAGATGATGCAGAACTTACAAGGGAAAAGCAAATGAAGAATATCCTCGCTTGCAGAAAGGATGGGATGTGAAATCTGTCATAATTTTCTCGTCCAGCTTCTTGTTCCATGAGCCCAGATTTACCATTTTCTCCAGCTACCAGACCATTAGCAGAACAGTTGTCATACAGACAATAGGGCTATATTCTCCAGGAAGTGCATAGGTGTATCACTGATCAGTAGGCAAGTTTTACCTATAGCTCCATCTTCCACCCCACACTCCTGATGGCCTGCATTAAAGCTACTTGCTGGGTGGCTCGTGGCTGTGGTTGGGTGCAGAGGCAAGAAGCGGTGTCAGAACCTCTTTCTACACTGTTGCAGAAAGCAGGACAATGTCATTTGGGGGAGATATTTCACCCTCAGCAGACTATAAGCTGAAATCTAGCTAAAGACCACACAAACCTAGCAAAAGAACTGCATGCTTGCAGCTCAATGGGATTCTATTTTTAATTGTAGGATAATTACTTTTCAATATTCTGATGTTTTTTGCCATACACCAACACGAATCCCTGAGAAAGGCAATCCCAAAGAATGCTCAAACTACCACACAATTGCACTCATCTCACACGCTAGTAAAGTAATGCTCAAAATTCTCCAAGCCAGTCTTCAGCAATACGTGAACCGTGAATTTCCAGATGTTCAAGCTGGTTTTAGAAAAGGCAGAGGAACCAGAGATCAAATTGCCAACATCCGCTGGATCATCGAAAAAGCAAGAGAGTTCCAGAAAAACATCTATTTCTGCTTTATTGACTACGCCAAAGCCTTCGACTGTGTGGCTCACAATAAACTGTGGAAAATTCTGAAAGAGATGGGAATACCAGACCACCTGACCTGCCTCTTGAGAAACCTGTATGCAGGTCAGGAAGCAACAGTTAGAACTGGACATGGAAAAACAGACTGGTTCCAAATAGGAAAAGGAGTGCGTCAAGGCTGTACATTGTCACCCTGCTTATTTAACTTATACGCAGAGTACATCATGAGAAACAGTGGGCTGGAAGAAGCACAAGCGGGAATCAACATTGCCGGGAGAAATATCATAACCTCAGATATGCAGATGACACCACCCTTATGGCAGAAAGTGAAGAAGAACTAAAAAGCCTCTTGATGAAAGTAAAAGAGGAGAGTGAAAAAGTTGGCTTAAAGCTCAACATTCAGAAAACTAAGATCATGGCATCTGGTCCCATCACCTCATGGGAAATAGATGGGGAGACAGTGGAAACAGTGTCAGACTTTATTTTTTTGGGCTCCAAAATCATTGCAGATGGTGATGGCAGCCGTGAAATTAAAAGACGCTTACTCCTTGGAAGGAAAGTTATGACCAACCTAGACAGCATATTAAAAAGCAGAGACATTACTTTGCCAACAAAGGTCCATCTAGTCAAGGCTACGGTTTTTCCAGTGGTCATGTATGGATGTGAGAGTTGGACTATAAAGAAAGCTGAGTGCCGAAAAATTGATACTTTTGAGCTATGGTGCTGGAGAAGACTCTTGAGAGTCCCTTGGACTGCAAGGAGATCCAACCAGTCCATCCTAAAGGAGATCAGTCCTGGGTGTTCATTGGAAGGACTGATGCTGGAGCTGAAACTCCAATACTTTGGCCACCTCATGCGAAGAGCTGACTCGTTGGAAAAGACCCTGATGCTGGGAGGGATTGGGGGCAGGAGGAGAAGGGGACGGCAGAGGATGAGATGGCTGGATGGCGTCACCGACTCGATGGACATGAGTTTGAATAAACTCCGGGAGTTTGTGATGGACAGGGAGGCCTGGCGTGCTGCGATTCATGGGATCATAGAGTCGGACACAACTGAATGACAGAACTGAGCTGAACTGAACATGAATCAGCCATAGGTATACACGTGTCCCCTCCCTCCTGTACCCCGCTCCCACCACCCTCCCCCTCCCATCTCTCTAGGTTGTCACAGATCCCCGGCTTTGAGTTCCTTGCGTCATATAGCAAACTCCCTCAGTGGGGATCCTTTAAGGCCAGAACATCTCCTTAGCCTGAAAGGGCCAGACTTACAACAATAGAATTTGAGAGAGATGGAATTGTGGAAGCTTATCTGGTCTATGGTGGTTTATCCAGTGTGATACAAAGTACTCCAAGTAATAAGGTGAGACTTGTATCTAGAGTGGTTTTCATGAAATGGGCTGTGGATGTGTGTGCACCCAAGATGGTGCCACAGGCTCCATTTTTGAAATGCAACTTGACTAACAGACCCACCAGGATGCATTTTTAAAAGAAGAATTCAGCAAAAGATGGTAGAAGGACTTAGAACTGTAGTCATAAGACAGGGAGTTGCATCCCACTTCTATAATATTGGGCTCCCCTTGTGGTTCAGCTCTTAAAGAATCCACCTGCAATGTGGGAGACCTGGGTTCAATCCCTGGGTTGGGAAGATCCCCTGGAGAAGGGAAAGGCTACCCACTCCAGTATTCTGGCCTGGAGAATTCCATGGACTGTATAGTCTATGGGGTTGCAAAGAGTCGGGCAGACTGAGTGACTTTCACTTTTTCTGTGATATCATGAATGAATCCTTAACTCTGAGTAAGTATTTCTTAACCTCTCTGACCCTTAGTTTCAATTTCTTTAAAATGAAAATGATATTGAGTACTCACTAAGATTCTTGCAAAGATATATATCAATAGTATTAAATGAAAAAAGAATTAATTCAAGAGTTAAAGTGCCTTGCAAACTATAAACATGAAAGTTGTTGAACATGAAAGTTGTTTATGCAATAAGCATTTGTTAAGGAATTATTGTGCACATAAACTGTATTAAGGGTTTCAGCAATCTACCAAGTATATTTTAAAATATCTCATACCGTTTTAGTCCACCAGTTGAGAAAGACTTTGCCTGAAATAACTATTATATATAGTATTTTTCCTTTATCCCATTGGCTGGATTTAACAGGTAGATCAGGATTTTTTAAGACATCAAGGAACATGAAGGTTTTCAAACAGTTGCTACTTGCTTTTATTAATAAAGAGAACTGTGCCAAGGGTGTATGCTTCAATGAGAAATAATGAGAGAAAATTGTTCACAAGCTTACTTGGTTAAGTGCAATTAAGCTAGCCTATAATTTTTGTATTAAACTGCTTGATAGTTGGGAACCAGTATTTGGAGCTACTCATTAAATAAATTACCTAGATTAAGGAGTTTTCCCTGATCACAAACAAAGGGAGCAAGGATGTCGTTAAAACCCATGATCTCTTAAAGAATAATGCGAGGCTGGTGAACAGGTAGCCCTAGACTATGGCTGCATGGCCCACGGAAACTGTTGATCAGGCCTGATAGCGCCTCAGAAGAAGGAATTACTGGGAGGCTTGGAACCTGGGTGCTCATGCCGCTTTAAATGTGTGTGACCTTTGGCCAGTGCGTTGACTCCCTGAACCCAGTTTCCCTTTTTCTCTAAAGAGGAGTAATAACATCCATGTGGACTATTGCATGGGGATGTGGCAGTGATCTGACTCAAGATGCAAATTACAGGAAAAACTGATTTAGAGAGTCTTGGCAAGCTCTGCTCAAATGCCAGCGTAGATAGAATCACCTGATGATTCTGTTCAAGTGCTGACTCATTCAGGAGGGTCTACAGTGTGGTCCTGATTCTGTGGTTCTGACGAACTCCCAAGTGATGCTGCTGCTGCTGCTGGCCTATTACAGATCACACTTCGAGTACAGAGAGCTTCAAGAATAAAGACAATTTTAGACCATTATTGGAGAAGGAAATGGCAACCCACTGCAGTGTCCTTGCCTGGAAAATTCCATGGACAGAGAAGTCTGGTGGACTACAGTCCATGGGGTCCCAAAGAGTCGGACACGACTGAGCAACTAATTAGACCATTATACCGCACGTTCCAGGAATAAAGATTCGCTTCAGTATAGGTTTGGGCCAGCTGCTCAGCAACATTATGGAAGTACTGGTTACCTTCTGCTTTTTCCTGTGCTCTGTAATGTCAGCTTTCACTTTGAGGCTGGCTGTCCTTGTGGTACGTGCGTGTGGTGCGTGTGTGCTAAGTCACTTCAGTCGTGTCCGACTCTGTGTGACCCTATGGACTGTAGCCTGCCAGGCTCCTCTGTCCTTGGACTTCCCCACCAAGAATACTGGAGTGGGTTGCCATGCCTTCTTCCCGGGGATCTTCCCAACCTAGGGATCAAACCTGCGTCTATGTTTCCTGCATTAGCAGGCAGTTTCTTTACCACTAGCGCCACCTCCTTGTGGTACTTAGGCGACTGCCTGCAGCTCCTGGGGCTTCAGTTCAGACATCCTTGGTTGTGGCCGGCAGAAAACTGGCAGTGTTGTCAGCCAGAGTCTTAAGGCTCATTTCAATTGTACAGATGAAATAAACTGATTGGTTTAACCCAGGTCATAGGCTCCACTTGTGGGGATGGAAGTGGGGTGAAATTCCCAGAACCAAATGGAAATCAGGGCTACAGGAGGGAGAAAACAGATGTTGGGGTTGGGGGCAGCTAAAGAATGTCCTTTTTTAGAGTGTTTATCAAATCTATTTTAACAAATATGATCTATTAATATGAATATCATAATAGTAGTATGCACACATCCCCATCTGATTTAGGAATCTTCTTTGAGTCAAGAAATACCAATTTTTGTTAATATCAAATATATTTTGGAGACCACAACACTCTTAGAGATTCCCAAGACATTTTTATTTATTGATAAGTTTAATGTTGTTTGGGTCAATAGGAGTCACTAACAAGGGTTGGAGTGAATAATCTCTTTCTGAAGAGGTCAGAAAATCCACAGCACAGGGAAACACTTTTAAGGTGTTTTGAACTTTGGTTCTTAAATATAATCATAAATTTAAGTCTGCTATCTGGCTGGACTTGGAGGGGAACCAGGGAAATATGGAAAAAACTGTTGTAGCAAATGACAATACCGAGAGAGTTACCGAGGATGGGCTGCCCTCCCCAGGACAGAAGGAGTGGCTTGTTAATTAAGACAAAACAGAAATTAAGTTTTGTGAGAGTTATTCAGTTAGTGACAGTGAACTTCTTGCTAATCTTGCTGTTCCTATGCCCCAAACTTTCACAACATCATTCTTTTACCACGTGCCTGTCACCCAACCAGCAGACACTATTTGTGTTGGGTCTAGAATTTACCATGAAAAAGATGCCGGGCCTGAGATGAAGTTCTCATTAGGAAATTTCTCTCCATAGATGGACTTGCCCCAGTGCCATGATGGCAGTGATGTCACCATGCTGTCAAATAAACTCAAGATGAATTCTGAGAAAGCAAGAATCCTGACCAGATTGTTTCTCCGCAGTGCTCAGAGCAATGAGGTTTACTGCAGGCTTTGGACTTTGTAGACACATAACTCAGTTGGGACCTAGGAGTTGAATGTTTAGGGCAATGTTTGTGCACATGACAGGGTTGGCCATGGCTGGGTGTAGATGTGGCACAAACTGCATGAAGCTGCAGATCTGGGTGTTGGCCCCTGCAAAACCTAGTTATCTTTTAGGTAGTATGTCATTCATAATTTAACCTTACCCAAAGAGGTTTATCGAAATGGAGGGTAATCTTGGGAACCCATAACTTGCAGTTGGTGTCAGAAATGGGGGTTGTCTTGTAGGCTTTACAGTTGGTATCAGAAGTGTGATTCCCTATGTTGGCTTTAAAAAAATCACAATGTAAGAGTTGTAAATTAAGTCTTATCTGGGGGCAAAATGAGAACTGTAGCCTGGAATACAGCACCTCAGAGAGCTCTGAGAAACTGCTCCAAAAGGCCAAGGGGGAAGGTGAGCATATATGTAATTTTGGTGAAGGGGAATACATTCAATCAAACACACATTTTTTTGCAGAAGCTTTCTGCTAGTCACGAGGAACAGTTATCACTATGAGGGATTTAGTGCTTTTTGAGATATGAGGAGATACAAGAATTGGGCTCATAAAATCTCCTGAAATTAACTATCTGAAGACCTGCTCTGCCAGTCTGTGCCCCCACTCCCCAGCATAGAGTGCCTCATTTCTGCTCTCCACCCTGAAATCCTTTCAGAGCGTGTTGAAAATCAGCAGCTGCAGCAGCATATGATTTAATCCTTGTAGAGGTAGATGGCAAATGACAATGACAGGTGCCAATTCGTAGCTGACACCTAGAATGAGGCTCACTCCCTGAAATGTGTGGTTTGGGAAAAGAAAAGATGAGAGGCCTGGGATGAGTCTTTGATTCCTGCATGGCTTCCTGTTCACCCACTGTTTGGAACTGCGCTTGTGTTACAGGAAGGGGGACGCCTTCTAGGGTCCAAGAGTGGGCTCTTGTCTAATGTTCTGAAATGAATTATCTGAGGAAACACAGATTACTGATAAGCAAAAGACTGTATGGGGAAGTGGAGGAGCAGTGTAAAGGGAACCCAGGAGGATTGCTCTGCCACGTGGCTCCCAGGCTCAGGTCTTATGGTAATGAGGTTAGTTTCCAGGTTGTCTCTGGCCAGTCAGCTCGCTTGGCCCCTAGCGATTCAGGGTCCTTTCTGGTGGTAGGTGCATCTCTGAGCCAAGATGGGTCCCAGCGTGAGGCTTTTGGGGAGACTGGCAGGACAAATCATCTCCTTTCTCCTCTTTTGGCCCTCCTGAATTCTCCCAGTTAGTTTTCATGGCAGCACCACAAAAACTTTTTTACTGGGACTTCCTGTGGTGAGACAGCTCAGGCAAGCAGTTCTCATCTTGCCTGGCCAAGGTGGGTGGTTTTTGGTTAGCGGTTCCCTAATGGTTGTGCTGGAATCAATTACTCGTTGTAAAAGTTACCAGCAGAATCTAGAGATGAATCCATCTCCCCAGGAGTTAGCTCACCTGATACATGAGGAAATATAAACAATAAGAAATATATAATATAAATATATAATGCCTTGGCTATTAGTGTTCACAAGAGCTAAAATGAAAATAGAGAGTGTTGGGGCAGATTCTGACTGTGAGCCCAGCTTAGATATCAGCCAGTCTGAGCTGTAACTGCCAGCCTCAGGGCTGCTCCCAAAGGGAGAATTATGTGGGGGCAACAGGTAGGACTTCTAGGACCTCTGGTCTAGGTGGGGAAAGGGCAAAACTAAGGAACTAGTGAAACCACAGGGTATGATGTGAAAGAGTTGTTTCCTTTTTGCATTGATGTTTTCAGCTTCCCGAGGAACCTTTTCTAAAATGTGTTGCGAGTGACTAACTTAGAGGTCGTGTCTTTGGTTTTGGATGCTGCAGAGTACAAGAGCGTGTTTGGGTTAATACAGAACCCAGCTCACTATTGAACAATTGCAGATGGCTATAGGTGATCTAGACACACAGCAAGTTGTTTGCAAAAGGACAGCTAGCCTGATGGACTGGATAAAAGCAGCTCCAAAGTGAATCTGTCCTGAGGAGGAAAAACTGCCCAACGCTCCCTTTAAATGTGAAATGGAACATCTCAGATGAAACAGCTGAGATCCTTAGTACGCAAGTCATGCTGGGATTATTGGGCTATTCATCCACTGTGTATACCCCTTACCCAAGGCATAGTCAATGCTGTGATTAAAGGCACCCTTTGGCATGGGCACCCCATGTAACATTGCTGCTTTGATACTGAGCAACAGTTTGAGAAGCCTTGTCAGATATGTTGTCTCAGATTCCCTGACAGATTTTTTACAGATGTTAAGAAATTATAGTGATTCATAAGAAAATGGGAAAAGACAAGGGGAACAGTCAAGGGAATTGACCCCACTGAGTGCTTGTTGAGAAATGGGATGAGTAAAGCAGACATTAATAAGTTGAAACAAATGTCTTAATGCAGCACTATTGGAGGTTGTATGGACCAGTGGAAGCCCCCTGGTGATTCCTACTGTTTAAAGGGTCCTGAACAAATCTCTATTTAACCCTACATGGAAGAATTTGAAAAGCTGAGAGGCAAAGATGACAATGAGAAACCTGACCAGAAATCACCTTGGATAGTAGGCTGGCATATTAATCAGGGTGGAAACTGATAGAGGGGGCCAGGATCTTTTGGCTCAACCCCCCACCTGGGGACCCAAAGCCATATGCACAAGTATGAGTAAATGGCCAGTGGGGTTGAAGGAGGAGAGGATACTTGGGGTTTCTTGACATGGAATTCCAATGTACCGTGATTCCAAAATCTGTTGGGAAGTTCCTTATAAGATGTACAGTTAGATTGGGAGGACATGAAGATGCAATGGTTAATGTGATTAGTGAGAGTCTGGATTAAAATTGGCATGTGAAGTGGTTATTTAATGTGAAAGGATTGCATTTCCTTTACCTGAACATGACTTCTATGGGTGGACAGTTTAGGTAAAAATAAATGATAAATAAAGAGAAGGGGAAATGGTAGTTCAAGATAAAGAGATGAATAAATGGGTTATACCATGAGAGAACTCCCATATTTACTTTGGTGACCTGAAAGAGCCTCAGAGCAAGAGAATATTATCTCTAAGCTCACCTGTACCAGCTCCCAGAATAGTGAAGCTATGTATTTGCCAAGACCACCGCTGCTTTTGGAACCTCACAGAATTGAATGGAAGTATGTAAACCCAAGTGGCATCACTCTTGGAGACATTTTGGTTGTACAGTATGATGATAAACTAGACTGGAGGTTAATAAATGATCAGAATGGTACCATGCCCCTAATCAAACATCTTGGGAGGTTGAGTTAAATCCTCTTCAGGATATAAATGGAAAATGACTGATCTGAAGAACTGGCTGTAGCTAACCATTAGACAATTGATATGCTAAATAGTTTTGTATTAATACAAGTTTATCATGATGTGCAAATAACAGTAGATCAAGGGGTGAAACAAGTAATAAGTTTAGTAGAAATACATGAAAATGTATGTAATGATTTTATAGGATGGATTAATTTTTAAAATATATACCTACACTAGTTCCTCCAAATGTTAGGTATGTTCATACTGATCCTATTGCCATATTTGTCATAAATGCTTTACTAAACATAGATGTTCAGACAGTTATGCTCATTTCACTTAAGAGAGCCTTGGCCAAATGTCAGGGGGTAGACTGTGTATTTAACTCACCTAAGGGTAGGTCTGCTTTTGCCCCCATCTTCTGGGAGGTGCTCTCTAGAAAAAGTGTCTTTGTTTACCTGGGTGCAGAGAGGGAAATGGCAACCCACTCCAGTATTCTTGCCTGGGAAATACCCTGGACAGAGGAACCTGGTGGGCTACAGTCCATGGGGTCACAAGGAGCCAGACACGACTGAGCACATACCAGGTTGGGCATAAACAGTCTAACAGTGTGATTTATGATGTGGGCTTTGGGCTACACGATATCTGCTCTACCCCTGGAGGGGTCTACACTCCTGTGTGCAGTCAACCATGTCTCCACACTAAAAACTCTGAATATCAAGGCTTGGATGAACTTCCCTGGCTGGCCGAATTCCCTGTGTGTTGTCACAAATCATTGCCAGGAAAGTTGAAACTGTTCATGACTCCTTGGTGACAGGACAACTGAAAGCTCCATGTTTAGAAACCGCCTGAAGCCCCCTGTATCTCTTCCTTTGGCTAATTTTAATCTGTATCCTTTGTTCTTTCACTGCAGTAAACAATAACCACAATTATTATGGCTCTTAGTACATTCTTCTAGTGAGTTATTGAGCCCGAGTGTGGTCTTAGAAACCTCTCAACCCTGCAGTCGATGTCAGAAGTAGGGACATTCCTGGGGACTGTGCCCCCTAACCTCACAGGTGGATTTTAAAATTTTATTCTTGTACCCAGCAACACCATCCACTTTCAAATATGTCTCTGCTAGACACGTTATCCTTTAAATAGTTCCTTGGATGCCATTACGACTATGGTATAATATGTAGTAAAGCACCTTATGATGTTAATACAGATGTATGTGTGAATTAAAAAGTGACTCTAAATGCTTAGTAACCAATTTACTTCACATTAATAATTCAGCTATTTTTATTTGTTTCTAAACAAAAAGCAAAGAGGACCCAGTCCGCAGAGTAATTGTAATAGCATGCACAATTTTTATTAAACCAAAATAAAATCTTAAGTTCTTGGCTTATGAAAGTCATTCAGAGTCATTTCTTTTTTTCCTATCACGTTTCTTCTTTTGAAATTTTCTCTCAAACTGAGAGAAACCGACACACCCTTTCATCCTACGTCTCATCCTGGGCAAAAAGAGAAGACATTACTCGGTGTCCTGAAATGCTAGTCATTTTAACTGGAAATCTAACCCACCCCTAACTGGAATACTATTTATTCTATTCCACCTGTTTCAAATAAGTGCAGCAAAGTGATCAGAGCTAAACTAAAAAGAAAGAAAATGGCAGGGCGTGCTACACAAACAATTTTAGACATTTTCACACTTGACAGTGTTGGATATTTGTGCTTCACCAAGCACTTTATAAGGCAACGTTCTTGGCTCCCATTTGGTAGCTGGCAAAAACCAAAACAAAATGAAGCAACCCTGCCACCCCCTTCTCCCCACAATGCAACAAAACGAGTGGCAGGGCAATAATAAGAACTTATTCAGAGTCACGGAGGAAATCACAAGGAGCACCAGGTTCAGAGCCAGTCCCCTGGGCAGTGCTTTTCTCTCTTCCGTTTTTGCTGTCTTGACATTGGATTTTAGTTGTGGTTATTTAACTTACCAGCTGATCATGTATTCAGCTTCCTCAGAATGTCATGGGCAGTTTGTTACAGATTCAGTGCTCTCTCTCTTAACTCTCCTTTTATTGGTTTCCCTCTGTCAGCACTAGAAAGAGGATAAAATCATCTGCTGATGGTTTGTGAGCAAAAGGATTGTTTAAGAAGAATTTGAAAAATGATAGATAAGTTTGAGAAACATTTCTATTTCAAAAGACAGTGTTTTCAAACTTGTTGATTCCCAGTTTTTACCTAAGTGGTATTACAATAAAATAATTTTTAATATAAAAGTGTCTGACTCTTTGCGACCCCATGAACTGTAGCCTGCCAGTTTCCTCTGTCCATGGGATTCTCCAGGCAAGAATACTGGTGTGGGTAGCCATTCCCTTCTCCAGGGAATCTTCCTGACCCAGGGATTGAACCTGGGTCTCCTGCATTGCAGGAGGATTCTTTACTGTCTGAGCCACAAGGGAAGCCCTATAAAAGTTATGTAATAAATATGAAATAAGTATATACTAAAATAAATTTAAAATGCACACAGTTAATTTTTTAACACTTACAACACTTACAGAAATATGGAAGGAATAGATAGCTCAAATTAGATACCCCTCAAAAAAGTTTTTCCAAAAATGAAATTTAGAATATAGTCTTGACATTCATGTGGTTGGTGATTTTTTTTTTTTTTTTGGAAAGGAATCCCCTTTGTGAAATAACTGTGAGTACTACAGCTGTAATGTTTGTATATCTGGTGAGCATTTACTACTGGGTGCTGTGTGATGACTCAGTTTTCTCCTTTTCTCTAGTGACACTCTAAACAAATATTATTTGCATGTTTGTTCTTCTTGGGGTACAAAGTGGTATGCCCGATGTCCAAATCCCCGAGCGGGAAGAGAGAAGGCTTCCAAGACAATGCAACTCGCAAAAAAGGGAAGTTTATTGCTGACTCGAGTCAGGGCTTACTGCTGCAACCAACGCAGTGGTGCAGGGTCAGAAAGCGCTGAGCCCAAGCTGTTACACAAATTTATAGGGTGAGCATAAGCAGTTGGTAGCTGGCTTAAGCGGATTGGTTACATGTTTGCAAAGTAATCTTATTGGCTCAAACCTTCGCAGGCTTTTTTCAAACTTGGGCGTTTGAGGGCTTTTCAGCTTTCCCCTGATAGGTTCCCTTTTTCTTACTGGGCGCATATTGATTGGCTGGCTCCAGGTGGCCTGATGGGGGTAGGGAATCTTACCATTTCGGAGGAAATCTAAACTTAGGTCCGGGCCGCCTGTCATGGTGTTAGCCCTGGCAGCCTCACACAAAGCACATTATATGCTTCCCAAGGGCACCTCAATTCTTTTCACATTAGTTCATGAATATCAGGAAGAATTTACTCAATGCCAGTGAGATTCCAAAGTCTCCTGACTATACTTGATAAGTTGTTTGTTCACATGATCTAGAATTTACCTGAGTTAATTTCTTTTAATAATCATCAGAATGCAAACACAGAAAGTAAAACTCTTAGAGGTAAGCCAGGGAGAGCAAGGATGATGCCAGTTGGTCTCCAGAATCCATGAACCTGGCTTGAGAACCACTCTTAAAGATGAATGTGCATTTTGACTCAATAATACGTCATCTACTGATAGTTCTCATCATGAGATAATTTAAATATTTCACTGAGTTGTTATAAGAATTAATTAAATAGCACAGTGAAAATATTTGTGTATTATAAAGTATTATAAGTATGTGATGATTTTTTCTGCTTCTCTCAATGTGTTCCCTAGAGTGATGCAGATTCTTAGAGATTAAGAGGCATATTTTTTTTTGGGGGGGGAAGGGGTTCACAATTTGTGGAACCCTGGGCTCTACTCATAAGCTATGTCCTTCTATGGGGTGGGAGGGATTACAGCCCTTAAGTGATGAGGCCCTGAGCAGAGTGGTGATGGCAGGGACCAAGGGCAGGCTTCTCCAGGCCCCCTGAGAGCACCAGTACCTGCTGCACGGCCCTGTCTGGATGCCAAAAGGATGCTGGTAAAGATGGGAGACTGAGTGTGAAGGTCTGATTCCTTCCTCAATTTTCTGTACCCATGTCAACTCCCAGTTCCACTGAGGTACAAGGAGCCCCAATAATGATCCCTGTTGGGCATCTTGCCTGCCCTGAGCCACTGGGCCTCAGAGATTTGATTTGATTTAGGAAAATAAAAATATGTGACACTTTTTGCATTCGAACATTGCATCCCAAACTCATAGTGGTTGCAATTATTTATTAACTTTATTTTTTGTTTGCTTATAAAGATTAAAAAAACTGTTAAATTTGGAAAGTAGAGAAAAACATAAAGACAAAATAAAATTGCCTATAAACTAACCACTTGGAGATATCCCGTCTTTAATATTTTTTAGTGATTGTACTGTGTGTATTTAATACATATATAGTCACTTAGTGAGGTTGTACTATGAATAGTCTCTATCCTATTTCATATTTAGCAAATGTATTTCCTTATATCATATAAATTCTTCATAAAAACCATTTAAATTCTACATGATATTCTTTCTTTCTTTGGCTGCACTGGGTCTCAGTTGTAGCATGTGGGCTCTAGTTCCCTGATCAGGGATTGAACCTGGGCCCCCAGCATTGGGACCTCAGAGTCTTAGCCACTGGACCTCCTGGGAAGTCCCTGATGCATGATATTCTATTTTATGGAAATGCTTTAGATGATTTAACTGATTCTTTGTTTTTTGAAAGTTAGATTGCTTCTAGTTTTTTGCTCTGTTAAACACTATTGTAATGACTATCCTCATATAAATTTGTGTTCCCATCTTATTTCCTCAGACCTCGAAGCGATTCTCTCTTAAATTATTTCCAATGCAGTATTTCCTTTTATTTTTTAGAACCTTGTCTTGCGTTTGCTTAAATACACTCTAAATCCAAAAATATTTCTTCAGAGAACCTTCATTACTTCACAACATTTTCTCCTCATAGTCATTCCTGAAGACCTTTGAGATGGCAGAGGACTGTCCACGAGGCAAATTAGCAAGATTAGGGCAACTCCAATTCAGCACTTAAAGAATTTCCTTTATTCATCCAAAATTAAACTTACGTTTATTATTTTTGTGATGTTTCCACATCTGACCATTCCGAACTCTAGCTGAAATCACAGGATCTACTGTTTTGCACAAAACTGCCTTCAGCAAAATTATAGAAAAGTAGGAAGCTATGACTCTGGAAGTAATAGCAAGATAGTACTTCATCGTCATGTGCTAACCAGTTGTTGCTTTTCACTCTTTCCTGGAGTTGTGCGTGCGTGTGTGTGTGCATGCATGTGTATGTGAGCACACATCTGTGTTTTATGTGCATGTGTGTTTGTGTGCCCTGGTAGAGAGGAGTTTCCTGTATGTGTTTTAGTTACCCAGAGTCCCAAACTGTCTGAGGCAGTACCAGACAGTCTGATGCTGGGTATCTGAAAGCGTAATGGATCCTCAATACAGAGCCAGTGTGGATATGCCCTACCCTAAAACTCTATCCTCTTCTGATGCTCCATTCTTAGTGCTGAATTTATGACTTTCCTAAGAGTTGCAAGTTCAATTCACAACGAAATAGAAGATACAGCTCAAGGGTATTATGACCATAACAAAAGAAAGCTGCCCTCCCTCCCTGCCCTGGGGCTGCTCTGCTGTGACAGAAATAGTGGCTTGTAAAGGACGATTGTGCGTGGAAGATGTGTTTGTCCACCCTTGTCAGGCTCAGCCCACTTCAGCCCAAGCCCAGCTTCCCCGTGGTTCCAGCCAATGGTGCATTCTCTTGGCTTCTGATGGAAAGTTAGCAGGCACTTTGGTTTTAGGAATCAGATCAAGAGTGATTCTCTTTGAAGTTCTCACAAAACCGGCAAGAATTTCACACCATTTTGAGTGCTGCAGGTGAAGAATTTAACAGCTGGTGGGAGTGCAAATTAGAGCCAATTATAATTTGATTGACCTGCCTTGACAATAAAACTGTCTTCCCTAATTTAAAACGCCTAGCAGGATCCTCTCAGCACTGGAAAGGTGGTGGTTTCAAACGACGATGAGCAGCTCAAACTAGGAAATTCTTTAACAACGCTGTGACAGTAATAAAGATTTATTTATATAGCCCAGTTTTTTCCTCTTGGTTGGAAATGACTGTGCAGACTTGAGGGACAGGACGTTATGTATAGAGATGAAAAGGGACTGGGCTTGGCAGAAACGCCTCTTGAAGATGGTGACAGCTGAAGTAGAAAACACATGAAAATTTTGGAAAGTAGTGAAGAAAGGGGGGGGGTGTCTGGGTTCCTAAGTGTGATGCCAGTTGTCATAATATTTTTGAAGAAGTCAAATGTAGAATTGGAAAGCATATTCTCTGAAACTGCTTAAAGTGGCATAATGAGAAATCCTGTTTTCTTCCTGTGCTTGATTTTGGAGGCTAATTTATTGTCACCTTATTCAAACAGGTCAAAGGAGGCTTTGAACTCCGGCTCAGACGCAACCTGCTCATTCTCTTCCAGCTCTGATTTATTTAACTAGTTAAGCTTTATAAGGAAAGAAATGGGTCGCTCTGTGTTTTTAATTTGCCTCGAGTCAGGCCTCGGGATCATTTTTGTTGACCTTCCATCCTGATGTCTGTGATCTCATGCCCCGGCCTCCCATCTTGGAAGCCAGTGCTCACCACCAAGCAGAGATTAAATGATCTGCTTTCCAGCCCCATCTCTGCCACAGAAGGCTTACTCGATCTGGGCACATCATCCAGTAGTCATGTACGGATGTGAGAGCTCGATTGTTAAGAAGGCTGAACACTGAACAACTGATGATTTCCAATTGCGGTACTGGAGAAAACTCTTGGGAGTGCCTTGGACAGCATGGAGATCAAACCAATCAACCCTAAAGGAGATCAAGCCTGGATAGTCACTGGAAGGACTGATGCTGAACCTGAAGCTCCAGTACTTTGGCCACCTGATTCAAAGAGCTGACTCACTGGAAAAGACCCTGATGCTGGGAAAGATTGAGGGTAGGAGGAGAAGGGGGCGATAGAGGATGAGATGGTTGGATGACATCACTGCCTCAGTGAATGTGAGTTTGAATAAACTCTGGGAGCTGGTGGAGGACAGGGAACCCTGGCGTGCTGCAGTCCATGGGATCGCAAAGAGTCCGACACGACTTAGCGACCAACCAACAGCAACAAGAGCACAACATCCCCCTTTCGGTCTTGGGTCTTTATCTGCAAAGTGGAAATAGTAAAACCTCCCTCATGGAGTATTGTGGGGATTGTTGAGATATGACAAAGGTTTTCTCCCTGACCAAACCCTGGCCAGGCTCCTCTGTGCCCTCTTCCTGACTAGATTGGACCTTGGCTTATAAAAACTTGAACAAACACCAACATCATTTCTAACAACTGGTCCCTAGGCTGACACTAGCTTCCATGAAGGTATCTGCCTGAGAAAACTCAAGACTCCCCAAAGAATCTACTGTTTGTTCAGCCAACATCTGAAGACAGGGCCCCTGTCCCCCAACCTCTGTGGGAAAAGTAGGAGCCTGACTTTGATAAGCACCAGTGAACAAACCCAGATGGGTTCAGACCAAACCCTTCTTCCTGCTTTTTGTACTTTTCATTTCCCTGACCCTGCTGAGGCCCTGCTCACCCCCTCACTCCTCCCTGATTCTCCCTTGAAAACACCCAGTCACTTTTGTACAAGTCAGTTAAGTTGAGTTAAGTTCAGTTCACCCTGGATTCTTGTCCTAGTTGCAACAGTATGAAAACGTGCGCTAGTTGATCAGCCGTGTCCAACTCTATGCAGCCCATGTCTGTAGCCTGCCAGGCTCCTCCACGGGATTCTCCAGGCAAGAATACTGGAGTGGATGGCCATTTCCTTCTCCAAGGTATCTTCTTGACCCAGTGATTGAACCTGCCATTTCCTGCATTGGCAGGCAGATTCTTTACCACTGAGTCACCTGGGAAGCCACAGTATCAGTTTGGCTACAATCCGAATTTTACTGCTTTCAGTTTTCTGAAAGTTTTCAAAGGGAACAGAAGCCTGAGTTCCAGACAATAAACTTAACATACAAACTTCTGGCATATCATGTGGTAAGCTGTATATCGAATATAACCAGGTTTTGTCTTAACGGCCATGAACTGTCAGGAAGCTTCTATTTAAGGGGGGCAATTGAAGTGCATAGGCTTTGCGACAGTGAGCTCTCTCCTCTTTTAAGGTTAATTCTGGGTGAGGATTGGGGTTTCTGAATGTTTAGTCTTTATAAAATGAGACCTTTCTTCTCTTATTATTAATGTGGCTTCCAGGATCACTTCCTACTAGAAAAAAATTACTACTAATAAAGATCTATGTGGTGATGATTGTTTGTATCCTTGTACACATCCATGAAACTGAAATTTCTTGTGGGCAACACATCTGGTTGAAAAAAAATTACCTAAAGGAATATTAAATGGCAGGCAAGGATCCCAGTAACCAGGTCCTGGAGTGTAGCCAACCCCCAAGCAATGAAATGATGATTTCTGCAAGCAGGCTTGAGTGCGCTGGATCTGGGCAGATGATGAAGGGGAGCAGGATGCTCCAGCAGCTGCTGTCTGGTGAACTGAGACGGGGCATGCACAAGGTGGGCAGACAGATGCTGTAATGACCCACTAAAGAATAACCGCGTGCAACACAACATAGCTGTGAGACGTGGGGAAACAAAGGCAGCAGATGGACAAAAACCTGGCTCACAGCAAGCAGGGAGAGGCAGCTCGTTTATAGCAAAAAGCCCTGAGTGGCCCAGGGAGGGACAGGAGTCCAGACCCACACCAAGCCTGTAAGCGGCAACAGGCCCTGTAAGCAGCATTCATCCTTTTCAAATATTTGTGGACTGCTGGCTATGTACTCCACGCTGGGCCAGGTGCTCGGCGAGCACAGGGGTGAAGGCAGCTTTACTGACTTCAAGGAGTTGAGAGACCAGTGGACATGCCGTGGATTTCCATTTATATGATTGTTGTTGTTGTTCAGTTGCCGAGTCGTGTCCCATTCTTTGTGACCACGTGGACTGCAGCACACCAGGCTTCCATTTGGGAATTAAGTTCCTGATATCACTGGCATTGAACATTCTTCAAAATCTGGCTCTTCTCTCCCTAGATCTTGTATGGCATAACTGCAAAACCAAAGGAGAGGGACGTTTAGAGGAGTGTGTGCGCTAAGTCATTTCAGTTGTGTCCAACTCTTTGCGACTGTATGGACCATAGCCTGCCAGGCTCCTCTGTCTATTGGATTCTCTAGGCATGAATACTGGATTGGGTTGCCATGCCCTCCTCCAGGGGATCTTCCTGACCCAGGGATAGAACATGCGTCTCATGTTTCCTACATTGGCAGGCGTGTTCTTTACCACTAGCGCCACCTAGGAATAGAGGTTGCTAAGAAGAGCTGATGAGTCACGTCTTCAGCATCTCTGTGCTGAGATTGTCCAACAGCTTAGGGTGAGTGAGACTTCTTCTTCAGTTTACAGGCACCCCGCACAGGGCCACCTCCTATTGATATATTGTAGGGAGGATGACCAGTCCTTATCTGAATTTTAGCTTTATTCAAAAGATATCTGTGCAAGAAAGGACATTGTGGTTTTCAAATAGAAAGAGCAGTCCCATTCTGTGCATCTGTACACACACACCCACACCCACACACACACCCACACACACAGATGCATCCTGGATTACATGTTGTATACTTCGGTTCTTGGGTGAACGTTCTTCATTTCCATCAGCATTGTCATCACCACTGGGTTGGCAACTAAAAGTAGCTAAAAAGTCCCTCCCTGGCAGTTGAGTACTTTTAATTATCTGCACAGAAGTTATTTTCCATTGTTTGTAATGGGAATGAAATGCAATGTGACTTCTGCTTAAATATGGATAAATTTTTGTGGACTCTAGTTAGAATAGTTTGCAAGGGGTTATGCTATGAAATTGTTGCTCCCCTCCCCGTCGTGTTTTTCCACACTAGAATAGGCTGACATGGCTTGAAAGAGTTTGGCCTTAGCCTGCAGAGAAGGGAGCAGAGACGGCAGCCTATGAATCAATTATTAAAATAGCTGCACATTGGCATCTTCTCGTTTGGCACATTTAGTCCTCACTCTATCACCACATCATGACCAGTTTGATCATCCCCAGAAAATGCAAATTAAAGGATGTAGATTCTCCAAGGCATACACATAGAGCTTTATAGCCACATCTTAGGACACATACCACTGGTCTGCATTTCCATAATGTCTGCCTGGAGCTGTTGTCTGTGTAAAAACAAGAGAGAAACTTATAATCAAGAATAGTTCTAATTATGAACAACTTAAATACAAGCTAACAGAATGTGCCTAGTATCTTCATCTTAAACAAAATAGGACAGAGACAACCAAAGTGATTTATGAATTTGCCCTTGTCACATAAGAATCAGTCTGACAATATCAAATGCTGGATATAGAGCATCAGAAAATCTTGTATGTTGTAGGTAGGAATGTACAATCAGTTTGGAGAACAATTGGGAAATACCTAAAGAAAGCTGAGGTCTTCCCTGGAGGCTCAGTGGTAAAGAACCTGCCTGCCAATGCGGGAGACACAAGAAACTCAGGTTTGACCCCTGCATTAGGACGACCCCCTGGAGAAGGAAATGGCAACCCACTCCAGTATTCTTGCCTGGGAAATCCCACGGACAGAGGAGCCTCGTGGGCTACAGTCCATGGGGTCACAAAGAGTAGGACATGACTTAGGGACTAAACAAAAACAACAAAGAAAGCTGAAGATATGTATACCTTATACATTAAAAAATTCATTCCTGGATGTGTGTTATGCGTTTTTAGTATATAACTACACAAATATAAGTGAATTTGCACAGCTATCACCACAATTCAAGTTTAAACATTTCCGTTACTCCAAAGGTTCTCTACTAGATGTTTGCAGTCAATATCTGCTTCTACCCTGCCCCAAGCCCATGAAATCATTGATCTTTCTATTAGTATAGTTTTGCCTTTTCTAGATAATATATGTAAATGGAATTATGTAATATATTGTTTTTTTCCCTCCCTGTCTGGCTTCTTTTAATTAGCACACTGTTTTTGAGGACTATTCATGTTGCATATTATCAGTAGTTTATTGCTCCTTTTAACTGCTAAGCAGTATTACATTGTATGGATAACCATATTTTGTAAATCCATTTGCCAGTTGACTGCAGTTTGGATGTTTTTTTTTTTTCCTCCTAGTTTCTGGCTGTTATGAATAACTCTAGTATAAACAACCTTTGTGTAGACATGTTTTCATTTTTCTTTGGTGGATACTTTGGGGTAAAATTGCTGAGTTATATAGTAAGTGGATCTTTAACTTTTTAATGAGCTACCAAACTGTTTCTCAAAGATACTGCCCCATTTTATATTCCCACCAGCAGTGTATGCAGTTTCCAGCTTCTCCAATTCCTTATCAACACTTAATACTGTCAGTCTCTCTGATTTTAGCCATTCTTATAGTGATTTTATAGAGGTATCTCAGTGTGTTTTTAATTTGCACTTTCTTAATGACATGATTTTGAGCATTTTTTATGTGTTTATTTCCATTTTTGTACAGTTTTGGAGAAGTATCTTTGCAAGCCCTTAGGATCTCCTCCACACACGTGTAGTTTCCCTGTCGGCCAGGAATGTGAGGAGGAGAGATTGTCTTAGTCCTTTTATGATGCTCTCAATTGTGCTCGCTCCGGCATCACATATACTATGATGCTCTCAATTCCAGTGTCTCCCTATTACACTGTTGGCTGGTTGGCTGCTCACCTTAAATTGGGAAACACAATGTTGGTCTAAAAAAGCTGCAGGTTTTTATAGTCTATCGCAAATGAAATCTGCCATTTTTGGCTGTGACTGTTCCTGGTGTTTGCCGCCCCCTGTTCCTCCATCTCTGCCCCAAGGCCAGTCAATCGCCTTTGACAGCAAAGTTGTTTTTTCCTTACAGCTTGCCCAAGTTGGTACGGCTATACTTCTGGCCAGCTGAGCTGGGGGAGTCAAGTATAGGAGCAGCCCCAGAGAAAGGATATAGATTCTCACCATTCTTACCCAAAGCTCTTTCATTTTTGTGTTTCAGAGTAAACGTTTCTTAATTTTCTGCCTTTGGTAGGTGTCTACATGCTGAAACAATTTTTTTTTAGATGGTCTTGCCCATTTTTAGGCTTCATGAAAGGGAATCACGTGATCCCTTCATGTAGCGATTACTAGAAGATCAAATATGTTTTCAAAACAGATTTGTTAGAGAGTCGTGTTCAATAAATATGTGTTGAGCATGGTTAACTGAAAGGCAGATTTTGTGCTGAAGAGCCTCCAGGGAGTGATTAACTCTGCATCTCGGGATGCCAGATGATTCTGGGAGCTCCATAAATGTTTGTTGAATGAAAAAATGATCTGAAGCAACAACCAATGTTTCCTTTGCTTTTATAAGAGCGAGAAATTGGAGAGGACTAACCCCCAAATTCCTTTGAAGCTTTGTTTTGATAATAAATGTATTGATTTACCTGAGGCCTTGTATTAGATTCAGCTAAGATAATAAAAATCACTTTCTCTTCTTGTGGCTCAGCTGGTAAAGAATCCGCCTGCAATGCGGGAGAACTGGCTTTGATCCCTGGGTTAGGAAGATATCCTGGAGAAGGGAAAGGCTACCCACTCCAGTATTCTGGCCTGGAGATTTCCATGAACTGTATAGTCCATGGGATCGCAAAGCGTCAGACAGGACTGAGCGACTTTCACTTTCAAGATAATAAAAAAATCCCTTTCTCTTCTATATCTTAAGAAATGCTTTTCAGATGTTAATACCACTTTAAAAAAAATCTCAATAAAAAAGCAAGTAGAAAGATTACAACCTAGGTAACATTTCCCTGTGATATCTCATACTCCTTTCTAGTTCAGACTTCTGAGCAGGTTCATTAGAAGGTTTGGTGATGTTCAGAGAACACATTAACTGGATGTTTAATTTTCAAATGTTTCTGGGCTTCCCTTGTGGTCCAGTGGTTAAGAATCTACCTGCCAATGTAGGGGACACTGGTTCAATCCCTTGTCCAGGAAGATCCCACAGGGGCATCTAAGCCAGTGTATCGCAACTACTGAAGCCCCTCTGCTTAGAGCCCATGCTCTGCAACAAGAGAAGCTGCTGCAGTGAGAAGCCCGCACACCACAGCTAGAGAGTAGCCCCCACTCGCCGCAACTAGAGAAAGCCTGTGAGCAGCTATGAAGACCAAGTGCTGCCAAAAATAATTTCCTAATTTGAAGATCTCACAATGCAGCCTCATCGCCCCAAGGCAGCCATAGATGCAGCCCCTCCAGATAAAGAAGTTCTGTTCTCCAGTTTGCCTCCATTCTGGCCTGGCCCGGCCTGATTCCCTTTTCATATAAAGACCCTGCCTGTGATTTCATAACTTTTGGGACTATTGCCTCAAAGGCAGGACTGCTACCAGGAGGAGATGCTGGTAGCCAGTGGAGGATTATATTGTATGTATTTGTCATAAAAGAACTTGGGCCAGGAAGAAAGCACTGACCCCATGGACTGTAGCCCACCAGGCTCCTCCATCCATGGAATTCTCCAGGCAACAATACTGGAGTGGGTTGCCATGCCCTCTTGCAGGGAATCTTCCCAACCCAGGGATTGAACCCAGGTCTCACACTGCGGGTGGAATCTTTACCATCTGAGCTACCAGGGAAGCCCATTTGAACCCAGAGTGGAGGGCCATCTTGTAACCAGAGTATATACCATGACATAAATTAAAAGTGAATTGAAATGATATAGATGCCACTCATTCATTCATTCACTTATTCACAGAATATTTATGGACTGAATGGATCTGATTCACCATTGTCTCCCTTCAAGGCCAGATAAGTTCTGTTTTTTCTTTTTCTTCTAATAAATTTATTTATTTTTAATTGGAGGATAATTGCTTTACAATATTGTGTTGATTTCTGCCATATATCAACGTGACAAATCAGTTATGTACAACAAGCATAATATTATAAATGTTCCATACATAATAAAAGAAGTGTTCCATACATATACTGTGAATAAATGAATGAGTAAATGACTCACATTCACTTTATTTCATATCTCTGGAAAATGGGTAACTTACTTCCTCAATCTCTCTCCTCCCAGCAATCTTCAAATTTCAATCTTAATTGATTTAAAATTGGTATCTAGTGGTATTAAATAAGACTTTGATACTTCATTAATGAAAATAAAGGGAAAAAAAAGCTCCCCAAATATTGAACTTTTACCTGTAATCGAAAATGAGCAAGCTGTGTCTCATAAGGCAGAAAAACCCAAACTGATGGAACCAGGTAGCTTTTGGAGATAGAGAAGACTGTGCCGCCTTCCAGTTTCTGCATGAAGCTGGGGAGAGTAATATGCGAGACCAGATGGGCTCTTTCCTTGAGAAGCATGTTAATCCTTTGGTAACTGCAACCGGAGACCATGCTAGATACAAACCAATGTGAAATTGACTAGGTTTACAAAAATCTGTGTGGCTTCCCAGGTGGCGCAGTGGTAAAGAATCCACTTGCCAATGCAGGAGATGCAAGAGACGTGAATTTGATCCCTGGGTCGGGACGATCCCCTGGAGGAGGAAATGGCAGCCCACTCCAGTATTCTAGACTGGAAAATTCCATAGATGGAGGAGCCTAGAGGGTTACAGTCCACGAGGTTGCAAAGAGTCAGACATGACACACATACATACAGAAGATATACAAATACCAAGGAAAACAGATTTTAAATTTAAGAGCATTTTCCTTTTTCCTCTCATAATATAAAGATATTGTGGTCAGAAGTTGGTAGTATAAGCTCATGCTCTGATAATTCTGCTCTGGGAGGCAAGATTCTCCAGAAAGAGAGAGAGAGAGAGAGAGAGAGGGAAAGAATTGGGAGCACTTCAGAGAAAAGTCTGGGACTCTGCCACCCAGTTCCCTGGCCCTGGGAGGGTCCATGGCAGATGTTTGGAATGAGGCAGCTTGCTGGTCCCCTGGTGGCACTCATATAAAGTCAGCTCTGGTAAGTGATATTCTTGATGCTTGATGTTTTGCCAGAAGTTAGAATATTGCTTTTCTCTTAAATGTACACATGCTGCTTCGAAGCCACCGTGTCTCTATTTAGAATTACAGATATCCCAGCAACAATGTTCAAACAAGTAAGGTATACTGCCAATCCAAGCACGTGTCAATCTTGGGACTCAAGGAGACAGGGGAGTGTCATAAAGAAAGCTTTGCATCAGAAATCAGGAAGCCCCGGCCCTACCTTTGACTCTGTGTGACTTTAGCAAAGGGGGTTAACTTGGCTGGGGCACTTCTTTTCTTGGTGGGATACCCCAGCCCCTGCCCAACTGCTGCTGTCTCCATAAATCCCAGAGGAAAATGCTTCCAGAGGTGCAATAACCGTCTCCCGGCCAAGATATTAGACTCCAATCTGTATAAGAGATCCTGGTATTTAAATAGAACTAGAAACATCCTCAAGTGGAGAATACTGTTACAGAATTTAAAAAAAAAAAAAAAATTGAAAAGCCATTTGTAATTTGCAGCAAGAAAAGGCTTGTAAAATGAGTCAAAATGCATGAGTTCTAAAATGAATAAGACTGCCGTTCGCTGACTATGAATATCTGAATACGGTGCTTCTTTCTAATTGCTTCACTTGCCACAGAGAGAAATAAAATTGTGAGAGTGTGAAGTGTATAAAGGATTCTACCACTCTCTCGGGGCTCAGAGACCCACAGATTGGAGAAAGTAAGTAAGTGCCTTTCTGACCATTGAATTCCTCACTCTTATTGCAAGTTAGAAAGCTCTAAGGGGGTGTTTAATGAAACCAGTCTGCACTTTTGAAAAGAGAACGGAAACAGCTGGGAAGACAGCGCCACCTAGTGTCCACGCAAAAACTCCCTGGCGATCATCTTTGCGGTAATTGGCCACAGTAACTTCTATGAAGTAGGGCAAAGAAAATAAATCCATCAAAGCTGACTGAATAACAGAGAGAATTGCCAGCTGAAAGCATTTTTGACTCTTGATGCCTTCAAAAGCCAGGAAACTTAATCCTGGCCTTATGTTTCTTTCTTCGTGCCCAAAAGGCAGCCAAGCTCGTCACTAAACCAAGGGAGGTGAAGCAGGTCACTAAGTTTATAATGTAGTTGGTAACTGGTTTTCATTTTTTCTCCGCATCCTGGCAGCGGGAGATAGGCAGCTTGTTATAACTTAGAGGGGGCTCCTGGAAAGCCTGCTTGCTGGGTGTATTTCTGTAGGCGTGGGCTCGCTGGGAATATTATTACCTCATGGAGTCACGGATTTAATAGCATTTCTTCCACTTCATTCAGCACAGCGCTGAGTTACAGTGACTCCGGCTCCAGCACATTACAGACGCACACTGTTCCCAATAGCATCCCATCTTCACGGTCCCATGTGGGTCCCCGCCACGCTGCCTGCCTCGTGTACCCCACGTGCGCCCGTCTCACAGTTCCAGGCGATCTGGGCCAGGGTGTCCACCACCTTCCCCACGAAACTGGCAGGCACCTCTCTCCCCCGACCCTCTCGCCCTTTCCTTCTCCTCCCTCTGCTCTATCATAATAACTGTCGTGGTGGAGGACCTACCTGTGACAGGCCGTTGTGTCAGGATTTGTCATTTGAGATATTTGTGACTGTGTGGCGGGTTAGGAGACTGTGGGCTGCTCCCTGCCCCTCTGGCTGCTTCTGGTCTCCTGGCGTGTCTTCTGTGTGGAGGGACCCCACCAGCAGTAACACTCCTGCCTGCTTTCTCTGCCCCCCTCTCCTCATCCTCCCAGACCCGGTGAGGAGTGATTTAATTTGCTGGTGGGTCTGGAAGGAGAATGGTGTTTGTGTGGCCCAGTCTCTATTCCCTTTCCCCCTGGGAGCGAGGCTGCCTGTGGGAGTAGGAATTCTGGTTGGTTTCCTAGCTGTACATTTCACAGCACTGACCCTGCCCTCCTGCTGCAGGTCTGCGCTGTCTGGGGGTTCAGGCGTAGGAATGCCCACTTGTCCGCAGGTAGAAATCACAACCGCTGCTCCCAGCTCTGTAGGTGACATTTTCACCTCCCGACTCTCTGGGTTCAGAACCTTGATGTGCTCTTTATTGGGGCACCTTGAATGCCTAACACTAAGGGACAGTTTTTCATAGATAAATATAGAGGAGAGGGTTGGGATTATTTGAACTCCAATTTCAGTGGATTCAAACCCAGATGAATTTTTTTTTTTTAAGTTCAAAATCAGTTTGCCCTGGTATGGATTTGAGAGTTGGACCATAAGGAAGGTTGAATGCTGAAGAATTGATACTTTCGAACTGTGGTGCTGGAGAAGACTCTTGAGAGTCAGTTGGACAGCAAGGAGATCAAACCAGTCAATCTGAAAGGAAATCGGCCCTGAATATTCATTGGAAGGACTGATGCTGAAGCTGAAGCTCCAATACTTGGGCCACCTGATACAAAGAGCCGATTTATTGGGAAAGACCCTGATGCTGGGAAAGATTGAGGGCAAAAGGAGAAGTGGGTGGCAGAGGATGAGATGGTTGGATGGCATCACCAATTCCACAGACATAAGTTTGAGCAGACTCTGAGAGATTGTGAAGGAAGGGGAAGCCTGGTGTGCTGCAGTCCATGGGGTCTCAAAGAGTCAGACACAACTGAGCAACTGAATGATAGAATATTCTGGCCTGGTGATCAGAAGATAGCCTGACCTGGGCTTGGAATCTTCCGGCTTTGCAGCTTCGAGGGAACAACTGCCCTTAGATTTGATTTCCCTGCACCAAGGGACCTTGACTCCGAGGTCACGGGACTGTGATCTGGAGGCGCCGTGAAGAGGTGATGCTCATCTTTGTGCAAGAAAGAAGACCTCTGTGCGCTTGAAACTAGCTGTTCTGTTTGCCCCTCCCCTCCTTGAGAAAACTCATGCTATTTTTCAAAGATTCTGAAAGCATTTTAGGTCGTTTATGGCAACATTTGCCTAACAACAGAGTCGTTTTTAGCTTAGATTTTCCTTAAACCAGTTTCAATAGGAGAGTATATTTTGATTGGCAGGGACAGAAGGGAGAAATTATATGCATTTACTTGTACTCAGTTGTGTCCGACTCTTTGCGACCCCCTGAACTGTGGCCCACCAGACCCCTCTGTCCATGGAATTCTTCAGGCAAGAATATTGGAGTGGGTTGCAATTTCCTTCTCCACATTTACTCAAGAAGCATATCCTAAATACCAGCTTCAGAAAAAGGTAATTGAGGGCATTGTTAAATAATATATTAATAGCCTGACCTCTTCCATGTAGAGCTTGTTGTTTAATTTAAATACATCTTATGAACTCTGAGTGCCTTGTAAATTCTCTCTGCAAAGAGGGTTAGTAAAATCTTCCTCCCATGAAGGGAATAGTGCACAATACAGCTGGACAATGAGCATAATCAACAGCTCATCCTCACAAAACCCTGGTCCTGACGGCACCACTGTGAGGTGCAGCTGCTCACCAGTCTACTCTGTGCTTCCTGAGAACCTGAAATTCCACTTCAGTTGTTGGCTGGATAGAACCGAGATGGGGAACTTCCGAAGCAAAATTGGAAGTACTTCTGAATCGGGGGACTTAAACAATGACAGGGATTTGCTGAGAACTAAACATCATCCATGCAATTAACTCTGTTTTTCCTAAGAGTCACCTGGAGTTCGAATGCTTAACCATTCAAGTGTCAGAGGTTATTTTTCTAGGAAGTGTGCCCTGAAGCCTTTCTCCGCCCCTAGTCTGGATCGTGTGAGCCTCTTTTGCATGCCTGTGCTGTGCTGTGCTGAGTCGCTCATTTTGACTCCGTGGACTGTAGCCTGCCAGGCTCCTCTGTCCTTGGGAATTCTCTAGGTAAGAATACTGGAGGGGGCTGCTATGCCCTCCTCCCGGGGATCTTCCTGACCCAGGGATCGAAGCCAGGTCTCCTTCATTGCAGGCAGATTCTCTACTGTCTGAGCCACCAGGGAAGCCCCTAAATTTCCTTTATTACAACCTATCCAGAAGGGGGCGAGAGAGGATGCGATGGTTGGATGGCATCACTGACTCGATGGACACGAGTTTGAGCAAACTCCGGCAGAGAGTGAAGGACAGGGAAGCCTGGCGTGCTGCGGTCCGTGGGGGTCACAAAGAGTCAGACACGACTTAGCGACTGAACAACAACCCAGAGTTAGGTCAAGCTTTGCAGATTGAGTACAGCTCTCCAGATTGCCAGCTCTACCCAAGACTTCAGATACCAGCCTCAAGTTTGGGAGTCCCCATGGACTCCTGTAGGTTTGACAATTCACTGGAAAGATTCACAAACCTCTCTGACGGCACTGTACTTAACCAGCCAAAAGAAGAGACGCATGGGGAGAAGTTTGGGAGGGTTCCAAACGCCAGGCTTCCGTTGTCCTCAGGGATGTGTTATCTTCCTGGCACATCCGTGTGTAACAATACGCAGAGTATTGCCAACTAGGGAGGCTCACCCAACCATCAGTGTCAGAGTTTTAATTGAAGCGTCATTACCCAGGCACGACTGATTGATCACTGGCACGTGGTTGCACTCATTCTCCAACCCCCCTCCCTTCCCCGGAGGTCAGGCTGGTATCTCGGGGCTCAGGCCCCAGTACTCTAATCATGTGGCTGGTCTTTCTGTACTGGGGCAGCCCCTATCCTTAGCCATCTGTCAGCATAAACTTTCAGACTGGAGAGACTCAGCAGAACTAACAAAGACATTCCTATCACTGGGAAATCCCTAGGGTTTACAGGTTGTCTCCCAGGAACTAGGGATAAAGATTGGCCCAGTTCTTTATCACAATCAGACCCTAACACAGTGTCTTTCTGGCTGTGTGATTATCTGTCTCCCTGATTCACTCATCGAGAGCAGAAAATATACTACCTTGTTCAACATCGTCTTGGCACTTGACCAAAGTAGGTGCTCAAAATATAGTTGCTGTGTGATTGAGCAACACACTGCGATGATTAGGCCGATTTTATTCTGGTATTCCCTCTAAACCATCCCCAATGGGGATTTGTTAAAGCCCTCAGGCATGGTTAGTTGCAGCCGGTGTCCCAGTGTTTGCTCTCCTTGTGCGTTGTTTGCTTCCCATTAGCCTACTGATTTTCTTCTGTATCTCATGTCCATCCATACCTTGCACTGTCCAGGCCAGTTCAAGTCAGAGTAATGGCTCTTTTTTTTTTTTTTTTTACTGAGATTGATCTACTTAATGCCATGTGGGAATTAACAAAGCCTCCATCAAACTGTATTTCTGTAGCTCTCCCTTCTAGCTATTGCACCAATTCTTGCAAATGCTGGAACAGCATCACATTCCCTTTCTTAAATGCTGGCTCACAAGAAGCGGCCTGGTTTAATTCTTTCTGCTGCTATGATATGGCTAAAGTGGGGTGACCCGTGGCAGAGGGATTTTGACAACCCTGACTTTAACCATATGAAAACTGCCTCCAGGCTAAGTTATGAAGCAGTCACTTTTTTAAGGCAAAAGTCGTTTTCTCTTTATGACTCAAAACACTTTTATTCTTTGTTTACCTTTTATATTGCATCACTACGCTTCTCACGCTTCTCAGGTGGTGCTAGTGGTAAAGAACCCACCTGCCAATGCAGGAGGTATAAGAGACACGGGTTCGATCCCTGGGTTGTGAAGCTCCCCTGGAGAAGGAAGTGGCAACCCACTCCAGTATTCTTGCCTGGGAAATCCCATGGACAGAGGAGCCTGGAGGGCTATAGTCCACGGGGTCACAAAGAGTTGGACATGATTGAAACGACTTAGCACGCATGCATATATTAACTATCTCCTTGACTACGCAAAGTATGCCTTCCTACTGTCTGTGTTAGCCTAAGGTTTTATTTTTAACTTTTTCATGCCAACCACTGTGTGAAATAAATATGCAGGCCAACGGTGGAAAATGGCAGAGGGGATGGACTTGGAGGAAGAGCGAAGTATCCCTCGGAGGGTACATAACAGAGAAGGAAGGACAGCTGGCAGCCATGAATAGAAGGTGACTCTCCTGCTCCAGCAGTGGCTTCTGGCATGCTCCCTGATAAGAGCTTTGTCACACAGGCAGTGGGATGGCATTAGCTTGCCAGCTCCAGAACACACATTCTTGGTCCTAGGCTTGCCTGTGAGTCTATGAGACATTGGAGGAGCTGGTCGTGGGCAGAGGCAGGTTTGCTGGGGCAAAGGAAAGGTGTTTAATGAGCGTTGGCCTTATTTGAGTAGAATACAAAGCAGCATCTCTGTGACGAGTAAAGTGTGAGTCGCTCAGTCGTGTCCGACTCTTTGTGATCGCATGGACTGTAGCCTGCCAGGCTCCTCTGTCTGTGGGATTCTCCAGGCAAGAATACTGGAGCGGGTAGCCATTCTCTCTTCCAGGGGATCTTCCTGACCCAGGAATTGAAGCCAGGTGTCCTGCATTGCAGGCAGATTCTTTATCATCTGAGCCACCAGGGAAGCCCATGAAGAACTTAAGATAGTGTAAAAATTGCTTAAATATTCCACATCCTTTCCAGAAATCTGAGAAAATGAAAATAACCGAGGTGTTCTTATCCTGATAAAATACTGTAAAATATATGAAAAGGTCATTGCTTTTATCCAAGGTCATAAATGTTCAAAGCCCAACTCATGGAGAACCTGTGATGTGAAGGGACCATGGTGGTCCTTTTCTTCTCCTCACATCCCTTTCTCTTCCTTTCGTCCTTTGACACAGAACAATGTGGATCTGGAGACAGTGGGAGAGGCTCATGGCTTTTATGGGGAACGTGCTTGTGGAGCAAACCTGAAGGGATGAGAGGTCTGTAAGAGAGGAGGCAAGGGGAGCCCGGGTTCTGTTTGGATCCAACCCCAGACAGAAAGGCTGGCTTGCCGTTGTGTGTGTGGAGTAACAGTGACACCCTGTGGCCGGTCGGCTTGCTCTAAGTGGCTCCTTTACAGATAAAGAGGACCATTTGTCTGTGCTGAAAGGTGAGCCCCAAATGGCTCCCTCTTTAGATGGTGCATAGAAAAGGGGAGGGCAGGGTTTCCGGGCCCCCCCTGTCAGTTGCTGGCTCTGATTCAGGTGGGGGAGATTCTCTGGACAGAGCTCATGTCTGACTTTATGCTTGATCAATTTAAATGTTACCATTTGAGTGCTGAGCGGACCATAATAATAACCATGAGAACAGTGTGAGAAAATAGCGACAGGGAGGGCAAGCACTTTGCCTCTTTCTAAGACATCCCGGGGGATTAATGCAGAATAATCTGTTACTTTATAAAGTGCCTAAATTGCTTGACATTTAGCTTTTTTTTTTTTTTAAAGAAAGTTTTGGATGAAATAACTTTATTTTGACCTTACTTGAAGAGAAGAGGGCTGGGAAGAAAACAACCGTGATCTTAAGTTATTCTAACCTCCTTAGCTAATCAGGTCTTGGGAACCAGGCCAGCCTGTGCTCAGAGGGATCTGGGGTACTGTGTTTCCAAGCCTGCCCCATGGAGCCTCCTGCAGTGTTGAAGGGAGGGGGGACCCCACTCCTGGGGAGCACCTGGCTTTGGGTGCAATGGAGGTGGCTAGTGTGAATCTTTAGGGCTCTGGCCAGGCCCTGGTGTGAGCTGAACAAACTTGTTCACTGTAGGGATGCCCAGCGCCCCCTGTTTTCTATGGAGGTCGGCTGCTACTCCAAGACAATCTCAACTCAGCTCTTTCCTCGGGGTCCCCATGGTCCTTGCTCAGGGAACCAGGCAAAGGGTGCCAGGAAGGAAAGTGTTTGTGTTCCGGAGGACACAGGCTGGCTTCTGCTCACCAGCTCTGTGACCCTGGCAGGCTCCTTACTTCCTGGAGTTGCACTTCTCTCAACTGCAAGAAGGAGTTCGTGATAAGCACCCACTTCTTAGGGGGCAGAGATGAGCATGTGGGATAAGGCAGGGTGATCACCTGTGGACAGAGCCTGGGACACAGTTTGAACCCAAGCGGGGAGCTGCTGGGGGTTGTCAAGCCTGCGCCTGGGCTAGAGGCAGGGTGGTAGGAGGCTCCCTGGCCCCCCTCACGGAGAATCAGCCAGAGACGCTGCCGCCGTGCAGGGCTGCAGCTTTGGGTTGAGGGCAAGAGAAAGGGAGAGGTGTGTGTCGGGGCTGGGTGGGATATGTGTGTGTGTGCATGATATGCGTGTATGTATGTGTGGCGTGGTATGCGTGTATAAGGTATGTATGAGATACGTGTTTTTGTGTGCGTATGTGGTGTGGTACACGTGTATATGGTATGTACGAGGTACATGTTTTTGTGTGTATGTGGTGTGTGTGTATATATGGTAGTGTGCATGTGTGGTGTATTTTTTCCTGTATATGTGATGTGGTATGTGAGATATGTGTGTGCTGTGTGTGTATGTGTATATGTGATGTGTCTGTTTTTTGTGTATGTTATATGGTGTGTGCTTTATGCTCATGTGTGGTATGTGTATGTGTGGTATGTATACATGGTCAGTTCAGTCACCAAGTCATGTCCAAATCTTTGCAACCCCATGGACTGCAGCACCTTAGGCTTCCCTGTCCATCACCAACTCCCAGAGCTTGCTCAAACTCATGTCCATTGAGTCGGTGAGGCCATCCAACCATCTCATCCTCTGTCGTCCCCTTCTCCTCCTGCCTTCAATCTTTCCCAGCATCAGGGTCTTTTCCATTGAGTCAGTTCTTCGCATCAGGTGGCCAAAGTATTGGAGTTTGAACTTCAGCATCAGTCCATGGTAGTGTGTGTATATGTTTGTATGGTGTGTGTACATGGTGGTGTGTGTGTATTTGTGAGGTCTCTGTGTGTGGTGTGGTGTGTGTGTATGTGTATGTGTGTGGTATGTGTATATGGTGTGTGTGTTTGTGTGTGGTGTGGTGTGCGTGTGTGATGTGTGGTATGTGTAAATGGTGGTGTGTGTACAAGGTGGTGTGTGTGTATGTCTGAGGTCTGTGTGTATGGTGTGGTGTGTACATGTGGTGTGTGTGTATGTGTATGTGTGTGGTATGCGTATATGGTGTGTGTGTATGTGTATGTGGTGTGTGTGTTTGTGTGTGGTGTGGTGTGTGTGTGATGTGTGGTATGTGTAAATGGTGGTGTGTGTACATGTGGTGTGTGTGTATGTCTGAGGTCTGTGTGTGTGGTGTGGTGTGTACATGTGGTGTGTGTGTATGTCTGAGGTCTGTGTGTGTGGTGTGGTGTGTACATGTGGTGTGTGTGTATGTGTGAGGTCTGTGTGTGTGGTGTGGTGTGTACATGTGTGTGTGTGTATGTGTGAGGTCTGTGTGTGTGGTGTGGTGTGTACATGTGGTGTGTGTGTATGTCTGAGGTCTGTGTGTGTGGTGTGGTGTGTACATGTGTGTGTGTGTATGTGTGAGGTCTGTGTGTCGTGTGTGTACATGTGGTGTGTATGTGTATGTGTGTGGTATGTGTATATGGTGTGTGTGTTTGTGTGTGGTGTGGTGTGTGTGTGATGTGTGGTGTGTGTAAATGGTGGTGTGTGTACAAGGTGGTGTGTGTGTATGTGTGAGGTCTGTATGTGTGGTGTGGTGTGTACATGTGGTGTGTGTGTATGTGTATGTGTGTGGTATGTGTATATGGTGTGTGTGTTTGTGTGTAGTGTGTGTGTGTGATGTGTGGTATGTGTACATGGTGGTATGTGTACATATGGTGTGTGTACATGGTGGTGTGTATATGTGGTATGGTGTGTATGTATGTAGAGCATATGGTGTGTGTCTGGTGTGGTATGAGTATGTGTGTGGTGTATGTATATGGTATGGTGTGTGGATGTGGACGTGTGGGATGTGTGTGCCTGTCACGAGCCCGTCTTGCGGCCGCTCAGCATGGGCGGCTTTCACAGTGGCGTGAGACGTGAGGGCTGCGCAGAGGTCATCTGCAATACTTAGGGTAGGAAAAGAAGAAGCGAAGAGGGAAGGGGCAGGAGTGAGGAAGCCAAGAAAATGCCAATAAAGGAAGAAAATGGAGAGGATTAGTGGAAAGCAAGACTTTTCAGTATCGAGTATTCTCCTAGGCCATTTTAAAGTTCTCCAAAATCATGATAACTTAATTCCTATGTCAATAATGGTTTCACATACTTTTTGTCTAGTGGCAGAAAAAAGGGCAAGGCCAAGTTTCCTCCCACAGGGTAAGAAGCTTGCATTTTGAGTCCTTAGGTGACTTGACTGAGAGCTTGAAAGGGATGGCTCGAAGCTATTCGAATCTCTGTCCTGGCTGATCAGCCAATTGTGGGGAAAAAAGTGATAATTTCTCCATCTCTGCTGAAGAGAGACTCTTTCCTGCCTGTTTCTTACGTTTCCTTTCTGTTCCCCCTCCTCCTCACTCTTCCTTCCCCATCTGTCCTAGAGTCTCCCAATTTGGTGGCTGACTCTCAGTCTACATGAGTGGCATTTTTTGCCTCCCAAGGTTCTCACAAGTTTCTTCCTGCCTTTGGGCAGCCACCCTGTTTTACAAGCTTTGCCTGAGTTTCCACTTTCACTAAGTGACAGATGGATTTCCCACGTCCTGCCTGTAAAAGAAAACCAATTTGTTTGAAGATGGGTTTACTGAGGTGCCGATTATAGTAAAGGGAAAGTAATGTCGTAGTATTTATGGAGACAGAGTTTGAAGGGGCTGCACTTGTGATCATTAGGGGAAAAACAAGAGTTGAAGTCCTCCGGAGGCATGTGAAAGGCATATTGGCTTGAAGATTTGACTGGACTGATGGGAAGGCAGAGAAATAAAGCAAACTAAGTGTTTACTTACTTGGATGGTGGTTTGTTTACACTGATCATGTGAAGTCTGGGCCAGCAATCCCAATGGTTCTGACTATCCCTCAGTGTTTCTCTGCATTTGGGCAGGGAGGATGCTGAAACGGGCCAGTTTGTTCATATGATGTGCAGGACAGAGCTCTCTCTTGGGAAACAGATGCTTGAAGTTTCTGATTATACAAACAGCAAAGCTAATGGCACGTCACATTTATTTTTGAAAACATATTAATCCCAGTTTTATACACTCATATTTATACTTTTAAGTATGTGGCCGGGAAGAGTGGATGCAATCCAGGAAGTCCCTTCGTGCAATCACTTCACGCCCATGTGGAAAGCTCCAGGGCAGCTCAGGCTTGATGCTCACGTAGCTCAGTTGGCACTTTCCCCGATATTCTCCATCCTCTTCTGTTCCTTCCCTCTCCATTACCACACTACTGTTTCTTTAGTTTAATGAAAAGAGACAGGGCTGGAAAGGCACTGATGGCTGGGTGGCTTGTATGATTTTCCATCCCCTCCTCTTTGCCTCTCTCCCTCTTCAAAGGAGGAGTTGACATCAGAAGGGATGAAATTGTTTCCCTCTCATATTAGGTCCAAATGCAGTGTTTTAACTTGTCTCCTGAGTGTCAGTAGAGATGTTTTTGGTGCCAAGGGACAAAAACCTCAATTTTTTGGCTCCTGTATTTACAGTCTTCAGTGTTTCTCCAATGGTCCAATGGTCCAATAGTGTAAACCAGAACTCATTTCTCTCTATCTTTCTGGTCATTATCAACTTCACCTTAAGACTGACTCCCCTCATGGTCACAAAATGGCTGCCAATGCCATTGCGGTGGCTTCATACCTCTGTATCTGTGGGGAAAGAGAGAGGAATACAGGGGGGAAAAGTGTGCATGCATATGCACTCAAGTTTTTTCCTCTCCTTTTCCTCCTTCCTCTCTTCCTTCCTTTTCCACCTCTCCTCCTCCACCTTCCCTTCCTTTCCCTTCCCCTCTCCTCCTCCCCCCACTTCTCCTCCTCTGTGGCCAAAATTAAGGAAATCAATGCCAGGTGTTCTTCTGGTTGAATACACTTAGGTTCTGTTGTTGTTGTTTAGTCACTCAGTCGTGTCCGACTCTTTGAGACCCCATGCACTGCATGCAGCATGCCAGGCTTCCCTGTCCTTCACTATCTGCTTGAGCTTGCTCACAGTCATGTCCAGTGAGTTGGTGATGCCATCTAACCATCTCATCCTCTGTCATCCCCTTCTCCTCCTGCCTTCAATCTTCCCCAGCATTAGGGTCTTTTCCAGTGAGTCAGTTCTTTGCATCAGGTGGCCAAAGTATTGGAGGTTCAGCATCAGCATTAGTCCTTCCAATGAATATTCAGGACTGATCTCCTTTAGGATGGACTGGTTCGATCTCCTTGCAGTCCAATAGACTCTCAAGAGTCTTCTCCAACAGCACAATTCAAAAGCATCAATTCTTCAATACTCAGCCTTCTTTATGGTCCAGCTCTCACATTCATACATGACTACTGGAAAAACCATAGCTTTGACTAGATAGACCTTTGTTGGCAAAGTAATGTCTCTGTTTTTTAATACGCTGTCTAGATTGGTCATAGCTTTTCTTCCAGGGAGCGAGCATCTTTTAATTTCAAGACTGCAGCCACCATCTGCAGTTGTTTTAGAGCCCAAGAAAATAAAATCTGTCACTGTTTCCATTCTTTCCCCATCTATTTGCCATGAAGTGATGGGACTGGATGCCATGATCTTCATTTTCTTGAATGTTGAGTTTTAAGGCAGCTTTTTCACTCTCTTCTTTCACTTTCATCAAGAGGCTCTTTAGTTCCTCTTTACTTTCTGCCCTAAGGGTGATGTCATCTGCATATCTGAGGTTATTGATATTTCTCCCGGCAGTCTTGGTTCTGTACCCGTCTGAACTACTTGTTGAATTGCTATGCCTAGCCGATGTCAGGTGCTAATTGCTTTATGATAGCAGTACCTTCTGGAGCTAGGGGAAAGTAAGGAAAGTGAGATGGTTCATATAACATGCTGCTACCCAACACAGAAGCGATTTCCGCTAGTCCTTCTTATTCTGTCTTTATAAACTGTTTCATCATCATGATGTGTAAGGAGCCATTTATCTGAAATATACAAGCATTATGGTTGGCAGAACTTTCTTTATGAAATCGGTAACCTCTATTTTTGGTTATTTCAACTGTGTCTATAGAATCTCCGTGTCCCACTGAGGGCATTTGTGTGCCTGACATTTCTGTGTCCTTCTGTGGGCAAAGTCTCAGGACCTCAGTGGAAGGATGGAAGATAGTGCTTCCCTTGGTCATTTGGCTGTGATAACTGCTTCTGGGAATATGACAGGCACCCAGGACTGAAGCTATTTAGAGTCTAGTAGGTGGGTGAAGCCATATATACCAGGTGAGTTAAATGAATTCCTTCTACTCTGGAGCATCTTCTTGAGATTGGGACCAATGGCAGAGCAAAGCCTCTTTAGGCTGACCTGGATATTTCATCACCTCTCTCCCTCCTTCCCCTTCCTTTTTTTTTTTTTTTTCAACAGAGAATGCCCTGGCAGTTCTATGCTCAAACATGTTTGGTTACAGAACTTGTAAGTGAACCAGGGACCAAATCCACTTCTTGCTAAGATGAACTGAGAGGGAGAAGAATCCTAGGACCAAAGTAAAAATAAAGCACCAGTTCTCATTATTTATGCGTACTGTGCTCAGTCTACTGTCCATGGCATCTCAAAGAATCAGACATGACTGAGCAACTTACACACACATGCTCAGTCATGTCCAATTCTTTGCAATGCTGTGGACTTTCGCCTGCCAGGCTCCTCTGTCCACAGGGTTCTCCAGGCAAGAATACTGGAATGGGGCACCATTCCCTTCTCCAGGAGATCTTCCTGACCCAGGGATCAAACCTACATCTCCTGTGTCTTCTATATTTCAGGCAGATTCTTTACCCACTGAACCACCTGGGAAGCCCCCTGATTATTTATACCAGTTTACTAATGAAGCAAGTGACAAGAGTCAGGTGAAACTCCCACTACCATTGGAAGGTGGTGGTCATGGTTTGAAAGTACTAGAAAAGAGATGTGCCAGTCTGATGTGTTAGTGATGTTGACTACGTGGTCGTCAGATAGAAAGGAGAACACCAGGTCTTTGACGTGCTCTAGGATTCATTCTCTGGCAGTAAGTGAAAGGGCCTGGATTGGACACCTCTGAATTCTGACCATCATTTCCTACCTTCTCCATTAATGAAAATTGAGAAGAGAAGCAGGATATCAGCGTGTGCTTTTCCACCTGGAGAACAAGGAGAAACCTTGGGAAGAGCAGCACCCACCACCTCTGCAGTCAGTGATAAGCTTGTGTTATCTCCTTGGCAACTTCTGGAAGCTGCAGGTTTCATGTACTAGGTGTGAGGCAGGTTTTAGGGTGAAGGATGCTGGGACTTGAAGGGGTGCCAGACCCCTCACAATTTGTAAGTGAAGACTTATTCATTCTCTGGCAAACTTGGACCTGGGTCTCTTAGTTCTTGGAGTTCTGATGTGTTATCATACAAATGCACTGATTCTATTCGAATCTGACTTAACCTCTCTTGTGATTTCTCTTTCCAGAAAATCTCCTTTTGCTTTAAACATTCTTTCTATAGCAGTATTCATATATTCAGGCTTCCCTGAATGGGGAAGAAAGATGGCAAAGAAACTGCCTGCAATGAAGGAGACCTGGGCTCGATCTTTGAGTCAGGAAGATCCCCTGGAGAAAGGAATGGCTACCCACTCCAGTATTGTTGCCTGGAGAATCCCATGGACAGAGGTGCCTGGCAGGCAACAGTCCATGGGGTTGCAAAGAGTTGGATATGACTGAGTGACTAACACTTAACTTACTCATATATTTAATCACTTGTGCTGCTGCTGCTGCTAAGTCACTTCAGTCGTGTCCATGGTAGATGGCAGCCCAGCAGGCTCCCCCGTCCCTGGGATTCTCCAGGCAAGAACACTGGAGTGGGTTGCCATTTCCTTCTCCAGTGCATGAAAGTTAAAAGTGAAAGTGAAGTTGCTCAGTTGTGTCCAACTCTTAGCGACCCCGTGGACTGCAGCCTACCAGGCTCCTCCGTCCATGGGATTTTCCAGGCAAGAGTACTGGAGTGGGTTGCGATTGCCTTCTCTGAATCACTTGTGCTGCTGCTGCTAAGTCACTTCAGTCGTGTCCGACTCTGTGCGGCCCCATAGACGGCAGCCCACCAGGCTCCCCCGTCCCTAGGATTCTCCAGGCAAGAACACTGGAGTGGGCTGCCATTTTCTTCTCTCACTTGTGCTAGCTTGATGCAATTCTATTTCTTTACAGTGAGTTTGCTTGTCCTTGTTCTTACTTTTATGGGTCATTTTTGCAGTTGAACTATAGAAGGCAGTCTTCTCTCTGAGATCTTTGTAGGGGTCACCTTATTGTTTATCTACCGGTCTATCCTTGACCACTGCCTTTTTCTTCTCCGGTTTCCATCACATTAATTCCTCTTGGTTTCCCCTTAAATCTTCTCCTTCAGCTTAACCTCTGTGACCCACTTCATTGGATAGATCAGTGGAATGCCCACCTGCCAGGCACAGGCAAGCCCTAGCCATGCCAGAGAAGGTTGGTGGGAGATTTCTCACATGGTAAGCCTTGCCTTGAGGACCCTTACAGGGGACGGAGAAACTGAGGCTCCCCATTCTGCTCCAGGTGTTTCCTCCTTTCTCTCTCTCATGGTTCAGCATCCTGTCTCCTGGATTGCTGAGACTTTAGGACTTTCTTACCCCCTCTCTGGTCTTCCTCTTGTCTCCTTTGCAAACTTCCCTCTCACTGGCCTGCAGTAAGTGTGACTTCAAGGAAATCTCAGGCCTTCCCTTCGGAAGGCTTTCCCTGGGCAGCATCCTGACTCTGCTAGTGGCATGGTGAAGGGTATTAGAATAAGTTGCCCCAAGATAGGCTACTTTGGGAAGATTATTTTGAGCTTAAATCAATTGAGAACCAGAAGATGCAATAAAATAGTGCCTTGCATGCATGTGTGCTAAGTTGTGTCTGAGTATTTGTGACCCCATGAACTGTAGTCTGCCAGGCTCCTCTGTCCATGGGATTCTCCAGGCAAGAATACTGGAGCCGGTTGCCATTTCTTCCTCCAGGGAATTTTCCTGACCCAGGGATTGAACCCATATCTCCTGCATTGGCAGGCGGATTCTTTACCACTGAGCCACCTGGGAAGCCCAAAGAGTGCCTTAGTGTCTAAAAATAAAGTTTAAATTTCCTCTTTTGTAAAGGAAATTTCCATTTATAAAGGTGGCTCAGAGAGCTACTCCTTGGTGACAACTCTTATCACCTGAGAGACTCTTATCTGCAAGACAGATAACCCATATTTGTTGTACATTTCCTTCCCTCCTTTGCCCATGACTTGCCTCCTCCACCAGAAGCCCATCCTCTTTTCCTTTGTTTAGCCGAGGATGGTGTATCAGTCTCCATCATCCTGCTGCCTCCTTGGGTCTCATTTCTTTGTGAAACTTCTGCATGTAAGTACTAGTCACACATTTTTTCCCTTCTTGTTGATCTGTCTTTTATCAGTTTGATTCTCAGGCCCCAGTTGTTAAAATTACAAGGGTAGAAGGAAAGAGATTTTCCTTCCCTACAGTGGTCATAGCAATTCTTTCTGAGCTGCATCCTTGACGATCTCAGTCTTACATGTACATTTTAAGTATTCATCTCTAGATTCTTCAGAAATGTCATTTCATATGTCTGTGACTAAGGTTTCCATCCTTAAGATTGGTCTATGTTTGTATGAAGACATGCGGTGTGACTACGATCTCCAGGCTTCTTCATATTATCCACCTCAGAGGAGGGTCCTGCTGAGTATTTCAGGCTTTGCAAGGATGCAGGCTTCAATAAAGATTCCGTCAGCGATGCCCTGTCCGAGGGCCAGTGACTCCTCCTCAGCCCCTCGGCTACTTTCACCTCCGTTGGCAAAAAGGTGGACCAAGATGAATGGTGTCCACCAGGCTTTCCTTTTCTACCTTGGTCTGTCTCTTCCCTGCTTGGTGACAGGAGCACTGGAAGTGTATTGGGAGAAGATGTGAGCTGCGGTAATTCTTCTAAGGGTAGAGAAATCCTTCCTGAGTTGTTGCAAGAGAACAGCTTGATGGACCCCGGCAGAGGCAGCCATTTTCATCTCGTTGGAACTCCCTTTATTCAACGCTTGAACAGCTCTTGGAACAGCAGGGTCGGGGGAGCGTCTCTGTGCACGAAAGACGAGCATGGCTGATGCTAAACTGGCATTCCTTTATTGGACTCCATCTTGGGTACCTTTCCTATTTCTCTCTTGGGAAGACAATGTTAGCGGCAGCTTTGACTTATGTACAGTCATATTTCAGACACTTACACCTCTTGCTTAGTGGGAAGGCAAGCCAGATTTGCAAAGTTGATATTGTTGTCATGGCACTAACAAAAGATATTCTTATATCCTTGCCGAAAAAAGTGAGTGAGAGTTTTCTTTTCTTTTTTGGTCTGGGTTTTTTTGTTTTTAGCATGAGGAAAATGTCACGTGTCTTTGATCGGCGTTTCAAAGGGTGGAAAGCAACCATAGGATGCACATGTCAGTGGCTGGAGGAGTGTTGCCGTCAACAAATGAATACAGACCGTGTCTACCTCCTCTGTGTTGCGTCCTTCTTCTCGTGTGTGCTATTGATTGATACTCCTCAGGGAGGAGGTTCTTCTGACTCAGACACTAAGCATGTTCCTAAAGAAAATACCAGCTTTAAAAGGGAATAGAGGAAATAGCAGCAGCAGCAAAAAATCACTAATCTTTCATTTATAAGAGCTACTGAACATCTGGAGAGCAGGCGGCTCCTTTAACCCCCGGAGCGCAGGAACAAATGAGCACCAAAGGGCATCCCATGCTAATGTGGTGCCATTAATTTGAATACAATGGAGGGCCCTATCACAAACATCTTCCAGCCATCTGGGCATCCCTTTCTACCTTGCCCAGCTCCTTCGGGTGCTGGAAGCACAGCTTTATGGGAGAGGAAATTCTTCAGAAGCTGAAGAAGAGTGAAGATATTTTTAAACAGCAACGCTAGGTTTAAAAGAAAAAAACGTATAATGGCTGAAGTGAAAAAATGATCAAACCAATGTATAGGAAAAATAAGTTTTTTAAAAATTGAAGTACAGTATAGTTGATTTACAGTGTCGTGTTAGTTTGTGGTGTACAGCAGTGTTCTTCAGTTATACATGTAAGTGTGTGTGTGTGTGTGTGTGGCTCAGTCGGCAAAGAATCGTCCTGCAATGCAGGAGACCTGGGTTCGATTCCTGGGTTGGGAAGATCCTCTGGAGAAGGAAAGGGCAACCCATTCGAGTATTCTTGCCTGGAGAATCCCATGGGCAGAGGAGCCTGATGGGCTACAGTTCATGAGGTCACAAAGAGTTGGACACAATTTAGTGACTAAACCAGCACTACATATATATATATATATACACACACACATATATACACTACATATATATATATATATATATATATTCTTTTTCATATTCTTTTCCATTGTGGTTTATTACAGGATTCCTTGTGCTCTCCAGTAGAATCTTGTTGCTTTATCTCTTTATATATGTACATGTATATATGGTAGTTTGTGTCTGCTGACCCCAAACTCCTAATTTATCCCTCCCCCACCTCCTTTCCTCTTTGGTAACCATAGTTTGTTTTCTGTCTCTGTGAGTCTGTTTCTGCTTCTTAAATAAGTTCCTTTGTGTCATATTTTAGATTCCACATATAAGTGGTATCATAAAGTATTTGTCTTTGTCCAACTTACTCCACTTAAGATCATCTCTAGGTCCATCTGTATTGCTGCAAATGGCATTATTTCCTTCTTTTTTATGGCTGAGCAGTAAGGAAGAATGGGCTTCCCAGGTGGCACTAATGGCAAAGAACTTGCCTGTCAATGCAGGAGACGTTAAGAGACTTGGGTTTGATCCCTGGGTGGGAAGATACCCTAGAGGAGGGCACAGCAGCCCACTCTAGTATTCTTGCCTGGAATATCCCACGGACAAAGGCGCCTGGCAGGCTACAGTCTGTGGAGTTGCAGAGTTGGACATGACTGAAGCAACTTAGCACACATGCATGCAATAAGGAAAAATATGTTGTAAACTATTCATGGGGGTATTACTGAAATTAATATTTATGTCTGTTTCTCTCCAGCACGTATACCATTTTCAACCAAATGTCACTGTGCTGTGGAAGGACAGAAGAAATCATATGCATTAGGGATGATTAACATGAAGTTCATGTTTGGGAGGAAGAATATGAGGTCTGGAGTTTAGTTGGCATTGCGCAACTCTTTCTAGCACATTTCTGTAGGGCACACTAGAGAGTCTTTAACTCCATTAGAAGATAGATAGAAGATAGATATGGGGATTAGAATACCTGTTCTCTTTTCTTTCCCTCAGTGGTCTCCTGGGATAATGTAAACATGCAGGGAAGTTGCTCGAATAGAAGCTTGAGATAAACAATCAATGTATGAATTAATGTTGTCATGCAGCAGTTGTAGCAGCAGCTCCAAGTTTTGAAATAAGAAAATATTTGTAAACACACACTCTCCTTCGATCCAGAAAAACCTCCCCACACCTCCCTCAAGCAGAGACTGCATGCTGGCAGCTGGTGAGTAGATCTGGGCTACAGACCGGGCTGGCTGGCTCACATGGGCTTTTGAGAGTTTTTGAAGTAGTTGCCAACGCTGACAAGAATACCCAGATTTTTAATTTCTCTTAAATTAAAAGAGAAAAGGGCCAGAAAAATCTGGCCCTGGTGGTGCCCCCAGTCCGACACAGCAGAAGTCAGCTGGAGAGGAGGTTGGCGGGAGCCCCTTGTCAGTATCCTTTCTCTGACTGCTGTCCTCATCTGGGTTTGTTCATAGGCATTTTAGTTTGTACCACTTGTCCAGAGGAAGCTAGTGAAGCTGTTTTTCAAAAAAATTGAGTAGCATGTTGAGTTAGTCAGGGTTCTCAGCAACCAACTGTGTATATGTGCGTGTGTGTATGAGTCAGTTGGCTGGTCAAAGAAACAGGTTTACTTTAAGGAATCAGCTCAGACAATTAGAGAGGTTGAGAATTCTGGACCCAGGAGAATCGATGGTGTACTTTACTCCAAGTCCAAGTCCATAGGCAGGAGAAGATCAGTGTTCCAACTCAAAGATGGTCAGGCAGAGAGAAACTTCTTTTGAATTCAGCCTTTTATTCTGTTCAGGCCTTCAAAGGATTCCATAAGGCTCACCCACATTGGGAGGCAAAGTGGCTTTACTCATCCTACTGATTCAAATGTTAGTCCCGTCCAGAAACACCTGTATAGACACAAGACACCCCCAGAAATAACTTTTAACCAAGTATCTGGACCTGTCCTGGCTCCAGTTCATTTGACATATAAAATGAACCACAGACACACCTAGTAACCTTTCAGTTTACTTGAGCAGAGGTCAGATATCCTGTGTGTTTGTCATTTATCTACAACCCCACCAAGAAGGGTTGGGAAAGTCTCTCAAGGAGACAGGCATCTAGTGTGAGGTAAGAGGGCTGAGGACAAAGTTCCAAGCAGGGCAGATCCCAGATAAAGAAGATAAGTAAACAGCTGCTGACAGTTGCCCCTGTTTATTTCTTTCTCAAAGTTCTCTGTGTCCCTTCACTTTTGACGTCAACTAGAGCCACTAAGTTCTGAACATATTTGGACACTTAAAAATCAGGATGTGCACACAGTGAGGACTGTAATGCTCCACTCACTGGACCTCTGGATCATTTAGTGGGTGTGGGAGTCCCACGTAGGATCTGGGTGCAGAACCGTTCTGTGGAAACCTTGGTGAAAGGAAGAGGCTGCCCTTTTTGGGAATCATTACCTATATTAGTTTCCCTGGTGGCTCAATCGGTAAAGAATCTGCTTGCAGTGTGGAAGACCTAGGTTCGATCCCTGGATCAGGAAGATCCCTTGGGGAAAGGAATGGCAACCCACTCCAGAATTCTTGCCTGGAGACTCCCCATGGACAGAGGAGCCTGACGGGGTACAGTCCATGAGGTCGCAAAGAGTGGGACATGACTGAGCGACTAACATACATCTGTACTGGCTAAGGTTGCCTGGGTGTTGTGTTGGAGGTATTTAAGACCAGATGAGAAGGATCAAAGCACAGTCTCAGTCCTTAAAAGTAGTCAGGATCATATTCAGAATACTGGCCCAACATCTTAGACATGATGAAAACAATTTTCACTCAAAGGCAAATTCAGAGGCAGTAGTAGTAATTCCATTCTCCACTTCTTCTAAATGAATTGGGAGTGAACCTGTCAGCTAAACTAATTATCAAAAGCCTTGAAATGAGGTATGTAAAAAGCCATGTATGTAAAAATTCTGTCCACGCCATGAAACATAGGAAAAAGGATATGTTAGTTTAGTTCTCTTTTTAAACTGTTGTTTGAATAGAATTGTAGACAGTTTTTTTTTTAATCTTTTATAAAAGTCATTTAAAATGAATGACCACTTGGTGGCTGATTTCCATCGGCACTATTCTTTTGGACCGACGATGCAGATCTTGAAATCCTTGCCCTGTTTGCTTTCTGCCGGTGTTCCTGCCTGCTCAGCCCCTTGCAGGGCTGTGGGCATTCCCAGCAGGGCTAAGAAAGAACTAGAACAGCCATTCCACAGTCTCTCAATGAGAACTCCCTCTCCAGGGCCCTTACCTTCCCCCTGCCCTTCAGACGGGGAGGCCAACCTGTCCAAGTAGGCGTGAGTGGTCATGATTTAAGCGGTGCCAAGCGCTCTGAGCTCCACCGGGAGCGGAGTTCTCTGCCTCGTAGCATTGCTGGCCATCTGGGCTGGGAGACCGAGACCACTGTGGCACCGAAATAACCTTGACCAGTTCTCCCGCAACTTCTGCTTTAGGAGCTGCCGTGCCCGACGCCGCGGCGTGTGACACCAGGAGCACGGACGCTGTGAGCCCTGGGGGGCACTGGCCTCTTTTCTTACCTGTGTGCCCTGCTCGTCCAGCCCTGCCTAAGCATTTGGCATTCTGCTGCCTCAGCTCATGGAAGGAGCCTTCCTTCCCAGGATGGGAGGCGGGCAGAGTGCCTGTGTACACAGACACAGACACAGACACAGACACACACACACACACACACACACACACACACACACATGCCACGTATACCCAGGATGTGAGGCAGGCAGAATGCACGCATACACACACACAAACACACACACAGCCCCACACCCAATGCCTGCCTTCCTCACAGGAGCAAAAGGGTGTCTGCAATGGCCAGGGAGCCTCCAGCTCCCTGAGACCTGCAGGGAGGAGGGGCAGTCAGCTTGGAGAGAGAGTTTAATAACGTCTTGGGGGAGGAATGCTCTGGGGTTTATTCTGCTGAGCCCAGGAGTTTTACTGCATGTGGTCTCAGTTACCATTACTGTCTTTGTCTTGAGAGAAAGTTTTCCTCTTTCAATCTATTTGCTGGCGCCACTAACTGCACATAACTAGCTATTACCCCAAAGACTCCAACCATCAATTAACATGTTATATTTAATTGTTTCATGTGGAATCTGATGGTCTTCTGTGATCTTTCAAGTTGAATAGATCCTTAAAGCTACAAAAGATTTTATAAAGCGTGTGTGTGGTGTGTGTGTAGTGTGGTGTGTGTAGCACATGTGTGTATGCTGTATGCTGTGTGTGTATGTGGTGTGTCTCTGTGTGTGGTCATGCGTGTCTTGTGTGTATGTGTGTTGTGTGTAGCATGTGTGTGCTTTATGTGAGATGTATGTGTGGTGTGTGTAACTGATGTGTGTGTGATGTGTGTGTATAGCACATGTGTGTTGTATGTGGTGTGGGTGTTGTGTGGGTGTTGTGTGTGTGTTCCTGTTGCTGGGAAATTGTAGTGAATGAGACAAATAAGACTCTACCCTATGTCCTATGGGACTTAGATTTTAATGGTCCCCACAGTACTTAGGGTAAAGTCACAAGCCTTTCATGATTGATTAAAAGGCTATGTCTAATGTGGTCTCTTCCCAGTCCCTCCCTTCATCTTGCACTATTCTTTCCTGCCTGTCTGCCTTCCACCACACTGGGAAGGGCCACAATCAACATCTTTGTGCAGGAGGTTGGCATACCCCTACCCTGTCACCTACTCACTGCAACACATCTTTCACATCTCAGCTAGGTGTCCCTTCCTCACTGATATCTTCTCTTGCCCTCCCAATCTACATGCAGGTCCCCTCTGATATTCTTTTCCTTAGCATCCTTCCCTTCCAATGTGTTCCATGATCCCAATACCATGTCACTGATGCCTGATTTCTCCACTGGTGGGTAAGAACCTGGTTGGTTTTGTACTTTGTTATATCGCCGTTTGTTGTTGTTGTTTAGTTGCTGGAGAAGGAAATGGCAACCCACCCTAATATTATTGCCTGGGAAGTCCCATGGACAGAGGAGCCTGGAGGGCTACAGTCCACAGGGTCACAAAAGAGTCAGACATGACTTAGTGACTCAGTTCAGTTCAGTTCGGTCTCTCAGTCGTGTCCGACTCTTTGCAACCCCATGAATCGCAGCACGCCAGGCCTCCCTGTCAATCACCAACTCCCAGAGTCTACCCAAACTCATGTCCATCAAGTTCGGTGATGCCATCCAGCCATCTCATCCTCTGTTGTCCCCTTCTCCTGCCCCCAATCCCTCCCAGTATCAGGGTCTTTTCCAATGAGTCAACTCTTCACATGAGGTGGCCAAAGTATTGGAGTTTCAGCTTCAGCATCAGTCCTTCCAATGAACACCCAGGACTGATCTCCTTTAGGATAGACTGGTTGGATCTCCTTGCAGTCCAAGGGACTCTCAAGAGTCTTCTCCAACACCATAGTTCAAAAGCATCAATTCTTTGGCACTCAGCTTTCTTCACAGTTCAGCTCTCACATGCAATACATGACTACTGGAAAAACCATAGCCTTGACTAGATGGACCTTTGTTGGCAAAGTAATGTCTCTGCTTTTTAATATGCTATCTAGGTTGGTCATAACTTTCTTTCCAAGAAGTAAGAGTCTTTTAATTTCATGGGTGCAATCACCATCTGCAGTGATTTTGGAGCCCCCCAAAATAAAGTCAGCCACTGTTTCCACTGTTTCCCCATCTATTTCCCATGAGGTGATAGGACCAGATGCCATGATCTTAGTTTTCTGAATTTTGAGCTTTAAGCCAACTTTTTCACTCTCCTCTTTCACTTTCATCAAGAGGCTCTTTAGTTCCTCTTCACTTTCTGCCATAAGGGTGGTGTCATCTGCATATCTGAGGTTACTGATATTTCTCCCGGCAATCTTGATTCCAGCTTGTGCTTCTTCCAGCCCAGCATTTCTCATGATGTACTCTGCGTATAAGTTAAATAAGCAGGGTGACGGTATACAGCCTTGACGTACTCCTTTTCCTATTTGGAACGAGTCTGTTGTTCCATGTCCAGTTCTAACTGTTGCTTCCTGACTTAGTGACTAAATAACAACAAATATCTACCTTTTAAGTAGTATTCAATAAACATTTGAATTAACCAATAAATAAGAAAAATGGAAAAGTGCAGACAAACTGAAAATGGCTTTGTAGGTACATCTTAGAAACACAAAGTTTGTTACAGAATTTCCCAATTTTTAATCTTTCTTTTTCCTTTCTTTTTTGGAGAGTAAGATTTAGCCAAAATCATATTTCATGACTGCCAAGAATGAGACAGATCTGAGCTTTTACCTACTTGCAAACTAATAGGTTAGCTTGTCATAGTTTCATGGATTCTTACTGAAGTCATGAGACTCCTGAGTCAGACACAGCAGATGTTATTTCTCACAGAATGGCAAGCAGCATGACCATCAGTATATCTGTGTCAGTTTTCCTGGCTCCCAGGTCCCATGGGGATGATGGGGATGGACCTAAGCAAGTATGTCACAGGAGAGGATTCCTGAGCATAGGGAACCTGAATCTTTTATAATGGACAGTAAGTGTGTCTGTCCCTTTGCTCCAGAGAAAGGTGCTCTCTTTATCTGCTATGACTGTGAGCAAGTCTGTCTATTGCTCTGGAGGGAGATGACACAGTCTCTATCTTCCAAGGCTGTTTGCTTTACAAACACCCTTGGATGATAGTATGAAAGGAAGACTTTTAGTGCATCTCTCACCAGAGGTATAGAAACATTAGAGACCCATGGGGAATTTTCCTGTAACAATATCTGTCCCTTGTTTTTACACCATTTTGGTTTCTGGTGAACTTTCCATGAGTATGCCAATCTTCCAGTGTTCACGTGGGAGGTGCAGGAACTGGGGTCACTCTCTGTCATTTCGCTAGACTTTGTAGAGCCATCTGGTGGAGGATGGCAACCCTGGAAGTTGGTTGCATGAGTTTAGGGAAGTGGTACCAGGGTGTTTTCCTTCATGAAGGAGGGTCCAGGAGAGTTTATGAAAGAGAAATATCATTAGTGTCCCTCATTCCTCATCCCTCCTGAACTCTGAGATGTTGTCTCCTCAAGTATCAAGGCTATTATTCTTCCATGGCCACAAAAGTAGCGTGTCCCATTCCCAGAGCTACAATGGTGATTTTATTATCCCCGTTCACACCTGGGCATTTCATTCAGAGGGGTCCAGTGGGAGAGAGACAAGGGCATTTTTAATAAACCTTAGACTCACCATCTCCCCCATTTTGGCATTGTGGACCACTGGAGAGCGACTCGGCAAATAGCGCACTCAATCAAGTGGTCAGAATCCTTACACACTGTGACCATATTGGTCCAATGAGACAATTTTGGTGGCTACACTAGAATCAAGTTTGAGGCCCTCAGTCCCCTTTTGGGGACTGCTACCACCCAAGGGTGGACCATCCAGGCAGTCCTGGGGTTTCAGTTAGGAGAAAAAGGAGAAGCTTCATGCCCAGAAATGGTCAGGTGGAATCCAGAATTTTCAAAATAGGTTTATATAACACCCTGCTGCTGCTGCTGCTGCTGCTGCTACTAAGTCTCTTCAGTCATGTCCGACTCTGTGCAACCCTATAGACGGCAGCCCACCAGGCTCCCCTGTCCCTGGGATTCTCCAGGCAAGAACACTGGAGTGGGTTGCCATTTCCTTCTCCAATGCATGAAAGTGAAAAGTCAAAGTGAAATCGCTCAATCGTGTCCGACTCTTAACGACCCCATGGACTGCAGCCTACCAGGCTCCTCCATCCATGGGATTTTCCAGGCAAGAGTACTGGAGTGGGGTGCCATTGCCTTTTCCGATATAACCCCCTAACCATTTTCATCTCAATAATTACCTAGAATGGGGTGAAGAGAAAATGATCCCTTTCTGCGACAGCCACACTCAGTGGCCAAATTGCCTCAAGAATGCATATGGACCAGGAATAAGTGATGGAGGCCTTTTGAAGTCTCAGCAATACCATATATCTGTGGATGATAGACCATGATGTGGATGATAGACCATGGAAGGTCTATTGAATGTCTTGACCATTAGCCTATAACTGGGTCATTTTTATGGTAAAAGATTCATCACTGTCAGGCTGAATTGGTCCAGAAAGCCAAAATCAGGACACATTAGCTTCAAGGGCTGCAATGTGGCCTCCTCACTGTAAGATAAAGGTTGAAACACTTGGTTAGAGTCACGAGTGGAGCAGGTAGCGGTGGCTTATGCATCAGAAAGAGAGTCCTTTCCTCTGCGCCCAGTCCATGATGGTGAACGTGTTGCTGTATCGGGGAAGATGCTGGATCCAGGCAACAACAGTGGCAATCTGGACACTGCAGACTAATCACAAACTTGATTCCAGACGGTCTCAGCAGAGCACAGGCCCTTACTGTGGGCGGTGACAGGAGTGACCCAGATGGTTTGATTAGCAGCCATGATATGTTTCCATGTTTCTTGGCCCCGAAGAGCAGTGTCTTTAATCTGCCAGCCTCTAGTTTCCCAAATGGCATAGCAAATAGCTAAGTCATTGGCAACAGCCCAAGAGTCAGGAAAATTATAATCTGGTTCATCAAAGGGAGTTCTGACCAGAGCTATGAGAATGGTTTTGCATTCTACCCATTGAACAGAGTGACCACATCCCAGTTGTTTCGTGTAGCTGGCAGAGAAGTTGAACAGCCCCAGCAGCCCTCATGGACACCACCAGGGAAACCTCTGTGAACCCGGGGCCCTCTTAACCAGGGGCTTCAGGTGGTGGAATGAAGGGTAAAATCTTCCCAAAGGATGGTTACCACTCATTCATGTAAAGCCAAGGTACTGCTGGACCAGGCTGGCTTCATCTTTTTTGACATGTGGGGTGTTACTTTCTCACCTTGTTAGTTCTTGAGTTCTAGTTGACCCATGCTAAAACAGGAATACCAGAAAGTCACAGCCCTCTGTGAATCAGGTGTTCAGTTTCAGCCAGAGCCCTGAAGCAAGCTAGAAGCTGCTTCTCCCCAAGGATGTAGCTGGCAGTCATGTTGGAGGAATGACAAGTGCAGAACCCCAAGGGCATCTCTGAGTGGAACCTGCTTTGCTTCACCAGAAGCTCCAATAGGCAGAATCATGAGTCACTGAGACTCAAGGTTCCTTTAGCTTCTTTTGTTCACTGTTAACCTTGCTCAGATCTCATCAGTTGAATGTGGGTCCTGGCTTCTCCCATGGGACCAGGTATAACAGTGACTTGAGTGCCTGCATCCAGCCGTGTCATACAGTTACATTTCCACTCTTTCCGCAAAACACCCTAGTGTACTTAGATGGGTGCACATGACCTCCAGCCTCACCTTAAATCATCTTTCTTTAAAGCAGTTATGGTCAGGTAGAGAGAGGGAGGGTCAGAGACCAGGTAGGTCACTAAGCAAGGCTTTGCCTTCACTTTCATTTTCCAGTGGCCATTTGCAACTATTTCCAGGTCAACCAACCAACTTCTAATGCTCTCGGTCCACCTAATATCCTGCTCACTTTGACACTGGTCATTTCAGCTTTGGGGACGCCATGCTCAGCATGCATGCATGTGTGCTCAGTTGCTTCAGTTGTGTCCCTTTCTTTGCGACCCCATGGACTGTAGCCCGCCAGGTTCCTCTGTCCATGGGATTCTCCAGGCAAGAATACTGGAGTGGGTTGCCATGCCCTCCTCAGGGGATCTTCCCAACCCAGGGATTAAACCTGGGTCTCCTGCATTGCAGGCAAATTCTTTACTGCTGAGCCACTGGGGAAGCCTCCATACTCAGCAGTTGCAGTCTAATGCCTTTTGTCTGGGGCTGTGGGCTGCTACTTTCCTGTAGGGGTAACTTTCTTCTTTTTCTCCTCTGAAGGAGAGTGAGTAAAAGCCACGTCACTGTTTGGGTACTTGGGCTGTTCAATCCAACCTTATCCTTTGAACATCCATTGACATCTGTGACTCCCCAGTTGCCCATCACTTTGGGGAGAGGATTATCCGTCTCAAGGAGTCCTCTTACATCCTCAAACATGCCCTGCAGGTCCCTTTTTCCTCTTCCAGAAGCAAAGCCAGGTGTCTGTCAGTGTCCCATTCTCATTACCAGTAAAGCTGAGAACTGAGAAGAATCTGAGATTTTACCATGCTTGTAAACTAACAAGTTGCTGCTGTGGTCTGAAAGTATTCCCTCCAAGTTGTATGTTGAAATCCTCGCCCCTAAAGATGATGGTATTAGGACGTGAACCTTTGGTTGATGTTTAGGTCATGAGGGCGGAGCCCTCATTGATTGGGATTAGTGCCTTAATTATAGAGGCTCCTGAGAGATTCCCTCATGCCTTCTACCATGTGAGGACACAGCAAGAAGTCACCAGCTATGGACCAGGAAGGGGTTTCCCTGGTGGCTCAGATGGTAAAGAGTCTACTTGCAATGCAGGAGACCCGAGTTTGATCCCTTGTGAATGACTAACACACAAACACACACACACATGCATGAATCAGGAAGAGGGCATTCAGCAGAGCACGACCATCCTGGCACCTTGATCTTGATTTCCTAGCCTCCAGAATGTGAGAAATAAATGTGTCTTGTTTATAAGCCAATATTAATATTGTGGTATTAATATTTTGTTTTAGCAGCCCAAATAGACCCTCACATTAGCCTAGTAGATGATAATGGGATGCTGACAGAAGCCATGAGACCCCTGGGTTAGAGATACTATGGCCCAGAGAGCCACACGGGCATCAGTACATGTGTGTCAGTTCCCTTGGCCCCCAGACCCCATGGGGAGGTGCTGATGGACCCAGATGGATGCCTGTATATGCAGTATGTTGCATTACAGGAAAGAATCGTAAATCTTTTATTGTGGACCATAAGCATGTCTACCCTTTGTTTCAGGGGGGGAGGCCCTATCTCTGTCTTCCAACAGTATTTGCTTCACGTGGTCAGTTGCTCAGTTGTGTCCAACTCTTTGTAGTCCCATAGATGGTAGCCCACCAGGCTCCTCTGTGTATGGAATTTTCTGGGAGAGAATACTGGATCAGATTGTCATTTCCTCCTCCAGGGGATCTTCTTGATTCAGGGATTGAACCCATGTCTCTTGCATTTCCTGCATTGGCATGAGGGTTCTTTACCACTAGTGCCACCTGGGAAGCTCCATTTGTTTCATGCTGCTGCTGCTGCTGCTGCTAAATCGCTTCAGTCGTGTCCGGCTCTGTGTGACCCCATAGACGGCAGCCCATCAGGCTCCCCCATCCCTGGGATTCTCCAGGCAAGAACACTGGAGTGGGTTGCCATTTCCTTCTCCAATGCATGAAAATGAAAAGTGAAAGTGAAGTTGCTCAGTCGTGTCCGACTCAGCGAACCCACGGACTGCAGCCCACCAGGCTCCTCCGTCCATGGGATTTTCCAGGCAAGAGTACGGGAGTGGGTTGCCATCGCCTTCTCTGCATTTTCTTCATGCACACCCTTAAATAGATAGTTCAAAACAAAGGACAATTAGTGCCTGACTTGCAAGATGTACTGAAAGACAAGAGGCCCATGGTGAGTGTGTTCCAATAATAATTCCAATAACAACTCATAATGGGTAATGAAAAGTGCTTATATGGGTAATGGACTAATAAATGAGTTAACCATCAAGATCTGGGTTCAAATCCCAATTCTATTCTGAACATATTTGTAACTTTTGGAATGACTGAATGTCAGTTTGCTCCTATATAAAATGACATAATGACTAACTCTTGGCTGGGTGCTTACTATGCCAAGTACTATTCTAAGTGTTTTTAAGATATATTATTTAATACTTACAGTAATCTTCAGAAATAAAACATTTTTTTTCCTGTTTCATAAATAAGGAAACAGGCCATGGATATGTTACTTACCCAATGTCACACATTTAGGAAGCGCCAAAGCAAGGATTTGAGTCCGTGCTCTCCACTCTGGTTTCCATGGTTTTAAGTGCCTCTGCTTCCTACACAAGACCGAGTACCAACTTTGCCTCACTGGTGTAGCCTATGAAGACTGCATGCATTGTTAGGTGATTAATCAAAGATGGTTTTCTTTCTTTATCTTTCTGCAGTTGTTTAATTAAAAATATTCAATTTCTTGGAATCCTCGTCTTGAAAAATGATTACTACTCCTTTATTGAGTAAAAGTGGGAAAATACATTCCCCCATAACATCAGGGAAGAAAGGCTGAACATGGGGTACAGTGTGGACAGGGATTACTCTAGCCTTCTCTGGGTCGAGGAAGAAGAGCCACCCACGATGGTGCCTGGACCCCCAGGGGTCTGTGAGGCTGTAGAGAACTGCAGAGTCTGGCTCTGAAATTGCTCTTCCTTCATCAACTCCAGATGAACCAACCCTCAGAGAGAACATCGTGAAGGAATTGCCTGAGAAATACTCTGAGAACTAACAATGGGGCCTCTAATTCATAACAGCCTAGAACAAGCCAGGTCTCTTTGTGCTCTCATCTGGGTGTCGTGGAGCTGGTAATCTGAGCTGTCTGCTATCATCACCAGATACACAGTCCCGGTGTGGGGCTCCACTCCATCTCAAAAAAGAAAAAAAATCTTTTGGTTTTAAAAGAGACTCAGTCAAAAATGTAACTTTAAAAAGCCTATATACATTTAGTGAATGCATAACAAGTAAATCTGAAACATATTTAATGGAGATATATTTATGTGCCATTAATTCGCATGGAGGCTAATTTATGCATCCCTGCGTAGTGTTGGCATTCAATAGATATTGACGTCATACCGCTCAGAAGCGCTTCAAACAGACACTTGGGCAAAATGACTAAAATGACATTTGATGGATTTTATGATCCAATTATTCGTTCCCCAGGTATGTATTTTCTTTATAATTACATGCTCTTCAGATAAATATGAAAGATTTTTGGTGTGGATTTAGTAATCTTAAAATTCTCATTGCAATTCACTTGCAATGACTCCTACAGGGACAAAGGCACTTTATTCTATTAAAGTGTTAGTAACTGGGCTGGAGTGAAAACTAGAACCAGAAAAGGGTAAAGTATGCTCTTTCCATATTGCTACCAACTTACAGGTCTGAGAAATCCTCCCCGACTAGAGATAATGAGTTGAAGACTTTGTTGTACTTACTTCTACCTATGAGAGCTGGAGGGCTTCCCAGGTGGCATTACTGGTAAAGAATCCACCTGCAATACAGGAGCTGCAGAAGACACAAGTTTGATCCCTGGGTCAGGAAGATCCCTGGACTAGGGCATGGCAACCCCCTCCAGTATTCTTGCCTGGAGAATTCCATAGACAGAGGAGCCTGGTGGGCTACCATCCACAGGGTCTCAAAGAGTTGGACATGACTGAAGTGACTTAGCATGCAAGTGAGTTGGAATCAGTCAAAGCCTGAGGAATCACTTGATGCGCTCAAATGGCACTAGGTACCTTCCACTGTTACACGGCCTGTTACATTCTTATTTCTTTACCTCCCTGCTTCACCTTCTGGGCAGTCAATTCCTCGAGAGCCACGACCATGTCAAAGTCATCTTTGCATTCTTGTGTCTGGAATAGACAAGGCTCACAGCAGATGTTCCCACTTTTAGGTCTGGCTACCTTCTTTCCTTTGCCATCAACATTACTTTTGCTAAAAGGCATACATGACTAATTGTATCAACTGATTCCCCCGGTTCTGTGCATTTATTGCTCTGTCTATGAGCAATGCCTTATTTCCCATGTGAATCTAGCTAACTACTACTTGTCTTTCAAAACTCAGCTTGAGAAGCTACTCTTCTTGGAAGCCTTCTCTGACCCCTCCCATCTGATTTCATGCTCTCTCTCTGGGTTGCCCTAGCATCTGTGTATATGTCTGTCGGAGCCCTTACCATCCCATCTGCAGTTGTTGACTGAGCTTGTGGGCCCAGGTCCTCTACCATTTGGTTTTGTTCCGCTAGCATGTAGAACAGGTCTGAACTATTGGAGAACCTCAGATAAATCTTTGCTGAATTCATGAATGGATAAGTGGATAAGGAGCAAATAACAAAAACAAGCCATGCTAGCACTTAGAAATTTGATATCATGTTGGTTGGGGCTTCCCTGGAAGCTCAGCTGGTAAAGAATCCGCCGGCAATGCAGGAGACCCCGGTTCAATTCCTGGGTCGGGAGGATCTGCTGGAGAGGGGATAGGCTACCCACTCCAGTATTCTTGGGCTTCCCTGTGGCTTGGCTGGTAAAGAATTTCGATCCCTGGGTTGGGAAGATCCCCTGGAGAAAGGAAAGGCTACCCACTCCAGTATTCTGGCCTGGAGAATTCCATGGACTGTATAGCCCATTGGGTTGCAGAGTTGGACGTGACTGAGTGACTTTCACTTTTGGTGGTTCTCATATATCAGCCTTAGAAGATTAGGCTTTGATGAAATTATCCTAGAAAACACTATTAGAAATGCTTTCTATTGGGTGCTCATTACTCACTTTTCACATGGTATGAAAAGTGCCTCTTAAGTTTGGAGACTGTTAACAGATGCTGTGGGTACCCCACCCATCTGTTGTCACTTCAGTTGTCATCAGAAGTCCTTATTAGGTATATGTCTTACAAATAACACTCCTACTTTGCACTCTTGATAAGCAAACAATTTTGTTTATAAAGTCTAATGCAGCAATTATTTTCTGTATGGTTACTGTTTTGTGTGTGTGTGTGTGTGTGTTGTCCAGTTTAAGAAATCTTTGCTTACCCCCAGGTTAGAAAGTTATTCTCTTGTGTTATCTTTGAGAAGCTTTATTGCTTTTCCTTTTGCATTTTAGGTCTATCATCCATCTGGAATTGATTTTTGTGTTTGGTTTGAGGCATGGATCAAGGTTCATTTTATTCCCATATGGATATTCAATTACCCCAGCACCATTTATTGAATAGACAATCCCTTCCCTACTGAATTGCAGAGGTCCTTTGTCATTAATCACATGACTGTGTAAGTGTGGATCTGTTGTGCACATTCTATTCTGTTATCTTTGATCTCTTTGTAGGCTTTGTACCAATGCTACTCTGCTTTAGTTACTATGGCTTTATAATAAAACTGGAATATCTGATAAAAGTATTTCAACTTTGTTCTTCAAAATCATCTTCACCCCTTTTGATCTTTTGCATTCTATATAAACTTAATTTCTATAAAAATTGATAGAATTTTTATTGTAATTGCATTGAAACTAGAAATCAAATATCAGATAGCTTCAAATATAAATTTGGGTGAGAATCAACATCTTTACAATATTGTCTTCCAATTCATAAACATATATACTCCTCCATTTATTCTTTTTAAATTTCTACTGCTGATATTTTATGGTGTGTATGGTTTGGTACATCTTTTATTAGATTTGTCCCAATAGTTGATATTTTTATGTTAATTTAATTGGTACTTTAATAATGTAGTTTTGTTGCTAGCATATAGAAATGTATTTGATTTTGGTGTATTGTATTTACAGCCTTGCTAAATTTACTTAATAATTCTAATAGCATTAAAAAAATCATGAATTAGTGTTGAACTTCTGAATTTATTGAAATGGACATAAATTTTTAAGCCTTTATTATAATGTGGTAAACTCTATTGGTTGATTTTAAAATATTAAGCCAGGCTTGAATTTCAGGATAAATCCAGCTTGATCATGATGTATTATCATTTGTAAATATTGGTAGATTATCTTTTCAAGTTTATGTCTAAGTGTTTTGTGTCTATGTTGATCAGAAATAGTATTGGCCTTTTTTTGTGTGTGTAGTTTTGGCAAGTTGTGTTGTTAACATTATAAAGGACTCATATAATGAGTTAGGAAGTATTATCTCTTTATTTTTATTCTCTGTCAGACTTTGTGTAAGATCAATATTGTTCTTCTCCCAATATTTGGAGGAAATCACTGGTGAAATCATCTGGACCTGAAGTTATTTTGTGGGTAGGTTAAAAAAAATAATCAGTTCAACAATCAAGATCTAGACAGGAGACAGACATCATATAATAATTTGAATTTAAAAAGTTTAAAATAAAGAATTATTAACTGTTTACAATGTTTTAGCTATTAAGAAGGAATAAAAGAGAGCTGTAAAGAAAATCCTAGGACTGAAGCAGAATAGCCAAGGCAGAAAAAAAGCTTGGAAGTGAGGTGTTCCTTCTCTTAGTCTAGGATTCAAATTCCGTGTAAGTAGACATGGCTGCAGCCCACTGGATACTGGAGGAACATTTGCCTGGGGCAGAGCTGGTCCACAGGTGGTGGGCTGGGTTTGGCAGACAGAGAATCATGGGTCGTAATGGCAAAGTGAAAGCCTCTAGCTGAGTGCTAGTTGGCCAAGGCTGCCATAAAGGAAACTTGAGGGAGGAAGCCCCTGTTGGGCTGCAGGTAGATGGAAGGCTGATGGGCAGGGAACCATGGGCCAGGGCTTACAAGCTGGCTGGTGAGTGCCTCTAGGTGTCTGCCTGCTGCTGGCCATGTGCACCATAGGGAAGAACTCAGAAGAGTGCCCTGGGAATCAGGGAGAAAGTGTGTTTCCCCCTTTTAAAGTGATAAGCTCAGCTTTGTTCCAGCATGCATAGAAGAAATGTATTACAAACAAAGCAATGAAGAGTGGATTTGGAGCTGAGAAATAACTGGCACAATTAGATTAAATTTTGTAGGCAAATAGGGGAATTTCTGGGCTTCTCAGGTGTGCTAGTGGTGAAGAACCTGCCTGCCAATGCAGGAGACTTAAGAGACATGGGTTCGATCCCTGGATTGGGAAGATTCCCTGGAGGAGGAAATGGCAGCCCACTCCAGTATTCTTGCTTGGGAAATACCATGGACAGCGGAGCCTGGTGAGCTAAGTCCATGGGGCCAGAAAGAGTTGGACACGACTGAGTGTCTGAGCACCGAGGAATATTCCGATTTTCTAATTCTTATATTGGCTCTGATAAGTGGTGTTTTTCATGGAATGTGTTCATTTGATTTTTCAAATTTAAAGTCACAGATTTGCTTGTAGTAATCTCTGTTTTTAAAAATAATTTTATTTATTTATTCACTTTTGGCTGTGCTGGGTGTTTATTGCTGCATGGGCTTCTCACTGTGCTGGCTTCTCTTGTTGCAGAGAAAGGGCTTTAGAGCGGGCAGACTTTGGTAGTTGCGGCACGTGGGCCTCAGTAGCTGCAGCTCATAGGCTATAGAGCACAGGCCCAGTAATTTTGGCGCATGGGCTTAGTTGGTCTTCGCCATGTGGGATCTTCCCAGACCAGGGATCAAACCCATGTCTCCTGCATTGGCAGGCGGATTCTTTACCACTGAGTCACCAGGGAAGCCCCTATTATTGTTTTAAACATCTGTTGAATCTGTAGTGATAGCCTCTTAATTGTTTATAATATTGGTAATGTGTTCCTTATTTTTTCTTGATTAGTCCCCTAAGCAGTTCCTAATTTTATTAATACTTTAAAAAATTCATTTCATTGCCTTGATGATTTTCTCTATTGTATATTTGCTTTCTATTTTAGTATTTTCCGCTTTCATCTTTATATTTTTCCTACCTACCTCTGCTTTCTTTTAGCTTAATTTTCAGGGTTTTTTTTTTTGTTTGTTTTGTTTTTTATGCTTACATTGCAGATGTTAAGCCTTTTTCCTTTCTAGTTTGTGAATTTAAGGCTATATGTTTCCTGTAAGCACTCCTTTACTTTCATCACGCAAGTTTTGGTGTGTTATATTTTTTATCATTGAATTAACAATATATTCTAATTTCCATTGTGATACATGTTTTTCATTTATCCATGGATTATTTGGAAGTGTTTTGCTTAATTTTCAAGCATTTGTAGATTTCTAGGTTAATTTAATTGAGGTCAGAATATATTCTGAACAATTCAAATTCCTTTGAAATATGTTGGAGATTTCCTCTATGGCCTATTTTAGTAGATAATCCTGTTAGTATACTTTAAAAGAATATATATTCTAAAATTTTTGGATGCAGTGGCTTGTTATGTCCACTAGATTAAGCCCACTAATTGCATTGTTGTAACAGGGCTTCCCTGGTAGCTCAGCTGGCAAAGAATCCACCTGCAATGCAGGAGACCCTGGTTTGATTCCTGAGTCAGGAAGATCTCCTGGAGAAGGGAATGGCTACCTACTCCAGTATTCTGGCCTGGAGAATTCCATGGACTGTATAGAGTCACTTTCACTTTCAATAATCTGTAATGTATTTTCTAATATTCTTGATCTGCCTGTTCTGTTAATTACTAGAAAATTTATAAGTGAACAAGTATGTGGATTTATTCATTTCTCCATGTAGTTCAGTCAGTTTTTGCTTTAAATATTTTGAAGCTATATACATTGCTGCATGTAGTTTTAGAATTATTATATATTCTGTGAAATGATGCTTTTATCATTATGGAATATCTTTCTTTACCTCTAGTAATACTTAATGCTTTGAAGTTTACTTTGTCTCTGGTGGGCTGCCGTCTATGGGGTCACACAGAGTCAGACACGACTGAAGCGACTTAGCAACAGCAGCATATTATTATAGCTACAACAAATTTTTTTGGATTTCAAGTACATGGCATGTATTTTCCAATCCTTTCCTTTCAACCCTGAAGATATATTGCTGTCTCTTACAAGCTGAGATAGTGAGATTTTACTTGCTTTATCTATCCTGATTATATTAGCTCTTTAATTGGAGTGTGTCTTCTTTTTCTGTTCTGGGTAATTACAGATATATCTAGATTTACATGTATCATCTTGTTATTTGTCTTCTGTTTATCCATGTGTTCTTTCTTTTCATCTGCAGGCATCTTTTTCATCAGTCATATAATTTTGAAGATTATTTAATTTCCACCATTAGCATGAAGTTATGCTTTCTGCTATTATTTATTTATTTTTTTAGCAATTCCAAAGTTCACTATTGAGTGATGAATTTCTAGCTTAAATTAATGAATTATGAATACCTATATTTTCTGGTATTCTTTGTTCCCTCCTTCATTAACATGTTTCCATCTGCGATCATTTTTTTTTCTGCCTTAGTTTTTAAAATTATTTTTTAAAAGTTTGTTCTTGTTGGTTACAATGTCATTAAGTGTTTTCTTGTTTGTTTGAAAATGCCTCTGTTTAGGCTTTATTTTCAAAATCTGTTTTCCTTGTGTACATAAATCTAGGTAGGCAATAAATTTCTTTCAGTATGTTAGACCTATCATTCTATGGTCTTTTTTTTCTTCATAGTTTTTGTTGAAAAGCCTGCCATAATTCTATTTTTGCCCCCCTAAAAGTCTTGCATATATTTTCTTTTTATGTTTATAAGATAGTCTTTCCTTATCTTTTTTTAAAAGCAGCTTCATGAATATCATTTGATTTATACTGATCTTGGCTGGAATTTGTAGTGTTTTGTCAATGTGTTAATATCTTTCATTTGGGAAAATTCTGAGACTTTCTCTTTTGTTCCATTATCTCTCTCCTTTCCTTTTCAGGCTCTAATTACACTTATGAAAGTTCTTTTTATCATGTTCCATTTGTCTTTTAGACTGTTTTTCTGTGCCTTTTTTCTTTTTGTTTTTGATGAAATATAAATGTTAGTATTTTCTACTGATCTATCATCCAGTTCACTTATCCTCTCTTCTGTTTTGTCTAATTTTCTCCTGAACCCATGTACTGAATTTTTAATTTCAGTGTTGTATTAAAGAGCTTTATGTATTATAATTAACTTTTAAGTAAATTCCAGTACTCATCAAATTTTCCATTTTTTAAAAATATTTTGATTATGGTATTTATAATTATTTAAAATTCTGTGACCAATAATTCAAATATTCACCTTCGAACGTGTTCTAAAGTCTGTTTGGTTTTTTTTAAACTGTTGGTTATTTGATCCTATATTCTGAGTTACTTGGTAAATTTGATCTAATGCCAAGAATTATGTATGAAAAATAGATGCTATGGATGATATCTCTCTTTAGACAGGATTTTATTTTTTTCAGACAGATTGTGAAACCACAGGCAAATAATCTTGATCCGCTGGATTTAGGTTTCAGACTCAATGTGAGGGCTGGTGAGCTCTGTTCTATTTCATGTTGTCTTTATTCCTAGAACCTCCCTCTGAATGTACCTCTTCAGGAATCCCAAGGATAAGCCTGGTATGTTTATTAGAGATTCTCTTTCTTGGCAGAGTATGAGCTTCAATTTTTGTCTTCTTAGAACTAAGAGACTACTGAAATATCTACTTAGATTTTAAGCTTTTCAGCAGCTGTGTTCTGCTTGGTTTCTTGGCAATTTGCCTCACACATGTGCAGCTTAGGAGTTGGAAAATACCTCAAAGAAAAATTGTACATATACTATTCACTCTACATTTTCTGCAGTTAGTTTTTCTCTCAGATCAAGTCCTAGCTGCCTTGGTAGCTCTGTTCACCAATTTTCAACTTCTCTGTTGGTGAGACCATTATAAAATCTTGGCTGCTGTTCTTTGCTCAGCAACTATGTTCCAAAAAGAAAATTAGCAACTGCCCCGAGGGGCGCAAGTAGCAACTAGCTTAGTGCTCATTTCTGTGTGTTTTCCTTCTCTCCAGCATTTTGGTCTTTTAAGACTAAAGGGACACTTCAAATGTATAATGGGACTCCTATGGCACAGAGTCTGTAAAGTAGACTGCAAGAAAACCAGGGGAGGATGGTGAGGATGGTGAGGATGGGAGTAGACAAAAGAAGAAGAAAAATCTAGAGTCACAGAAGTTGCAGCCAGGTGACTCCCAGCAAAATAGTTTCAGGTAAATCTGCAGAAATGCCCACAAGAGACCAAGAATCAGTTTAATCATCCACTTGCCCAAAGAACAAGATGCCACCAGTTATGGACTGAATGTGTTCCCCCCAAATTCTTATGTTGAGATTCTAACTCCCAAAGTGGTATTTGGCGGTGGGGACTTCAGGAGGTAATTGGATCTGAGGGTGGGGCCCTCATGGATGGGATTAGTTCCTTTTCAAGAAGAGACTTGAGAGTTTACCCCTATCTTTTGCCCTCTGCCATGTGAGGAGACAATGAGAAGATGAACATTGGCAAATCAGGGAGAAAGCTCTCACCAGGCACGAGACTAGCCAGTACCTTGATCTTAAAATTCCCGGCCTCCAGAACTATGTGAAATAGATTCCTGATGTTTAAGCCACCCAGTATGGTCATATTCCAGCTGCCTGAGATGACCAAGACACCATGTTAGGACAGCACTGGTTCTAATAAGGGAATGACTTTATTATCTTCTCTTTCTCCCCAAACGCCAACCAATTTGTACTGTAAACAGCAAACAGATAATGTGGGTTAGATTATAATAAGAAAGAAGAACCTTATCCTCTCTTCCAGCACTGGTCTGCAGTGTATTTGTGTCAAGAATAAGAAGTGATGTTGTGAAGTTATCTACACTCTTCAGTTATTCATTAGGTTTTTCCCAGTCCAGTTTCCGGTGGATAGACACTGGTATGACTGAAATTCAGGTTCCAATCAGCTCTATGCAGCAGTTGTGTGGAAGCTCTCAGAATTCTGAAAGGCAGAATGGGTCTGAAGGTTGAAAGCCCAGTCCCTAATGAAAAGGATCCTCAAAGAGCAGAGGTGGTTTAGTCACTAAGCTGTGTCCGACTCTTGCGACCCCGTGGACTGCAGCCCTCCAGGCCCTTCTATTCACGGGACTTCCAAGGCAAGAATACTGGAGTGGGTAGCCATTCCCTTCTCCACAAAGAGCAGAACCAAGCGCAATATGCTAATATCTTTCCAGAATCTTGGATTTATTCATTCTGGGCTTATTAATTCTACCCCATTTCTAAGGACTAAAAAAATAGGGCACTGAAAAAAAGGTGTTTGTGTTCCAGTGACAAATATAATCCATTTAGTTGTTAAACGGGAAATTCCAGAATCCTCCTGTGGCTTTGCCTCCTATTTTGCAGGAAGAAGTTTTTCCCCAAAGACAGAACTGACTGGAGCCTCATGTCCCCAGAGGGCCTCATTGGAAGTTGGTCTTTGGAAGTTCTAACATAAACATACTCCCACCCACCTGGCTCATGTACAGACCATGAACAACTTGGCTTTTCTTCCCAGCAGAGCAGTTTTCTGTATGAGTCACTTACTTCTGTCTCTTTATTTTGGACTTTTTGCCTCTGGGGATCATAAGGATCTATCCAATACTGTACTGAGATGGCTTTCGGTGCTCAGTAAACAATGAACAATAGAAAACCTTCTAAAAAGGCTGACTCCCCTCCTCGGGGTGCATGGGAACCTAGGTCTAGTACCCAGTTCAATGGTAAACCAAGAACCTGGGCTAAAGTAACACACACGGGAATATGTCAGGAGATGAAGCTTTTGCTTTCCTAACAAGGGAGACAGATCAGTTCAGATCTGGAAAGCACAGCATCCCAATGCTGGGAAGTCTTGGAAAATCTTCCATGGGAGTGGTCATAATCTCTAATCATTTCTATAGTTATTGTAGGAGATCTTGCCTGTTCTGAAAAGAGTGGGCATGCTACAGAGAACCTTCGCCTATAAACAGAAGGTTCGGGAAGAAGATACAAGAGGGCTCAGGGTGGCAGAATGGAACACACCCCTCCGGTAAGCATCCTTGTTTGGTGCTTTGTGGCTTCGAGAGGTTCACCCTGATGGATTTGGAATAATATCTCAAACTGTTTGGTTCTCTGCCTGTTTTCAGATCTTGGAGAAAGCATGTGGGACCAGAAATATGTCCCTGCACAAGCCAAGTATAGTAAATGAGTTTCTGTGCTTGTGGAATATTTTTAATATTATGAAATGAGAAAAGCCTCTCCTTTGCCATCTTAATTTTCTGACTATGTGAACCATTATTAGCATCGTGGGGCCACTGGAAGCATCTAGGGTCCCTATTGGTGCTTCCTTGAACATGGGCTTACTAACATTTATCTGTCTAAAGTGAAAGGTGTCTCTAATGATCCCAGTTGACATTTATTCAGTGCCTTTCACTCAGTGATCCCAAAGAGCTCCATAGGCTGATTTACTGGCTGTCCATGGAGTGGAAGTGAATGGTAATGACCACAGTGATGAAGATGGTGATGGATCGCCCGGGCTCTGGCATTTGATATGTCAAGTTGTTTCTGGGGCGTTTCCAATTTCCTGAGCTTCCCAGTGATTAGAAGCATAAGGGCAAGAGAGTGCTCCGTCCATTTCAGGCTGCATTTCTCAGTGGAGACGGCTCTGATTGGGGCCTTGGGAGGTCTTAATTCTCTGCTTCCCTCACACAAATTTGAGTAATCAGCGGGGAACAGACACGATGAAATGCTCCAGCGGGGCCGGTTTGCATCCCTCCTCTTACCCTGACCTCCCTTCACATAGTATCTTCAACCACCTGAAACTCTGGGGCTTTTCTGCTCCATGGGGAAAAGGGAGGAAGTGGAGGCCAGGATAAAGTCTGTTGGTTTAGGAGGTTTATAGTAACATAATCGGGCACAATGCTTTCCAGTTTTTTTAAGTCATGGAAACTCTCACTACGCATTCCCCCCCCCCCCTTTTTTAAACAAAATCCTATGGGGAATTGACATGTGAAGCAGATACGAGTGAGCTGTTCTGCTCCATACACTCACTGGCCCCCACCCCATCACAGTGGCTCCTGAAACCTAGATTAAAAAATCCGCTGGTGTCCTGGAGTGTTGGGTTGTGAACTGTACATGAGAGATCTGAATTTCCTTTTAGCTTACTCACTAACTTTTGAGTAAACTATTGAAATATCCACATGCTCCCTTTATTTTATCTTTAAAATAGAGACTAAATACTCTTCATCACATATTACACTTAAGGCTTTTAAAACTTAGGATGCAAGTGTATCGAAACTATAACAATGATGGAGATTATAAGGTTCCAGGCATAGGTCTAAATACTTTCCTATATAACCTCATATAACCTGTCCCTATGGGGCAGATACTGTTACTATCCAGAGAGGGTATACAAATTTCCCAAGGCCATTCAGTTTTTAATTAATATAGAGACAATTCAACACCTCGATCTTAACCTCTGACTCTTGGTTTTTAAACTCAGTTAGAACGTTAGAATCACTAAGTTCAGTTCAGTTCAGTTCAGTCGCTCAGTCATGTCTGATGCTTTGCGACCCCGTGGACTGCAGCACGCCAGGCTTCCCTGTCCATCACCAACTCCTGGCACTTACTCAAACTCATGTCCATCAAGTTGGTGATGCCATCCAACCATCTCATCCTCTGTGGTCCCCTTCTCCTCCGGCCTTCAATCTTTCCCAGCATCAGGGTCTTTTCCAATGAGTCAGTTCTTCTCATCAGGTGGCCAAAGTATTGGAGCTTCAGCTTCAGCATCAGTCCTTCCAATGACTATTCAGGACTGATTTCCTTTAGGATTGACAGGTTGGATCTCCTTGCAGTCCAAGGGACTCTAAAGAGTCTTTTCCAACACCACTGTTCAACAATATCAATTCTTCAGCACTCAGCTTTCATTGGGAGAAGGAAATGGCAACCCACTCCAGTGCTCTTGCCTGGAGAATCCTATGGACAGAGGAGCCTGGCAGGCTGCTGTCCATAGGGTTGCACAGGGTCCAACACGACTGAAGCGACTTAGCATGCATGCATGCATTGGAGAAGGAAATGGCAACCCAGTCCAGTATTTTTGCCTGGAGAATCCCAGGGACAGAGGAGCCTGGTGGGCTGCCGTTTATGGGGTCACACAGGGTCGGACACAACTGAAGCGACTTAGCAGCAACAGCAGCTTTCATTATAGTCCAGCTCTCACATTCATACATGACTACTGGAAAAACCGTAGCTTTGACTAGATGGACCTTTGTTGGTAACACCTCTGTTTTTTAATATTCTGTCTAGGTTGGTCATAACTTTTCTTCCAAGGAGCAAGTATCTTTTAATTTCATGGCTGCAGTCACCATCTGCAGTGATTTTGGAGCCCCCCAAAATAAAGTCTCTCACTGATTCCTTTATTTCCCCATTTATTTGCTATGAAGTGATGGGACCAGATGCCATGATCTTAGTTTTCTGAATGTTGAGTTTTAAGCCAACTTATTCACTCTCCTCTTTCACTTTCATCAAGAGTCTCTTTAGTTCGTCTTCACTTTCTGCCATAAGAGTGGTGTCATCTGCATATCTGAGGTTCTTGATATTTCTCCCAGCAATCTTGATTCCAGCTTGTGCTTCCTCCAGCCCAGCGTTTCTCATGATGTACTCTGCGTATAAGTTAAATAAGCAGGGTGACAATATACAGCCTTGATGTACTCCTTTCCCAATTTGGAGCCAGTCTGTTGTTCCGTGTCCAGTTCTAACTGTTGCATCTTGACCTGCATACAGATTTCTCAAGAGGCAGGTCAGGTGGTCTGGTATTCCCATCTCTTGAAGAACTTTCCACAGTTTGTTGTTATCCACACAGTCAAAGGCTTTTTCTTAGTCAATAAATAAAAAATAGATGTTTTTCTAGAACTCTTTTGCTTTTTCTATGATTCAATGGATGTTGGCAATTTGATCTCTGGTTCCTATTCCTCTGCCTTTTCTAAATCCAGCTTGAACATCTGGAAGTTCACGGTTCACATACTGTTGAAGCCTGACCTGGAGAATTTAAGCATTACTTTGCTAGCGTGTGAAATGAGTGCAATTGTATTTTGAACATTCTTTGGCATTGCCTTTCTTTGGGATTGGAATGAAAACCGACCTTTTCCAGTCCTGTGGCCACTGCTGAGATTTCCAAATTTGCTGGCATATTGAGTGCAGCACTTTCACAGCACCATCTTTTAGGATTTGAAATACCTCAACTGGAATTCCATCACCTTCACTAGTTTTGTTCACAGTGATGCTTCCTAAAACCCACTTGATTTCGCATTCCAGGATGTCTGGCTCTAGGTGAGTGATCACACCATCATGGTTATCTGGGTCATGAAGATCTTTTTTTGTATAGTTCTTCTGTGTATTCTTGCTACCTCTTCTTAATATCTTCTGCTTCTGTTAGGTCCATACCATTTCTGCCCTTTATTGTGCCCATCTTTGCATGAAATGTTCCCTTGGTTTCTCTAATTTTCTTGAAGAAATCTCTAGTCTTTCCCATTCTATTGTTTTCCTTTATTTCTTTGCATTGATCACTGAGTAAGGTTTTCTTATCTCTCCTTGCTATTCTTTAGAACTCTGCATTCAAATGGGTATATCTTTCCCAAGCCCAGGCTATATTCAAGATCAATGTCTGTGGTAGAACATTACTGACAGCATTTTAGAAAAACTGCTTTTAGGAATTGAATTATGTCTTCCAAAAAATATGTTGTGGCTCTAATCACCTGTACCTCAGAATGTAATGTTATTTGGAAATAGGATCATTGCTGGATGTAATTACTTAATTAAAAATGAGGGCATACTAGAGTAGCGTATGCTTTTAATCCAAACGAATGGTGTCTTTATAAGAAGATGGCCATGTAAAGACAGAGACATGGGGAGAAGGCCATGTGATGCTGAAGGCAGAGATTAGAGTCAGACAGCTGCAAGCCAAGGAACATCAAAGATTGCCAAGAAACCACAAGAGAGATGAGGAAGAATTCTCCCCTACAGGTTTTAGGGGGGACATAGCCCTGCCAAAACCTTAATTTAGACTTATAGTCTCCATAGACAATACATTTCTGTTGCATTTTGTAGGTCTTGGCTATGGGTAGTCCTAGGAAATGAATACAGCACTCTATGTGACTCCAAGTGCTAAAGAATCTACCTGTCAATTCAGGAGATACAAGAGACATGATTCTGATCCCTGGGTCAAGAAGATCCCCTGGAGTGGCAGGAAATGGCAATCCACTCTGGTATTCTTGCCTGGAAAATTCCATGGGCACAGGAGCCTGGTGGGCTACACTCATGGGGCCACAAAGAGTCAGAAATGACTGAGTGACTGAACACACATGTGATTCCAGGATGCAGACGAGTTTGAGAACCTCCGCTATACATTAATTCTCTTTCCTTAAGAATTAATTGTGCAACCTGGGGGAAAGAAACCCTGACTCTTGATTAGGTCTGGGGTAGGTTTGCAATCCTATGCTGATGCTTGCTGTACCACCTTCTAAAGCATTGGGTGGTGTTGATCAGGTATCTATGATGGTTAATGCGTGTGGAGGTTTAGAGCGTCATTCTCAGTGCTCCTGTTCATGGGAGAAACTGTAGTGGAGGCTATGCACGTAGGCATAAAGTAAGAGGTGCCCAGACAAGAGAATGGAAGATGGTAAGGAGCAGAATGAGTGCTTCCCTTAAAGCCAGTACAGTAGAAAACCATCACAGGGGGAGAAGGAATGATCAGTAAGGCTGCCTGCAATCCAGAGATACAGACACTGGTGAAATAGAGCTCTTTGAGAAGCAAAGGTCCATACAGCCAAGGCTATGGTCTTCCCAGTGGACACGTACGGTCGTCAGAGCTGGACTGTAAAGAAGGCAGAATGCCAAAGAATTGATGCCTTCAAACTGTGGTGCTGGAGAAGATTCCTGAGAGTCCCTTGCACAGTAAGGAGATCAAACCAGTCAATCTTAAAGGAACTGATGCTAAAACTGAAACTCCAGTATTTTGGTCATCAGCTTAAAGTCATTGAAAAAGCCCCTGATGCTGGGAAAGATTGAGGGCAGAAGGAGAAGGGGGCATTAGAGGGTGAGATGGCTGGTTGGCATCACCAGTGCAATGGACATGAATTTGGGGAAACTTCAGGAGAAGGTGAGGGATAGAGAGGCCTGGTGTGTTGCAGTCTGTGGGGTCATGAAGACATGACCCAGACATGACTGGGCGACTAAACAACAACAACGAGAGGTGGCCAGAGTGTCTGGAAGAAGAGGATGTTGGGATGCTTCACAGAGAAGGTGATATTTAAACCCGAGAAATGGGTTTTGGCAGGATGAAGGCTGTTCGAGGCACAAGGAACATCTTAAAGGTGAGGAAGGGGCTGCTGAGTTGTGGGTGGACTTCATGCTTAGAGCAAGCTGGAAAGGAGAACTTGAGTAAAATGGAAAAAGTCCAGGAAGGCAGGAGAAAGCAGTTTTCTGGAGGGATTTGGATATTATGCTAAGTCCTCAGGCTTCATTTTATAAGCAATGTGGAGTCAGTGGAGGCTTTTGATAAGGAAAGAGACACCATCATTAACTTAAATGATCTCAATAACATTTTAGACAGTCCTAGTTTTGTGACTGAAGCAGACGTGTCTCATTTAATTTTCCCAATGACCTTATGAGAGACTATTATTTCCTGAACTTAATAGATTTAGGAACTGAAGCTAATAGAATTTCAGTTACTGCCCAAGTCAGGGTAGGGACTGGATTTGAACCCTGGCTATCTGATTCCAGAATCTGTGGGCTAAACAGCGTTATGACTGAGGAGTCCCAACACTGGTTGAAGAAAACTAGCCCTGTTGGCAGCATGAGGCAGGTAGACAGTGGAAGGCATGAGGGAGAGAATGGGGACAGAAAAAGTAGCTAGGAAGTTACTCTAGAATCATAAGAATTATCTCAAACAAGACCAAAAATGATTTAGCAGCTGATTGTGTACTGTGGAATATATCACCCCACTCCAGAATGACTGCGTAATGGGGGAAGCTGAGGAATTCCGGAGAAGGAGTCAAGTGGTAGAAGAGACAAAGTTTCTTTAGACATTTCAAGATGAAGCACTTACATTATACCTTTGTCAGAGACACTTAGGAAGCACGTGAAAATGAGAGTTAGAGATAGCTACCCTGCAGGAGAACTCGATCACTGCACCTAATCCTGAGGATTTAGAGACTAAATACTGCAGAGAGACAGTATAGGTGTGGTGTCCAAGCCCACAAGCTCTGGGGCTTAACGGCTTGAAATTCCTAACCAACTGCTTATTAACTGTGTATTCTTGACAAGCCTCAGTTTCTTCCTCTGCAAATAGGGGATTACTAATAGGACTGATTTCATTGTCCTCATGCAGAGGGTTAAGTGAGATGACAGGTGGGGCGCTTGGCAGGAAGCCATGGCTTAAGACACAGGCATGGCCTTCTGTCTCTCTCTGCTTCCTGTCTCCCAGAAAGCCTTCTCTTGACTCCACACCTCGCTCTTCATCACCTGAGACTTTTTCTGCATCCACATCAGAACTTAGTTCTCCTTGTTCAACCTTCGGCTTAGTAGCTGCCTTTTTCTTTTCTTTTCTGAAACAAATATTTATTTATTTGGCTGCACCAGGTTTTAGCTGGGGGGTCAAAGGATCTTCATTGCAACATGGAAGCTCTTAGTTGCATGGCCGCCTTCTTCTTGAAGATCCATCTCTCCAGTAGCCCAGGAATGTTTTGTAGTTTTTCTTCTTCTTTCTCCTGGCATGTACATGATTTTCTTCTGGTGTCGCCACCTTGCTTCATGGTGTTCTGGGTCTCAAAGCAAGGAGGGGACTAAAGGCAGCCCACGCTGTTACGCCCCACTGGTTATCTCCGACGGTACAGCTGGCTTATTGGCTCCCTGGTTACCTCTGAGCATCTTCAGGCACTGATTCAGAGAGTGTATGCTGCCTGCACAGTGCCTGGTACGAGACAGGGCTTCAATACAAAGTCTGAGGAGAGCTGCTCTTCTTAGGCAGGGCAGAGTTGAATCAAATGACAATAGCGAAAGCCCAAGATTGTCTTCCTGGTCTTTTGGTTCTAGAAAGAGGTGTCTATAACAGAGGAGAGAGGTATGGAGAAAGTGACTCGTCACCATTTCAATTCCTGGTGCTCAGAAAAGGAGCTGTATCTCTGGAGAAAATAAAGGATACGCTGTGTGGGTGAGAGTGATCTGTTGCTGGTGATCTGGCGAGACTGAAGCTAGAAATCAGTTTGAAAGAATGATTTTTGAGCATCAGCACAATAGCCTCAAACTGATATCCTTCTGTGGTTGTTCTTCCTTCTGGTCTGTCCTAAATATTACCTTGATTTCTCGTCCTTAAAGAAGTAACACACTTTTATCAAGTCACCCTCCAGCTAGAAACACTTTTAAGGGCTTCCCTTTTCCTTAAGAAGTAAGTCTCAAAACTTCATGGGTGCAATCAAAATCCTCTCCCCTCAGTCTTTTCCTATCTCTCCAACCTGCTGTTTCTCAAACCACTTGCATCACAGTGAGTCAAAGATTCAGCTGCTCCTCATTTCCATCTCTATGGTTGGCCTTTGTCCTTTTGCTACACGCAGCTGTCCCCCAGAGTCAGAGTCCATTGGTTGAGCAGTCAACAGCAGTCAACGCTCTTTGCCCCCAGAGAGCATTGTTTACCTGTACTGCCAGTTCCTTAGCTTTTCTAGAATCCACAACTTCCCTGCCTCTACTCCACCTGCACCTCAAGTTAAAATAGACCGCTTACGAAAGAGGAACAAGCAAGTTGGTTAAATACATGTAATTGAAAGCAGAGAGTGTTCTGCAATGTTAAATTAATAAAGTTCTCAGAGTAAGGACTGAAGCCTTTGAGTTTTATCCTTAAGTAGCATTTGAGCCAAAACAGAATAGCCTCTTTGAGAGCTCTAGCCTTCTCAGAGCCTTACCTGGCAAGATAAAGGGCTTTAGAGAGGAGAAGGTATCAAGAGTATTCAACCGACCCAAGAGAATGAGTAGGCTTCCTTCAACATGTAACTTGCTAACAGCGAGGGGCTTGGGAAAATCTGGGCCAGTAATTATCTGTGGTCTAACTGACTGCCTATATGAGTCACTCTACCCACCACCCAAAGGGAATTTACCAGATTTCCCTGATCCTGATTGAGTTGACTCATATAAACTATAGTGAATTTCTCCTTAGGCCCAATGCTCCATGGAATTAATCAAACTTTGGGTTTATCTACTGTAATCAGTTCGATAGTTGCTTTCTGCTCAAGGATGGCTCCTTGCCTTCATAAATCTGAAGGTTTCAGCTTTTGTTAGTGCAGACCACCTCAATCAATATAAGCAAGTGCAGCTGTCTCCTAAATGAGGCTGTCAAGCCAAGGCTCTGATAACCAATGGCTACTAAATACTTAATGATCTGTGTGTGTGTCACAGCATCCTCATCACACTTCAGTCTGGAGTTTTGAACTTAACTTTAAAAAGCAGTCTTTTCTAAGACTTACCGCATTACTTTTCATGCTTTATTTTCCTTATTTAACATTTTATAGCACATCAGCAGAGTGCTTCAGAAAACATAAATTGGGACCCAGAAGGTGGCAGAACAGAGAACCATCAGCTCTCAATGGTACCTTTTCTTAGTGTGGTGGTTATTAATGCTGTTTACCAAATGGTCCACTTTCTCCCCAGTCTGGGTGCACGTAAAGACTGTAGTTCCTGACTCCCTTCTAGCTGGTGGGATCATGTGACTAGTCCTGGTCAAGGAGTTGAAAGCAAAAGTAATGTATGTTACTTCTTTGCTGGAATGTGAATGTCAGTGTTTAATTTTCCCTCTGCTATTATGACCAACAATTCTCTAGATTTGGCAGCTCTGCCAGCCTGGGTCCTAGTGATGATAAAAAAAGATACAGAGCCAAACCCTAGCCAACCAACTCTGGGCATATAGAAAGAAAAATAATAATCAATCTTTATTGTTTTTAGCCACTGATAATTTCAAGTTTTTGTGACTGTAGCACAACTTAGCTTGACTAAGTGAGATACGCAGCTTGCGAGATAATAAAAGACCTGTGAGAAGTGTAAGGAAGACATTATTAACACCTTTCCAATACCATCTCATCTGAAGACTCTCAAACTTACATTCCTAGCCCATGCTTCTTCTCTGAGCTCACATATCTACTTATCTAACCACCCCACCTGACATATCCACTCGGATGTCGCAAATGGTGCCTCATTATATGCAATGAATTTGTATTATGTGCAAACTTCAAATTACATGCAAACTGAACTTGTAAATGTCTCCCAGACTTGATGTCTCCTGTCTTGTGTCAGCATTTAGTACTATTTAGTACAAGCATGTTCTCAGTTACTAAAGTCACTGTTGTCATAAGCTTCACTCTTTATTTTATGGCAAATATGATGGCCCTTAATCATCTCATCACTGAGACGTGATGGTTCTCCAGAACAGAGCTTGTTTCTACCACTGGTGTGCATATTTATCGCCAACATCCTAGTCAAAGCCTCCAATCTCACGTCTATATCACTGCAGTGGCCTCTCCCTCTCTGTGTCATTACAATTGATTCTACATACAGTAGCCAGAGATCTTTTTAAAAATTTATAAGAGGTCATAGTAACCACCTGCAATGACTTCTCATGTAAACTTAGAATAGAAATCCAGATTTCTTACCATATTCTACAAGGTTCTGTGTAATCTGCTCCTCTTCTCTCTCCAGCCTTATTTTTTTACCTGAATAACCTGCACATACACTGACCATTTCTCAGTTACAAGAACAAACCAAGTCTTTCAGGCATCATTGCCTTTGCTCCTGCTATTCCTTTGACCTAGAGTGTTGTTCCATTGGCTCTATGAACTGTTTATTTCTTCTTGTCTCTTAACTTTTTAGCTTAACTATCAATCTTTAGAAAGTTTTTTTCAGACTCTCCTATGAAGTGTTGATATCTTTTTTATTTTCCGACTATTCCTATTCATTTCTTTAAGAGTACTTATCACAACCTGCAAATGTAATTTTTTTATGTGTCTTGTTCTCCTTAAAAGAAGGAAAGTTTCAGGAGGACAAGAATCTTGTCCCTCTTATTCACCACTGCAATCCCAGCGCCCTGTGTGATGAGAGTATGTAGAATGCTCTCATAGCATGTTTGGATCAATGAATGATTATTGGAGACAAGAGAGAAAGCAGGTGATGTGCTTAGAATTAATGGATAGTGACTGAATGGAAGGACTGAGTCTCTGACCACATCTTCTGACCTCCCAGTGTATGCTTTGATTCCACATATCATAGATGTTCACATAGCTGCCTGATAAGCAGCAAAAGGTTCTTTTCTTGGGGTCCATTTTCCACCAGAATACCATGAACTCTTCCCTTTTCCCTCATCACTGAAACAGAGTGGCTTTGCACCACCAGCAGCCCAGCTATTTACTCATTTTTCATCCTATAAAACGTTATTAAACTGCACCACACAGATAAGTACTAGAAAAATTGCCAGGTTATTTTCCTAACATAAAATTAGCCAATTTGCCTGTGTACGGATTGCAAAGAATGCAAGGCATCCCATTCAAGTGATTAACCTCTTAGTTAATAAAAGCAACAGTTTCATGTGTATAAATAATATAATAAAAGGAACATTCATATCAAAGTTATGTAGCCCTCCCCTTCCTCGGCTCATCTCCTTAATTGGTAAATAATTCATCAAACCCTGAAATGAATTGTCCTCCCACCCACATTTCTTCATCCAATTATTATGAAATAGGAAAGCAGCCTCCTTTCTCCCTTTGGAAGGCAGGCGATAATGAAATCGTTCAGGGCTTCCCTGAGCCTGTGCTCGGCTAGATAGAGAACTGGCACGGGCCTTGCCCGTCGCTGAGTGATGCTTCTCCCGGATCCCAAGAATAGAGCTTGTCCCTTGAGTTTGCCCTCTTCCTCCCCAAAGGTCATGTATCTGTCTTTCCACTCGAGCGTCCGCAAATATTACCTGTTGTGAGGGTGACTTTCAATGGGAGGAGCGGGCTGGGTGGAGCAGTCAGCTGCCTGAAGATTTTAATACGACTTCTGCATCAAATGAGTTGCTTGGGTCCACTTTTACAATGCTGCTGAGCCACAATTCCTAGACACGGAAATGTCCTTTTATGTTGTAAATTATGTAAGATTATTGCCGCAAGTTTCTTGTGGGAGCTATAATTTTTTCCCCTTTGGACTTCTTCATGTGTGGAAAAAACCCTACATTAGATATAAATTAATATACTCTTGGGCTGATGACCTTTGGTTTTTTGCCTTTTACCTTTAAATTGAGGTAGAATAATGCCCAACATAGTGTAATTTGCCTTTGCAAAACTCTTATATGTATGTCACCATAATTCCCAAGGATGGTCTTGCTAATAAATCCCATTAAAATTCTCTTTTTCAGATCATTTTGGTTCCTCTCATGAGTTCTGTTTAGAATATTATCATTATTCACACTGAACAGCTCTTAACTTTGTTGTAGATAGAGCACAGAGGTTGTGTACTGAACTTACAATAGCAGTGTTTATATCTGGGGTTTCTTTACTTTCCCTCCAATGCATTAGAGTTTTATGGAAAAAGATAAAACAGTTACTGCCTCCTTTTACCACCGTTTTTTGAATAGCCTCTTCAGCTTGAAGTTTACAGCTGCCGAAAAATCATCTTAATTTGCAAATTGCACAAGCACTGTTCTCTGGGTCTTGGTACTATAGTCAGGCAAAGAGAAATGGAAATGTCAGCAGCAGCATTTATGGCTGACTCGGTGGGGAAACTTTTCCATCTCAGTGCAGATGGAGCATGTTACCCAAGCGCACTGCTGAAGGGTCCGTGAGACTTGGCCCTGAGCTTTACTTCTCTATCACAGCCATGGTCAGCTGAAACCATCAGCTTTACCTTCTATACCATCTGAAGTTTGGGCAAAAGCTTTCTGTCTAAAAATGAGATCTTGACGACTGGACCATCCAATTTCTTTCTAAAAATTTCCCCTTCTCTTTTCAAATAAATAAGCTATTCTTCACTGTTGCTTGAGAAACGCTATTGTGAAATTCTGGTTTTTCCTACTACTTACGGCTGCTCTACAGAGACAAAGAAATTTCTGTAGAAATGAACAATAGGAAAAAAAAAAAAAGAACCATGCTGGAATTGGATTGACTGGACTTGCTAAAGCAAATATGTCTTAATCTTAATTAACCAACTTCTGACATCCGAATGTGAGGACTGCAGGCTCTGTCACACGAGTACTTTATAATCGGTGTCCTCTGGGTGGCTAGCCGAGAATTCTTCTCTGTTGAGTAAATTCTTTCTATCCGACCCTGTGCTATAATATCCCAAACCACAGCAGGGAAACTTTGATCAAGGTCAGGACAGATGGACTTGGAGGAGTTTCTAGCTGAGAAAGGCAGCTATTCTCGGTGACTGCCTGGAGAACTGCCTCTCTTTATCTGGGAAGGCTGTTCTCTTCAGAGCAGGGTGCAGATTTGGGAGTGACCTGCCCATGACATGCTGATGACTGTCTAGCGAGCCTGATTAGCAAATAGCTTTCGTCTCCTCAGCTCCATCCCTGGATAATTGTTTAGAATCCTAACCTGATGGCAGTGATTGGAGAAGATCCGCTCTTCCTTGGACTGGCCTTTGTCCAAAGAGAATGAAATAGACAACACTGGTAGCATCTATTTCAGTGTCCCTCTGCTTGACTCCCAATCTCCTTCTCCTGCCAGTTCTGTTTCTCTGGATTCCTTTTCCTCCTGTTGGCTCACCTTCAAAATCTAATCATCCATTGTCTTAGCCCGTAGAAGTCCTGATTTCTGCCACTGTGATCCTAAAAGGGAAATGAATGGGGAGCTGATACTTACTGACTACCTGTGGTGATCAGCTCTCTTTCACGAAGGTGTACCTGTGTTATTGCATTGGATCACAGCTATGCATGTGAGTGTCTCCATTTTACAGATGAGAACACTGAGGTTCCTACAGACCAAGTGACTTGCCTAAGGGCACATAGCAAGCAAGGAGTAGAGTCAGAGTTGGAATTTTGGTGTATCTGACTTCAACAAGGGCCATTCACAACTAACCCTTCCTAATGAAATCACTGCAAGGTTATATACTTTCTTAAATCAGTTAAAATTCTCTATTCCCCTTTAGCCCTTTGAAGTCAAATCTTCAGCCCGAGACAGGTTTATGGAGATGATCTTTTTGATCAGATCAAGTTCACACTCAAATAGGGATCCCTCAACATTCAGAAAACTAAGATCATGGCATCCAGTCCCATCACTTCATGGCAAATAGATGGGAAAACAGTGGAAACAGTGGCTGACTTTATTTTTCTGGGCTCTAAAATCACTGCAGATGGTGATTGCATCCATGAAATTAAAAGATGCTTACTCCTTGAAAGGAAAGTTATGACAAACCTAGACAGCATATTAAAGGACAGAGACATTACTTTGCTAACAAAGGTCCGTCTAGTCAAGGCTATGGTTTTTCCAGTGGTCATGTGTGGATGTGAGAATTGGCTATGAAGAAAGCTGAGTGCCAAAGAATTGATGCTTTTGAACTGTGGTGTTGAAGAAGACTCTTGAGAGTCCTTGGACTGCAAGGAGATCCAACCAGTCCATCCTAAAGGAGATCAGTCCTGGGTGTTCACTGGAAGGACTGATGCTGAAGCTGAAACTCCAATACTTTGGCCACCTGATGCAAAGAGCTGATTCATTTGAAAAGACCCTGATGCTGGGAAAGATTGAGGGAAGGAGGAGAAGGGGACGACAGAGGATGAGATGGTTGGATGGCATCACTGACTCGATGGACATGGGCTTGGGTGAACTCCGGGAGTTGGTGATGGACAGGGAGGCCTGGCGTGCTGCGGTTCATGGGGTCACAAAGAGTCTGACATGACTGAGTGACTGAACTGAACTGAAATACTTCTACACAGTGGACTATTTTTCTTTGTTGATCCAAGGACCAGATCATGATCAAAAAATGTGTTTGATTGATATTCTCAGAATTCCTCTTTCATTAGGTGACATTTATGTGTCCACTGTTCTACTCCTTACCTGCTTTTTGCAACTCTGATGCTCTGTGTGGATTAACACATTGGACTTTCTAAACCAGGCCCTATTCATCATCCCCAGAATGACCTGTTCTTCCTGTTTCGACATAGCCAGTGTCCTCATCCACTGTTTCACTTCATGCATTGGCTGTGTTCTATGTGTATGTGATTTGTTTACACTCATGTTTGCATTGTCTCACTGGTATAATCTTCTAAAACTCAGCCCAGTCTTTTTCCTACTTTCCTAGCCCATTCCTTCTGTGCTATTGACTGCATCTTCCTTCCTGTATTTTGCAGTATTGACATGTGCCAACTTTTATTTCTTGTACTTAATTACTGAGTGGGATTTTTCTTGTGGCCTCAGAACTAGAACCCAAACCTGAGGACAAATCACCATTCATGATACCCATCTTCTATAGGAATCTGTGTTAGTTTACTAGGGCTGCTGGAAGAAAACATCAGACTCAGTGGCTTCAACAACAGACATTTATTAATATTTTCTCACAATTCTGGAGGCTAGAAGCCCAAGATCAAGGTGTTAGCAGGGTTGGTTTTTTCTCAGGCTTCTCTACTTGGCTTATAAATGGCTATCTTCTCCCTGTAACCTTGCATGGTCTTCTCTTGGTACATATCTGTGTCCTAAGCTCCTTTTCTTATGAAGACACCAGTAAGATTGGTTTAGAATTCACCCTGATGACCTCATTTAATCTTAATTACCTCTTCAAAGACCCTGTGTCCAAATACAGTCATACTCTGAGGTACTAGGGGTTAGGACTTCAGCATATTAATTTTGGGGGTCACACAGTTCAGCCCATAACAGGATCTAATGACAGTCATATCCAGATACATCCCCAGGGCTTCTCAAAAGGTGGCCATGCCTTCTCTGCTGCCTTCCCAATCATTTCACCCCAAAATCTGTATGAGAAAATCACCAGGTAAATGAGTGAGGGGGTTAGGGTGGTGGTCAGCAATATTTGTGGTCAAGAGGTTTTCACTTCCTTTCCCAAGCATAGGAGGAGGATGGGGTGCTTGCCTGTCCCTCCTGTCCCTCCAAGCCATATAAGGGAAGTGCCCAGAGAATCTCTTGCAAGGGTTGGGTGTGCCTGGAAGAACAGGTAATGGTAGCTGTCATCCAAGCCTCTTGCAGGGTTCTTACAGAGACTATCCCGGTGCTTCCCAGTGGCGGTGAGGCAAGCATGGTTAGAAAGTTCTTGGAAGAGTCTGTTGTTTCTCCTGGGTGTTGGAGGCACCCAGGACCCCAGTATCCAGTACCTAGTTTCATCTGTCATTAATCTCCAAAGGTAAGGAGTTTGATGGGATGCATTGCAGGAAGAAATGTTGGGAAGAAGATGGGGGCATCAAGCAAGTGCTAATTCTCTGAGGACCTTAGAGGGCATAGAAAATCCTCACTGGTCTCAACTCCAAGAGAAGAATCAGGGGGATTATAAAGGAGGCATGAACCATAGGGTATTCATGAAACTAGCAAGAGTTATCTCCTCCCACCTGCCCAGAGAAGGTCTAGGGGACATTGAACAGTGGCAAAGAAAGGTTTGACTGTTTCCTCTCTGAAGAGGCTCTTAGTTCACTGGAGGCTATTCTTGGTACATCATCTATGCATCAGGAGGAATTGCACAGAAGATGAAAACAGACCAAGCCAGAGGAAGACTATCCCAGAAGTCAGCCCCTTGTATCAGATAATACCTGCAATCTTTTCTATCCTTGTTCCCTGCTTGGGCACGCTGGATAGAGGAGCTAGGTGTCCAGAAGGAGGAGGAGTTTGATGTGTCCCAGGGAAGACTGTGCCCGCTACTAAGTTTGGTGAAGAAGAGATTTGAGAAAATCATGTACGTTTTTCCCTTGGGCTTATGCCAGGATGCTCCTGAGTAACTAGAAAAGTTAAGTATTAAATTGGAGAAGAGATTACAATGCTGAAATATACTGGGATGAACATGTGATAAGGGAAGCTGTGGATTTTTGTTGGGAATTAGGACCTGGAAATGGAGATCTGACAAGGAAAAGACAGCCATTGGAGAACAATAAAACTATTGTATTAACGTCAGACTGTTCAGTCATAGCGGGTATTTGATTGCTGTTGAAAAGCCATAGTGAGTGTTGCTGCCTCCCTTGGTCATTCCAAGTTATTGGTTAGATTTTAGGTGCAATGAATTTAAAAGAGAAAATTGGGATGCCACACATTTTCTTGCGCTTCAGAGCAGATTGATCTGATTTGAAACAATCACAATTTTAATCATAGGAGATTAGATTGAAAAAACTGCAGATTAGGTTGAAATAGATTAGACTGAAAAGTTAATTGTCTTGCTTTAATTTGCCTTTTTTAAGACAATTTAGTACAATGGAGGGTGTAGGTTTCAGAGGATCTGGGGTCTACTATTGGCTCCATCCATAATCATCAATGTCCATGGGCAGTCACATCATAGTAACTTATGGTATCTTGATTATCCCAATTCAAGTCTCTTATGAGGATAGCAGATTTTCGAGTTAGACTGTGTGGGTTAGAATCCAGGCTCTACCATATGTGATCTTGAGCAAGTTACTTATCTTTTCTGAAACACTGCTTGCCTTTCTTTAAATGGGAACGTGGCAATTAAACTGAGACACAGAGAATCAATAGATTCTCTTCTGTAAAATGGAGCATTTGAAGTATGGGATCTTTAAAACTCCTTCATTTCTAAGTCTATTCTTTATAAAACTGCAGGGAAGAAAATGTATTTAAGCAGAATCATGTGGTTTCAGATTGTGAAAAAGCAAGAATTTCCTGGTTAGAAACCAGATGTGATACTCAAAGAGGTTTCTGTTTAGCCTCCTAATTAAATAAACTAGTAACTTGTCTGGTTGGAGTGATTTTGCTGAAAGTTGAAAAGATGGAGTAAGTTAGTAGGTTTCAAATAAGTGCAAGGATGGAGAGCATTAGATTCACTTGGGGAAGTTTTTATAGTGTTGTTCAAATAAATCTCTATCCTTACCTATTGTCTGTTTTGGGGAGATGAATTACTGAGTGCTAACTCTCCAGTTTTAATTGTAGATTTGTCACTTTCTTATTTTTGACAGTCTTTGTTTCAAGTATTTTGGAGCTCAGTTATTTGTTTATACATTTGTAGGCTTTTTTTTTTCTTTAAGAAAAAATTGACCTTACTATCGTATGAGACGTTCATTTTCATCTCCATTTTGTCTTGAAGTATACTTTGTCTGATACCTATATGACCATTTCAGCTTTTTTGGATTAGTGTTTATATAATTTGTGGTTTCTCTTGTTTTTAGCTATTAATAATATGTGTCTATTTGAAAAAGTCACCTCTTTTAAACTGTATGTGTTTAGATCTTTCTTTTCATCTAGTCTGATAATCTCTGCCATTCAATTGCAATGTTTAGTCCATTTAGATATACTATGATTGGTAATGTGATTAAATTTGAATTTGCCATCTTGCTATTTATTTTTTCTTTGTGCAGCCTGTTTTTTGCTATCTTTCTTCTTTTCTGGATTCTCTTGGATTATTTTATATTATTACATTAATTATTTTATATTATGTCTACTATTAGCTTATGGCTCTAGCTCTTTGTTTTATTTTTTAAAGTGATTGTTCTGGATTGTAATATGTATTCCTAATTGTCAGAGACTACATTGAATTCCTATTTTATCATTTATAACATATAAGGACCTTACTATGACATACTTCCATTTGCCTTATTATATCAATAGTATATTTCTCTCATGTATGTTATAAATCCTAAAATACATTTTTAATATTTTTGCTTTAAAAAATCATTAAAGAGAAAAAAAATCAAGAAAAATTATTTTGTTTCCCTGCATATTTTCTGTTTTTAGCAGGATTGAGTTCTGGTGTAATTTCTCTTTATGCTGAAGAGCTTCCTTTAACATTTTTATAGTGCAAGTCTCCTCTTGATGAATTCTCTTAGCTTATGTTTATCTAAAAATGCCTGATTGTTTCATTTTGAAGGGTACTTTTAGTTGGATGTAGAATTCTAGGTTGGTAGCTATTTTTCTTTCAGCATTTAAAAGATGTCATTCTATTGTCTTCTTTTGTTTCTAAAGAGAAATCACCTTTTGTTCTTTTCATTGTTGCCCTAAATTTAATGTGTGTTTTCTTTCTGACTGCTTTTAGATTTTATTGGATTTGGTATTCAGTAATGGAGAAGGAAATGGCAACCCACTCCGGTGTTCTTGCCTGAAGAATCCCAGGGATGGGGGAGCCTGGTGGGCTGCCATCTATGGGGTCGCACAGAATCGGACATGACTGCAGTGACTTAGCAGCAGCAGCAGCAATGTTACTATATTATACCCACATAGAGTTATTTTAAGAAAAATTTATGCTGCTTGGGCTTTGTTGAGGCTTTTGAATCTGTGTATTAAGTTTGGAATATATTTTGTTATTATTTCTTAAAAATATTTTTTTTCTGCTTTAATATATCCCCAATTTGCTCCAATCCCTTTCTTCTTTTATTTTCTCCTTTTATTAACTTACACATGTATTAGCCCATTTGATCTTGCTTATTAGGTCTTTGTGAATCAGTTTATTTTTTCCCAGTCTTTTTATTTTAGTATTTCAGTTTGGATAGTTTCTATCCACCTGTTTTAAGTACACTGATCTTCTCTTCTGCAGTCCCTAGTGCATTCTCAAACTTACCTACTGAATGTTTTAGTTCAGGTGTTGTACTAATTCTAGAATCTTCATTTGGCTCTTTTTAAATAGTTTCATTTATCTCCTGAGAGTCTCTATTTTTCTCATATGTCTATCTTTTCTGTTAAATTACTGAAAATACTTATAATATCTGCTTTAAGGTATTCTCTGCTAATTCCAGTAAGTATGTACATTATCTTTGGGTCTGTTTATACTGATTTGGATGTCTAATAATTTTTATTATGTGTTGAAAATATTTTGAAAACATTATTGAAAATATGAATTTTTAAATTGCCCTACTAAAAAAAAACCTGAGTTTTGGACTAGCAGACAGCTGATTTAATAGCAAATCAGCTTTATCCTACTAAGGCTTGACTTCAGGCTTTGTTATAGAAGTCTAGAGCAACCCTGCTACTAAGATGTGGACTTCTAGGATCTTAACTAATGCTGGAGAGTTTCAGAGAGTCCTTTCCCATCTGGTTGGTCAGAACTCTAACATCTCCTAGTCCTGTGCACCTTGAGAATGTCATTCTGTCCATGTCTTCCCAGTAGATATTCTCTGCTAGAGAGAGAGAGGCTGCAAAGTTATATACTCGGTGAGTTAAGACTAACTCTGTCAGTGTGCAGGTTACTATTTGACCAAAGATATAAGGGAACCTTTATGTAGATTGCTGGGGGTCATTCTCTGTGTACTTACTTCCTCTCTGCTGTCTACCCCATAAATTTAATCTGCCTCTGTAACATCAAACTTGAATTGAATGTAGGAATAAAACATATCTTAAATAAATGTCATTATAGCAATGAAAACAAAATGAATTATGTTTCTATAGTTACAAAAATTCAATTGTTATTTCTGTCTCTTTAACAAAAGTTTCCCTGAAGTCTGCAAGATGGCAGTGTTCTTTTGGGGAAAGCAGTTATTTTGGAGATGAATTCTAATACTAATTACAATATAAATTTTAGTATGTGTGTTAATAGCTTTACATGGATTATCTCACTTAATTGTCATGGCACTTGTTCCAGTAAGACCCTGTAATTGGGCTTCATTTTCCTATGCTCACCTTTTTGTTTTTCCCATTCTCTGTATGTTACAAAATGCCTGAAAATTTGTTCAGGTTTTAAAAATACGTAGATGAAGCTGATTCTATTTATTTATTTTTACATTTTATTTATGAATTTATGTTTGGCTATGCTAGATGTTCCTTCCTGTTCAGGCTTTTCTCTCGTTACAGTGACAGGGGGCTGCTCTCTAGTTGTGGTGCCCGGGCTTCTCATTGTGGTGGCTTCTCTTCTTGTGGAGCACAGGCTCTATAGTGCACAGACTTCAGTAGCTGCAGCTCCAAAGCTCCAGAGTGTGGGCTCAGTAGTTGTGGCACATGGGATTAGTTGCTCTGGGGCATGTAGAGATCTTCCCGGACCAGGGATTGAACCTGTGCCTCCTGAGCCACCAGAGAAGCCCTGTCCAGTTTCATAATTGATTATAGTGGTAGGTAAGTGTGTTGCTTGTTATATCAGTCTTGGTGGACTCCTAAGGATCTTTTAAAATATGTTGACTCAAATATCCTACCACAACCTGCTGATTCAGCATCTCTGAAATGGTGTTAGAAAGCATTCATCTTTTTTCTGATGTGCATTCAGGATTTGGACCCACAAATGCATGTGACCTTCCATGGTAATATCAGGCCCTGATTATGCCAACTTTTGAGCATTCTGAAAAGCTTTAACTTAAAAGTCTCAGCTGATGTATCTTTACCACTTCACTCTGGGCCTCCCATCATGAAGGGTTTCTCAATTTTCAGACTGTTTTTAATCCTAGGATTTCCCTACTTCTAAGAGGTTATTCTCTTGAATTAAACTAAACAATTCTTTATATTCTTAATGTTTTTTATACCTTCAAATTTTAGTAGACACTTATTACATCCCCTGCCAGTCATCATTTAACCAGGCTATACATATTTAATTATTTTAATGTACCCCCATAAATCAACCTCTTGAACTCCCCAGTCATGCTGGTTGCAACATCTTGTTCTCTGTCTGGGTAGGAATGAAGAAGGCGAGAACAAGGCATCTTTCTTCTAGCCATGTTTTCCTGAGGAACAGGACTTAGGTCTCCTCCAGTCTTTGCCATCTGATCTGGAATTTTCATTCCATAAACTTGCAGACTTTATTGCCCATTGGTTCTATTTTAATTATATTGTAAATAATTTTTAAATTCTTCAGCTCCTATCTTTCACTGAATAAAAGTATTTAAGGCCTTATTTTTGATTTAAAAATTTAAAATACTTGCACATTCCTCAAGTGGAATGAATCCATTAAAAACCCTATGAGTGTAATTAAACAATCTTAGTGTCCCTAGATTTCTCTGTCATTTCTGGCACCTGGCATGCCTTCCTTAGAGGTTTTCAATTGTGGACTGTAATACTTTCAAAATAATGAGAATTTAGATCCCACAAATCACTCAGAGCCAAACATCAGTTTCTTTGGCCAGTAAAAAACATGCCTTGTTAGCTGATGGCTTTCAGAGGGGCTGACAAAAGACCTTAGATAATGCAGTGAGTATGGTACTGTTTAAGGCCATCACAATGCACTGTAATTATTGTGGCAGGCTCCTTCCTGTCTAGAATCTCTCCCGGAACAGTAGGTAGTGTGTCTTGGGGTTGACAGGTGGCTAGATTCCCCTCTGTGTGAGTGAGGATGTGAGATGTTGCCAGGAGAATTTAAAGCAACATAGGCAGTGTCTTAGCACTTGAATTGTTCCGATTTTCCCTTTCGCTCTGCACAGTATGCATTTCTTAGTCATGTGCAGAAGAAAAGCCTCCTTTCTCCCTTTTTCCTTAATTCTTCTCTACACCAAGGCCCATTCTCCAATTTGCTGGCTGCCCCCCCAGGGCTGGGGTGGAGGAAGTCACACTTACCCGTATCCACAAACGCCCCGTGCCCATGTATTATGCAAAGATGTGAGCAGCTGGCCACCAAGCCCCTGAGAGTCTGGGGCCTTTGTGTTCCAAAGCCTCTTCTCTGCCTTCTTTTCCCTCCCCTCCTGGCTTCCAGGCCGTGTGATCTTTTCTCCACCACTCCCTTGCGTCAGCATCCGCTGGATGTGCTCTGTGCTTTTCACATGCCAGGCATCCATGCTGAGAAATGCCAAACTTTAATAAAGAGTGGTTGGTAAACACAGGGAGTGGTGTCAGACAAGCTCTGGTACTTAGTAGGTCCTCTCTGCTGAGCTTTTGCTCAAGTCTTCCAAAGATGTCCTGTATTACCAGGCAGAAAATCTAAAGAGGCACTCGAGCAGAGTGGATCCAATACAGGGGTGGGAGAGCAGAGTCAGTTATGAGGCTGAAATCAGATAATGTATGCAGAATTCAAGAAGAATGAGAGCCTCAGATATGACCTTGGACCCTGAAATCAAACTGCTTAGGTGTTTACCCAATTCTACAACTCACTATTTTGTGACCTTGGGCAAGGTCTCTCATCCTCTCTGTACCTTAATTGTTTCATCAGCAAAATTGTAATAGTTCCCACATCAGGGTTGCAATAAAAATTCAAGAGGTTGACAGATACAAAGAACTTTAAAAAGTGCCTAGCCTGTAATGTGTATATATATATCCTCAGTCTTGTCCAACTCGTTGTGACCCATGGACTGTAGCCCGTCAGGCTCCTCTGTCCATGGAATTCTCCAGGCAAGAATACTGGAGTGTGTTACCGTTCCCTTCTCCAGGGGTTCTTCCTGACCCAGGGATTGAAGCTGGGTCTCCTGCATTGCAGGCATTTCTTTACGGTCTGAGCCATGAGGCAAAAATAAATGTTCAATAGCAGGTAGTTAAAATAGTAATATTATTATTGTTGTTATTAGGCATATCACCAATTCACCAGCTCTTCTATGATTTGATTACTTCAGTGGATCATGTGTAAAATAGTTATTGGGAAGTTGCTAAATAACACAGGGAGGTTGGCCTGGTACTCTGTGTTGACCTATAGGGGTGGGATGAAGGAAGGGAAGGGAGGCTCAGGATGGAGGGGATATATATATATATATATATATATAAAATTATGACATATGCATTGTTGTATGGCAGAAACCAACACAAAATTGTAAAGCAATTTTCCACCAATTAAAGACAAAAAATTAATGTCAATCTAAAAAAGATTACTTCAGTGGATCTAGAATAGGTCATGAAGTTGTAGACCCAGAGAAGAGAGGAAAAGTCCCAGTGCAAATTCTAGTCTTTTATACAGTTCTGGGGTAACGTTGGGGAGATGGTTCCTGGCTGTGTCTGGTCAGGCCATTTGGCAAAGATGCCCCAGTATCTCATTCATTGTGAACAATAGCAGAGATAAAGATAAAGGGTGAGGCTAACAGGAGGCATGGAGGCCCCCCTTCTGCTCTGATGACAGGGAAATTAAACCTAGAAGATAGGCTTGCTGTAGAGTTTAAATCATCCTAAAACAAAGAGAGACCCAAAAAAAAAAAAAAAAAAGCAGCTTCGATATTTCTGATCTGAAGTCCTCCTAAGATAAAGAAGGTACTTTCTTGTTCTCAGCAAGTTCAGGAAAAACAAAAAGGCCACTCTTGAAGCCAGAAATCTGGTCTTTAAAAGTGAAGTAAGAGTACAATTATTGCTCCTTCAGTTGGAAATCAGCCTCTTGGTGATGGACAATAGCATGAAAACCTCCAAAATTGCCAGAGGGGGTTCAAGGGAGTTAGGCGTAGAGAAATATTACTAGAGGTCTGTCTGGACTCACGGATGTTTTAATCCACACCTTCCACATCTGTAGTTGACTTGTTATTCCAGCATCCTTTGCCTTGGGCCCATTTTTGGGGACCGCTGACACTCATGGTAAGAATCACTCTCATTAGTTAGGTGGGTAAGTGTGTTTACGGCATAAGCCCTGCACCAAGCCAGGGCAGGTTGTAGTCAAGAGTTTGGATTCTTCTTTCCAAAGAGGTGTGATGCTTATCAGAATAGAATCTACCTCAAATAAAAGGTTTGCGAGGCTCACTTCAAGGATGTCTGAGGCTTGAGCTGCCTCTGATTTCATCTGACCCTTAGAGAGGAGATAGAGATGCGCCACTGTCTCCTATTTATCATTCTCAATGGGAACTGTGCCGGCAGCTTCCATTACGCCAGGCCAAATTTAGACGAATGAAAAGGTCGACTAAGTAATTATTGATTTTATATGTGTGCATAAATTAGAGCATGGAGTCCTTTAGTCACTGCTAAAAATAAGCCTTCTATGGATCGAGTTTGGGAGGCAGAGAGCTTGTGTACCGAGGATAAAGCAATAGCTCTGGTGGTAAATCTGTACATTGAATAACTATTTCCCTGTGGTTGTCTTGATGGTTCAAGACATATGAAAAAATCAGCCAGTGGAGCATTTTGGCTATCTGTGAGCAGACTGGAAAAGGCAAACCAGCCATTCTCTCTCTTTCATCATAAAAATGATATTGGCCATAATCCTTTTAGCAACAAGCTTTTCTCAAGCAGTGGTGACTTATGGATGCTACTCTGAGGAGAACTAGTCGATATATTAGTTTTCTTTTAATTATGCAGCTGCAGCAGCAAGTCATGCATGAGTTTTATGGAGCTTTGTGAATTTGCCATTGGTTCTGGGAAGCAGAGAATTTATTCATATACTTTGGAGCAATTTGCTCTGGTTAGAAGAGAGAAAACGTCCTTCTCTCTTAAAAATGAAGAGCTGATATTTGAATAGGAAATTTCAAGAATCTAATAATCAAGTCAGCCAAGCCTTTAATTAAACCTGATGAGTATTAAACATTTAGGTAACTCTCAGACTGTAAAGAATTTGCCTGTGAAGCAAGAGACGTGGGTTTGATCCCTGAGTAGAGAAGATCCACTGGAGAAGGAAATGGCAACCCACTCCAGTATTCTTGCCTGGAGAATCCCAGGGACAGAGGAGCCTGGCGGGCTACAGTCCATGGGGTCACAAAGAGTCAGACACGGCTGAGCACAACAACAACAAGGTAAGTTAGTGTCATCTGCAAGATTGTTTCAATACCTCTTCCTTCTCTGCAGGCTTTGAAAAATGTCAGTCTGCTCTAGTTGCATTTTCTCCATTACCTCCTGGTTCTCCCTCAGAAGTGTTATGAAAAAAATTAATTTGATGGAATTAATTCATAACAAGTGTCAGTGGCTAACAATTTGCGGCAGTTAGCCAGTAAATAAACTTCACGATATAGCCCTGGGTTGTAGTTGGTGGAGCCAAAAGGAAGTTCAACTTTAGGTACTAAGGAATGTTTTTAGCAAGTGGAGATCTTTAACTTGGAGAAGAGTCATCTTAGGGAGGTCACAGCAGTTATTTTCAAGTATATATACATGTCTGATGTATACAAAACAGAATACATGGATACTGTGCAAATTGGTGATGATCTACCCTGAAGGGGAGAGAGTGCATTGTTCTTGGAAATTAAGCCTTAGCTTCCTCCAGACCTGAGGGCCAGGCCAGGGCAGGGTGGTGGGCAAAGCCTGGTCACGTGATAATGATGTGGCAGACCCCCATTCTTGACCCTTTGGACCTGAAGTAGGAGTATAACCCCAGGCCGAATCTCACCAAGAGCATTTCCCCAGCTGGGCTTCATTCTGCCTGCTGTTTCCCATTTCTCTTGTCTTAAGTGGTGTTTCTCAGTATTTGCTTCTACAGCAGATGGAATATTGTGACTTATCGTGGCTGCTTCCTTTGTCTAATTAGAGAAATCCCGTTCCTTTTGCCAAAAGTCGATTTCAAAACAGGCATGTGTGGCACAATCCTGGCCCATGAATTTGAGGGGGTGTCTTTTAGGGTGGGATGGTAGTTCTTGGAAGGATTTTCTCTCTTTAGAGAAAGGAAGACAGAGTCTGTGTTGTTCCCCTGGATTTTGCTGTATCTGGATAGAAACCCTGGAACTTCAGCAACACTCTTTTCTTGGCTTGCAGTTGAAGCTAGAACCAGGATCCTGGGTTCTTCATCGTATAATTTGCATTAATCAATCAATTCTGCAGCTATTCTACTTCCAGACTTTCTTTTTTCTGATATATTTCCTTATTTCTTTAAGGGCAACTTGACTGAGCAACTCAACAACAACATAACTGAGTCAAGTGAAGCATCCGATGCAAGCGGCCCGTCATGAAGGCCTGAGCTGTCACTCAGGGCCGTGCTCAGCTGATGCTTCTCTCACAGAGAGGGAGACAGAGACGGTGGCCTGTGATCTACCCTACCCCTGCCCCCAAGACCCCAGTCAGAGAATGACATTGCTGAACATCCTGAATCACCTACCCAAATGTGAATGTCTTTGCTAAATCTTGGCTAAGAATGTGAAATGTCAATAAGATGATGGCTTTGAAAGGACCCTGCCCATTGTAACATGCTAGACACATTGAAAGCAAGGTTTTTGGGAGCGCTGGGGAGAGATGAAATTCTTGAGTTGGTCTCTGATAGACAGTACAGCTCTGATTTAAGTAAGGATGTAGAATCATTTCTCTTCTAGCTGATGATCAGGTAAAGATTTAGGAGCCCCACTGTTGACAAGAGAATCAGGTGTTTTATTTGAATTAACACAGGGCTACTGCGAAGGCAGGGGGCTCGTCTCCTGCATCAGGAATGGGTTGGAGCTCTTGGCCGCTGGTACATCTTTATACACAGCTCACAATCCCCTTGCACCGTGTTACATGTGACACGGTGTAATGCGATGTGACTAACGTAATCAGATGTGAAGTGCACTACAGCAACATGTCAGGTTGGAAAATCTGAAAAGAGAAATAGGCTTCTCTCTAAAGCATGCTTGTGTTCTTTTTCTTAGCCAGAGGGCTCTGTTTTCAGAGTTCTCAGTGTTGACCTTCTGGTCAAGGGTGTGTGTCAAGAGGGTTGTCTTTCCCGAAGGTGGTGACCCTCGGCACAAGAGCTAGAACCTCACGAATGGGCCCCCACCTGTCTTTCCATCAACGTGCCTCAGCTTTTCCCCATAACAAGGCATTCACCCCAGAGGAGTGTGCTGTAGGCCGCCGATGGCTCAGAAAATGAAAGATAGTCTAGCAGTTTCACAAAGGATTAGGAAAGGTATGTTTGGGCACGCATCAGTCTCCCAAGGAGGAATTTAAAGGACCCAAAGTGATGAACAAAAAGAATGTTATTCAAGGATGTGTACAACTTTCCAAAATGATAGCTGATGTGGATATGCAAGTTTGATCTACTCACTTTCTTTAGAAGCCTCCTGTACATAGTTGGGTTGGTGATCTTCATGACCCTGTCTCATTAATGAGGATGGGTTTCGGGAAAGGGCTCTCTGTGGCTTGGTCTAGTGGAGACATCCAGTCTCTCCCTCTCCTGCCCCAGGTGGCCCTAGTATAGGTCCTCTCTCCTCTTTCTCTCTCCCTTCCGTCTCCTCTCCCCACCCCACCACTTACCTCCCCCACCTTCTCTCCCACACATTTAAATTTCTAAGACCTCTGTAAGAGTTTACAAATCAAAGTGAAGCTTCAAAGCAATGGCAGAGGCAATGCTGTCCCACACCCTGTCTTGATCAGGGGTCTATGGAGTCCGATGTGCAAACAGAAGGCACCGCGGCTGCTCTGCACGAAGCCAGTGCAAGAACGGTGCCCAGGCCCAACTTCCCCGCTCAGTCTGCAAACCACTGCCTTAAATATAGGACCGAGACCCCCGCAGCTCAATGGCGAAGAGCATTTAACTCTTCTGTGGTGCAGTTAAGGCAATGAGCCCGGAGAAGGGTAGGCACATCCTGAGATCGCCGAGTGGAGCTGGGGAGGGAGCGTGGGGTTCTGGTTCCCCCGTTCAGCCCTGACGGCTCTGTGCCCTGGAGAGTGAGCTCTTGTTCACCTCCTGGGCAGATCAGGAGGAAGCAGAGTAAAGCTGGTTCCTTCAAGGAGCTATCTCCTTCCTTGCCGCCTTCCCCACGCTTGCATCCTCTTCCTCAGAGGGCACAGGGCCCTGATGGAGGTGCCTTGAAAGGCAACATGTACTGATGGTTTTCTGCAGAACCACGAACCAACTGAAGTTTGGCCATCACTCCCATTGACCTTTCACTGTTTCTCTTCCAAGCTCTCTCCACCGGACTCTGCCTGCCTCCCCAAGCCACTTCCTCGGTTTAGCAGCCCCCTCCAGTCTTAGTCTTGGCCTACCCTTCCCTTGGCCTCTTCCTCCCCTCCACTGAACTCCCCCTCCCCCGTGTACCAGGTTACTGGACCCTGCCCTTTGCTCAGTGATAGCTGGCTAATATGAGAAACTAATCTGTTTTAATGTGTTACCACTTGCTAGCCACTGCTAGCGACTTAATGAGATTTTGAGTTTTACATGTCTCATCCAGGTCCTCTATTCAATTATAAACTCGGTGAGGGGGAAGCGCCATTTGCTATGGAATAATGCTGGACCAAGCACCCTGTACTGATGCCCTGGGATGAATGAAAGGGATGGGGAGGTAGCGGCTGGACCCGACTGAAGGGAAGATAAACAAACACTAGGACAGAGTTGTTTTTCAGGCAATGCCAGTAAGAGAGGTTGGCAAGAGACACTGGCGAGTCCCTCCTAAAAATGGAGTTTTAAAATAGCCATAGAGGATAAATTAACTCACGCAAGCCTTCAAGAAAGTTTGCTTTAACTAAAACAACAGCAATGACAAAAAACCAAACACAGCAAATCAACTACTTAGGCCTAAAGCTGGTCCTGGGATCAAAGGTTTCTGTGGGCCACCCCCCCACCCCCGCCCCCCAGAGTTTCTTCTGGGAAGAAGTTTGCCTTTAAAAGTCCAAAGCAAAAATGCACACAAAATACATGTGTTATTAAAGCCCTCGGGTGCTGTGGACACACATTAGCTGCAGGCTTGGCAAACGCGACTTCCTGCCGAGTGAAATACAAGAGAACGGAGGGTCTGGCGTGGCACTATCCCCTAGTACTTTCTGTGATGGAAAGTCACAAAGTAGAAACAGTTTCTACTCTGCCCTGCTCACGACACTAGCCTTTAGTCACAGGTGACCCTTGGGCCTTTGAATGTGACTGGTGTGACCGAGGACCTGAATTTGTTACTTTCATTTCATTTTACTTCATAAAACTTCATATTCAACTTTGATTGCCACATGTTATTTAAAGAACCTTGCTACTTGAAGTGTGGTCTGTGGACTAGGAATACGTGTTGGTGTCTCTTAAAATCTTCTTACATATGCCGAGTCTCAGGCCTCACTCAAGACCTACTGATTCTGCATTTTTATGAGCTTCCTGGGTGAATCTCATGCATATTAAGTTTTGAGATGTATCCCTCTGGATTCACAGTTCTCAGCTCTGTTAGAATCACCTGGAGACTTAGACTCACCTGAAAGATTTTCAAACCATTCTGATGCCCAGACTCCACCATGTGCCAATTCAATCAGAAATGCTGGCAGGGAAGTATAGTCATTAGATTTACCAATGCCCACACATCAGTCTGAGAAGGAACCCTCCCTAGAATTTTATTTTAACTTTTTATTTTATATTGGATTATAGCCAATTAATTGTGGCTCAGCAGGTAAAGAATCCACCTGCAATGTGGGAGACCTGGGTTTGATCCCTGGGTTGGGAAGATTTCCTGGAGAAGGGAAAGCATACTGACTCCAGTATTCTGGCCTGGAGAATTCCATGGACTGTATAGTCCATGGGGTCACAAAGAGTTGGACACGACTGAGTGACTTTCACTCCACTCCATTGCCAATGAACAATATTGTGATAGTTTTAGGTGAACAGCAAAGGGACCCAGCCATATACATTCATGTATCCATGCTCCCTCAGACTCTCCTTCCGTCCAGGCTGCCACATGATACTGCAAAGATTTCCCTGTGCTATACAGTAGGTCCTTGTTGGTTATTGGTTTTAAATACAGCAGGGTGTGCGTGTCCACTCCCACTGCCTAGTTATCTCTGCCCCCTACTCCATTCTTCTTCCCTGGCAATCCTAAACTCGTTCTCTAAATCTGTGAGTCTGTTTCTGTTTTGTAGGTTCATTTGTATCATTTATTTTTTAAATTCCACATATAAGGGATGTCATATGTTATTTCGCCTTCTCTGACTAACTTCACTCAGTATGACACTCTCTAGGGCCATCCATGCTGCTGCAAATGGCATTATTTCATTCGTTTTAATTTTCCCCAGGTGGTTCAGTGGTAAAGAATCTATCTACCAATGCAGGAGATGTGAGTTCAGTCCTTGGGTTGGGAAGATCCCCTGGAGAAGGAAATGGCAACCCACTCTTATTCTTACCTGGAGAATTCCAAGGACAGAGGAGCCTGATGGGCTATAGTCCATGGGGTTGCAAACAATCGGACATAACTGAGCAACTAAACAACAACAACAACAAATCCTTCCTAGAATTTGTTTAAGGAGTTTACAAAGGTTGCAGTAAACATGCAAGGAGAAGGAACCCAATGGCACTTAAACAACTTTAAAATGGCACTTAAAAAGACAACTTTACCAGAAAGAGCCAGAGCATGCAGCTCTCAAATGGAAGTAGTCTCTTAACCCAGGAGACCTGTTGTTGGTTTGGTCCAAGCCTCTGTAATACTAGCACCCAGCTATCTGGGGAAAGTTGCATCTTACAGGAACCTAGACTCTTAGGTTAAGGTGAAGTTGGTCTACAAGTCCTAGCAACGTAGAAAAGGGGTATTTAAAGTGATTATAGACAGATTGCCAGCTCCAGCCCTTAAAATAATTCATGTTACCACAGGAGAAATGAATTTCCACACAAAAGATTGCCTAGGACCTGTGATCCAAGGTGAATTATGAATTCCTCAGACACCTAAGACACTCATTAACTAAGAAACACCTCTAGGCCAAGCAGAGTAGAAGGGCCCTCTTGCTGGTGACCTGAAGACCCCAGTGAGACATGCTGTCTAGGGCTGTGCCTTTTTTTCTGAGCAGACTTGGAACTCACCTTCTCCTTTCCAGCTTCACAATCCAAGCTCAGTGAGCTTCAGAACACCATTCAGGAAATGTTCTGGGCTCATCTCTCAATGCATTCTATTTAGAAAAATAGGAACTAGTGTAATCAACTCGTTAAATAAGGAAGGCTCATGGGGAATAATCAGGAAGTCATTTACTATTATTTCTCACAGAAGCTTGTCAATTTGTATTTATTAACCCATCCATTGAATAAATATTCATTGAATGCTTACTAGGTGCTTGGCATTATTCTAGGAACTGGAGGTACCGTAGTGATCAGCAGGTATTCCCTGCAAGAAAAGAAGTTCTTTAGCAGAAGGAAAATGATACCGGTCAGAAACATGGATCTCTATACAAAGAGAAGAAGAACGTCATTCTTTCAGAATGAATGAGATTAAAGTATGTAATTCTGTGTGTGTGTGTGTGTGTGTGTATTTGAATTCAACTATATGACCTTTGGGGCTTCCCTTGTGTCTCAGATGGTAAAGAATCTACCTGCAATGCAGGAGGCCTGGATTTGATCCCTGGGTTGGGAAGATCCCATGGAGAAGGAAATGGATACCTCCTCCAGTATTCTTACCTGGAGAATCCCATGGACTGGGGAGCCTGGCAGTCTCCAGTTCATGGAGTTGCAAAGAGTCAGACATGACTGAGCAACTAATTATACAAACACACACAAACATACACATACACAACCTTTGAGGGCAGAGAAGATTTCTTCTCTATCCCCCACCTCTGGTTTCACCACATGCTCTATAAATACTGACTGAAAGAGGAGGGAGGGAAAATGTTTGCCGGAGCTTTGAGTTCTTAAAAAATATGGCACCGTTAAGTACCAGCTCTGATTGATTCAGTGTAGTTGTGTCTGGAGTTCTGCAAGGGCGCCCACTTGTGAGTCCATAATACAACCAACTGATGCAGTCATTTTGCATCCTGAAACCAGAATTATGAAACAAAGCCCCTGGATATACAAGTGATGAATATTTAGACTTGAATTTTATTTTATTTTTTACTATAGCCAATGAGGAGAAAATCCTTTGCACAGTTGGGTGTATTGCTACATTTTTACGTGTCCCTGGAGCATCGTTGATTCTGAGGATATGCTAGTAACCACTAACTCTTTTCAGAACTTGCCATTCAGTTCACTTTTATTATTTGTTTTTCTCTGAACCAAAGGTCAGACTTGTGACCTGTGCCCTGCACCGCCTATACGGGAAAAGATCGAGACCAGCAGAGCCCTGATCTGGATCTCGCCGGCACTTCGCCAAAGCAGTGGGGAGGCCAGACCTTCCCCTCCTCACAGGCACTCTGGGCTCTGCGCATCTGAGCACGCCATGTGCTCTGTTTCACCCGGAGCTCTTATTTTTAAGTCCATCTATTAAATTCTTGCTCAGGCTCTCCCCAAATGCTCTCCTACTCCACTGAACAATGTCTTACTGAAGATAAAAGATGTAGATGTGGTGTGAAAAAAGGAGGGACCTGGGTTTTTTTTTGGTCCCAATGGCCTTATTTATGGGTTTCAGATGGTGGCAGGGATGTTTATATGAACCTTACCCAAACTGCTGGAACCTCCTGGGTCTGCAAATATCAGCCTGCAAATTTCATGAGGACAGAACTTTTTTTTCCAAGATGGGGTGGGGGTCAGGCGGGGGGAGGGGGCGTTGACTAAGATTTCCTGTACTTCCTGTTTTAGAGCCGCTGGATGTGAGACAAAAACTGTATTTCAGGATTTCAGTACCTAGTCCCAGCTGGAATCTGGACCCACAGATGTACACAAAGAAGGGGACACATGTGCACACAGTCTCATACACACACACGCAAATACCCACAAAGGGGCGTTGTACAGACTCCCAAAATTAGTTTATTTTAAGCACACACAATACTTTTCAATTAAAAAAAGATGAAGTCAAATTTCAAAACATTTCATAAAGGCCTTTCAAAGTTTCGAGACAGAAAAGAACAACAATCTGATTTGAGGGAGAAGGTTTCGTTCTTTATTATTTAATACAGATTGATGCAATCATGCGAGAGAAAAAAGAAGGAACCGACAGGACACAAATGTAACCCATTAAAGCCAGGCGTGGTGGTGGCAGAATACAGTACTTTCAACACCTTCTGTCTTTGTCCACGTCTTCTTCTCCACTTGCTGAAATCAGTCGTTCTCTCGGGGGTTGGGGGCCTTCCCACCGCGCTGTGACAGGCCAAGGTGAGCACAGGCAGCTGCATTCTGCGTGGAGGATGCTGCTCCCCTGGATTCAGTATGTGCGGAGAGTTTGGAAAGGGGCACAGGAAGAGAAAAGCATTGGCGCGGGGGCAGATACAGAGCCTTGAATTAACTGATGTATCCATTAGCCTTCAAGTCGTCGGGCCGTCAGAGACTGAGTGTAACGATGTGACTCTGATATCATGCAGGTTACTGCCCGGGCAGAGCAGCGCCCCAGACGTGTGCATCCTCGCAAGGGCTGGCCTTTGTGCAGACAATGAGCCAGCAGGTCATTAATGGGCGGCACAAACAGGAGGGGCCCATGGAACACGGAGAAGGCGTGCTTGAAAACGAGAGTCAGACTTTCCAGTCACCACTTTCAGTTGGCAGAGCTCTGATTGGAACCATGTGACAATTTTAGGCGATGTACCATAGGCAGCCAATTTATTACATATGGCAATATGATTAATGGTATCAAATGCCTTTTTTTGGTAACATCCAAGAACACTCCACCAGCCAACTGCTTGGAGTCCAAGGCAGTGAAAATCTGTTCCATGAATTTAAAGTCAGGCAGATGAGGTTAAATGAGAGAGGGCCAGGCGCCAAGGCAATGACTACAAAGTAAGTTGTTTTTTTTTTTTTTTAAAAAAAAGCAGAATGCTTTAAATCTGGTCTTGAGCAAATCTCATCCAGTCCCCCACCTACCCCTACCTATTTTTTTATTTTCCTTTCCTCCTCTTGTTTCTTGATGTGAAAGCCCTAATAGCTACAGTCTGGAAGACATTTCTGCAGCCAGGCTGAGTTCCACTTGCCAGAGCCTCTTCCAGACCCCGGAGAATCCATACTTGATCATGGACTGTATCTTTCCTTGGGATCCTGGGACGGGGTAGCTGCAAAGACCAGCAGATGGAGTGGGTCGGGGAATTGGCCTGTCATTGGCAGGAGAACTGGTCCAGCCTCATCCCACTTCTTTGAGTGACTGGGAGCCCTCTGTACTTTCTTTTTTCTGTTTCCCTGGGCTTTGAATACCATTATGATGACTGGGAAGAAGCCTCTGGGAGAGATTCACAGAGGGAGTGAACTGTGAGGGGGTTTGATTATCACTTGGAATTTGCAGAATGAGGATAAAGAGTGGGAAAGACTGTTGGGAGGCAGACAGGGTCCCCAGATATAACTTGTTCCCCAGAATGTCCCCACACAATGTGGTGCATTTGCTGAGTCGCTTCATTGTGTCCAACTCTGCAATTCCATGGATTGTAGCCCACCAGGCTCCTCTGTCCATGGGATTCTCCAGGCAAGAATACTGGAGTGGGTTGTCATGCCCTCCTTCAGGGGATCTTCCTGACCCAGGGATCGAACCCACATCTCTTATGTCTCCTGCATTAGCAGGTGAGTTCTTTACCACTGGTGCCGCCTGGGAAGGAAGAGGTGCTTGCTACAAATCTGTTAAGTAAATGAGTGCAGTATCACCAACCTCCAGTGGACAGTTGTTCACTGTATCCAAATTGTGAGTCACTGCCCTTTGAGAAGTTTTGTAAAAAAAGACCAACACATTTTTGACAAAGGTTCTGGGCATTCTGATAGGTGGGATATAATTTATAATCTATAAAATTTGCTTTTATTTTCATGGGCCACAAATTGGTAGTGTGTGATTGTTTCTGATAGAGCAGAATGATTCCTAATCTTGTGGTTTGTGGATGATTTCCGCGCCCCCCCCCCTTATTTTTTGGTAAAAACTGAATCTGGACAGTTACTTAGGGATTACTTCTATTACTCAGGACCCAAGTTTCAATCCTTCAGTTCTGTGTGCTCTTTAGACCTAGTCTGAGCATCCTACATTGTGTTTCTGCAGAGTTTTTTTTTTTGTTGTTCTTTTTTTTTTTTCCTGCAATAACAAAACTTAACATGAAAAGCATACAGAAGTCAGGTGACTCTGATTCAGGCAGAGGAATAGACATGTGTTCAGAAGGAGGCAGAGGGTCATAAGAGAGACTGAGTTGTAGTAGACGGTAACTAGGCAATTGGGCTTCCCTGGTGCCTCAACGGTGAAGAATCTGCCTGCCAACGCAGAAGATGCAGGTTCAATCCCTGGCTCAGGGACATCTCCTGGAGAAGGAATTGGCAGCCCACTCCAGTATTCTTGCCTGGAGAATCCCATGGACACAGGAGCCTGATGGGCTATGGTCCATAGGGTCAGACACGACTTAGCAACTAAACAACAAAAACAAACTAGGCATTTGCATAGCAATGCCACCCTGGGAGACTGAGTTGTAGCCTGAAACCAAGATGCTTTTCTTCAGCTTTCTCCATTAGAGTTTTTTGAGCCATCCCAGCATGCTGTGTGAAGGCTAAGAGAAAGACAGAGGTTGACTGTATTCTAGAAACTTCCTCCTTGAACACCACTGCCTCTTCACTGAAAGTGAAACAAAAACCATACTTAATACCAATCCCACCCCTTCCTCTCATATTTAAAATGAATCCCAGGCAATTAATTCTCTCCTCTGATCCACGATTATTTCTCTCCAGTGAACTGTGCTCACTTTTAAATAAAAATTTGCTTTTGCTCTGTTTTCTTTGAAGGCCAAAACAGAGCAGGCTGTGGAGTGACTGCAATGAACGAATCAGCCTGTGGGTTATGCTGGGCAGACAGTTGTTTTACTTTGTAGCTCTGTACTGCCGGGTAGAATTACACCGCAGTATACCATTGGGCTTCCCTGGCGGCTCAGATGGTAAGGAGTCCACTTGCGATGCGGGAGACCCGGGTTTGATCCCTGGTTTGGGAAGATCCTCTGGAGAAGGGAATGGCAACCCACTCCAGTATTCTTGCCTAGAGAATCCCATGGACAGGGGAGCCTGGTGGGCTAAAGCCCATGGAGTCACAAACAGTAGGACACAACTGAGCGACTAACACTTTCTTTCACTTTTTCATACCATAGTATTCATTTCCTGTTGCTGCTGTAATAAATGGCCACAAACGTAGTGCCTCAAAACAGCACACGTGGATTCCCTCTCAGTTCTCTAGATCGGAAGTCTGAAATGGGTTTCACTTGGCTGACACTGAGGTGTCCTCAGGGACGCCTTCCTCTGGGGGCTCCTGGGGAGAATCTGGATTCTCGCCTCTTCCGGCTTCTAGAGGCTGCCCGCACTCCTTGGTTGGTGGCTCCTTCCTCCTTTTTCAAAGCCAGCAGTGCAGAGCTCAGAGCAGAGAAATTCTGTGATCACATCCCCTTGCAGACGCTGACCCTCCTCTTTCCCTCTCATAAGGACCCTTGTGATTTCATTGGGTCCCTTCAGATAATCCAGGCTAATCTGCCCATTGTAGGCTCCTCACTTTAACCGCACATGCAGAAGTGTTTTGCCCTGTGAAGTGACATGTCCACAGGCTCCAGGGATTAGGACGTGGACGTTTGGGGGAGCCATCATGCTGCCCACTTCAGCCATTGTGATGTAGGAAAGACAAGAGAAACAAATAATCAGAAAGCCATACAACAGGGTTATGGTGGAAAACAGAGAAGAATCAGCAAATCTCGCTCAGTGTATCTACTGGGTGGACGTCTCCCCCATCCCTTGCTCCCTGACTCTCAGGTCACACTCTGCCTACGTCACCCATAGCTTAACTGGAAGCAGGACCCTGTAGCAAAAGAGTAGGTCTGAGTGCATACGCGGTGGCAAGTTATTACTTATTCGCTTCCTGCATGGGAAGGGTGCGGTTATTATCTCCATGTGATGAAGAGACGAAAGCCTAGAGAAGTGAAGTTACTTGCCCGAGTCACACAGCTAGTAAGCCATAGAACAAACCAAGACTTGGCTCTGCGTGATTCCACCGCCCTCATACTTAGCTGCAGTTTTCTACCTCTTATGTCGAAAGTGGGGGAAAAACTGAAGAGGGTAGAAGGAAAGGTCAGAGAATTTATTTTTTTTCTGCCCCCTCTCTCCCTTAAATCTAAATCAGTCCTGGAGAAAGACACTGTCTACAGCCCTGCCTCATGTTCTTGTGTTTACCATCAGCGCCTCATTCTTCTTCACACTATTTCTTTGCCTTCTATTGCTATTCACTACCGGATCCCTAGTCGAGGTGTAACTGGGCCTGGATGGCCGATTCTCTGTGTCTTCTTGAGCCTAATTCTTAGCCAGCAGCGTCTCAGGGACTAGAGAGACTCTAGCTGTCCAGTGTTGATGGCTATGCCATTACTGTCTCTTTTTCTTAATAACTGAAGCCAAAAATTAACTAGATTTCCCAATTAGCAAAAGCCTAGCAATGCATTAATTTATATATTCAGGATATTGTTTTTGGACCCTAACTATGCTAATACAGTTACAATATTAAAAATTGAAATGAAAAGAAATTTTAATATATAAGGAGAGAAATTACGAGGAGAGAAATAGGAAATTAAAATAGTAATACTGCTATAGACTAAAATCTCCAGAAAAAAAAAGTACTTTCAGCTAACACCTAGATAGAGGGAAGAGTGATTTTCTGTAGAGCTTACCGAGTTTTTATGCACATTGTTCTGCAGTCCAGAGGAATTCTAATCTTTAAAGGATTCTAAATCCAAGAGAGGGGACTGTTGAGTAATGCAGCCCATCCACTAATCGAAGTTTGCCTCCATAAAGCAGTCACAGCTTATAGAGAGTAATAGAATTGACAGATGTCAGGCCCTGGTGAGGGAATGTGATCATTGCCAAACCTTCCTGAAAGGAACTTTTGCTGCAAGTGTTGAGTACAAGTTATTCAAGATGTAAAATCTGTACATAGCCCTGAAGTGGCACTGGCCACCTCGGGCCCCGTGACACTTTCCAAGGCTGGAAGAAAGCATTCTTTTGCCTAATTATTAAAAAGATAAATATTCATTGATATTAACAGGAATAATAACACAACCTCTAAAACAAAGACTCTTATAATTAGAGCATTGTTGTTGTTATTTTTAAGTTGCTAAGTCGTGTCTGACTCTTTTGTGACCCGACAGACTCTAGCCTAGAACTTCCCTATAGCTCAGATGGTAAAGAATCTGCCTACAATGCAGGAGACTGGGTTTGATCCCTGGGTCAGGAAGATCCCCTGGAGAAGGAAATGGCAACCCACTCCAGTATTCTTGCCTGGAGAATCCCATGGACAGAGGAGCCTGGGGTCCTACAGTCCATGGGGTCGCAAAGAGTCAGACATGACTAAGCGACTAACACATGCACAGACTGTAGCCTGCCAGGTTCCTCAGTCCATGAGATTTCCCAGGGAAGAATACTGGAGTGGGTTGCCAGTTCCTTCTTCAGGGGATCTTCATGACCCAGGGGTTGAACCCACGTCTTCTGCATTGGCAGGCAGGTTCTTTACCACTGAGCCACCAGGAAAGCCCATAATTATAGCATATTTACATCAAAATCATGATCTAGGGCAAAATGCTGGTTCTTAATATGATAGACTGCAAATCTTCTTCTGTAAACCTAAAATATTACAGGGGTGTGTGTGTGTGTGTGTGTGTGTATAAAATGAACATATGCATTTTGAATCTTGATTGGGAAATTTGATCCATTTCTAAAGGCTTATCTTGTGTGCAGATAAAGCATACAAAAGTTCTATAACCTTGGAATGTGTTTTTATCATTTAAAAAAAAATTGCAGTCGCCCTTGTGTTTATCATTAGTATTGTCTGGAACATTTGGGATAAAAAGATTTAAGTTTTCCATAGCTTTTTCTCTTTTGTCTGTCCCAGATCCCAGCGGAGTCGTGAAAAGATAGCTTCCTGTCTCTCTGATTTATCGGAAACCTCCCCTCCTCTATGGGAGCTGTGATTCAGTGATTCTTCTCCTTGGTACCTCGATGGAACACACAGAGTTGTAACTGTCTGCAACTTGCTTTTGGAAAAGCTCAGAGTAAGGGAGGTAGAATGTGGCTCACTTCAACTTTCACACTTGCTGGGTTTTCTGCCCCTTTCACTCTTCACTAAAGTCACTTTTGTAAATGAAAACCCAGTAAATAGAAATAAACATGGCCAACAATTAATGAGCAGAGATTTGGGACGGTGAAATTGGTTTTTTTTGGTCATGTTTAGTGGCGGGCATGATCTTAGTTCCCTGACCAAGGATCAACCTCTTACCCCTGCAGTGGAAGCATGGAGTCTTAACCACTGGATCACCAGGGAAGTTCCTGGACAGATGAAATTTATAGGGCAACATTTCGTCTAAGTGAAGTTTTCTATATAGTATTCTCCGAATGTTAGTAATTTTCAAACTTGAGCATGTATCTGAACGACCTACAAGGCTTACGAGAATGCAGGTTTCTGGGCCCCACCCCTAGAGCTTCTTAGGGTCTGGGGTAGGACCAAGCATTTGCTTCTCTAGCAAGCGCTCCAATAAAATGCTGATGCTGCTAGTCTGAGGACCCCACTTGTAAACCACTGCTCTATACCACCAGTGGGGAAGCTTATTTTTAGAATATTTATTTAGAAATGTAATGACAAAATGGGTAAAGAAAAAAGTGCAGTAAAATAAGAAAAATTTAAGTACATATTATGTGTTAGAAACTGTTTTGTGTACTTTATATACATTACCTCACTGAGTTGTCAAATCCTTGTTGGTGTTTTTATCACCTCCATTGCACAGATGGAAAAAAAGAGGCTGTTCCAAGTTCTCTGACTTGGCCGAGGTCATCCAACTGGAGGTGAAGGACCGGGAGGTGGGCTCCATTTCTCAGACTCCAAGCTGGCATCCTTACGGCCTCGAAACCCTCTTGTTTAAAACTCTGAGAATGTATTTCTGAAGAAATAGAACTCTCATCCCCAGTAAGGAGACTCCTTGCCTAGGTCACAGGGTCTCAGAAGGAAGCTATGCAGAAATGCAAGGGCGGAAAGGGAGTGTTTTGGCTGGTGCCTGCCTCCCAGAGTCGGCTCACTCCGGAGTAGCATTTCCATAACAAAGGCAAGTTCTCCTCCCGGAGAAGAGCAGGCAGAGAGTTGCAAGTGTTTGCCTCTGATGTGATCCACATTTAATGCTTATCTGGGTAAGAGCGAATTTGATTAGAGCAAATACAAAGCTCAATTCAGAGAACAAAACCACTAATTCAAAGGTGGTTTTCCTACGGATGTAAAATACTTCAAGCCTGTTTAAAGGACTGAAGAGAATTCCACCGAGGAGTGGCTTATATTGTGTCTGATTTCTCAGACTGGAGCAGTGCCAGGGGGGCTGCTTGGGGGTTTGGCCGCTCACTGGGCCGGCAGGCACCTTCTAGCCCAAAGGGGACACAGGCTCAGGCTGGGGACAAGGGAGGCTGTTCAGCTTGCCGACCGGCTTCCATCCCTCTGGCTCACCAAGGAAGCTTTTCTCTGCATCTTGTGGCTTCCCAGCCTGGAAGCATCCGAGCACTGCAGTGCCCTGATATGTTTGTTTTCCTTTCGGCTAATTTTATCAAGGTCTGAGGTCATTATTAGCCAGATCACAAAAGTAAGCGCTCATTAATATGTATCAGCTCCAAACCCTATGATTTCATCTGCTAATTTGATCTTGTTTTTCCTTGTTTATGGCAATTAAATCAGACCTTGATAAATCTGAAAATGAAAAAAGGAGCCACCAGCAAGCACAGCTATTATGATCACTCATTAGAAAGCCAAGCAGACTGTCTGATAAATCGTGCCAGGGTTTTTAAGGAATAGATGATTACCTGCTTAAACAGCATGGAAGCTACCAGTAAAATGTAGCAAAATGATTAAAGAAAAAAAAAAAGAGAGAGAGAGAACACCCCCATTACATCCAAGTGTAACAGATGGACAGTTGTACTTTGGGGAATGTTCTCGGAGTCTGTTTCCTCCCCTTCAAGCTAGGGAGGGCAGAAGCCATGGGCCCTCCTGGGCACAGTGAGAAGGCGGCTTCCTCCCCGCCTCCCCCCTGCTCCCCCCCCCCCCCCCCCCCCCCCACCAATCCTCCCAGGACTGCAGGAGACTGGCTCAGCTGCTTCAAGGCCTCCCTCCAGATTGTGCCCTGAAGAGAGGTGCTGAGACCGGATGATAGGTGGGGTAGGTGTGCAGAGCGGAGTAGGAGGGATAGCAAATGGCAACGGGGACGAGACCTTGCCTGTCACAGAGGATGCTGCTCATCAGGCCGAGGGGCACATGGTGGGTGCTTCTCCTTCTTCTTGGCCCTCAGGGTCCTCTGTTTGGGGAGGCTCCACCTTCTACATCTCCCCCAACTCCACTACCGCTGACCCTGGGAGGCAGAGCTGTCTGGTACATTGGAGTTGAACATGCCAGACACTCGTTTTCCCAATCTCAGCAGCTCCCAACATGCGCACATGGACACTTCCTCTTCTGGAATCTGGGGACCTTGAAGACCCTGTCTCTGGTTTCAAGGTGTTAGGATTCCTGGGGCCACAGAGGCCGCTTTGCAGTCTTGGCGGAACTGGCTGAGGTGTCTGGGCCTGGTGGTGACAACCAGGGTCCCTCTGTCAGAGCCCTGTGGTGGTATTTGGGCCCCAGGCAGGCTGCCCCCAACTACGCCACAATGGCATTTTGAATTAAGGTTACTTAAGAAATGCCCAACAAACAGAGGGACCCATCCCTCTGTTTCCTGGAAAAAGAAATAAATCTCTCATGTAAAAAGTGCCCTCCCTGCATCTGGAGGTGGAAGGACAGACACCCTTACCTTCAGAAATAAGAGATTTGGAGAGAAAAGCCTGTATAAATGAAAATTGTGATTTCTTTTATTAACTACCCTAAGCCTAGACTCCTTTGAGATTCTTTACTAACTGAGCACCCAGAGCCTAAGTTTCTTTGTCCAGTCAATTCATCACAAATTTATTCTTTCTTTGTCTAAGAAGTATAAAAGCTGCCTGCTTTGGTCACTTCTTAAGTCCCATGTCTATGAGACCTCCATGCTCAAGAATTAAATTTGTTTATTTTTCTCCTGTTAATCCACCTTGTGTTAACTTTGTTATTTGTCTGGCCACAAGCACTCAGCAGGAGTGGGTGTTTGGACATTGTCCCCCAAATCTGCTTCTCCAGGTGTTCTAGCATGTCTGTGAACTAATTAATATCTTAAAAATAAACCTTTGTGTTTAACTGGGCCGGAGTTGCTTTCTGTTGCTTGCAGTTAAGAACCCTGATACTCAGAGGGGCAGTAGGTCTCTTGTTCCATGCTGACAGCCAATGAAGGGGGCCCACTTCCTGGGTCCAAGGCAGTAGGCCTCAGCCCACATCCATGGGGGTACAGGGGGATGGGAAAGGGGTTCAGATCCCCGGTTCCTGCTGCCTCAGGCTCGGTCCCTTGTTGAAGGGTCTCACCTGAGCTTTTCCAGGGAGAGCTTTTTTTCTGGGAAAGTTTTCTTTTAAATGGCTTTCTCATCCCCAAATGGGAGCCCACTCCACTATTCGTGCCTGGAGAATTCCATGGACAGAGGAGCCTGGCAGGCTTATGGGGTCACAGAGTCAGATGCGACTGAGCAACCAACACTTTCACTTTCATCCCTGTATGATCACGCTATTTCTTTAAGCTCCTCTGTAGCAATCTGGCCCCATTTGCCTCTGAGGTCTCTGCAGGGACCCACGTGCAGCCAACTTGGCACCTCGCTGCCTTCCGGTCCCCTCACACCTTGGTCTGGCTTGTTCCTGTGCCTGCAGGTCTGTTTGCTTGAAGAGCATCCAGCTCCTCTATCCCTTTGTCTTCCAGCCTTTCTTCCCATTTTCAGTCTTCCTACTCAACCCACAAGCTGGTTAAAATGGGTCTCCTATAAGGTCACTGTCTTTGTTTGTAAATTCTTTCCTTTCCTTAAATTCAGGTGTCTGACCTTATCTATGGTTGCGTCTATAGCCTCTCTCATCTCCCTTTTTTGATTCTTGACTGGATTCTCTCTGTCATTTGGCTTTCTCTGCCCTCTGTAATAGAAAATTTCCCCGATGCCTTCCAAAAGTTGATTTGAAAAATTTGCCTTGCTGATTTATCTTTTCCATAGATATCTGAAACCCCATCATTCCACAATTCTGACCCAAAGGTGCTTTGTAAAGTTATCGAAGAAACGATCGCCCACTTTCTTACCTTGTAATTACCTGTGTTTTACTGGCATTCACCACACTTACCATTGCAGGTTGTGCAGTGCCTCACAAAGTCCCTTCAAATTATTCCTGGGAGTTCTCAGGGGGGTTTGCTCATGGACTCATGAATAACTACTGTCAACTACCAGGTGGCGTCCATCAATTTTTTTTCTTATCTGCTCTGGCCCCCTTCACTGATAGCTGCTGCTGAGACTTCTGCCTCCTGCCAAGGAGTGTGGACCTGCCTTGTCAATGACTTTGGCAGTGGGCGATCTGCCTTGACGGGGTCTGGCGCACGGGGCTATGCCACGGCTATGCTGTGGCTTCTGCCCCCTTTAGAAGCACGGGATACCTGTTCCCTTTACATGTATGATGCTCTCCCATACATGGGCCTATAGGGAATTCTGATTAAAGCTATTGGTAAAAAATAAAAACTTCAGTTTTTATTTTCAGTCTTCCTTTCCACTAAGCCTTCATGTCTCTCTTCCAAGGAATAGAAAGAAGATTTGCCATTAGGGGGAAAGAGAAACCTACTTTGTCCACATCCCTCTTCCATCCAGAAGTCTTTTCAAAAGGCTAGTGACATGGCAAGTACATTTCCGGTGGGCTGCTCTGAGCCTGTCGAACATGTTGAGCTGCCCAAGTGGAAATGGACACAGCTCAGTTCAAGCCAGAGCCCTTTCCACGTTGGTTAGGAGGTCCAGACTCTGGCCACAAAATTGCTGCAATTGTTTCCCCCCGCCTCCAAGTAGAAAAGCTCTAATAACTAACTGATAAAAGCTTAGGCTTTAGAGCCTGGAGGTGCCTGTTTTTCTATGTTAGGTACCCTGGAGAGATGAGACCACCCAGCCTTTACTTCCTCTTGCCCCTTCCTAGCCTCTCTGCAAAACCAGGGTCATCCTAGGCTAGAAGTCACCACCATGTCCCTTTCTGCCACATCTCTCTGACGCCCTGGTCTTGGGAAAGCTCTGTTAATTTTCTCATCCCATTCTGCATTTCTTCTTGTACTTTTTGTCTCACCTGTAGCCTAAAAAGATTATTATGTTATTCTTTATTTAAGGTTCATCTTTCCCAGGAGGGCAAGGAAGGAGTAACTGTGTGTGTTTGTTTACTGCTGTATATTCAGTATTTAGAGCTTCATCTGTCTGATGACACCTAATAGGAACCCAATAAATATTCACTTAATAATTGCATGAGTATCTGAGATGCCACAATTACGATTGCTATGCTGAACAAAAAGCCTTGTTTTAAGGAAAACATGTGATCTTGATTCTTTTCCTTTAGATGGTTCCCTGGTGGGAGTAGAGAGAAGATCTGACTCCATGGGGATCGTTTCTCCACAACAGGAAGTTATATCAGACCTGTGTACCTGTCTATCTCCAGGAGTATCACCCCTCAAAGAGTTGTAGTGCTTGATTGGAGGAATACAAGCAGGGCTCTTCCCAGGCAAAATTATGAAGTTAGGGCAAGTTTATCTTCAAGATGGAAAGCCTCCTAGCAATATTATGCAAATTCCTAGCATCATCATCAAAAATTCAAAATCCACGGAACCCACTGCTCTGGAAAATGGTTCTGCAGAAGCTCCCTTTATCAGTTACTGACACATCACAACCGGAGTTATCTTATATCTTACATGCCTGGTGGCTCAGATAGTAAAGAATCCACCTGGAGTGAGGGAGACCCAGGTTCAATCCTTGGGTCAGGAAGACCCCCTGGAGGAGGGAATGGCTACCCACTCCAGTATGCTTGCCTGGAGAATCCCATCAACAGAAGAGCCTGGTGGCTACAGTCCATGGAGTTGGAAAGAGTGGGACACGACTGAGTGACTAATGCTACATCTCAAATGAACACACGGAAGCATGTGCTTGTGGACAGGGTTACAAGTATTGTAGTTTTCTGAACTGTGTTTCTCCAAATCCCTGAAGATATGCTCTAAACTACTATTGCTTCCTCCCCAGAGTGGGACTTGCCACACCTTCCTTTAGATCTGGGCTTTGGGGAAACATTTATTGCTCCCCAAATACCTATGTGCTCCTCCTCATTTCCTAGCCTCCTTCCATCACCTGGGGCCAGAAACTTGACTTCTAGTGGCCAGTAGACTGTAAGAAGGAGTGATATTCATCACTTTGTGTCCAAAGAACTTTAGACCTTCCAGCTCTATCTCTCAGATGTGGAAGCCTCAGGCTGAGGTGTCAGACAGTCAGTCAGCCTTACGCCCTGAGCAGAGATGCCTGCTGACCCACGATGGACACACATCACCACTGACCCATAGTGGACACACGCCACCAATAACCCACAATGGACGCACAGCACAGCTGACCCAGGATGGACACACAGCACCGCTAACCCACAGTGGACCCACAGCACCGCTGACCCACGATGGATCCATAGCACCATTGACCCATGATGGACACACAGCGCTGCTAACCCATGATGGACACACAGCACCGCTAACCCACAGTGGACCCACAGCACCACTGACCCACGATGGATCCATAGCACCATTGACCCATGATGGACACACAGCGCTGCTAACCCATGATGGACCCACAGCACCGCTAACCCACAGTGGACCCACAGCACCACTGACCCACGATGGATCCATAGCACCACTGACCCATGATGGACACACAGCACCATTGACCCATGATGGACACACAGCACCGCTAACCCACAGTGGACCCACAGCACCACTGATCCACAATGGACCCGCAGCGCCACTGACCCATGATGGACACACAGCACCACTGACCCACAATGGACCCACAGCACCACTGATCCATGATGGACCCACAGCACCACTGACCCACGATGGACACACAGCACCGCTAACCCACAATGGACACACAGCACCACTGATCCACAATGGACCCGCAGCGCCACTGACCCATGATGGACACACAGCACCACTGACCCACAATGGACCCACAGCACCACTGATCCACAATGGACCCGCAGCACCACTGACCCATGATGGACCCACAGCACCACTGACCCACAATGGACACACAGCACCGCTAACCCACAATGGACACACAGCACCACTGATCCACAATGGACCCGCAGCGCCACTGACCCATGATGGACACACAGCACCACTGACCCACAATGGACCCACAGCACCACTGATCCACAATGGACCCGCAGCACCACTGACCCATGATGGACCCACAGCACCACTGACCAACGATGGACACACAGCACCGCTAACCCACAATGGACACACAGCACCACTGATCCACAATGGACCCGCAGCGCCACTGACCCATGATGGACACACAGCACCACTGACCCACAATGGACCCACAGCACCACTGATCCACAATGGACCCGCAGCACCACTGACCCATGATGGACCCACAGCACCACTGACCAACGATGGACACACAGCACCGCTAACCCACAATGGACACACAGCACCACTGATCCACAATGGACCCGCAGCGCCACTGACCCATGATGGACACACAGCACCGCTAACCCACAGTGGACCCACAGCACCACTGATCCACAATGGACCCGCAGCACCACTGACCCATGATGGACCCACAGCACCACTGACCCACGATGGACACACAGCACCGCTAACCCACAATGGACACACAGCACCGCTAACCCACAGTGGACCCACAGCACCACTGACCCACGATGGACCCACAGCACTGCTAACCCATGATGGACACACAGCACCGCAAACCCACAATGGACCCACAGCACCACTGACCCACGATGGACCCACAGCACTGCTAACCCATGATGGACACACAGCACCACTAACCCACAGTGGACCCACAGCACCACTGACCCACGATGGATCCATAGCACCATTGACCCATGATGGACACACAGCGCTGCTAACCCATGATGGACACACAACACCGCTAACCCACAGTGGACCCACAGCACCACTGATCCACAATGGACCCGCAGCACCACTGACCCATGATGGACCCACAGCACCACTGACCCACGATGGACACACAGCACCGCTAACCCACAATGGACCCACAGCACCACTGACCCATGATGGACCCACAGCACTGCTAACCCATGATAGAAACACAGCACCGCTAACCCACAATGGACCCACAGCACCGCTAACCCACAATGGGCCCACAGCACCACTAACCCATGATAGACACACAGCACCGCTAACCCACAATGGACCCACAGCACCGCTAACCCACAATGGGCCCACAGCACCGCTAACCCACAATGGGCCCACAGCACCACTAACCCATGATAGACACACAGCACCACTAACCCACAATGGACCCACAGCACCACTGATCCACAATGGACCTGCAGCGCCACTGACCCACGATGGACACACAGCACCGCTAACCCACAATGGACCCACAGCGCCACTGACCCATGATGGACCCACAGCACCACTGATCCACAATGGACCCACAGCGCCACTGACCCATGATGGACACACAGCACCGCTAACCCACAATGGACCCACAGCACCACTGATCCACAATGGACCCGCAGTGCCACTGACCCATGATGGACACACAGCACCACTGACCCACGATGGACCCACAGCACCGCTAACCCATGATAGACACACAGCACCGCTAACCCACAATGGACCCACAGCACCACTGATCCACAATGGACCCGCAGTGCCACTGACCCATGATGGACACACAGCACCACTGACCCACGATGGACCCACAGCACCACTGATCCACAATGGACCCGCAGCGCCACTGACCCATGATGGACACACAGCACCACTGACCCACGATGGACCCACAGCACTGCTAACCCACAATGGACCCACAGCACCGCTAACCCACAATGGACCCACAGCACCACTGATCCACAATGGACCCGCAGTGCCACTGACCCATGATGGACACACAGCACCACTGACCCACGATGGACCCACAGCACTGCTAACCCACAATGGACCCACAGCACCACTGATCCACAATGGACCCGCAGCGCCACTGACCCATGATGGACACACAGCACCACTGACCCACGATGGACCCACAGCACTGCTAACCCACAATGGACCCACAGCACCACTGATCCACAATGGACCCGCAGTGCCACTGACCCATGATGGACACACAGCACCACTGACCCACGATGGACCCACAGCACCGCTAACCCATGATAGACACACAGCACCGCAAACCCACAATGGACCCACAGCACCACTGATCCACAATGGACCCGCAGCGCCACTGACCCATGATGGACACACAGCACCACTGACCCACAATGGACCCACAGCACCACTGACCCATGATGGACACACAGCACCGCTAACCCACAATGGGCCCACAGCACCACTGATCCACAATGGACCCGCAGCGCCACTGACCCATGATGGACACACAGCACCACTGACCCACGATGGACCCACAGCACTGCTAACCCACAATGGACCCACAGCGCCACTGACCCATGATGGACACACAGCACCGCTAACCCATGATGGACACACAGCACCGCTAACCCACAATGGACCCACAGCACCGCTAACCCACAATGGACCCGCAGCGCCACTGACCCATGATGGACACACAGCACCGCTAACCCACAATGGACCCACAGCACCGCTAACCCACAATGGACCCGCAGCGCCACTGACCCATGATGGACACACAGCACCGCTAACCCACAATGGACCCACAGCACCACTGATCCACAATGGACCCGCAGCGCCACTGACCCATGATGGACACACAGCACCACTGACCCACAATGGACCCACAGCACCACTGACCCATGATGGACACACAGCACCGCTAACCCACAATGGACCCACAGCACCACTGACCCATGATGGACACACAGCACCGCTAACCCACAATGGGCCCACAGCACTGCTAACCCACAATGGACCCACAGCGCCACTGACCCATGATGGACACACAGCACCGCTAACCCATGATAGACACACAGCACCGCTAACCCACAATGGACCCACAGCACTGCTAACCCATGATAGACACACAGCACCGCTAACCCACAGTGGACCCACAGCACCACTGATCCACAATGGACCCGCAGCGCCACTGACCCATGATGGACACACAGCACCGCTAACCCACAATGGACCCACAGCACTGCTAACCCACAATGGACCCACAGCGCCACTGACCCATGATGGACACACAGCACCGCTAACCCATGATAGACACACAGCACCGCTAACCCACAATGGACCCACAGCACTGCTAACCCATGATAGACACACAGCACCGCTAACCCACAGTGGACCCACAGCACCACTGATCCACAATGGACCCGCAGCGCCACTGACCCATGATGGACACACAGCACCGCTAACCCACAATGGACCCACAGCACTGCTAACCCATGATAGACACACAGCACCGCAAACCCACAGTGGACCCACAGCACCACTGATCCACAATGGACCCGCAGCGCCACTGACCCATGATGGACACACAGCACCGCTAACCCACAATGGACCCACAGCACTGCTAACCCATGATAGACACACAGCACCGCTAACCCACAGTGGACCCACAGCACCACTGATCCACAATGGACCCGCAGCGCCACTGACCCATGATGGACACACAGCACCGCTAACCCACAATGGACCCACAGCACTGCTAACCCATGATAGACACACAGCACCGCTAACCCACAGTGGACCCACAGCACCACTGATCCACAATGGACCCGCAGCGCCACTGACCCATGATGGACACACAGCACCGCTAACCCACAATGGACCCACAGCACTGCTAACCCATGATGGACACACAGCACCGCAAACCCACAGTGGACCCACAGCACCACTGATCCACAATGGACCCGCAGCGCCACTGACCCATGATGGACACACAGCACCGCTAACCCACAATGGACCCACAGCACTGCTAACCCATGATAGACACACAGCACCGCTAACCCACAGTGGACCCACAGCACCACTGATCCACAATGGACCCGCAGCGCCACTGACCCATGATGGACACACAGCACCGCTAACCCACAATGGACCCACAGCACCACTGATCCACAATGGACCCGCAGCGCCACTGACGCATGATGGACACACAGCACCGCTAACCCACAATGGGCCCACAGCACTGCTAACCCATGATGGACACACAGCACCACTCACCCATGATGGACACACAGCACCACTAACCCATGATGGACACACAGCACCAGTAACCCACAATGGACACACAGCACCACTGGCCCACGATGGACCCACAGCGCCACTGACCCATGATGGACACACAGCACCACTAACCCACAATGGACCCACAGCACCAGTGACCCATGATGGACACACAGCACCGCTAACCCACACTGGACATACAGGGTGGATGGGGGACAGTGCAGATCATCCAACACAGAGACCAGGCAGTCTAGCCTGACTGGGGTTGGTCACTCTCCAGGCTGTGATCTTGGGCCGTTGGAGCATCTATCGTGCTATGTCATCCTGATGGAGTTCAGGACATCTCCTTTCTGATTGTGGGCTGTTAGAGGCTTGAAAGCAGGCACAGTGCTGCCTTCTCATTGTATCCCTACTGTCTGCACTGCACCTGCACTATGATCTTGTTATGTATCAACTTAGAAATAGGCCTGATTACACTGTTGATGTTCACACTCCCTTCTATGAGGTGTTGTACTGATACTGAGTATTGTTTCCGTTTGTAAAGTTTAAAGCTCCAAATAATAACTGGTGGTACCAGTGAGATTTGTGCCTTAAGTAGCCTTATTAATTTACTAAATGCTGTGGTCTTATAGGAAGCAAAGAATAAAAACTACTGATTATGGCAAACATTTGCCCAGCCTGCTCATGGTTGGTACATGGAGACAGTTGAGAGGTGTAACCCAAGGACCTGGAAATCAGATCACTATCTGAGCATTAAAACAGAATTTCATTATAATAGATTAAAGTAGAAATGAGCAAAATCATCCAAAAGAGACAGTGCCTCCCTGGCCTCGGTCTCTTGAAGTTCTTATATTATTCAGTTCAGTCAAAATTATTCAGGTCAGTCATGTCCAACTCCCTGTGACCCCATGTACTGCAGCACACCAGGCCTCCCTGTCCATCACCAGCTCCCAGAGCTCACTCAAACTCAAGTCCATTGAGTTGGTGATGCCATCCAACCATCTCATCCTCTGTCATCCCCTTCTCCTCCCACCTTCAGTCTTTCCCAGCATCAGGGTCTTTTCCAATGAGTCAGCTCTTCACATCAAGTGGCCCGAAGTATTGGGATTTCAGCTTCAGCATCAGTCCTTCCAATGAATATTCAGTACTGATTTCCTTTAGGATTGACTGGTTGGATCTCCTTGCAGTCCCAGGGACTCTCTAGAGTCTTCTCCAACACCACAGTTCAAAAGCATCAATTCTTCAGCGCTCAGCTTTCTTTATAGTCCAACTCTCACATCCATACATGACCACTGGAAAAACCATAGCTTTGACTAGACAGACCTTACTTGTCACTAAACTATCAGCTGGGGTTGTTTGTACTTTTGAGATTTAACTAAAGTTGCCACAAATCCCTTCTTCCATGCCTTATGTTAAGTGCAAATCTTTCTTCAACATTTCTGTAAGTGACCAGGAGCCTGAGTTCTCATGGTCACTATGGTTCTGAGCTTCTGCCCCTTCCCTAGTTGTACCTCCAGTCTTGGGCTCAGCCCTTCCCTCATATTCTTTCCTGATATGGGTTATCACAGGATATTGGTTATAGTTCCCTGTCCTATAGAGTAGGACCTTGTTGATCTGTTTTATATATAATAGTATGCATCTGCTAATCCCAAATTCCCAATCGTTCCATCTCCCACCTCTCCTCCCCCTTGGCAGCCGCAAGCCTGTTCTCTATGTCTTTGAGTCTTGTTTCTGTTTCCTAGATATGTTCATTTGTGTTGTATTTTAGATTCCACATGTAAATGATATCATATGGTATTTGTCTTTCTCTTTCTGATTTACTTCGCTTAGTATGATAATCTCTAGGTTCATCTATATTGTTGCATATGGCATTATTTTGAAGAACTGACTCAAATTTGAGTAGGATTGATTCTTGGTTAGTTTCCAGCGGTATTTGCTCCTTGTATAGGAAGATCGTACTGTTGGGTTTGCCAGCGACAGCCCTTGTTTCAGCATCAGATAGTATCTCCTTAAGTGCTTACAAGTGTGCTGGTGTGGATGATAAATCACAAGGTCACCCTATCTCTCTGTGGTCTTCAGCAAGTCATTTGGTTTAGGAACCCCTTACTATAAAAATGATTGATAGGCTCTCACAGGGTGTGGCAATCTTTTTGAAAATGACAAGTCTACCAGTTTTACAAAAGTTGACAACATAATGGCAGCCTACATCTAAGGGTTTATATCAAACATAGATTCAGAGAACTAGAGAATTTTCTAGCTCACATTAAATATAGTTTAATTCAGTGATTTTGGGGGGTCATTGAGTCTTTGAAAAGCTGTTAAAAACTGTGGACCTTCTCTCAGGAAAATGAACATCAACACACACACAAAAGATTTTATATCTCATTTCAGGATACCCACAAACCCACTGAAGCTCATCAGAGGGACCTTATTAATAATTTTGGGTCTGTGTACAGGCTCAGTTATGTCCAACTCTTTGTAACCCCATGGACTGTAGCCTACCAGGCTCCTCTCTCCATGGGGTTTCCCAGTCAAGAATACCGGAGTGGGGTGCCATTTCCTACTCCAGATTTTGGCTCTAATTCATGTTGAAAAGAAGGATATTGAGATTCAGAGAGGTTAAAGACATGTCAAAACAGCAGAATGGGCTAAAAGGAGAAATACATTTAGGGTCCCTTGATTTCTATCCAGCACTTTTGTCTCACTATCTCCCTTATGTTGCTAAGACTGTTTTATTAGTAAGAAGTTAAAGCCATAGAAGATATTTCTGAGTGGGATGTAATTAAGAACTTGGAATATTCTATTTCTTTAAACGCAAAGCATGAGTTGGCTTTGTTCTGAGTGACTACTTCTCAGATCATCTGTGGTTTTCTCATTAATATTTATGCTGTAATACCTGCTGGTGAGCGACTTTTTGCTGAATGGACGCTGGAAAAACTTCTGTCCCCACTTACTTTGCTACTACTTTTATGTCCGTCCCTCACTGAGGCCACCAGTGTTCTTGCTCTGGTGTATCCTTTTAGTCTTGCTCTTGCTCACCTTAATTTCCTTTGCCAAAATATTCCTACTCACCCATTAAGATGTTTGCAATGATAAGTTCACTTTACCTTTATAGCCTTCTCTCCCTTAGCAGAGGTTGTAGCTCTTTCCTTCTGCCTCCGTAATGCTTAAGGGGATTTCTGTTGTGACAAGGGATGTATCGCATTGATTGCTTTATTTATCTCTCTTTCCTACCTCATAATCCAACAACCAGATTGTGAGTTTTGTGAGGGCCAGGACAGCATCTAATGCATATTTGCAAACAGGCAGCTAGGCCAGTGCTTAGCATATAGAACATCCTCCAAGTGTGTGTTGAATGGCATAAACAAATCCTCATATTTTCTTGCATCTCAATTTATCATATAAAATCCAACTAAGGGATAAGACACATTCCCCTTGCTTTCACAGAGCTTACTGTTTATTGCTTTAGTTTTTCTTCTGTTTTACAGGTCAAAGTAGCATGTTACAGTCCTGATGTTTTTTCTTCTCTTTCTTCAGGATTAAATCAATAAAAGAAGAAACCCTCATTCATTAGCCTCATCTGCAATGCTTACAGTCACAGTTTTGGAGGGAATCAAAAATATTGGTGGATAAATTGCTGTGTGTCCCAAAGGAGAAGCACATGAACTCCTTGCCAGGTTTCTATGGCCTGGGGCATCATAAAAAATCTTTTTCTTTCCCAGGTATCTGTGTCAAAAAGAGTTGCCAAGGAGCCAAGATCTTCATCTGTTTATGGTTTTACAGCTGATGAAAAATGCAGGATCATTAGAAACTAATTACTGGTTTCATGGCAATATTTATCACAAAAGCTAATTTGATGTTCCAGAAGTCACTCTGGGGGCTAGCTGAGGCTATTACTAAGAAGTTTTATAAAGCTTTCCTTTTTTTTTAAAGTTATACAACTACTTCACTAACAAACTGAAACCAATTCAGAAAGACAATAGACTAACATGGCCTGACATCTCAATGGTTTCCAGCTGGCCTATGTAATTTCTAAAATAGTTTGTTTCAAAAGCATTATTTTCTACTTAGAGGAAGATGTTTCAGAGGTTCATATACGGAAAATTCGATTGGGTATACTTTTTTGTGTATCCTTAAGAACTGATTATTTTAAAATGCAGTAAATAGCTTACTTGTACAAAAGACAAAGATATATTCAACATCTTTTCATGATGAAAACACTCAACAAACTAGGAATAAAAGGAAACTACCCCAAAACAATAAAAGAACGTGAAAGTCACATAGATATGTCCGACTCAGGCTCCTCTGTCCATGGAATTCTCCAGGCAAGAATACTGGAATGGGTAGCCATTCCGTTCTCTAGGGGATCTTCCCAACCCAGGGATCAAACCCAGGTCTCCTGCATTGCAGGTAGATTCTTTGCTGTCTGAGTCACCTGCTTCGACCAATGGCACAATAAAAGCCATGTATGAAAAAGCCACAGCAAACATCCTATTCAGTGGTGAAAGACTGAAAGTTTCCCCTCTAAGATCAGGAACATGGCAAGCATGCTACTTCTATTCAACATGCTATTAGAAGTTCTAGTGAGAGCAATTAGGCAAGAAAAAGAAAAAAAAAACTTATCCAAATTGGAAAGGAAGAAGTAAAACTACCGCTGCAGATGGTATGATCTTCTATGCAGAAAAATTCCACAAAATCTGATACAACTAATAAATGAATTCAGCAAAGTACCAAGATACAAAATTAGTACCCCCCAATCAGTTGCATTTTTATATACTAACAATCTGAAAATAAAATTATGAGAACAACTTCATTTACGATAGCATCAGAAAGAATGCAATACTTAGGAATCAATTTAATCAAGGGGGTGAAAGAGTTTTACAATTAAAACTACAAATGTTGCTGAAAAAAATTAAAGAAGACATAAAGAAATGGAAACACATTCTATGTTCATGGATTGGAAAACTTAATATTATTAAAATATCAATAATAGCCAAAGAAAGCTACAGACTGAATGCAATCCCTATCAAAATCGCAGTGTTTCTTTCTTTCTTTCTTTTTTTTTACAGAAATAGGAAAAAAAAACTGTTCTAAAATTCATATGGTCTCTCAGGGAACCCTTAGTAGCCAAAATAATCTTGAACAAAAAGCAAAGCTGGAGGACTCACATTTCCAGATTTTAAGACTTACTGAAAAGCTATAATAATCATAAAAGAAGGGTACTGACATAAAGACAGATATATAGACCAATGGAATAGAATAGAAAGCCTAGGAATAAACCCTTGTTTATATGGTCAAATGACTTTTGACAAGAATGTCCAGATCATTCAATGGGTGAAAGACAGTCTCCCCCACCTCACCCCGCAATAAATGATGCTGGGAAAACTGGGTATCTACATACAAAAGAATAAAATTAGACTCTTGCACTATATACCAAAATTAACTCAAAATGGATTATTAAAGACCTAGTATGAGACCTAAACCAACAAAATTCTTAAAAGAAAGCACAGGGAGAAACTTCACAACATTGTGTTTGGCAATGCTTTCTTGAATATGACACCAGAAGTACAGGCCACAGAAGAAAGAAGTGGACAAATTTGACTTCATGAATATTAAAAAAAAAGTGTGAAGTGGTAAAATAAAGACCCAGAGGCAGGGTTATTGCCATAGAGATTTCATAAGGGAAAAACCCACTCTGTTTCCACGTTGTGATGAAAGAGAAATCTGTGGTTACTAGTTGTAATTATTTGCCTTCTCTTTGGTTTGGGCACTCAGGCAACTTTACAGGGTCTCCTACTTATTACCTTTGCTGGAAAATTTTCTTTTTGTATATCTATGCACATTGTTAATAAACTTGGCAATGACACAACCTTTGTGTAACTGTTGCAAATCTATTTTCCTAAAGAAAGGCCTCACTAGAGATGCCTAGATTTTCTCACGTTATGGTTTATGAAGCTCCTGGGTCTTTCTCTGTCTTTAAATTCTGTGTTTGTATTGTTGCATCTGTTGATATCAGAGACAGGCTGCACAGAGCAAGAAGTAGTAGATGAGGAACAGGATAATGTAGGACCCAGTTCTCAATTTGCCACCAGCCATCTGTGCATTCTCTTGAGAGTCCCTTGGACAGCAAGGAGATCAAACAAATAAATCCTAAGGGAAATCAGCAAAATATTTATTGGAAGGACTGATGCTGAAACTGAAGCTGCAATACTTTGGCCACCTGATGCAAAGAGCCGACTCATTGGAAAAGACCCTGATGCTGGGCAAAATTGAAGGTGGGAGGAGAAGGGGACGACAGAGGATGAGATGGTTGGATGGCATCACTGACTCAATGGACATGAGTTTGAGCAGGCTGTAGGAGATAGTGGAGGACAGGGAAGCCTGGCGTGCTGCAGTCCATGGAGTTGCAAAGAGTCAGACATAACTGAGTGACTAAACAACAATCTGTGTATTCTTGGGCAGACTAGCTAGTGTCTCTAGATCTACTCTTTATAAATGGTTGTGAAATTAGGGGACTTCAAGGCTCCTTTCTAAGTCCAAAACTGTATGAGTTGTTGTTAAGAATCATTACTTGGGTTAAAAGACATCCTAGAAGAGTTTATTTTAACAAAAAATATTGCTGTTGCTATACATTTCCTCTAACATTAAGGGGCTTTAGATGTACACAGATAAAGCCTTGGAGGTCAGGACCCATGTCTTGCCATCTTAAGCCCCCCGTTATGCCCAGCAAGGCGCCCTACACTTAGCAAACACTATGTCTATTGACAGTTGGATGAAAGAACAACTTTCCTTCCAAAAGGAGCAGTGTGTTCTACAAAAGAGGAATGTTTGTGTCATGCTTTGGAGAGGCTGGCCATTGTGAAGGGCTTTTTCTTCGTGTTAGAAGCAGCTTTCAATGCAATGTGTAGTGATTGTAACCCAGCCTGGGACGTTAAATTCCTTGACAGCAGGGCCTGCACTTTGTACATTTCTGTAGACCCCACAGTGCCCAGCACAGGGCTTGGCAAATGGTAGGTTCTCAATTTCTATTCCAATGACTTCAGTCAACTCTGTAAAAACCCTGTTTTCATCCAATCACCCTCTCTGCTTATTTAGTCAGTCTTGCAAACCTGTAAAAAAATTTTCTGAAATTCTGTTTCACTCGTCAAAATACATTGGTGGCATTTAGATTTCCAGTAATAATTACTCTTGGATAGATACCCTGTCCTTTTAAAAACTTCTCTTCGTATTACTACACTGATTTCAAGAAGAAGAGAAAGCAAAAGGCAAGAAAAAAAAGCACACATCACTAAACCTTCTCCTGAGAGATCCACTGCAAATGTGATTGCCATGAACATGAGCTAGCGTGGAAGAAGGAGGGAGGGGACTGATGTTAGACTAGGTGTCTTATTCTTGTTAACTGTGGGAACCAAACTCTCTGCACTATTTTTTTTTTTTTTAAGATCCAAGCCCCCATGCTGCATGGGGAGGATGGTCTTCATGATGAAATCCAAGAATATCCTTTGTGAAACAGGCATCTCTCTCAGTGTATCCAACGCTGTTTGCTTCATACATCTCTGGGTAATGGACAGGTGAAATACAATTGATGGAGAGGAACAGAGAACCACTCTTCTCTTTTAAGGATTCTATTGGCCCTCCTTCTCCATCCCAGCCTGGGTCCTTCCTGTAAACTTATTTCTGTGAAAGACAGCACCAGGTACCCAGTTTTTGATATCTGAAGCCAGAAGCCCTCCTCCACCTGTCCGTCTCCTCAGACCCCACTCAGCCAGTCCTCAGATCCGAGAGCCTCCATCTGGGAAATTTTCTCAAATCTCACTCTTCTTTCCCAAAGCTCTTAATGTCTAACTCTGGCCTATCATTCCAGCCTTGCTCATGACTGTGCCCATAAGCTTCAGTTTGCAATTATGCTTTTTCATGGATTCAGAGATTCTACATAATCTCTCTGTAATGCCCTCTCTTCCCCCACATCTTGTCTTGAGGAACTCATCCTATTGTCTTCAAACTTGCCTCTAGAATGAAGCTTTTCCAGCCCATCTGGACTGCTGACTTCCTTCGCCACAGCACCGATGACGGAGCAAAGAAATTATTTATAAATGGTTCTCTGTTTCCCTGATTTAAATGGGAGTTCCTAGGGGGTAGGATCTGGGCTTCCCTGGTGGCTCAGAAGGTAAAGAATACGTCTGCAATGTGGAAGACCTGGGTTCGATTCCTGGGTTGGGACGGTCCTCTGGAGGAGGGCATGGCAACCCACTCCAGTATTCTTGCCTGGAGAATCTCCATGGACCGAGAAGCCTGGCAGGCTACAGCCCATGGGGTCACAAAGAGTTGGACATGACAGAGTGACTAAGCAGCAGCAGCAAGAGTGGAGTCTATGTTCCTGTATCTCTGTCCCCACAGGCTCGGTAGGCGCCGTGAACATGGAAGGCAGCCACTCAATCAGTCAGTGCTTGGTGAGAAAATAATTTGGGGATGAGATGGAGTAGGCTAGGAATGAGCAGAAATTGGAGAAACTGTTGCTGAATGAGAGGACATGTTTCTTCTTTAGTGAACTGTAGTTATATATGTTTAAAGGTAAAAAATAACGGTGGCCTGTGGTTAGTATGGAGAGAAGAGGGGGAGGTGGAAGTGTATGTTCTCTTAGAAAAGGCAGAGCCCTCCAGTGCTTTTCATGAGAGATGGGAGGCTGAGAAAAAGAGAAGTAAAACTTCTTTCTTTTTCCTCTGCAAATGCTTGTTTTTCTTTCTTTTTTCCATAATCCTTTGCCATTTGGAGGACAATCGTTAATCTGCAAAGCAAGCCCCCTTTCCAGGCCATTAGTGCCAGGACGATGTGAAATAGCGGCCAGCCTGGCCCATTAGTGCCATGGTCATTTAAAACACCAGCCCGCTCGGGTTATTAGCGAGCCAGGGCAATTTGAGTGAACAACCTGTCCAGGCAATTAATGCCAAGGTAATTTAAAGGGCCACACCATCATCTCAGACCTGTCAATTAGCAAGGGGTCTTCCGTTTTACAAATGGCTTAGGCGACTCCTTGAACACATCCGGGGCCTTCCACAGGGGCCGGGGAAGAGTCTGGCCCCGAACAGCTTTCACATACTGCCCATGAGGTTGGTACTCCCTACTTGAGGCAGGCTTCTAGACTACAGACCTGTGTGTGGATGTTGAACAACAAATCTTAGAGATGCTGGCTTCTGTGCTCAGTGGCATCCTGGACAAAGTGTAGGATCCTTCCCCACAGCATCGGAGCACATATTATAATGCAGATTCCACTCCCCGCCTATCCCCAGAGCATGATTCACGGCTTCTGCGGTGGCCCCAGAGAGCGCCCGTGTGTGCCAGCTGCCTGGGTATCGCATAGACCAGCCACACTCTTGGCACGCTAGAGGGGGTTGGGTGCCATCTTCCATTTTCTGCAAAATCCAGCCTAGAAGCACAGATGAGCTCTGTGTTCTGGGGTGTTCCCGAGGAGATTAGTGCTGTTGTCTGTCACAGACATCACCATCGAATCTGGGGCGAGTTTGGGGAAGGCGTAGGGGAGGCCCAGCTGGCTCCAGGGGACCCTTTGTTGCCTGCCTGCCGCCTGCCTCCCCAGGGAAGTTTTCAGGTGGCTTATCGGAGCTGGCTCACAGAAACACGGCCCTTCCAGGTCGGCTGCGGAATGTGGGGTCAGGAACCATAAACTGCAGTGTGAGATGAGGGCTGTCAGCTTAGCGGAAGACAGAAAGCATCCATCACTTTTATGAGGTGCTTTGACCTTGTAGGATAGCCAAAACAACTCTGCGGACCCCAGAACATTTCTTAAGTTACTTATTATCATTCCAATAATTATTCAGCATGTACAAAGCTCTTTTGCTGAAATGCATCCTGTATGGTCTTTTATTAGTTAGCATGATTAATTGTTCCCATTCAGCGGTGGCGCGTAATCCATTAATTTGAAAACCTTTGTTAAACACATGTTCCGGCAACACACTAGGAACTCTGCAATGGAGTTACATTGGAAAGGCCTCTGCCTCCAGGAGTTTGCAATCTTATTAGATTTCTCTGTCAAATCCTTCATGGCACTCATCATAAACGCAGAAAAATTTCACAGATTTCAGAAGAAAGGTGTCCAAAAAAGACAGCAGAAATGCAGTAGAGAATGACAAGAATATAAGTCAAGGGATTAGGATAGAGAATAGTGAAGTGACTGCACCATGAGTCTATGGTGGTTTGAAATATGATATGAAGTCAATTTAATTTTTCTAACATTTTTTCAAAGCCTAGATCCAGCTCCTCTTGGCTACAGTTTTTCCTGAATGTAAAGAAACAAGCTGAAGTCTCAGACACAGGGAACTTCCAATGGGGAAACTGAAATATACCAGCAATAGGTTTTACCAGCAATTTTCAATATAAGAGAGAGATTTACTAAGTGTTCACATGCAGATCGAGCCTTTGGACTGTTTGCTGTTAACAATAATTAGGATATTGTTCAACCAGGTCATGATGGAGACTTTGAGCCTATGAGATGTTCTTTCATTGTCCTGCCTACTCTTTTCTATTTGCTAACACTCTTCAAGGTCAAGATCAAATGCCTTTTCCTTCTTGAAAGTTTTGTCAGAACCTATATTACTTTGTAATTTTATCATGGTAGTTATTTCTTTCTATCTTGTGTTGCGTCTTAGATATGCAGACACTGGACAGATTAAGATGTCCATTGTTCTTTTGTCCATAAATGATTAAATCCTACCAAAAAAATGCATTGTTTTCCAGCATCTATATTTCTCAGCCAGAAACATAACAAAACTTTATCCAAAACAATTATTTTGGCTTCTTGTGAAGTACTTTCATTTAGATTCCAAACAAATTGAAGTGGAGAGAAGAGGTGACTACAAATTAACTTGTCCACTTGTGAACTGGGAACTCCAACTGTCTGGCTCCAGCCAGCAGGAGGTACAGACTGGGTCAGAGTCCCTCAGGCCAGCATGGTCCCCCAGACCTGCCCTGCCTGGACAGATCATGAGCTGGACTCACAGCACACCTGGGGCCCTGCTGTCCCCATGGTGAGGGGAATGTGCCTGGGGTCCCCAGGGACATGGGCGCTTGGTGGCCTCCTCTTCTGGCTTTCTACTTATAGTCTATGATCTATACTTATAGTTCTTTGCAAGTGTTTTCCACTTTTAATTATAACTTTCATAAAGGCTGTGACAGGATTTCCCACTTTTTATTTCCTTACTGTGTTCATAGCACTATGCTCTACATATTACTTATTCAGGAAATTTCTGTAATATTGAACTAGATCCATTTTATTTCTGTTGCTTGTACATTAAATGCACTAAACTCAACAGGATACATGTAGGAAATGACTTTATTTTTTTTCAACCCTAATTTCCTAATATCTCTGGGCAAATATCCCTTCACGGCATCTTTATAAATTCTCTGAGAGATCCTGTGTCCTCAAAGTCATTTTCAGCTCTAGACAAAGTCCTGTTTGGATAGCTAAGATTCACTTTCAGTTTTTAAGCAGTCCAGTTCATTGATGGGTTTCCCTCATATCTCAGTTGGTAAAGAATCTGCCTGCAATGCAGGAGACCCTGGTCCGATTCCTGGGTCGGGAAGATCCACTGGAGAAGAGATAGACTACCCACTCCAGCACTCTGGCCTGGGGAATTCCATGGACTGTATAGTCCATGGGGTCGCAAAGAGTTGGACATGACTGAGGGACTTCACTTTCACTTTAAATTCAGTTGCGTTTAAAATATCAATCTCAAATCCAGTTAAAAACTTCTTTCCTCTCCCTTGCTCAGGCCTAACCCATGTCTGGGGGACCTGCCATTAGGTCTTCGTACTTGAGCCTAGATTTTGAGTCTGTAGAAGTCCTATTACTTCTTATTATACCACAACCCAGATGGAGAGGGAAGTGGGCACATATTGGCACACAGTGCCCATTACACTATGGACACATAGTGTAATGTACTTGGGTGTGCTTGCTTCATATGGACAAAAACTAGGATTATAGTTTAAAGCATTTTCAGTTGTGAAATTCTTCATGATTCTATAACGTACTGATGACTATTGTAACCTGAAAGGCTTTAATCACCCAGACACCAAATCCAAATATTTTTGCAACACAGAGTTAAAGTATTCTTCTCAGGGAAGAGGCTAATAAAACTTTTGCTTTGCATTCTGAATTTAGAATTAGCATCTGAAAATCCCCTTGGAATTATAACTCTTGCATTGTTACACACTAAATAGCTACACTTGTCTTGTTAATAAAATCATAGTAATTGAGTAGCATTTTCATTAAGACAGGAGTGTGGTTCATTTTGTAGACAGATGAAAAAGCAACCTGGAGATTCCATGGAAACTCTGTTTTTCTATTCAGGTTGCGCAGAACCTGTATTAATGAAAAATTGTTTTGAACAAACATACCGGCAAGTTGCCAGCCATCACCTCTCCTGGGGTCAGCACTACGTGAGTCCTTGCCCTGGGGGTTGTCAAATGTTCTTCACCTTCTTGTCTGCTTCCTTAGCTGGCAAAGTGACTGCATGTGTCTTGTGTTAGGGACCTGCTTAACATCATCCAAGCATATAGGTAGAACCGCCTCAGATCTAACAGAACCCTGTAACAGAGGCAGACACAGATAGAGCTTCATTAGAGGTGTAAGCTGAGACACCCCACATGTGCATACCAGGCAAAATGCATCATGACCTAATAAAGCCCAATGTAGAAACAGGAATATAGGTTTAGTGTGAATTCTTCCTCTCTGAGAATTAGCAGGACGAGCTAAGGAAACTTCCATCCATCCTAAGTCACTTCACTTGTATCCGACTCTTTGAGATCCTGTGGATTATAGTCCCCCAGGCTCCTCTATCCATGGGATTCTCCAGGCAAGAATACTCGAGTGGGTTGCCATGGTCTTCTCCAGGGGATCTTTCTGACCCCGGGGTTTGAACCTGCATCTCCTATGTGTCTCATTTCTCCTGCATTGGCAGGAGAGTTCTTTGCCACCAGCACCACCTGGGTAGGACACCTTCCAGGGTGGTAATCAGGAGTAGATCCAGCCATTGGTGTGCTCCTGAGTACCACCTTCTGAGATATTCTTGAACTCGAGGTGCATTCTCTTGACCCTGGTTTCTAGTAGCAAAACAGCTCTTCCAGTTGTGAGGCAGGGTGTAGATGAAGACTGGAGCATCTTGGCAAGCTATCTACCTCTGAACAAGTGTCCTCTGTGCTGGAGGATGAGGGGTAAATAGCAACTTGGTGTCCAAATGAGAGCCTTCATATATATTTGCATGGACCCTAAACTTAAAATTAGGCAAATACAAAAGGTAACTAAATTGTAAGTCACTTAATATTTCAAAACCATGCCAGGACTCAAAACTCCATGCTTCTTTGAGCCATAGAGGCCATTAGGGTATTTGGCAGCATAGCGCCAGGATAGGGGGGGAATTTCACAAATCTAAGGTATAGTTCCTATCTTCCAGAACCTCAAAGTCTCCATTTTAACAGTTGCCTTGGCAAATATTTATTTGGTAGTGTAACAAGTACTGAAGGGACAAATAAAGAAAAAAATAGTAATAAAAAAAGTACAAACTTCCAGTTATAAAATGAAGAAGTCTTGGGGAAGATCTAATGTATAAACCCCAACCTCTGGGATCTAACCCCTGATGATCTGAAGTAGAGCCGATGTAATCATAATAGAAATAAAGTGCACCATAAATGTAATGTGCTCGAAACATCCTGAAACCATCCCCACCCACAGTCCATGGAAAAAACTGTCTTTCATGAAACCAGTCCCTGATGCCAAAAAGGTTGAGGACCACTGAGTACAGCATTGTGACTATTGTTATTAACATTGCATCGTATATTTGAAAGTTGCTAAGAGAGAAAATCACAAAAGGTGTCCTCACAAGAAAAAAAGATTGTACTCTGTGTGGTGATGGATAGTAGCTAGATATTGTGATGATCGTTTCACAGTATATTGAATTGTTATGTTACTATACTTAACTAATATGATGTTATTAGTTATTAGTGAGAATTGGACTATAAAGAAACCTGAGCACCAAAAATTTGATGCTTTTGAACTGTGGTATTGGAGAAGACTCTTGAGAGTCCCTTGGACTGCAAGGAGATCAAACCAGTCAATCCTAAAGGAAATCAGTCCTGAATATTCATTGGAAGGACTGATGCTGAAGCTGAAGCTCCAATACTTTGGCCACCTGATATGAAGGGTTGACTCACTGAAAAATACCCTGATGCTGGAAAAGATTGAAGGCAAAAGGAGAAGGAGTCAGCAGAGGATGAGATGGCGAGACAGCATCACCGACTCAATGGACATGAATTTGAGCAAGCTCAGGGGGATAGCGAAGGACGGGGAACCTGGTGTGCTGCAGTCCATGGGGTTGCAAAGAATCGGACACGACTTAGCAACTGAACAACAACAATAACTCAGATATGCCCCTGAAGCATGAAAAACACTGTTAGAAAACACTTCTTACATGGCACCGACTTAGAGCATGGTGGTTTCAGAGGAAAGGTTGCTCAGGAAGAATCAGAGAAGTTAGGGAAAAGGTTGTGACCATGTTTCTGTGGACCAGCTCAAGAGGATCCTTGGTCATGCTCATTAGCAATGGAGAGTCCCAGATTCAGTAGGACCTGCTGGGTTTGCATTGGGAATGGGCACGTTGTAAGCCCCTAGACACTTCTGATGCACACTGAAAGTTTGGGGAACCCTGATTTACGGCTTCGGTCCATCTCAATTGTACCCACTCTTTAAAGTTCAGGCCTTGTCCTAGCTCATTAATTTGTTGAGTATTTATAATAATCAAGGTACTGTTAACACACAATATACTGGATTCTCTGCCATCCGGGGCTCATGGTCTCATGGGAGGGAAGTCATGAACAATGAATCACACAGAGTATAGGTTGGCAACTGCTTTTCCCTGGGTGGATGACTTTGGAGCCACACAGATCTGAGTCGTAATTTACCAGTTTACTAGCAGTGTGGTTGAAGATAAATATTTTAAATTTCTTTCTTTACTTGTGAGTACTAAAACACGAGGACAGACATGTACACTTGTAAATCTTAATTAATTTAACCTTAACTTAATCTTAAAATTGCATAGCTCAGATCCCTTTCTTTACATGCAAATAGGTGCTGTGCATGCATGCTAAGTCGCTCAGTTGTGTCTGACTCTTTGTGACCCTATGGACTGTAGCCCACTGGGCTACTCTGTCCACGGGATTCTCCAGGCAAGAATACTGAAGTGGGTTGCCATGCCCTCTACTGGGGTCTTCCTGACCCGGGGATTGAATCTACATCTCCTATATCTCCTGCATTGGCAGGTAGATTCTTTACCACTGAACCACCTGGGAAGCCCCCTAAGTAGACACTAACTCCCAGTTATTCTCCCTACTAATCTGCAGCCCTACCCACAGGATGAACCCACTGATGACCACCAGCAGTCTGCATGGTCCTCACCATGTTCCTTCTATCCTCCTGTTTTTGAAGGGGTCCAGTGCCATCAGGTCACTCAGGGAACACTCACCAAGGCCATGGTAGTCAGCCTAAGTGCTTCTAGAGCTATGGCCATTGGCATGCAAGAGAAAAATTGAATCCATGATGAAAAGACAGGATAGCCTGTTCTTGTCTCAGGATTGCAATCTGTCCTTTGGGTTCAAGGAAACTCTGCTTACGTCCAGCATGTCATAGTCTCTCATGAACAGTTTCTGGTATTTACTTTTGCCTTGAATCTGAAAGAGTCTCAAATTCATGGACGTGTCCATTTCTAACTCTCATACATCTAAGCACAGGGCTCCACCCAGTCCAAGGGGGCAGGTAGGGAATAGAGCCTTGATCATTCCTCATTGTCCTCCTATCCACTCAGCCCAAATGCATCTCCAGAAGCAGCAGCCTCCTTGATGTCAATATTACTCCACCCCCCCTCCCCACTCCTTGAAGCTATTGTATCTCAGGACATCTCTATTCAAGCAGAACCTCTTTACTTCATCTTGGCATGGTGAAAGTGTCCACTGAGGCACTGTCTATACACCATATTGGTGGACTGCTAACAGGCAATCTCCAGGCTCCATCTCTGGTGAATCAGAAAACAGTTCCAACTTTACAGTAACAGATTCTCTGATTTCTATCACCTTATAATAGTTTGTAAGATGCTGGGGCCAATTCAGACCTCAAGGTCCTTGTCCTTCCCCCCTCCCTCCAGCATCACGGCAAAGGGAAAATTCTTCATTCTAGTTAATTAGGACGTTGGAGCTAAGGGCTAAGGTGATGACCTGAGTGGAAAGTCTAGTCTTATCTCCTCCTGGTGGCTTCATGGATCACAACTTTTTGTTACAGCAGTAAGGATAGAAGTGGATGGAGACAGGTTTGGGAAATTACGGGGGAATTTATGCCTAGGTAAACTCTATCAAGTGGTAGTAAAAATTATCATAAAAGCTAACATTTCTAAATACGTAATATGAGAAAAGTAGAGTCCCAATATGGATTAAAGGAGATAAGGGATCATCTCATTAACTTCATCTCAGTATTGAGATAGGTGTCCATTCCCTCAAGGGAATACAAGTTCCATGAATGCAGGTACCTCATTTATCTTGCTTGCTATCATACCTCCTGGTCCAATAGTCCCACTGAGATGAGTACCTGGCACATAGATACCTAAATGGTATTTGTCAGTTGTATCAATGATCACATGTCTTATAGTGAACCAGAGAATCTGTTATTGTAAAGTTAGACTCTATGCAACCCCATGGACTGTAGCCCACCAGGCTCCTCTGTTCATGAAATTCTCCAGGCAGGAATACTGGAGTGGGTAGCCATTCCCTTCTCCAGGGGATCTTCCCGACCCAGGCACTGAACCTGGGTCTCCTACATTGCAGCTGGACTCTTTACCATCTGAGCCACCAGGGAAGCCCATGTCTTACAGATAAAGAGCCAAATATTAGAGAGTTTAAGTGGCTTGAATCTAAGCAGCCAGACTCAAAGTCTATTGCTCTAAACTATTCACTAGACCATGCTATGAGTTCTTTTGCAATTGAGAGCTATAGAGAAGGCTGAAAAGTGTGTGGTGAGGTTTTAGAATAGCTGGTATGAGGACTAGGAGAGCAGGGTGGCCTCAAAAAATGAAAAGATTGCCATGATTTAGAAAGCCCAGTAGACATTGCCATCACTGTCAATTAGTTGTGAAAGAGACAACAGTTCATTCAGTGTCCCTCTGGTTAACCTTTTAAAGAGGGAGGCCTGTTTGTGTGTGTGCCTGTGTGTGTAGAGAGAGAGGAAGGGAGTGAAACTGGGGAAAGTAGTCTGTTAGGTTGACAGAGTACCATGCAAACCAGCTTCCTAAGAGAGCAATCTGGAAACAAAATTATAAAGTTGTGTGTGTGAAAATACAAAGTTGATCATATGAACTCTGAGCCCACATAGGCAATTAATGCAAGAATCAGGGTTAAAGATATACATTCAAGGCCCCTAGCCAGGTGGGGAGATAGCTTTCGTCTTATCATTTTTCTCAATCTGACATTACATTTCACAGTCGGACTTGCTCACAGTTTGCTTTTTACATAGACTACCTTGGAGCACTGGGCTTCCCTGGTGGCTGGGTGGTAAAGAATCCACCTGCATTGCAGGAGATTCAAGTTCGATCCCTGGGTTGGGAAGATCCCTTGGAGAAGGAAATGGCAACCCACTCCAGTATTCTTGCCTGGAGAATCCCATGGACAGAGGAGCCTGGTGGGCTACAGTCCCTGGGGTTGCAAAAGAATTGGATACAACTTAGTGATTAAATAACAACAACCACCTTGTAGCACTAGTGTTTCAAATGGCAAAATACACAGTCAGGGCAGGAAAGTGGGTAGCAAGGGGACTCTGCCTTCTTGGGAAGCCACCTTTGTATCTAGACTTGGCATTATCATGAATCATTCCATACCTGCACTCTTGTTGAAGGCAGAGATGGGTTGGATTCATCTCTATGCTTCCTCCATGACCAGAATATTTCCTAGTGTGCTGTAGGTGCTCAGTAAAGTATATATTTTACTCACCTGAAGGAGACCCGGAAGCCAGATTTGCAGGATCAGTGTCTGGTGACCGAGAACTGGGTTGAGGGACAGACTGGGGCTCTCTCTGTGTGGGCAGCTGAGGTCTTGTTGAGGCTCTGAGGTCCCTTGTGCTCCTCCCTCTCCTCCACCTACTCCTGGAAGAATTCACAAAGGTGGCTGATACCAGAAGACTTTGAGTACCTACTCAATAAGGAATCCTAAACCAGAGAAAAAGAGTTAACAGTCCAACTTCATGTATATGCCAAATAGAAGGACTGTACACAGTGCCATTTAATGGGCAATAAATAATGAAGTAAAGAGAAATAAGCCCCAAGTGGCCTTTGGTGCCTTGGTGCTTTGAAGTCCACCCCATGGACTTCTTGGGTGGGGGGAGTCAAAGGCATGCCAGACCACAGAAGTCTGTCTTTTTGGCCTTGGAATTTCTTTCAGTTTCCATCTTCCATTGAGAATTTACTCCCCTTAAGACTTCTGCTGATTTGAAAGTAGATTACCTTGATGGGAATGTACACTAGCTCATGATTATCTGATACTACTATACAGTGGTTCACTTTCCAACAGGTGAGCAAGTTGCTGGTGTTTAAGGGGCTCAGGCTCTGGAACACAGACCTCCTGTGATCTTCTTTCAAGGGTCAGTTCTCTCATTATAAGTTGACCCACTTTGGAATCCACTTTGCTTCTCAGGGTCTGTTTTCTCTAGCTCTAAAGCGAGTCCTAGTCTGTGGTTCCCTGTGGTTCTCTGATATCATCTTAGTAGTTCCTACTGGGTTTGCCACTGCTCACAAAGGAGGAGATGACCATCCACTCTGGCTTGTCCCATTGCGGATAAGAATGATGGCTCGGTTGCTCTTGCATTTATTGCTGTTGATGTCTCCAGGGGAAAGGTTTTTGACTTAAGGTCTGAGAACACCTAGTATGTCTTCATTATTGATAATTCACTTGTACTGTCCCAGGAGTCGGACTTAAGAGAATTTATTAAGTGATGTTGCGTAATATAGTAGGAGTCCACACTTAAAAAGTGTAATTTATTTTTTCTATTGTCTATCAATCAGTCATCAATCTATCCATCCATCTATTATAATCTCATACTTACCTGTATCATTGTTGTATTAATGTCTGTCTCTCCCACCACATGGTACCCTTCAAGAGTGTGGGAACCACTTTTGTCTCTTTCACTCTAAGCTGGCTCTGTTTGGAGCAATGCCTGATGTAGTAGGTGCTTATTAAATCTTGTTGCATGAATGAGTGATCCTTGTGTATTCTAGTCCCTAATCCTGGTCACTCTTCATTCCTGATGTCTCTCTCCCTGTGTGTCCTACTTGTACTGCAACTAATTTTAACTTAAAATGCTTTTTAAATTGAGGTATGATTCACATGCCATGAAATCCACCCATTTAAAGTACACAGATCAGTGTTTTTATGTATTAAAATATTCACATAGTAGTGCAACCATTACTGCTATCTAATTCCAGAACCTACTCATCACCCCACAAAGAAACCTTGAATACATCAGCAGTCACTCAACCATTCCACCCTCCCCTTTGCCCCAGGCAACCACTGACTACTTCTGTCTCTATGGATTTGCCTATTTTGGTCATTTCAAACTAGTAACATCATACAATATATGATCTTTTATGTCTGACTTTCACTTTGCATGTTTTCAAAAGTTCATCCATGTTGTAGTATGTATCAGTACCCACTTCTCCTTCATGGCTTAATGATATTCCGTTGTCTGCATATACACATTTTGTTTACACAGTCATCAATGGATGGACATCTGGGTTGTTTCTCCTTCTTAGCTCTTATGTTATAATGCAGCTAGCTATGAACATGCCTCTCCAAGTTCTTGTGTGAACATATGTTTTCAATTCTCTTGAGTATATCCTAGGAGTGGAGTTGCTAGATTTATTTTTGTAAATGTCTTTCCCGTTCTTTATTTTTTTTCTCTTTCTTCCTTCTGTTTTCCTTTGGTGAGAATATTTTGTTTTCATTTTGTTGTAGAGATGAGAACCCCAGTCATCACCTGATTGTGCCTCAGTGTGCATGGGGGCTAGCTGACTATAAATTGGGAACACGGACTCACCGAATTACAGAAGTTCTCTTCTGTAGGAAACCATCTATTTCAGCCAGGGCTGTACCCAAGTGTTGGGAGCAACACAGACAGGGCTAGTCATTTCACTCCCTACCACCGACTGTTACCTCATTTGTTTTCATAAAGTCCCTCAAGAACCGTCTTTTAAAAATGATTCAGAGCACCAGTGCTCTTTGATGACACATTGTAGTGAGAAAGCTGAGGACCAGCCCAACTCCATAGGACAAGGTTGGAGAAGCTGGCTTTCACATTGCAGAGAGGTGATCTGGAATCTTGAAACTTCTTGCTGATGGGTGTGCTGGCCATCAGAATGCTTCTCGGCTGTCAGCAAGTCTAGCACGGTGCTGGGGAGTGATAGTGCCAGAGGCCCAGCTAAAAGGTTCCAATCAATGCGAGGAAACTTGTCTGTGCGATGGAAAACCTTTCACCGTGTCTGACAGAGGCAGGAGTGCAAAGTCATAAAGAAAGGAACAAAAATCTGCTTGCCAATTCCCTGAAAGGTCTCTTTTAAGCATCAAGCTTTCTAGAACTGAGGTGGGGGATGGATCTCAGATGCCATCAAATAGGTTATTAATGTTTCAAGGATCGCAGAATCATAAAAGTTAAATACGGAGAGTAGCTATTAAGCTTTCTAATTTCTCAACTGCCAATATGCACCTCTTCCACCCTCCTCTCCACTCGTTCAGGTAGGTTGTCAGGTCTGGTTTAAAGAGATGGCTGTGACTAGGCTTCCTCCTTTGATGCAGGTGTCTTTGGTGAGATTTGACAGGAAGTTGGCCAGAGTGTTTCCCCAAATCAGGGACGTGTGAGGTGGGAGTGAGGATGTTCTGGTGTGAAGCTCAACAGCGAGACAGTGCCTGCTGGGGGAGGAGCAGCTGGAATTAACAGCTTCAAAGGCGAATTTGGAGGCAGGCAGAGAAGTGAAGTATCTTTTACTTATTGAGAGCCGGTCCTATGCACTTGGCCATAATTAAAGAAGGTGGCTACCCATGTGGTTTGATTTGAGATGTGCCTGGAGGCCCTCCTTGTCCCCTTTAGCTTGTTCGTGACTAGTGGGGGCCCACCATTACCAATTCTTTCCTTTGGGTTAAGAGCTGATTCCCTATTAAAGTGCAAAACCCCTGAGGAAAAAAGAATACGTTAACCCTGATAACCATTCACCTTGCTCTATATTTAAGCATCAGATCTTTTCCAAAGAGCATCTCCTAAAGACAAATTCTGCTGGGATGGGAGCCAGATGGTAAGGTGGAGAGGAAAATCCAGCTTTGCAGGAGAATCACACTCTGGAAAGCTTGTGACTCAAGGTAGAGGAAGGTATTTGTTGCAGAGGAAGATTAAACAATGTGAAGGGCAAGTCTACACGGACCTTGAGCATTGCATGGACTCTGACCAGTTCTGAGGTCAGTTCTCAGCCCCTGCACACCATGCCCACTGCTGCCAGCTGGTCCAGGATGCACTTTGAGGGGAACACCAGGGCTGACTCTATGCATCCTTCTTTCTGGCCCGGCTGCTCCCTGCCAGAAGCAGAAGACAGAGACATCAAAACAACTCTGCCCCTCCATTTCATTAGGAAACCTGAGCGCACTTCCAACTTAGTTCACACTGCTGATGGTCTGGCAGGCAACTGGGTCTGTAGACAAGCAGAGTCTGCAACCAGGCTTTTTATCCCAATGAATCATGGCACCTGCAAAGATGTCCACAGAGTCCCCATCCCCAGAACCTGTGAATAGTTACTTCATGTGACAAAGGTGACTTTCAACATGTAATTAAGTTAAAGACCTTGAGATAGGGTGATTATCCTGGACTATTGCATGGGACCAATGTAATCACAAAGTGAAAGTGTGAGTTGCTCAATCGTGTCCCACTCTTTGTGACTCCATGGACTGTAGCCTACTAGGCTCCTCTGCCCATGGGATTCTCCAGACAAGAATACTAGAGTGGGTTGCTATTACCTTCTCCAGGAGATCTTTTCAACCCAGGGATTGAACCCAGGTCTCCTGCATTGCTGGCAGATTCTTTACTGTCTGAGCCACCAAGGAAGCTTGTGGGTCCTTAAAAGCAGAGGAAGAGGATTACTTCCACCTGTAGTTGAGAAGATAGAATGATGGAAAAAGGGTCAGAGAGACACAAGGCTGCTGATTTTGGAGATGGACGATGAGGGGCCATGAGCTAAGGAATTCAGGGAAAAGAAGGAAAAGGATTCTTCACTTGAATTTCAAGAAAGTAATGCAATTCTGCTGACACCTTGATTTTTAGCCCAGTGAGACTTGTATTGCGTTTCTGACCAACAGAACTGCACGATAGTATTGTTCATGGGGTGATTTGAGAGAATAGCGTTGAAACATATGCATTACCGTATGTAAAATAGATCGCCAGTGGGAATTTGATGTATGAAGCAGGGAACCCAAAGGTGGTGCTCTGTGACAACTTTTAGGGATGGGTTGGGGAGGGAGGTGGGAGGGGGCTCAGGAGGGAGGGGACACACGTCTGCCTGTGGCCAATTCATGTTGATGTATGGCAAAAGCCATCACAAAATTGTAAAGTAATTATCCTCCAATTAAAATCAGTAAATCAATTGAAACACCACTACATGAGTGGTGGTTTGCTAGAGCAGCTATAGAAAGCAAAATGTCATTGGGAAGCTTGAGCTGAGTTAATCCCTCCTTGTCCCTCCCTGTGTCCTCCTTGGTCACTTCCAAAATCAAGACTCTCTCCATCCGCTCCCTCCCAGACATTCATTCTCACTTGGTGCTCTCCTTCCTCAATCCAGCCGCCAAAACATTTTGTTCTGCCCTTTGAAACTCCTCTCAGTGAATAATAATAGATACCATCGACTGAGCGCTTATGGTATTATCTCATTCACTTCTCATACACTAGAAAGCACTTGAGACTTACATACACAGAAACCAAGACTTAGAGAGGGAGGTGACTTGCCCGGGTCACACAGCAGGGAGTGGTGAAGGTGGGCTTCAATCCAGATCTGAAGCCTGTGCTCTCAACTTCTATTCCAGTGCTTCCCAAAGGGCTTGCGGTAGCACAGCAACTCCATGGAGTATGAATAAGGGTCAGAGGAAAAGCTGATTCCACAGCCTATGGTCTAGTTCTAATTTTCTATATCCTCGCTGCTATCTGCTGAGGACCAGGTAATCACTGGGCTCTCTGTTTGCAGGCTGTCTCCACACTGCTCCTGCCGTTCTCTTGGGGTGTTTCTCTCTGTGCAGTGGGTCCATCTGGTGCCCTTGCTTCATAATCCCCTCTGGTGCCCTTGTCCTCCACCCGCATCTCCAGCCTATCCAGCCTACCCTTTCTGGAATGCTGCCTTCAGCCTCCAGCCCTCTGCCCAGCCCCTTCTCTTCTTCTTGCTCAGCCCTTCCTTTGTTACATCAAATCTGCTTTTCCTGAAGCCCGTCAATTCCTTGGCTCTCCCTTCTTTCCACGTCTACTAGACATCCTACCTTTACCAGACTCACCCTTCTCACCCCAAATGCTAAACGCAGAGCTTTGAGAGTGGGGGACAGACATGGGTGTGAAAATCTCCCCTGGTGACTCTGATGCCAAGGTTGGGAACCGAGCTCAGTAGTAGCCCAAACTCTTGGGAGATGCCCTCAACATCTCCAGCTGTCCTCCTCCTTTCTTCCCCTCTTCCGTGTCGCACTACCATACCCTGCAAATGCTTCAAAACCTGGGTAAATCTAATGGTTTGGCTCCACTGTTGTTTTAATTGGGAATTCTTGCCTGGCAAGTAATAGAAACCTCCTTAACCAACCTAAAATCTCTTTAGAAGAAATTTCGTATAAGAAAACTGCAACGATGCCTGGAAGCAGAGGCAGAGTCCTAAAGGAAGTCGAGGGCATCTTCTGTATCATCAGCTTCATGTCCCTTTGTGCTTCTGCTTCATGCTTCTCTCTTGCTGCAGTTTCTTTTTCTCTTTCCCAGTCCTTTGTGGTAGGAAGTGGTTACCACCAATAACTTCTAAATTCACAGTTTGACAGAAGGTAGATCGAGATGGGAGCTTTAAATTCCTGAGAAAGGGGTTTGGATACCCACAGACAGGATCAGGTTTTCACCCAAGGCCAGACAGCTGTGCTTTTTAAGGTGGGACCAGGTGGCATAAACCTGGCTGCTCCCCAAGTAACTCACATCCCCACATCAATGGAAGGGACAGGCAGAACTGCCATCCTTAGAAAATCAGAGACCGGAGGGAGAGCTGGGCATTCCAAACTCAGCAGGGTTGCTGGATATCCTTGAGGAAATTCACAGACATGTGAGAGGTGGCACTAGGGATAACCCACCTGCCAGTGCAGGAGACGTAAGAGATGCGGGTCTGATCCCTGGATCCGGAAGATCCCCTGGAGGAGGGCATGGCAACCCACTCCAGTATTCTTTTCTGGAGAATCCCATGGACAGAGGAGCCTGGCAGGCTACAGTCCATAGCGTTGCAAAGAGTTGGACATGACTGAGGCGACAGAGCATGCATGTGAAGTGGTAGCATCACAAATTTTGTTTTACAGTTTCAGTTGGGTCCTTGACCAAGTCCAAAAATCTTTTTACTCCTCTGTAGTCAATGGTTCCTCAGTCATCTAAGCTGACTTCCAACTTTTCCGCAATCTTTTCACCACCTCCTACCTTACAGAACAAATAAAAACCACTGGGCACCAACTCTCTCAAACCTCAGTTACTTCTAGCTGAGAAGCTGATCCATGCTCACAGCTTCACATTCTTTCTCCTGTCACTTCCTGCTCTAGCAACCCATCCCTCGATGACGTGTCTTTGCTTTGCCTCCAACTTGGTCCAAGGTCAAGGTTCTCCTATAGATCTCCCTGTGGCCCTCGTTCTCTCTTCCTTAATTTACAATCAGATTTCTACTTTCAGATTTTAATTTCCAATTTCATCCTCAATACACTCAATCTGGCTTCTGCTTGCCCCACCCCTCTGAGCACCAATTCCTGGTAACCTCTCTGGCTGAGGTCACCAATGACCTCCTAATTGCCAAACCCAATGGGTGATTTCCAGCCTTTGTCTTAATGTGCCTCTCGGCTGCATTTGACATGATCTTCTAAATATGTCTCGAATCATTTCTTTTCTCTCTGTCCCCGTGGCCATGCCAGGCCCTCTTCAAATTTCCCCTGAACTCTTGTAATAGTTCCCTTAATGACCTCTCCGTCTTTAGTTTTACTCAACTCTCCCTACTACTATTCAAGTTATTCTTCTGAAACAAGATCTGATCAAGCCTCTCTCCCACTTAAAATCCTTCCATAGCTCAGCAAATGGGTGCAAAATCCTTGCATGTCATATGTGCAGAGTCGCTCAGTCATATTGGACTCTTTGTGACCCCAAGGACTGTAGCCCACCAGGCTCCTCCATCCATAGAATTTCCCCAGGCAAGAATACTGGCCTTTTATTGCCATGAACCCACCACCCTTTCCATCCTACCCTTTCTGCCCCCTCCTCTCTGCTTCCATAACCACATGTACCGAGCTGCTTCTAGCTACTCAGTAAGCCACACTCTTGCACATACTGTTCCTTCCACCAGGCACCCTGGAATATTTCTCTGCTTTTACATTTCAGCTCAAAGATCCTCTCTGCAGTGAAGCCTTTCCCGACTGCTCCAGGCAGAGTTCACTCTTCTTCTCTTCTTGATTCCCAGGCCCCCTCTATGTTTCTCAATTGTAGAGCTTCTCATATTGCATATTTATGATTTCTTAACACGTCAACTTCTCCCATAAGATCACCAGCTCCTCAAGGGCAAAGAAAGGGGTTTAATCATTCTTAGTCAATAAATATGTAATAAATGGATGAATAAATGGGAAGAAGTATCCATGGAGACTGGGCTGGAAAGCTGAGGAAGTGAAGCAACGCAAGTTGACAAAAACATGGACCATCTCTACTTCTGCCCTGGCTGTCCTGTACTGAGATTTAACCTGTTTGCTTAGGTTGCATATTCACTGATTTAGGTAAATAGCATCTCTTTGGCGTGCATCTGCTTTCTTTTATAGCTCCCATCAAGGTATTACTCAGCTCCTTCTAGCTTCTACCTCTTTACTTTTCTCCTTAAAAATCCAATTTTGAAAAGCAAGTAGAGGAGTTCAGTCACTGAAAGATCTTCATTGATTTATTTTGCCTTCCTTATTTATTAATGGGACCACTTTCTCCTTGATATTTCTTTTTTTCCTCTCTGATGTATTTATAAAAGCTCTGCTCCTTCCTTTTAACCACTCTGCATTCGATCACCCCAACCTCTGGGTTTCCTTCAATCACTATCCATTCTGACTCTAGTCGAGAAAATTTTAGATCTCCTTCCCAAAGTCCCTGTGTCCAGCAAAATTTTCAAATGATCTTAAATCTTTGTGTTGATCCTTGAGAATCAAATTGCTGACTTCTTCATCCTTGCATCTTGTTCTCTTTCAAATGGTTTTAGCTTTCAGTGAGCCTAATGGTTGAGAATATGGTCTTGGAGCCAGACTACCAGAGTTCAGTCTCAGCTCTACTGCTTACTGACTATGACCTTGGTCAGATTCTTTAAACTCTTTGTTCTTTAGTTTCCTCTTCTGGCAAAATGGGCTCCACAATAATGCTTACTTCCTGAAGTCCTTGTGAGGAAAGTTATTGAAAGCTTTAACATATATAAAAGAGTGCCTGGCATCTTATTTATTTATTTATTTTTTTACTGTTTCCCCTTCACCTCTTCGCTTGTTTTTCTTTTCCTGTTCTCTGGCTGGTTAGTGTGAAACATCAAGATCATCTCCTCTTAGCAGGACATTTTTCTGGGTACTAGATGTGTAACGATCGGATGGTGATCGGATGGCGAACACAGTATAAAGAGAAGCCAGGCCCGGTTTATAAACCTTGGGGATTGTAACAAAAGAGAAAAGGAAGTGACGTTGTATCAAACAGTGTGACAGGTGTTTCAGATAGTTTATCAGCTATAATTTCTCCCTTACAGCAATTGTTTCAGGTTGAAATCATGATCTCTGTATTTTATAGAGAGAGAAATGAAAATACAGGAATGTGAAGGTTTTCGTCCAACATCAACCAGCAGGGGTTAGCAGAAGTGGAACTGGAATCCAGATTGGCCTGACTATAAATCCCATGCCCTCAGTCCCATGGCTCTACCTCATCCCAAAGAGAAGAGCATTGTTATTATTCTGTGACGGGATGTGAGATAATGGCAAGAAGAAGGAACTGAAGCAAGTGTATCATTGTTCCAGTGTGAGTGACAGGCAAGGAGGCCCAGACAAATGTGTGACTATAAAATTAGGATAAACCTGAGAGTAAGTACTACAGTTTAGTTTTAGTTTTATTTATTTATTTTTTCAAGAAGGGGCGTGCAGCAGAAAACACACAGCACAGGGCCCTGACATTTTGCAATAGCTTAGTGTTTGTTGGATGAATACGTGAAGGTGGCTCGGATAGTAAAGAATCTGCCTGCAATGCAGACAGCTCGGGTTCGGTTCCTGGGTGGGACAAGTGCCCTGGAGAAGGGAATGGCAACCCACTCCAGTATTCTTGCCTGGGAAATCCCATGGTCAGAGGCGCCTGGCTGAGTACAGTCCATGGAGACTCAAAGAGGTGGACACGACTGAGCAATTAACACATTTTCAGTGAATGTTTGCTGAATGAGTACATGAAAGCAAGAACGCAGCCTGATTGGGCAGTGACCGTTCTCTGGGAGCTCACCAAGGGCTGGGGCAACCTGGCAGGTGGTCCCCGGGCCTGTGGGTTCTCTGGTTGAGTGTGTTCAGAATACCATGGCGGGCAGTGGGGACATCAGGAGCGGGTGGGGCTGGGTGAGAGGAGCCCAGGTTCGGGGGGCCTGCTGGGGTTGCCTCCTGCACCGGCTGCTTGGGAAGGGTTGATTCATTAGGGGGAGCAGAGCGAGGTCATGGCCTCCACATTTTGCCTCGGTGATGGGTGACCAGACCAGCTTTGCTGACCCTCTGCCTGCTCTGGAGGTCTGGTGTGAACACCGAGGGGCAGCTGGCTCACCTGGGCTGACCTGCAGAGATGTGCACATCTGGTCTACCCAGCAACACCGGGACTCACATGAGCAGGTGGGCCTCGTCATTCGCAAGGTGTCTCTGGTTGGCCTTGTGGACTTCACACTGCCTGCTGTGGCCTGAAGGCCATTCTGAACTCTGACCTAGAACACACTCCTGCCCTCTTCTCTTTTCTGTTCCTTGCAGGTTCATTTTTGCTTCCGGTCTTTGCATGGCTGTTCTCAAACCCATGTCTCCGACCTGCAATGCAGGAGACCTGGGTTTGATTCCTGGGTCAGCAAGATCCCCTGGAGAAGGAAATGGCAACCCACTCCAGTATTCTTGCCTGGGAAACCCCATGGATGGAGGAGCCTAGTGGGCTACAGTCCATGGGATTGCAAAGAGTTGGACATGACTGTGTGACTAACGCAATTCTATCCGCTCAAAATTGTTTTCTTTGACTCCCAGAAGGGTTGGCTTCTTTGTGTAAGTCAATTCTCAATTCCAATACCTCCCCACTGCCCTGTCTAACATGATCACCTGCTTAGTATCAGGCCTGATCATATCACCCTGTTTTGTTTTCCTTATAGCATTCATTGTTGCTCAGAGTCTAGTTTGTTGGTTTCCTTGCTTAATTTGTCTTTCCCATGAATCCAAGCTCTAGGATAGTAGGAGTTTACTTGATTCGTTCATTGTTATGTTCTCAGTTCTTCGGGAAGTGCCTAGCAGTTAGGAGGTGCTCAATAACTATCTTTGGAATAAATGGATGGATCTGAGCATGACTCTTGGTGAACTAAACTTAGCTTTTCATGAACGTTCTCAGTCTCTGTTGCCACTAAATTTCCCTGATTTCTGGTTCAGAGTGCTAGAATGCAGTTTTATGAATGTGAAACAGTGGAATTTAGTTAAACGCAGAGCCTGGAACAGAGTTGGATTTTTGTAAGATCACAGAAGGGAGAGTAACTCACATGATTTTAAATTCTAGAATGTGATTTACTGTAGAGTGAAACTTCAGGTTACCAAGAAACGCTTTTATAAATATTATGTTTTCTTCTTTCCCCGTTTAATAAAGAGAAAGGCCACCTTGATGCTTATTTGGGGTTCAGCACTTACAAAATTCAAAATTGAGAACAACTGAGGGAGACTCGTTGCTGCCTATTCTGCCTGCCTATTGGAAGTGTTCCTATGGACAGTTTACTGTTCATGTTTTTACTGGTTAGAATACATTCTAGTTCATTCCCAAAGCAGCTTTACTTTCTCTGTTTTTTCGTATTTTAAGTGAATAATCAACCCATGCAGCGTTTCTCAGATGTCTTAATCGGGTAGCTATCACCAGAAAAGCCCATTCATCTTCGGGGTTTTGACCTTCGACCTGCTTCAGAGCAATTCCCTTATTTACCCTTTTTTGATCTGACTCGTTTTCCTAGTCCTGCTTCCAAGACATCTTTATTTCTGTGTCCCGCCTACTTTTGAAATTTAACATAACAAGACAGCTCAGTATGTAACTCCTGTCCTACTCTATGACCCCACAGACTGTAGCTCGCCAGGCTCCTCTGTCCATGGAATTCCCCAGGGAAGAATACTGGAGTGGGTTGTCATTTCCTCCTCCAGGGGATCTTTCTGCCCCAGGGATCAAATCTGAGTCTCCCGCATTGCAGGCAGATTCTTTACTCTCTGAGCTACCAGGGAAAGCCATTGTATCTAACAGCCAGAACCAAAACTCCTCAAATTCCCAAATGACCTTCAAAAGTTCTACCCATGTCTCAGTCCCTGGAAAGTATGATCTCAGGATTACTTCTTACTCCCTTTCCTGTAGAAGCATCTTGGGAACAGGTACAGAGTCTCCAGTCTTCTGGGGACTGGAGGAGCCCCTAATGCCCTCCTACTTTTCCTTAGGTCTTGGGCAGAAGGAAGTATCTCTTGAGGGTCTACCGAGATACCTCCTATCTTGCCAGTGACCCTTAGCATCTGCCCCTCAGCCACACACCATGGTCTTAACCTCTGCATCAGAGCCAGTTGATGAAAAGGCCAGTCTGCTCCAACATCATTCTCCTTAGTGGAGAATGTTTGCCTCCCAAGGTAGCTGATCTGCCATGGAATTTTCCAGGCAAGAATATTGGAGTGGATTGCCATTGCCTACTCCAGGGGATTTTTCCGACCCAGGAATCGAACCTGTATCTTGTGCATCAGCGGGAGGAGAGATGCTAGCAGGAAAGATATAGAAGAAATAACAAGCATCACAGAAATGAAGGCAAAATTGGAAGAAGCATAAAAAATTGATACCACTGAACACACAATAAGGAACAAGAAAGTAGAAAAGAGAGAACCTAACAAAATAAATGGAAATAGAATAAGAGTTTAAAGGAAATAAAGAGAAAAAAATTGATATTGAATACAAATGGCAACCCAAAATTCACAAAATTGGAGTCTCCAAAGACAAAAACATAAACTATGAAACTTTGAAAAACTGAAAAAATAATATAAAATAGACAGAAGTATGATTGTTAATCAATCAATATAAATAAGCTTAATTCCCCCACTAAAAAAAGGATTTCCAGCTTAACTTAAAAACAAAACAGATCCTGGCTCTGGGCAAGAGGCAGCCCTAAAATGAAGTGACTCAAAAAATAAACTAATAAACTAAAATAAATTAGTTTATTGAAACTAAACTGATGGGCAAAAACATATACTGGGTATATAAAAACAATAAGAAAGCAGGCATTGAATTACTAACATCAAACAGGTAGAATACAGGACAAAGGCAGTCATTGAGTCAAAGAAGGAATTTTGTAGTATTAAAGTATGCAGTAATGCATAACGAAGACACCACAGTTACGATAACTGTGCACTGAATCTCATTGTATCACTATTCATGGTGTGGAAATAATAGAAAATAAAAGAGAAAAAGATGAAAACACACTAAAATAGTAGACATAAAAGCTTTCTCAATTGGTCAAAAGAAGAATAGCAAAATAAAGCTAACACTTGAAACCTTACGTTTGAAAATTTAAAACTTGCTCCAATAGCTCTTGAATCAATAAGAAAATAAAAACTGAGGTTAGAGAACACCACTAATTAGAGCATTGCAGATTAGAGTCTGAAGGATAAAGCAAATCAGTACTCAGAAGAAATGTTATATCCATAAATACACAGATCGATTAAAAACAAAGAATGAAAATAAATGAATTAGGGAGTGGAATCTGGTAACCCCATGAATGCACACTGTCAGTCTCCTTTTCAACTAGAAGGATGTCCAATCCAGGGTAAATATTGAAGTGAGAGTCAATTTTGTTGCCCTCCAGCCTTAGTCTAATTGTGTAGGTGAATGTCTTTCTATTTTGAAATATTTGATAGTCTCTCTTCCACCATGTTTTGGCTTATGATTAAAAGAATTAATCTAAATACTTTTCTCCTTCTATCTCCCCTTGGTGAACATTAGACAAAGAGGTAAAGGGATGTGTGGGTTAGGAAAGAGATGAAACCTCAAAATAGGACAATTTTAGGAAAGTTTGTTTGTGCAGGTGTGGGTAAGGACAATGATTTTCAACCTTGGCTGACGTTAGAATCACCTAGAGAGCTTTTAAAAAACATCAGTGTCCCTGATCTTTCCTTTTGTAGCACTTTATAACAGTCTGTGTTTATTTTATCAGTGCCTGTTTTCCTTGAGACTGTAAGTTTCACGAGAACAGAAACCTCTTCGATTTGGATCCTCCAGTGTCTAGTGCCTGCTCAGTCACCCCAGAAATTTTAACTTAATTGGTCTGCTGTTGCTGCTGCTAAGTCGCTTCAGTCGTGTCAGACTCTGTGCAACCCCATAGACGGCAGCCCACCAGGCTCCCCCATCCCTGGGATTCTTCAGGCAAGAACACTGGAGTGTGTTGCCATTTCCTTCTCCAATGCATGAAAATGAAAAGTGAAAGTAAAGTCGCTCAGTCGTGTCTGACTCTTCGCAACCCCATGGACTGTAGCCTACCAGGCTCCTCCGTCCACAGGATTTTCCAGGCAAGAGTACTGGAGTGGGGTGCCATTGCCTTCTGGGGAGCCCATAAATTGATATTTTAAAGGACTCCTGGGGATCTTAAGGAGTGGCAAGGTTGGGGATCACTGATAGAGGAGGTGCCTAAGAGGGAGTGTGGTCACCTGGGGCCAAAGCAAACTAGCTGTTGCCACCCTAAAACTCAGAGGAGTCAGCATGGGGAATGACTCTTGGAAGTGTGGGCCAGGCCACCAAGAGAGGATCAGTAACCTTTGATCAAGACACAGACGTGGTTTTTAGGCAAAGTTGCAGAGAAAGAGCCTGACCTTCTGAATTTCCTCACTTCTTCCATGACCTGAAGCCAACTGGAGGTCTTGGGGACAGGTATATAGTCACACTGTCAGCCTCCCAGAGCAATGTGCAGAGTGGAGGAGATGGGGAGAGCTTCCAGAGGAGCAAAGGGAAGATGTGTAAGCATAGGTGGGGGGCATTCCCTGCAGGGAACTAACATCCTCAGTCATATATTACAGCCATTGGGGGAGACAACTGAAGACAAATGGGACAAGGATATTGAGTTGTAAGCATTTGAGCTGATAGATACCATTATCTGGAGAGCTCTTCGAACGCATATGTGTCCATGGACAAAAAATCGAATGAATGAACATGGGTAAGTGACAGGGAAGTTGGGCTATACCAACCCCATGGACTGCAGCATGCCAGGCTTCCCTGTCCTCCACTATCTCCCAGAGCTTGCTCAAACTCATGTCCATTGAGTCGGTGATACCATCCAACCATCTCATCCTCTGTCGTCCCCTTATCTTCCTGCCTTCAATCTTTCCCAACGTCAGGGTCTTTTCAAATGAATCAGCTCTTCCCGTCAGGTGGCCACAGTATTGGAGTTTCAGCTTCAACATCAGTCCTTCCAATGAAAACACCCAGGACTGATCTCCTTTAGGATGGACTGGTTGGATCTCCTTGCAGTCCAAGGGACTCTCAAGAGTCTTCTCCAACACCACAGTTCAAAAGCATCAATTCTTTGGCACTCAGGTTTCTTTATAGTCCAACTCTCACATCCATACATGACAACTGGAAAAACCATATCCTTGACTAGACAGACATTTGTTGACAAAGTAATGTCTCTGCTTTTTAATATGCTGTCTAGGTTGGTCATAACTTTCCTTCCAAGGAGTAAGCGTCTTTTAATTACTTGGCTGCAATCACCATCTGCAGTGATTTTGGAGTCCAGAAAAATAAAGTCAGTCACTGTTTCCCCATCTATTTGCCATGAAGTGATAGGACTGGATGCCATGATCTTAGTTTTCTGAATGTTGAGCTTTAAGCCAACTTTTTGACTCTCCTCTTTCACTTTCATCAAGAGGCTCTTTAGTTCCTCTTCACTTTCTGCCATAAGGGTGGTGTCATCTGCATATCTGAGGTTATTGATATTTCTCCCGGCAATCTTGATTCCAGCTTGTGCTTCCTCCAGCCCAGCATTTTTCATGATGTACTCTGCATATAAGCTAAATAAGCAGGGTGACACTACACAGCCTTGACATACTCCTTTTCCTATTTGGAACCAGTCTGTTGGTTCCATGTCCAGTTCTAACTGTTGCTTCCTGACCTGCATACAGGTTTCTCAAGAGGCAGGTCAGGTGGTCTGGATTCCCATCTCTTTCAGAATTTTCCAGTTTATTGTGATCCACATAGCCAAAGGCTTTGGCATAGTCAATAAAGCAGAAATAAATGTTTTTCTGGAACTCTCTGGCTTTTTCAATGATCCAGTGAATGCTGGCAATTTGATCTCTGGTTCCTCTGCCTTTTCTAAAGCCAGCTTGAACATCTGGAAGTTCATGGTTCATGTATTGCTGAAGCCTGGCTTGGAGAATTTTGAGCATTACTTTACTAGCGTGTGAGATGAGTGCAACTGTGCAGTAGTTTGAGCATTCTTTGGCATTGCCTTTCTTTGGGATTGGAATGAAAGCTGACCTTTTCCAGTGCAGCACTTTCATAGCATCATCTTTTAGGATTTGAAATACCTCAACTGGAATTCCATCATCTCCACTAGCTTTGCTCATAGTGATACTTCCTAAGGCCCACTTGACTTCACATTCCAGGATGTCTGGCTCTAGGTGAGTGATCACACCATCGTGATTATCTGGGTCGATCTTTTTTGTACAGTTCTTCTGTGTATTCTTGTCACCTCTTCTTTAATATCTTCTGCTTCTGTTAGGTTCATACCATTTCCATCCTTTATTGAGCCCATCTTTGCATGAAATGTTCCCTTGGTATCTCTAATTTTCTTGAAGAGGTCTCTAGTCTTTCCTATTCTATTGTTTTCCTCTATTTCTTTGCATTGATTGCTGAGGAAAGCTTTCTTATCTCTCCTTGCTATTCTTTGGAACTCTGCATTCAAATGGATATCTTTCCTTTCCTCCTTTGCTTTTTGCTTCTTTTCTTTTCACAGCTATTTGGAAGGCCTCCTCAGACAGCCATTTTGCTTTTTTGCATTTCTTTTTCTTGGGGATAATCTTGATCTCTGTCTCCTGTACAATGTCATGAACCTCCATAGTTCATCAGGCACTCTGTCTATCAGATCTAGTCCCTTAAATCTATTTTTCACTTCCACTGTATAATCATAAGGGATTTGACTTAGGTCATACCTGAATGGTCTAACCATTCAGGTTTAGAAAAATGGCTTTCCCCACTTTCTTCAATTTCAGTCTGAATTTGGCAATAAGGAGTTCATGATCTGAGCCACAGTCAGCTCCTGGTCTTGTTTTTGCTGACTGTATAGAGCTTCTCCATCTTTGGCTGCAAAGAATATAATCAATCTGATTTCAGTGTTGACCATCTGGTGATGTCCATGTGTAGAGTCTTCTCTTGTGTTCTTGGAAGAGGGTGTTTGCTATGACCAGTGCATTCTCTTGGCAAAACTCTATTAGCTTTTACCCTGCTTCATTCTGTACTCCAAGGGCAAATTTTCCTGTTACTCCAGGTGTTTCTTGACTTCCTACTTTTGCATTCCAGTCCCCTGTAATGAAAAGGACATCTTTTTTGGGTGTTAGTCCTAAAAGGTCTTGTAGGTCTACATAGAACCATTCAACTTCAGCTTCTTCAGCATTACTGGTTGGGGCATAGACTTGGATTACCGTGATATTGAAAGGTTTGCCTTGGAAATAAACAGAGATCTTTCTCTTGTTTTTGAGACTGCATCCAAATACTGCATTTTGGACTCTTGTTGACTATGATGGCTACTCCATTTCTTCGAAGGGATTCCTGCCCACAGTAGTAGATATAATGGTCATCTGAGTTAAATTCACCCATTCCAGTCCATCTTAGTTCACTGATTCCTAGAATGTCGATGTTCACTCTTGCCACCTCCTGTTTGACCACTTCCAATTTGCCTTGATTCATGGACCTGACATTCCAGGTTCCTATGCAATATTGCTGTTTACAGCATCGGACCTTGCTTCTATCACCAGTTACATCCACTACTGTGTATGTACACGTGTGCATTTCCTCGCATCAGCCATGTATATAACATGCAGCTATAGCTACAATGCAGTTCTGGTATCTACTTTGGTCTCCTTACAGATATAAGTCAAGATGGCGAAGGCAGTGGTTCTCAGTGGAAGCAGGCATCAGTAGGGCTTGTGGTCACAGACTGGTGGGCCCCACCCTGAGTTTTCTGATTCAGTAGGTCTAAGGTGGGACCTGAGTTTCTGCATTTTAATAAGCTCTCACCTGATGCAAAAGCTGCTGGTCTGAGGACTACATGACTAGATTACAAAGATATCTTTCTTCTGGTTCTGGGTCACTTGTTCTGCTGTTGCTTAAGCTCTGCTAATTCACACTCTGGTGATTTGTTGGCTTCATGTGATGTTTGCAATTACTCTGAATCCTGATTTTCTCAAAACAGAGTCTTTAGCATTTGAACTTCTTTTAGGCTATTTAGTTCTGTAACCAACTTCCTGTTGGTTACTGCAAGGATCCATTTATTACCAGAAGGTAAGGAGGTATAGTATTTTGAATATGCATCACTAATCTTTGCTGGTTCCAATAGGTGACAATCAACAGGATCAATATTTTCCCTTTCGTACAATTGCTCTTGGAGTTATATATGTTATTAGCTTCAGATTGGCCATGAAGCAAGTCCTGGCTCTACTGTTTACTGTCTGTATAACACTGGATAAATGATTTGGACAATTCTTCATCTGCCCAGTGTGGGTATTTATTCTTTCAGAGGGTTTTTGGGAGGCTACAATGAGATAAGATATACAAGAGGAAAAATGCCTGGCTCAATAACATAAACTAATAATGTATCACCTTGGATTTGGGCAAAAAACCAATAACTTCTGCCTGAAAAAAATTTTCTTTCTCTCTTGGAATTAATTTACTTGAGAAAAAAAAAAAAAAAACCTTTTATTTTGTATTGGGGTATAGACAGTTAACGTTGTTGCAATATCAATAGTTTCAGATGAACAGTGAAGGGACTCAGTCATACATATGCATATATCTCTTCTCCCCCAAACTCCACTTTGATCCACACTGCCACATGATATTGAGCAGAGTTTGATGTGGTATACAGCAAGTCCTTGTTGGTTATCCATTTGAGATATAGCTATGTGCACATGTCCATCCCAAACTCCCTAACTATCCCTTCTCCCCATTCTTTGCCCCTGGAAACCATAAGTTCATTCTCTAAGTCTTTGAGTCTGTTTTGTAAGTTCATTTGTATAATTTCCTTTTAGATTCCACATGTAAGGGAAGCCATATGATATTTTTCCTTCTCTGTCTGACTTACTTCAGTCAGTATGACAATCTCTAGTATTAATTTACTTTTAATGAATTCCAAGGGCAATGCTCAACTATGATTTGAGAGGCAGTGGGCTTGGTGGATCAGGACTCACAGTCTAAAATTGGCATTAGAATCTGGGTTCTGCCATTGACTAGTTATGGAACCCTGGGGGTTTAACTTGACCTCAGTTACAGCATCTGTGAAATGGGAATGGGAAGAGAATCTTCCCCAGAAGACTGTTGTTCAGTCACCAAGTTGTATCCAACTCTTTGTCACCCCATGGACTGCAGCCCACCAGACTTCCCTGTTTTCCACTATCTCCCGGAGTTTGCATTAAGTTCATGTCCATTGAGTCAGTGGTGCTGTCTAACCATCTCATCCTTGCTGCCCTCTTCTCCTTTTGCCCAGAAGATTATATGAGGATTAATTTACATAATGCATATATGGGACTTAGTCCACTGCTGGACACTTCATAAGCACATATTAAGTTTGAAGTTCTACTATTAGATTTTGGAGAACAATAAAGTCTTATAAATTGGACCTAGATTTTGTGCTTCAAAAAAAATCAAATCATAAAAGATTCATAAAAGGAATGCTTTTCATTTTGTTTTTCCTTCAATATATTTTTAATCTTCAATGAGAAGTATCTCTTTGTCTTCAAATGAGTACAGAAGGGAAAATGGTGCTTACTTTAATATTAAATTTAGTATTTTAATATTAATATTTAGTATTTTCTCCCTCAGACTCTTGCACTTGAAGAGCATTTTCTGGGTAAAATGTGTGGGGAATTTTTACTTTATTGAGAGCAACACTGTGTTAAGTATTTTGTAAATACTATCTTACGTATATCTCCTTACCTTAGGAGGCCAGTGTTTCAGGTCAGTGTTCAAGATTTAAAAGATTGTGTGTATATCATGTCTCTTGTAACAAATTCTTCCAAGTTATGATAGAAAAAAAGTATGAATATTTTGTGTTCCACAAAATTTCATTACTTTTCATTTGGTTACTCTATCAACTCAGTGAACACGTTGAAAATTGTTGTCTGGTTACTTCCCAAGTTACATTATTAAATACCCTATTATGGTGATAGGACCTGGAACTTTTCTATTATGCTTTTTACTTGGCAAAATACATGTGCACATGTGCACACACTTTCTATAGATTTACACAGAGCATGGTGGTGGTTTAGTTGCTAAGTTGTGTCCGACTCTTGCGATCCCATGGACTATAGCCCACCAGGCTCTCTGTCCATGGGATTTTCCAGGAAAGAATACTGGAGTGGTTTGCCATTTCCTTCTCCAGGGGATCTTCCCGACCCAGGGATTGAACCTGGGTCTCCTACACTGCAGGCAGATTCTTTACCAACTGAACTACCTTACACAGAGCATATACCCTTCTAAATTGATTCATATTAAATGTCCAGAAAATTTTCAGAGTGCATGAATGAGTGTACTGTCATCTCTGCCCATCCTATCTTGCTTTTAGCACAAACTTGGCTTGCTTCTTGCCTCACATAATGCTTAACAAATTCTTGTTGAGTAAAAGGAAGCCATATTGAATTCTCTGACATCTCTGCAGTAGCCTGACAGTTAAATCTCTATTCTTTTCCTTCCCCTATGTTCTCATAACAAATGACTTTAGAGTAACTGGTCCATGTCTCCACATTCTGACCGTTTCCACTTCTGACTCATTGATGGGCATTTTCCCTAGAAGGTTAATGGACCTCCTTGCCAATGCCTGTTGCCATTACATGTTAGGAAAGGGTCCTGCCTCCGTTGATTGTGAGCTGCCTGAGCTTACCAGGAAAGTCACAATTTCAAAAATATTTACCCCACTCTGAATGATGGGGAGAATCAATCCAGTTTCTCGCAAAGAGGCCTGGAGGAGTCACACCAATGCTGCCTGAGGCTTTGAATTAGTTTGCCTGGCACAGAGGGGCCCACTGCTCTTGCCTTCCCTTGATCAGGCTGGTGGTCGTCTTCTGATGGGGCTGCCTTTGTGTTGGGACAGTGTTCCCACCACCCTGATGGGGGATACAAATATATTAGCCACTGGTGAGCCATTTGTAATTAATGAGTGCTTCATGGTTTTAATCTTTCTTTAATCTGTAAAGCTATAAAAATTTATAACGCAATTTCAGAATCAAGGAAAAAAGCTAACTTGCGTGGCTCAGTCCCTAAACTGATTTCACCAGATCAAAGCTGCAAGGAGAGTGTGTGCAGAGGGTTTCCCACACTGCCCCCACTGTCTTTTCTCAGTGGGTCTGTTTTCTCCCTTACCCAGAAGTCACTGGAAAGAGGAGAGCATCTCTCTGTCACAAAGCTGCTCACAGCGCCCCAAAGAAAACAAACAATACAGTACATGGTATATAAAACGAAGGGAGGAAAAGAACATCTTAGGTAAATACCAGTCTACTTATTTTATGATTTTTAAATGTCATTTTTGCTCCAATATTGACTTTTTTTTATGGAGGATAAATTATAGATCCCCCAGCACTGGGAGACCAAAGCTCCCTTTCTTCAACACAGCTGGTCAAGTTTAGAATTGAAGTCCTGGTAATTAGTTATGAGTTCCTTAGCACCGAAGACCAGACCACTGAGAGAATTCTGCGAGGTGACTCCTCCAGGGAAGACAATACACCTGGGAAAGAACCAGAATGGGCAGCAGAGAAGCACAAAACAGCTTCCCAATCTTGTTGCTTACAAACAGATGTTGCCGCGGGCATTTTCTTGCAAGAACAAAATTCAATCCAATCCTTCATTTGTCTGACCAGGCTTCTCTCTCCAAGAACTGGTTTTGAGGCAAATTATTTCAGGGTTGCACGGTCTGGTAAAAGGCAGTGGAATTGGAAGCTCTCGTCCTCAGTGACCTCAGGGCTCAGAGCTGATGCTGTGAGAAGGGAAAGGGGTTGAGCTGAGGTCGTGGAGAGCCCAAGAGCCAGAAACCAGGTCACAGGGAAGGAGCTGGTGGTCAGACTTCCTAGAAGAGTTTTCAAGAAACTAGCAAGAGGGAGCCAGTGTGAACTGAGCTTCCTGGAGGAAGGTCGTGAAGGCAGAAGGGGGAAGAAAGAGAACACTGATTTAGTACCTCTCCGGCCCTCACCCACGACTTGACTGTTCTCGCTTGGTGTCTACATAAACAGAGATACAGGCTTACAGAAATGGAGATTGAATTAGGAAAATTCAATTTGCATACACAAAAAGGAGTCAATTCAGACCAATTGGGGTTAGGATCCAGTAGAGGGGGGGAATCCCTTTGTTTTATTTGGGAAATATTGTTTGTTTTTTAAAACCAAGTTATGTGAATTAACGTGTCCTGTTTTCCAACTTGCCTGGATAGACAAGTGAGCCTACAGTAGATTCAAGGAACATTTTGCCAAAACCCAGATTGTTCTGTTAGCAGTTAAAGGCAAATCTTACCACAAACTTATAATTACTTAAATCTTGAATTTGTTGCTCTCCATCATCCTTAATCTGCCTGCTTCTATAACAATAAGACATTGTGTGGGCGAGTAATGCTACAGAGAAGAGCTAACATCTATTGAAAACCTTTTGTCTTCCTGGCATTTCATTTGTAACAGTAATTCTAGCCAACATGTCTATAGTGCATGGAGGCATCAGTGATATTTTAAGAAGTTTCATGTCAGTTACATTGCTGGCTCCCACAGCAAGTCTGTAATATGGGTACATTTATTACTTTCTTTTCACTGATGAAGAACCTGGGGGTAGGGGCAGTGAGGTTAGATGATTTGTCCCAAAGTTGTGCAGCTGGTGAGTGACAGAGTACTATCTGAGCCAGACTGTCTGGTTTTAGGAGCTTTCCAGGTGGAACTAGTGGTAAAGAACCCATCTGCAATGCAGGAGATGTAAGAGATGTGGGTTCGATCCCTGGGTCAGGAAGATCCCTTGGAGCAGGTCATGGCAACCCACTCCAGGATTCTTGCCTGGAGAATCCCATGGGCCATGGAATCTGGAGTCTGTGAGGTTGCAAAGAGTTGGACACAACTGAAGTGACTTTGCACATCTGGTTTCAGAGTCTCTGGGCTTTCAACACTAATTTCATTTCGTGCTAATAAAACTCTTTGAAATAGATAGCTACTATTGTCATCATTTCCATTTTACATATGAGGAGATTGGAATTCAGGGGTGAAATCATTTAACCAGCCTTGCCTACCTAGTAAGGGGGACAGCCAGGCTTCCAGTCCAGGCCTGTTTAAATCCCACCTTAACTAGAGGTAGAGCTGTGGGTGATGGTTTTAGATCTGTGCTTTTCAAATATTAATGTACACATGAGTCATTCAGGTTCTGATTCCGTAGGACCAGAATGGGGCCCATTCATTGCCAGCAAGCTCTCGGGTGATGCTCCTGGATCACAGACCACACTGCATGAAAGCCTTCAAGGATTGGGGGCCAGGAAATGTGAAGTGTTCCTCCTCTGCTCCCCACTGCCCAACATGGATGTGGAGATGGTGTCTCTGAAGGAAGCAGCCTAGAAGTGATTCTCTATTTAAAGTAAACTCACTGTTCTCTTTTCTAAAGCAACATAGAGTCCTATTAAGATTCAGAACGCTTCTTTCACTTGTATAACCAATTATACTCTTTTTAATTTACTGAGATCCATGCAGTGATCAAATTCATCCTAAATGTCATCACTTTCTCCATAAAATACTTCTAAATTTCTTTTTCACACATTCTCTCTTGATTTGCATTTATGTCCTTTTGTTCTGATCTACCTAATAAACTCAAATCAATCATCAACCAAAAATTTATAAGCCATATAGACTTCATTCAGATTGCTTCTTAATCACCAACTTTTAGAATTCAAACATGGATTCCCATTTTGTCCATTTCTCTTCAATCAGAAGAGAATTTAATTCATTATCTTGAATGCCCTGCATTTTTCCTGCCCTCCAGTATAGCTCTTTCTTTTCTTTTCTGAACCTCAGAAAAGAAAACCTAGATTCTGAACCTCAAATGTATATGTCAACTGTGGCTTACTGAGTCCCCTAGAAGGCTATAGTACAATATCCTGGAATTTATGATTTATGCCAAGCCCCCTCTCAGCCTCACCTCCACTGCCTACAGAGCTGAAAATTGAAATGTTGTCTCAGTCTATAGAGTCTGACTCTTTTTTTCTGTTGTGTTAACTAATTCATTTCTAACTTTAGCTTGAGTGTTTTGCTTACCCAAGAGCACCTCACACTGAAGAATTTAAATTTCACATACAATCTCTTTATTCCTTTCCCTCACTGATCAGACTTATTCAGGGCAACAATTACGTCCCTCTGGATAAAAATTTTCTCCCCCATTTCATGGCATCCTCAAACAAACCTCAGAGGCACATGGCAGTCCTTCATTAACTGGAAACATGCAAAGTGCACAAGTCTTTTCAATGGAAAATTCGATGCAAAAGCCAAATGAGGTAAATTGCATTGACCCACCCTGGGACATTTTAAACAGTGTTACATATTAATCCACTGCCAAGTCTCAAGATGATGAGAAGATTCTCATCCGAGCCCAGCGTCATTTTTGAAGGAAGGAGACATCCTCCCGTACCCATCACTGCCCCAACCCCCCAAACACAAACAGATGCAGTCTTGCTGATACAGATGGACCTCTGGCAAGAAATACTCAAAACCACCAAGTGTTCACATGGAGGCAAAAAAAATGACAGAACAGGTCAACTAGGGTCACTGTGTCCAGGCACCCCCTCAACTTCGTATCCAGTTAATGCATATTCATAACCTTTGTTTACAGCAACACACGTCATTTTGTAATCATACCCAGTATAGGTGTGACTGTGGGTTGTTGCTGTTGTTCAGTTGTTAAGTCCTGTCCGACTCTTTGTGACCCCCGTGGACTACTGCACACCAGGCCTCCCTGTCCCTCACAATCTCCCAGAGTTTGCCCAAGTTCAGGTCCATTGAATTGGTGATGCCATCCTTGAAAGTATTACTCTTGCTATTTTAAATGTATGCCTTCCTATATTCTGGTCTAAAGATATGGCCTCCCACCATTTACCTTTATCCTTCCAGTCTGAACATGTTTGAATTATAGTCACGTTAGGGAATTTCTTTTGGTTGTGCCTACCGAGATGGAGCAGCAATCCTTGAAGGCAATCTCAGACAAAAGCTGCAGGGTTTTCATCCATCTAAGGATGAGACACTAAGAAAAGTGTTCCTGGAATACTTATAATGATTCCTGCCCACTGACTCCTGTCTCCCAGAGCTGTAATGTCATCAGTTCCTGACTCAGCTCCTCCTGAACTGTGGCTCTCAGACTGTCTTTGGATAAGTTCTGCCCATAAATTGGAAATCACCAAACTGATTGACTCACTGCCCTAGTGGCTTGATTTCTGGACTGTGTAGGAAACATGATCACCTAGACCTCACCACTAAATGTTCACACCTCCAGACTTTGGCTCAGGCCAAGCTCAGGGATCGCACTGTGGGCAGCAACTTGATTATTTGACTAATGGAAAGCACTCCCCAAATTTTAAGATTGGGTTGACTTCCAAAATAATAATTCACCTTTATATAGGAAATATTTATTACATGGTCTTATCATGTTGAGACAAGGCTTGTTGGGTATGTCTTGCCTGCACGAATAGTCCGAGTGACTGCCAGCTTTGCCCTTCAAACCTGAGAAATGAGATTCACATCACTGTTCAGCGCTTCTGCATATTCAAACCTCACTAAGGATTCCTAAAGCTGTTGGAACCTACAGACACATTAAATGCCTTTGTGGGTCAAGGAAGAGGGACCAAGGTTAATGTGGACTGGTCCCTGATCTCTGTTCACGTGTCCCTTCTCTATTGTGCTGAAAGCATCGTGTCTGTGGGAAAACTGTGACCCGAATACACAATACAGGCCCCACCTGTGAACATGTGGCTGACAGACAGCCTTATTCAGCAAGTAGCCCAGAAGAACACCACCCAAGATCTTTTAAGCCCTGTAGAGTCATGAGACCCTGGAGGCAATTATCACAATCAGTATGTTCCTCCCTCCTGTAGATGGTAATAAAAATGGTGTTTAAGAAACGCCGTGACTGTGGCTTCTGAATGAGATAGTCGCTCTGTGGAGGGCTCAAAAGGGTTCGATCTCTGTCCCAAAGAGCCCTGTGCCTCTGTCACCAGCACCTGTTAATTTTTCCATGTCCCAAGTTCAGCAGTGACAGGAGAGTACTTTAGTCTTGTCCTCAGACACGGGCTGACATTTTTCTTGTAGAGGGTCTCCCGCTAGCTGGGGTGGCTTGCTGGAGGATGTTTTCTTCACAGAGATAGGTGATGATGGTTAAACCCATACATGAGCATCCGGGCAACACTCCCCACTGGGGAGACATATATGCAAACACATTAATGTATATATTTAATTGGGTTATAATCTATTGACCATAGATACTAAGGCACTGAGCAAGCAATTAACAAAACAGCTTTGACTAAATATAGTTAGCACTAAATATAGTTGGTTAATTGGTATTTAATATGCTTATTAAATGTCAATTAAGTATCTTTAGCAATGAATTGGTACCTAATTAACTTACTATAGCTATCCTGTTACTTGACATTTGAACAGCTAAATATTCTCTACAAGTTTAATGTTTTAATAAGAAACAAATTATCCATGCATTGCTCATGAATTTTTCAGTTAGTTTAATGGGATTTAAATGTATCTCCCAACTTGGATACATGTTTTTCCTATAATCAACTAGTATTTTACATTTCAGACTGATTTAAACTTGAAAGGATGATTCCATGAGAAGAAAAAGCTATAGAAGTCAGAAACACTTTTTTCATCTTGGTTCTGTCACTGAAACCCTGTGTTGTCTTAGACATATTTTCCACTGCTTCTGATTTCCAGTTTTCTCATCTGCTCTGTGGTGTTAAGCATAGAAGTTATGATTACTATAAAAATAAAATTATATAAAATATATGAAAGCACTTAAGTAAGCAAGACATCTTCTTAAAAGTTATGATTAAACATTCTTAGGAAGGTTGTGTAGTCGTTATATTGACTGCATCTTCATATTGATATTTATGTAGAAATCTTAAGGTAATTTGTTGTTGGAATAGAAATCCAATGTCATCATTTTCTGAATTGTCCCTGAAGTATAGCATAAACTTGGCCTTATTAAGCCCACAGCTGCACAGCAACCCATGTTGTTCTTCAAAACATGCCTGCCTTCCTCTTCCGGCTGTTTGCCTCTTTATCTGGTCCTGCCCTATTGATTCCATTTACTTTATGGGTTTGAGCAGGTAGCAAGCTGTTGGTCTTTTATCCAGAAATTGTTAGTCTGTGACTATGGCTCTATCTCAGTATACACTGTGTTTAAAATTTTATATTCACTGACCGGGTTTATGGTCTCAGCTGAGCTCCGTTTTAATTCTGCTATTTACTTGCGTTTGAGGACCAGTCGGTAACTTATAACCTTAATAGATTTCTTATGTCTTTTGGTGGGCTTCCCTCGTGGCTCAGTCGGTAAAGAATCCACCTGCGATGTGGGAGACCTGGGTTTGATCCCGGGGTCTGGAAGATCCCCTGGAGAAAGGAATGACAACCCTCTAGTGTATTCTTGCCGGAAGAATTCCATGAACAGAGAAGCCTGGAGGGCTATGGCCCATGGGCTTGCAAGGAGTTGGACACGACTGAGCGATTTCCACTTTATGTCTGATGGTAGCACACAACAATGCAGTATTGTTTCTCCATTTATGTGTTCACTTATTTTACATCTTCTGCACTTCATAAGCAAGGCTTCTTGTGTTAAACACTTGCAATGATTTTAATGCCAATTACCTATCTTGGTTTGCTACACCCGAGCCTTCACACTCATCAAATGTTTGCTTTACCCTGCTATAAATATTTCAAATTAAGTAGAAAAGAGGTGCTGGACATGTCTACCTTAGAATTTGTTGTTGGGATTTCTATAAATGATTTCATGGCTTGCAATTATTCTATTTTTCAAAGTTTTCATGGTTTCAAACTATGCCCATTATTGCTGACTAATTTACAGAGGTTGCAGTTGTGGTGACTTTACCCAGTCTTGCTTCCAGACACAATGCACATGGTTGAAGTGAATTGTTTCCTCACCACTTTTTCCATGTGGCAGAATGAGTCTCCCTGTATTAGGTTTGGAATGATTTATCCAACATTTTGTTGCTTTCCCTTGGATATCGCTTGGGAAGTCTTCTGGATCTTTGTTGGGCCATAGCATCTGACCAAGTGAATACATTGAAACTGCTGCCTCAAACCCACCAATTGCCTTAATTTTATCTCCTGCATTGAGATTAGTTTGTAGTGTTTTCTCCACAAGTGAACTAAATGTTATTATCTTTATTACCACTGCTGATGCTCTTGTTATACAGGTGCAAAAATATTCTTATCTCTGCTATTTCTGAATCTTCCCCTCTGGACTTAGAGCTAGTGATTAGCACTACATTAGTCATTCACTGACATATATGGAGTTCCCAGTTCATGCTGGAGCTGATTACAGCCTTTCAGCTAGAAGCCTAAATTCAGACTGAAGTTAGCAGAGACAGGAATTTATGTGCTCACTCCCTCAAAAAGCTGGGATAGCATGGTACAGTGTGTAAAGCCAGATTCAGGTCAGAGAGACGCAGGGTCTGCCTCCCTCCCACTCATGGTGGACTTATTTGTTTGACTTCTGCATTTGTGAGCTTCCCTGGTGACTCAATGGTAAAAAAAATCCACCTGCCAATGCAGGAGACGCTGGTTTGACTCCTGGGAGGGAAAGATCCCCTAGAGAAGGAAACGGCAACCCACTCTAGTGTTCTTGCCTGGAATATCCCATGGACAGAGGAGCCTGGCAGGCTACAGTCCGTTGGGTTGCAAAAGAGTCAGACACAACTTAGTGACTAAACAACAACAACAACAACTGCATCTGTAAATAGGAGAGAAAAAGAATAATACTTACTTACCTTCTAGGGCTGATGAGAATATTATAGGGAGAGTTTAAAGTACTTCATGTGACACTGCAAATGACAAGGTCTGAAAAAAAAGTCAGCTACCATTGAAATAGAATGTTTTTTCTAAGATATCTCAATAATAAGTATGATTTAAGGAAGTGGAAGAATAAGAAGACACTTTTTATACTGTCCTATCACTTTATTAATATTCAAGGAAAAAGACAGTAAGTGGCAGTAAGTCTATGAGCTGAATGTGTGTGCTGTCCATGAGAACGTTAGCTGCAGAGCACCTGGCCTTTTTATTGATGCTTCTTTAGTCAACAGAAGAAAAGCAAAGAGAAAAAAGGGAATTTATTTCCCCATCCCTGTATAATGAACTGTCTTGACTGCATTGTTTGAAGCATAGCGAACAAGGTTTGATATTTGTAGAACACATTGTGTTTTGAAATCATTGATGTATGTATTCTAACTTGAGTATATCAGGCCACTAGAACAAAGACATTCCAATTTCCATGTCAAGATGATAACTGGATTATTTAGGTGTCAAAAGTACAAAGTGTGCATTAAACCACTTTCTGCCTGGGTATAATGAGATCCTGTATAGGAGATGTATACACACTTGTCCTGCATAAGTCAAACAAATAAACGTGATACGCGCTAGGGCTATGGAGCAGGACAAGCACTTATGAATCAGACGCTTGCATTCAAAGAGAGCTGGCCTACCCAAGGCTGGCTGCCAAGACAGAGCTTTTGCATGTGTACTTAAGCTGGCATGCGTCAGTCCCTTCACTGGGGTTTTTACACTAAAAAGAGAAGTACTTAATAGAACAGACCATCAAGTGGAATCCACGTCACTTTATCACTTTTCACTCTGAGTTTATAGCAGAAATACACAGACACACACACACACACACCCCATCCTGGGAGTTACCTTAAAGCAATTCAGTGACTGAATATCAAGCGTCTTCTGTGGCCAGGCAGGCCCTGTGCTAGGCTCTGGGGAGCCAGAGATGAAGAAGACAAGGAGTTTGTGATCTAGCAATGGAGACAAAGGTTTACGTATATTCCTTCCTGCAGTGTGATTTGTGCAATAGCAAACAAAGGGCTTTGGGAGCACAGAGAAGGTAGCAGGTAATTCTGCTAGGCAGTTGGGGTAGGGGGTGCAGAGAAAGAGGGGAACATGTTGTTGACAGTGTCTAATCTGGTCTCTAAAACATAGTGTCATTTATATTTCATAACCTATGGACTTTCAACACCAGTACCTGTGGAATTTAAAGCTTTGGTTTATTGTGCTAAATGTGGGGGTGGACTTGTTTTTATTGCCACCAAAAGTAACTAACTTTCAGTAAAGATGGAAATGAGGAACCCATTTGCAGGGCAGGAGTGGAAACACAGACATAGGGAACAGACTTATGGATGGGGGCAGGGGGAGGAAGGGGGCGGGATGTATGGAGAGAGTAGCATGGAAACATATACACTACCATATTTAAAACGGAGAGCCAATGGGAACTTGCCATGTGAATCAGGGGACTCAAACCAGGGCTCTGTAACAATCTAGAAGGGTGGGATGGGGCGGGACGTGGGAGGGAGGTTTGAGAGGGAGGGGACATAGGTATATCTCTGGCTGATTTGTGTTGGTGTTTGGCAGAAACCAACACAATATTGTACAGTAATTATCCTTAAATTAAAAATAAATAAATTTAATTATAAAAAAGATGGAAATGAGATAGAAATGAATTGAAAATTTCATTTTGGCTAAACACTTCACTTCCTTCAAATTGGTGGACTGAGCGGTTATTTTAATGTTAAAACAAGGAATTCGCAAGTAAGAAAATCACCTGGTATCATATGCTTGTTATGATATTAACTAATTTCTCACAACTTCCCGAAAATTTAATTAGCATTGACATGTACTGACAAGTTCTGGTCTTAAATATTCTCACTCTCAAAAATAATCACAATGATTAGTGTAATGATTTAAAGAGTAAGTTCACAGAGATTATCCAATTCAATCCTTCCCCACCCAGGGTTTTTCAAGTATGTGAACCCTTGCAATAGCATATCTACTTGGCGTGTGTTACTAACGTTTCCCATCACATCCATTTACCACACTGCCTTCAAAATATACTTTCCAAAAGACATATCTCTTCATATCACTGTCTTGCTTAAAAATCTTCTCTGACCCCCGATGTCTAATAGGACGAAGCTGAGACAGCTTGTCTAAGTATTCAAGACCATTTATGATTTGACACCAATGTAGCTTTCCTGTCTCATGTTCTGATGGTCTTGGTGGTGCTCTCTAATCATGCCTAACTATTTACTATTCTTTTAGCTTGTCTTGCCCTTCTGGGCACCCTTGCCTTTGTGCATGCTTCTTTATCCCAAAGCTCTCTTGCCTGATTCTCTGCTATTTGAACTTGCACTTTAAAACTCCAGTCAAATGATCTCCTTTGTGAAGTTTTACCTGACTTCACTCTTAAAAGTTAATCTGATGCAACCTCAACACACACACATAATTCTATGAAAGTGCATGTACATATTTCTTTTGGAGCAAGTGTCCCATGGTGTTGCAATTATCCATTTATGAGCATCTCTTTCTCTCTTTCTCCTTAATTAGAATCACCATAAGCATCACCAGAACAGGATGATGTCATTTATCTATGTATACCTAGTACACACTGGAGGACTTCTTCCATAAATGCGTAGGATCTAATCAAGTATCATTATCTTCATTTCACACAAGAGGGATCTGGTGCTCAGAGAGGTTTGCATACTTGCCTGAGGTCATCAGAGTCATGAGCAGAAGAGCTAATGCCAGACCCTCAGTCATACTCTACAGTGCCAGCTACTTCCATGTGTCGACAGATTTCAGGGTCCCTAAGGGTCATCACTGAGAGACTGATTCATTTTTCTCACTTAACAGACCATTGTAAGCACTTTATTAGTCTTCTAGAGCTGCCATAACAAAGTGCCACAGACTGGGTGGCTTAAACAACAGAAGTTTGTCCTCTCACAATTCTGGAGGCTGGAAGTCCAAGATCAAGGGTAGTATCTTTGGAGGTTTCTCTCCTTTGCTTGTAGATGGCCACCTTTTTCTGATGTCTTCACAGGGTCTTCCCTCTGTGTATCTGTGTGTCCTAATTTCCTCTAAAAAAGAGGGAAAAAATAAGGACACCAGTCAGATTGAATTAGTCCACCCTAATGACCTCAGGTTTCCTGGTGGCTGCGATGGTAAAGAGTCCACCTGCAGTGGAGAAGACCTGGGTTCGATCCCTGGGTTGGAAAGATCCCCTGGAGAAGGGGATGGCTACCCATTCCAGTATTCTTGCCTGGAGAACCCCATGGCAGGCTACAGTTCATAGGGTTGCAAAGAGACAGACATGACTAAAGCGACTAACACTCATGATCTCATGTTAACTTAACTATCTCTTTAGAGAGCCTATCTCCAAAGTCACATTCTGAATTCCAGGGGCGGGGCATGGGGTGTATGGTAGGGTTTCAGTATATTAATTTCGAGGGGACACAACTCAGCCCATAGGAGGTACTTTGGTAAATGCTAAGCTGGGCAAACTTTGAGGCAGACTTCACTGATGTCCACAAGTTGGCATGCCATCTCACATTATCCTTTCACTGACTCATTGGCATTTGGGGCAGGGGAGGAAACGGAAGAGAAACTATACTGACACAGTTTCCTTAGACAATTAATTAACAGAGGGGATAATTTATTCATCTCATGTCCTCCCGGTCCCTGCCAACACCTCCAACCGTCTCAGGTTCTTTGTTCTAAAATTCAGGATCCCTGTGTGAGGAAGTCTTACCTAACATTTGGATGACTTCGTAGAACAATACCACCTCTGTATTTATGACTTTCCCCATCATTTGTGCTCTGGCTGCAAATGGTTAATATCGTAAAACCAGTGGAGGAAGAAAACCTGGCAAAATTTACAAGGCAAAACAAGAGGGCACCACGAATTTGATATTCCTTTCCCTAAGTGCCCATGTCCTTTGCTTAATGCTATGCATCGTGGGTTAAAGAATTTTAGGGAAAAACTGGGAAGTTTTCTCTCTACACAGTCAGCAGCCAAGATTTCTTATGCTTTTCTGAAAGAAGTATATCCTGTAAATGATGACAATATTGGTCACAGCCTTAATGCCCACATAAGAGAGCAATTGTGAGATAGGCACCTTCCCCCAGTCTTCTCTTTGAGTCCCTCGCGTGTCCCAACCACTTTTAAATCATCATGTGCTTTCTCCTCTCTGGCAACAGTGCGCCCAGAAGGACCAAACATCTAAAGCCTCTTCTCCCAGGGGCTTCTTCTAACTCAATAAGAAAAGTTTAAAACTCCTGACAAAGTCTCCTGTCTTTTTCTCCCTTCATGTTCTCTTCAGCATCCTCCTTTTCTGTTTCCCTCTGTGATGTGAAGCATTGCAGATTCAGAAATACAATGTTATATGAATGCTGGAGCACTCTAAGACCAATGAGGCGATGAGCGAACACACAGCACTATCGGAAATGACGGAGTCCCGGACAAGGGGTGAGGGGCTGACCCCGATTCACTGGGTTCAGCGTGTAAAGATCAGCCACAGGGAAACTTTATCAGAGGAATTCGCGTGTAAATAGGACCTAAAATAGTGTTCTGGAAACATCCACCTACACTACCTGTGCCCTAACTTGACACTTCCATGATTGTTTCCATAGCTTTCTTTCCCTTGGACTTTTTCCCATGTGTTCATTACATCTTGGTTTATGTGAAACATGCTGTTTCTTAACAAATATCTCTCTCTCTTTTTAAAACATTCTATTTCTAGGCAGACTTTGCCACTTTTAGTTGTATTAAGAAGTCCTTGATGATTCTTTCCTTTCTTTGCTTCCTGTATTAGTGAGACTACACTTCTCCCATTGTTATTGGAGAGGTCATGACCACAGAATTGGGTGACTGGTTATTGGACCTTTCGGTGTCAGCTCAAGAGAAGAGTTGGGAGCAGGTGGGGCAGATAAAAATAGAATTTATAAGCCTGATAAAGGCTATTGGCAGGAGACTAAACTTAACAGGGCAAGACGTTTACTTATGGATTTTAATATTTCGAAAAGTAATCAGGGCGAACTGATACGAAATAAGAGTTCTATAAGGGAAACCACAACCCGTGTTGAGAATCAGCCCAGTAGTCTTTCTCCTTCTCCTGGTTATGAATCTTTCTGCTTCCCTCAACCCAGCTTGAGAAATGTCTGAAGTGGGAATTGCCATCTATGCCGGAGGCTGGGGGAACTTACAGGACCCCAGAGGGGGCTTACACCTTGCCTAGCGGCTGGTAGGTCAGAGGCGGGGCTACCCCCTGCAGGAGGGGCTTGGGGATGGGGAGAAGGGGCTACAGGCAAAGCAGGCCTCTCTGTGGAGGGCTCCTGCCTGGAGAATGCACACAGGGACTTCAGAGAGTCGGAGCTTGGGGTTCCTTCGTGGCACAAGGGGATACGTCAGGAGCAGGGAAAGCATCCCCCTCAGATGTTTGCATGCCCCTCCCTCTCCTCTGCAGTTTTGTGTCACTGGAAACATTCGCTCACAAGCTCCTTGGGACTTCTCTGGAGTTGTTGTCCTGCTGAGTTGCAAACCACATGTTTGATCTTGGACAAGTCATTTTTGTGTCTCAGGGCTCCAGTGTCCTCCTCTGCAAAGCCAGGGTGACAGTACCTACTTTGCAGGTTTGTTATGAGGGTTCAATAGAGTAGCAAAAGGCCAGCTGGTCCAGTATGCAGTGGGCACTCAATGTGTGCTCATTATTGAGAGCAGAGATGGTGTTCCTCCAAATTCTGCCAAGCATGTAGGACCAATCTTTGTACACAGTAGATGCTCAACAAATGTTAAATAAGGTGTGCCATGAAACTACATCTTTGAGGACCAACACGCCCCATATATGGGGCTTCTCCTGTTTCCTGACTCCCTTTTCTTCACTGCCAGACCCCCCATACACACATCTTCCCTCTGGCCACCTGAGAACAACTATTATTTGTGGATGTGGTTTCATTCTTCTATGATGCTTCCTTTGCCTGGAATATACTTTCCCTTCTGTATCAGTTAATCCCACATCCTTGACAACTCAGCACAAATGTCCCTTCCTCTGGTAAGTTTTTCCTGACTGCCCCCGCCCCCCGCTTTTCTGCCACGGTATAAATGACACCCTGTTGTCTGGTCAAAATAACTGTCTTTTTGCCCCGTGAGCCCGAGGGTACACTTTGTGCACTGTTATGTCCCCGGGGACTTAACAAGGGACTGAGGCATAGGGCCCCCAGAGGAGGGTGTTTTATGGAAACAGTGACAGACTCCAAGTGATTTTCTTGGACTGCAAAATCACTGCTTATGGTGACTGCAGCCACAAAATTAAAAGACGCTTGCTCCTTGGAAGAAAAGCTATGATAAGCCTAGATAGCATATTAAAAAGCAGAGACATTACTTTGCCAACAAAAGTCTATAGAGTCGAAGCAATGGTTTTTCCAGTAGTCATGTATGGATGTGACAGTTCGACCATAAAGAAGGCTGAGCGCTGAAGAATTGATGCTTTTGAACTGTGGTGTTGGAGAAGACTCTTGAGAGTCCCTTGGACAGCAAGGAGATCAAACCAGTCAATCCTGAAGGAAATCAACCCTGAATATTCATTGGAAGGACCGATGCTGAAGCTCTAATATTTTGTCCACCTGATGCGGAGAGCTGACTCATTGGAAAACACCGCGATGATGGGAAAGATTGAGGGCAAGAGGAGAAGGGGGTGATGGAGGATGAGATGGTTGGATAGCATTCACCGACTCAATGGATATGAGTCTGAGCAAACTCCGGGAGATAGTGAAGGACAGGGAAGCCTGGCTTGCTGCCATCCATGGGGCCACAGAAAGTCGGGCAGGACTTGGTGACTGAACACCAGCAGGGCTCCGTGGACGCGCATGGCAGTGCTGCTTTTTAAGAGTGACGGAGTTCGAGTCATGGGGTGAACCATGTGTCAGGAGACAGGACCGAGGCCACAGCCCACTAAGTCTGGAGAGCCTGGAGTCTGTGGTCGCAGGAAGGTCGAGAAGAATTCTGGAAAAGAGCTCCTCCTCTTCTCAATCATAGGTGTCATGCCAGAGTTATTCAGAAATAAGAAGTGTCCAACTTCTTGCAAATGGAAGAAACTACAGAAAAGGATGCTCCCAGTTCCACCCAGTACTCCCTCCCTTAGCATTATTTGTGGGAATAATGGATGTGACACTGTCAGCACCAGATGGATGAGTCCCTGGGGATGCCCCAGACTGGCTCTGGGTCTGCAAATCCCTGGCTGTTGAGAACGACCCGGGGCATACCTTGCTTGCAGGAATCACTGCAAATGGAATGTGACTATTATGATAATCAATTAATAATCAATTAGTTTAGTAATCTTCCCTTGTAGAAAACCTGCTGAAACAATGATGAATTGTGCAGAATCAACCAGGGCCAAAAGATGATAGAGGGGTGGGGAAGAAACTAGCTTTCCAGTTTAAACATACTCAAAAAAAGAAAGAAAGGAAAAAAAAAGACTTAGAAACCAAATCCCCAAGCGTGGCTGTCTCTGGAAAATGAATTCCACAGGCACCGACTCCAAGATGTTTTATCGAATGTGCTTTAGACTTGCAGGTGATGCATTGTCCCTCAGAGTCATTAAAAGGAACCCAGCTTCCAAGAAGTGCAGACTGTCCACACTTGTACTTTCACACAATATACGGTTATTGTGAGATGCTCACTCCCCCACATGCCGCCTGGGCGGGGGCCTCTCTGTCTTTTATTCAGATATGGGATGAGGATGCTTTCAGCACAGCAAGATGGCAGCCATGCCTCCCCACTCAGCGCGGCCCCACAGCAGAAGCGAAAAGTTCCTTTGTTCCTAATGCAGCCCTCATCTTTTTGTCATGCTGGACCCCAAAGCTGAGGGGCATACAGGCCATTTTAAAGTGATCTGGCTAATTTCTGAGAACCATAATCTCTTTTAATTTTTTTTTTTTGGTAAGGAGGGCTGTTAGCAAAGCTTTATCATCTATAGTTGTGGACACCATCCACTGGAGGTGGTTAGGGCTGTGCTTAGGAAAAAAAAAATCCTTGTATTTGTATTTCATTGAAAACAGAATGGTCATTATCCAGAGTCCAGAGGACGGCTCCCTTTGCTACGCTGCTTTGGTTGGGGGGGGCGGGGGGCGGTCCAACCAAAGCTCTGCCCTTTCTAAAAAGACACTGCCTGAGAAATGCTCAAGGGGTGCTTCCCTGAGACTCAGGCTCCAGGGAAGCAGCTTTGGGCATTCTGTGTTCAGGCTGCAGGACCCCAGAGCTGGCTCTCACTTGATTTTTTTTGGCAGAGAGGGCAGTAAATGTTGGTAATTGAAGGTTTGCCCAACCGGAAGCCAATGGGCTGGCAAAGTCTATTGATCCCCCTGAAGCCCCGGCCCCCAGAGAGTGCCTGATTACATCTTAATGTTTTTCTAATGTGCCTCAGCATCGCAGCCACGGACATTTTCTTCACCAAGACACCGTGCAAGATGTTGTACATGTGAGTGGGGAAGGTCATTTGTGTCCCCTGGAGCCTTAGCTTCTCCTGGAACATCTGAAGAGGAAGCCAGTATTTTAAGATTCAGAGATACTTTTAAGTAGAACCCTCTTGTTCTGCTTGCTTACCTTCTCCTTTAGACTGATGTTGATCTGCTGTGGCGTGTGGGTGCGGGGGACCCTATGCTAAAATGATGACACGAGTGGTCTTCTCCATTCCTGTCATGAGCAATTTCAGAGTCAATAATTTCCACTTTCTATTCCAAAGACTTTTGTTTTCTCATTCACAACATGCCAATTAAAACAGTTGCACTTCATACATCTTTTCATAAAAGCACATTTTAAGGATTTCTTTTTTTTTTCTTTTTAAAACATGAGAGTATCATCATTATTATTTCCTTCCACCACCCACTTCTGATGACATTTTAAACCAACAACTCTATGGGATGGACCAGCAGATGTCACTATAGTTCTGTTCATTCATCTTTTCTCTTGACGGGATTCAGGTTCTATCCTTCTGGGCTCAGCCGCTCACATTTCTTATTTAATCAAAGCATAATGCATCCTAACATTTGTAATTCATGTTGTTGTTATTCTTTCATTGTGTGCGGAATTGGATACATATCTTCACACACAGAGATGCAAGCTAAAAAGTAGCCCAGATACCCCTACTGAGGTGTAGAAATCGAAGGCCCTGCTGGAGAGTCATGATAAGATGCAGGGACAAAAGAACAGGGAAGGCATCTGTGCACCGACTCTTGGTTCTGATGGACAGTCTCGGCATTAAAGATGACACATCCTCTTCATTCTTACGGAGGGCTTCCGGGGAGTGTCAGCGGGGGGACTGTGCTGGGTGTGAGGCTGGGTCCCCTGTCAGGGTGGCTAGGGACCACTCAGTGGAGGATTAGGAGGGCAGGAGCTAGAGATGAGGAGAGTCTTTAGGAATGAAGTCCCTGGGGCAAAGCATTTTCTACATTAAAAGAATCACTGTCCTCTTGGATGAAAAGAAAGACCCATGTGTCAGCTTTAGGGTCGTCGTTCGGCAGAAGGTACCATGTGGTTTCTCGGAAGTTTGGTGTTTGAAGGAGAGAGGTTGATCACATGAGGAAGAGAGTAGGAAGATCTACTTGCTTGTGCTCTCTGTACTGATCTAAAGAAGATGTCAAATTGAACAAACTCAAAAAGGGTTTCTTTTTAGAAATAATCAGATCAATCTTTGGGGGAATAAGAAAATTTGTGGTACTTACTTATGCTGACTTGGTCAATAAACTCAAGTCAAGAACAAGGATATCACTCAATCACAGAGACTGGACTAAAGCACAGATCACCCAGGAATAAGTAAATGAAGCCCTAGAGACTGTGAACAAAGCCACTTTGATGGAATAAGCTATCTTTTAGCAGACGTTGTTATATCCCCTCTATTACCCAAATTATCTGGTACCCCCCTAGCTGGGATCTTATGGACTGGCATCCTTCCTTGGTGGACACATTCAATAGAAAGACTGTGTCTGGGATGAAGCCTTTGTGCTCAACCCTCCCCACACATATACACAGCTGTGGAGTTAAGAGTTGGATTATCCAATAATACAGCCAACCCTAGTTCTCCTCCACAGTTTGCTATTTTGACTTAATCTTTATCCAAAAGCTCAAGATAAAGCCATTCTTATAAAGCCAGATTCTCAGTTAAGCATTTTTTCTTCCCCTTTCTCTCCTCCTCCTCTTTCTTTGTAAGGTAGACAGCCTTCAAAATGGCAGCCAACAATCTATTATTCACACCTTTGGGTAATCTCATCCTACAGGGTATCAAGGTTGGTCTGTGTGACCAGTAGAATATGACAGAAATGATGGTGTGTAGTTTCTGAGCATAGATGATGAAAGACCCTGTGGCTTCCACCTTCCTTCTAACTTAGCTGCCATGTCATGAGGACACCCAAGCAGATTATGGAGAGGCCCACGTGCAGAGAGCTGAGGCCTCATCCCAGTGGTCATTGCCTACTTGCCAGACATGGGCGTGAACTGCTTTGGCAGAGCTCTTCCAGTTCCAGTCAAGCCTTCAGATAATTGCAATTCCAGTTGACATCTTGATTGCACCTTCATGAGATACCCTGAGAAAAATCATCCAGCTGAGCTGCTCTCAGTGAAATTGTGAAAGTGTTAGTCACTCAGTCATGTCTGACTCTTTGTGACCCCATGGACTATAGCCCACCAGGCTCCATGGGATTTCCCAGGCAAGGATACTGGAGTGGGTTGCCATTCCCTTCTCCCGGGAATCTTCCCAATCCAGGGATGGAACCCGGTCTCCTGCACTGCAGACAGATTCTTTACCATTTGAGCCACTGGGGAAGCCCTAGAGAAACTGTGAAAGGTTGTAAGTTTTTTTTGTTGTTGTTGTTGTTGTGTTAGACAGCCAGGGTACAAAATTTAAGGGGACACTCACACTCAGGGTCATGTAAGTGCGTGGTCACAAGCCCAGACCTACCTACAGTCCCAGACTTGTTGTTTTAAGTCACTAAATCTTGGACAATTTGTTACGAAGCTGCAGGTAAGTGATATCTTCTTCTTTGCCGAGTCCCATTCAGTGTGACATGGGCTGATCTCCTCAAAGCTTGTGACTTATTTCCCTTCAGGCTCCCTGTTCCCAGAAGCTGTGCTTATAACTACCCTCTTAGAGATACCTCTCCAATATTGTCCTTTATGCTGGTCAATTAATTTAGAAAACAAAAGAACCACAACCATAATGCATTTTCTACTTTTCTAGTATTGATACATGTTACTGTCATCTTTATCAGGTGCTGTCATATCAAGATGATATTAAGGCTCTCTCTTACCACAGGTTGTGATAGTCAAGAACATTTTTCAGTACACAAAACAATGGGTTTGTGGTTTAGAACACAGCCTGAAGTCATGGGGGATGAAGTAATAAAGTTAATGCAGGTCAATAAGAATAGGAGGCTTTTCGGTAAACACAGAATGACCCAAGATGAAGGCTTTTGTGAGAGGATCAAGGACAAACTTCTAGTTTAAAACCAGACAGCAGTAGCTAATTCTGACACTTGCTCACCCTTGAACAGAGATTGATAGACGCTACTGGGTGACTTTAGCTTTTCTGATCACCTCGTAGATGTATCAATACATTCAACAATGCCAACATGACATGCCTTCCCAACACTTTTTTTTTTTTTTTTGCTGATTTCAGAAGATTCATGGGAATCTAGAGTTTTAAATGAAAGACAGGCCACTTATTTTATTATTTTGCTTTTTGGCAAGTTTGAATTTTTCTGTTTTTTTTTTCCCCCTTGGTTAAAGATCATACTTCCACAAAGCGAACATAGCTCAGAACCCATTTTAGATCCAGTTATACTACTGAGGTGTTATGGAATAGGGTCAAATCATATTCAGACCAATGATTACTTATACAGTGTAGACTATAAGAATATTTTTAAAATTAGATTCTGCTCTGATGTGCTAAGAGCTGATGAAAATGAAGTTGAGAGGACCAGCATGTTCTTTCTCCACTTGAAAGATGGAACTACTCTGAGCAAGCACTGAATTCGATAAAAAATAATGATAATGATAATAGTGATAATAATAATTAAACAAGAGGAAGGAGGAAGTGGATGAAGAGAAGGAGGGAGAAAAAAAGGAGAAGGGGAAGAGAAAGAGGGAGAAGAAGAGGGAAAAAAGAGAAGGAAGAGGAGGAAAGGGAGGAGGAGGGGAGACGGAAGAAGGAGGGAGAGGGTGAAGGGATGAGACAGCAGCACCAGCTAACGTCTGTGGGCAGCAACCCTCCAGGGTTGTTTTAGGTGCTTTACCTGTATTAGGTTATTACAAAAACTCTAGTGAAAGATACTGTTTCTATTCACATAATACAAGAGGACACCGAGGCACACCAAAATTGAGTAACCAGAGATCCCATGGTCAATAAGTGGCAGAGTCAGGAAGGTTATTCTTAGGACTCTGTTTGTGTCCTTAGATGATTTGTTAATGTCCCTTGGTACTACTGTTGAGGTCTCAAGCATGGTCACTTCTGGAAGTGGTGCCTTACTCAACACAACGCGATGGCCTGTAGTAGCCATAACCATAAAGGCCAGAGTGGGGAGATGCAGAACAGAGTGAGACCATCATAAAGAGATGTTGACAATGGCTTCAAGCAACATGACATGGCTTGGAGGACTTGGTAATTAGCATCAACAACAGTATCCATTTGTTATGAGAGACACTTTTGACTGGGTAAGGATATCGTCAGTGTTCTTTTCTGCACTCATAGATACAGCCGCCAGCCATAAGGAGTCTTTGCAGGTGACAAAGACTTTGTTATAGCATGGGAAAGACATCGTTTGTTCAGCCTCTCTATATACTTGAATGACAGCTTCAGCATCAGCACTTCTATAGTTAAGAGTGCAAGGTCTTGCAAGGGCGGGGTCATTTAATCTTTGCCTGCACAGTGTCTAGAACCTAGTAGCCGTTTAGATATATGACCTAATATTCATTTAGGAAAAATGTTTATTAGGAGCCAACGAATCACAATGGATACAAGAAATAACATAAACCTCTGGCCTCTAGGCTTTGGGGATCAGAAAGTCTTGTGTTCTGGGTCCAGGCTCTGCCACCTCCTGGCTAGGTGATTAAAGAAATCACGTAAGCATTCTAAACCTCAATTTCCTTACTTATAAAAAGAGAGAATTACAGCGTTTATATTTTGGAGATATTTTGAAGATGCAATTATAAGGTAAGACTTGAGAGCATGAACTGTGGAACAGACTTGCAAAATTTTGAACTTTTGCCCTGTCTCTTAATTAGATATGTGATCCTAGAGAATTTTAAACTCACTGTGCCTCAGTTTCCTTATCTGGAAATGTGATAGTAATAGTACTTAGCTCATGGGGTTTTTGTGAGTACTAAGTTAATACATAAAAAGTGCTGAGAACAATGTCTGGCACATAGGAAATTCTGTTAAATGTTCAGTCATATATTGCTTTTTAAAGCTCATGGAACACTGAAAATGCTCAATTAATGGTTGCTATTGTGTATTTTACTGGTAATAGTCAACAGTAGCTGGAAGGAGGGGGCATCTAATGTGAAATGTGAATGAATTGCAAATTGCTACATTGTTATGATTTTAATAGCACTATTGTCTATTTCCTGTGAATGACAGTCTAAATTAAACTGTTTGCTCATCAAGTGGCTGTTTCCTGGGATTTTTGAGTTTCTTTTAATATCCAATAGCCCTTTTCCTAATGTCACATGTTGATTTGTTAGTGATGATCATTTAGTGATGATCAATGTTGAACCTTAGCCGCGGTACAAATATCCTGTGTGTTTTATGGGCCATATATTTGGAACTTTAGCAACCCTTTTCTGGGGGGACTCTTCCTTAAAGGCACACATTCTGATTTTATTGTGCCCATTTTTCTCAAATGTAATTTTTTCCTACAGAGCCAGTACTGGCAGAGGTATTGCAGAATCACAATGGTGGGAGACCTTCAGACCCGACAGAAGAGTCAATGGGGCCAAAACTCTGCTTCTCTTTCTGTCTTTCGTTTGCCTGGCCCTTGTTCTCAAAGGACTAATTGGGCCAGGCTTTCTCTTAAACACAGTCTCTCCCTTTTGCTCTGGCTGGCTGTTGGAAGGACTCACCCCTGGTTGCTTGTCAGGTGCAGGGTTTTGGCAACCTGGAGGCAGGCTCAGTGGAAGCTCATGTTTCCGACCACGGCATAGCCGTTGACAGGAAGGGCTGGCATGTATCTCGTTTCTGCGGCCAACCAGGTGATGGCTTTCCCAAAGGTGGGAGCAGGTGCTTCTCCTATGTCCCCACTGTGCCTCTTTTTCTCCAGTCAGGCTGTTTGGTGAGCTGGCCTTTGGTAAAATCCGTGTAGATGGTGCCTGGCAGGCAGGCATGTTATGCTACTTGGAGGCAACCATGAGCACTGGTTTTGGCATAGAATTGATCGCCGATCATACCCATCCCTTGGCCTGCACGGACCTTCCCCTCAAGCCAGCACACGTGTAGAGAATGTCCACTGGTAGAGAATTTTTAAAAAATATGTTAAATAATTGTGCTCAGAAAAGCAAAATCTTAGGGGAGGGGAAATATTTTAAAAATCATTGTTATGAGTTTATGATAGTATTTTAAAATATTTTAAAGTCATGGAAAACTGCATGTGAGTGAAGTTGTCAGGACTCTGTTTGGGGCTCCTGGAGCCAGCTTGCCAGGACTTGGCCCTTCCTGTTGACAGGAAGGAACAAAGTATCCTAGGGGATACATGCTCCAGGAAGAACACTGGACTCGTGTTCGGGTGTCCTCACTCTGCAGATGCTCAGAAGGCAAGTTTTGTCTGTGAGCACAGGGCATGGCAGCTTCCCAGGTGGCTTAGCGGTAAAGAACCCACCTGCTAATTCAGGAGACACGGATTCGACCCCTGGGTCAGGAAGACCCCCTGGAGGAGGAAATGGCTACTCACTCCAGTATTCTTGCCTGCAAAATCCCATGGACAGAGGAGCCTAACAGAGATGATTTAGCGACTGAACATGCACCAAGGCAGGACTGCCTTTGCCCTCACTCCTGGCTTCTTCATGCGGGAAGCAGGGAGACACATTGACCTCCCTCAAAGTAGGATCAGAAGAAGGTGTACTCGATGAGCTCATTCTCCAGAAACACAATCAGGAAAAGGCTGGGATCTGTAAGAATCTTATAAAGTTCTGAGACTGTACAATCTCCCCACATGGTGAATGTTCTGATCCCCCTGTATGTCTCTACTGACTGATTTGTAGACGAGTTTTTCAGTGGAAGGGGGCTTTGTGCTTGTGTTCAGGTTTGCAAGGAAGAAGACTCCTGGGAAGACTGTATCCTACCTTGCCCCTGGCTGTGTGTCCCCAGGGGACAGAGCATGGTGGCAGTTGTAAGGGAAGGTCAAGACCTGTAGAGAGAAGCAGAGGCTCAAAAGGTCCTTGGTAAGAGAGGAGAGTGCAGGCCAGACCCACTGGGTATCACGGCCTCCCTCCTGCCTCCTCCTTCTTCCTTTTGCTCTTGTTGGAGCTGCCATTGTTCTGAGGACCAAACAATCTTAGCTTCCCAAGAGGGAGACCTCATTCCTCTGTTCAAGGAAATTCACACTTGTGTGTGTGTTTCTTTCATGTCAAAATAAGTAAGTAAACATATATTTATTTATTAAAAATACATGTCATTGACATGAGACATTTTCTTTCCCAAGGATTTCTGCAGTTTTAAAGATTCTAGGTGATAGGAAGCAATGCTATGCTCAGGGGTCTAGCACTGGCTGGAGATATTTCAGCCGTCAGTTAAAAGCCTAAGGGAAAACTGTTTTATTTGCCGAGGAATTACAAAGGAGGAGGGAGAAAGATGGGTAGATTTGGCGAATCCATTCTCTCGGAAGACAAAACTCAGGCCAATACAAAGCTGTTGCATTGAGTTTATCCTGCTGCCAATTGATGTACTCTGTTTGAGTGCCTTTCTAGAACCCTTCAAACAGAACCACAGAGGCTTCCGTCTCTGTTACCGCTAAGGCCAGCCTTATGTGCAGCTGGACTGACTATAAAATAGGAAACATCCTTGCCAGATAGTAAATTCCACTAGAACAAGAACTATACCCATCCTTGAGCATACATTCTGAATGTTTAGTTCAGAACGCAACCTCATGGTCACTTAATAAATATTTGCTGACTTGTTGACACACAGCTCAGAAAAGACGTGTCCGTAAAAATAAGCAGGCACAGCATTTATCTGTGTGACCTTGAGCCAGTTCTCTAGCCTTTCTGCATTGCTGTTTCCTCATCTGTAAAAAAATAACAGTGCTTAACATTTATTGAGTGTTAACCCTGTAGCAGGCATTGAGCTAAGCACTTTATGGTCAGGATCTCATTGAATCCTTAAAACACATCTATGGAGTATGAACTGTCATTGTTTTACAGATGAGAAGACCCTGACTCACTGAGTGGTTAAATGGCAGAAGTCTGGCTCCAGAACCCACCAGGTTACTTACTACCCTGGGATAGGAACAATGAAAGTGCCTGTAACTAACTTACTTATGCATTTAATGAGTATATCTCTGGGGAGTGCTCTCTGCTCCAGGTCCCCTTGAGCAGTGCAGTGAATTCAGTGGGAGAAGGAGAACAAAGGCTCTTATGTCAGGAATGCATTTGGCTGCAAGTAGCAGAACCACCACCTCTTAGCACCTTGCAGGCAATGGGCTTTCTGAGAGTGGTGATGCTGCTGTGCATCTTTAGGCATTAACCACTCTTAGGATCTTCAGTTGGAAGGGCTGTACTTTCTCAGGCTTTTTGTGGGGTGTCACCAAAAGCAGGGAGAGGTGTGAGGCTCTCAACTTCTGTGCAAGCTTCAATATCTCATCAGATCCACGTAGGTCACCTGGGTAAGGCCTTTGCCTGCTCCCTACAACCACCCCTCAAGGCGAAATGCCTCCTTGTGGAAGGGGGACACAGCTGCCCTTAGAGTGGTGAAGTTGGAGGAGTCTTGGCTCTTTCTATAATAACTTTTCATTTCCGGGAATGCCTGCAGCCCATTTCTGTGAAACCAGGCCATGAGTAACTAACAAGAAGAGCAATGATTTGAGAATTAAAATATTACTATCGGTGAAACTCCCTGATGGTTCTCAGCATTATTTAAAATTAACTTTTCCTTTCAGGTGAGCACCTGAAGTGGGGAGGATGGCGATTAAACGTTTGACTACTGCCACTTAGGAGGGCCTGTGTTTTTCGTCATTGCCTCTGTTGTTTTCTATGAGGGGATATCCTGAAATGAAGTTAGAATGTCACCTATAGGCACCTTTTCTGCTCCATTTTTTTATAGCCAACAATATCGCTCTCATTGAGGCTGCGAATACTTCCTGGGCATTGTGATAGCTTCCCTACTTCTCTCCCTCCCTCTAATCTGTTCTGTTCCTTCCCATCAAATTCATCTTCTAAAACACTGCTTTCATCATCTTGTTGCTCTGCTCATGAGTCTGTGTGGGGCTTCTCTCTACCTAATGAATAAATTCCAGGGTATGCAGCCAGGCATTCCGGTCCTTCATCTTCAGGCCTCAGATGTCCCTCTTTCCCCCCTGTATTCCCCAGTGAAGATTTGTTCCCCCAACTAAGCAGCTCATTACACAGTTCTTTCTCTGCTTCTCAGCTCTGCTCTACTCTGCCTCGCTGGCTCTTCTACTTGACCTGTCCTGGGAGGCCCCCTTCAACCATGTAGATTCTTCTGCCAGGCTCTCCATCCTCAACAGTCTCTCCTCCCTTCTCCCAGATACTCCTCAGTCCTTATCACCCTGACACAGTTTCACAACCAGTGAGGTCTAAGCAAATGCTCGATGAGCTTGTTATTTACTTACGACTCCAAGACGTGACTCTACCATTTCCCCTATTTATTGCCCCCAACAGAATTCATGATGCTTGTTAGCATGATGAACAATCCCAGGGATGGATTTGAGTCAGACATACTGTGGTAGACATTGTTAGTTGCCCATCTAATGTCTCCCTTTTTTTTTTTTATCGATGAGATTCCTATTTTATTCAGTATAGTAACATGCCCAGCCATAGCCCTTTAATCTTAAGCCTAAGATAATCAGCACACTCATACTTCCATTTCTCAGCTTCTGTTATAGCCAGGAGTGGCCATGTGACACTGTGTTAGAAACTATACCAGACCCCTTTGGGAAGGAATTTATTTCCTAATTAAAAGGCACAATGTTTGAAGAGAAAGTGTATTGATGAACCTTTCACTTCTCCCTGCCTTGAACATCATTAGATGGTTGGGACCCATACTGACCAGTTTGCAACCATAAGGCAATAAGCCTGAGAATGAAAAGTCAACACATTAAATATGCTAAACAGAAGGACAGGAAGAAGTTGGATGATTGTTGTCTTTGCTGGATCAATACATGAACAGGCAACTACATCTCAACTTCCTGTTGTTGTTCAGTCACTAAGTCATGTTCAACTCTTTGCAACCCCATGGGCTATAGCATGCCAGGCCTCCCTGTCCCTCGATATCTCTGGGAGTTTGCCCATGTTCATATCCATTGAATCAGTGATGCCAACCATCCAACCACCCCATCCTCTGTTATCCCCTATTCCTCTTGCCTTCAATGTTTCCCAGCATAAAGGTCTTTTCCAGTTGTTCACATTGGGTGGCCAAAGTATTGGTGCTTTTGCTTTACCATCAGTCCTTCTGTCTTGACTAGTTAAGCCACTGTTAGTTATTCTATTACTTGCATCTGAAAGCGTTTCTAACTTGTGTAACCATATTCATATTTTGAGAGCCCAAAGCAATGCATGAACATTGTACACATAACCAAATGCTTTGAACCAGTACAGGAACAGATGTTGTCCTATGAAAAAGAAACTTTCAGGAAATTAACATCATATGCATATGTATCTAAGTATTCTCCACTTACCAGACAAATAAACCCTGTCAATGACAAAGGATGATGTGTTAATTATAATATAGCAATTAATTAAATAATGGAACAGTTGAGTGAGAAAAACAGAGGAAATTGTAGAAAGAATACATTAATTCCACTAGCCAGGAAAAAAGTAACATTGGCTCACATTTTTAAATAACTAAAATTTTATCTGCAAAGAAGTTCCCACTAATATTTACATATTAATTTTATTTCACTATTTGTTAACGAAAGCTCCATCCCCTTGTCTTCGTGATTCCTTGAGAGAGCTTTTCTCAGAGCAATATTCCTGCCTGTCTTTCCATCCTTACTCTTTGCTTTCCATGAAGAGAGTGAGTTACCTGATAAGAAAGCTTGGGAGAAGGTTCTGGGCCTGTTCCACCCAGCTTCTCCCTGGCTAGAGTATGTGCTGCTTGTGTTCAGTCATGTCTGACTGTTTATGACCCCGTGGACTGTAGCCTGCCAGGCTCCTCTGTCCTTGGGATTCTCCAGGCAAGAATAGTGGAGGGGGCCACCATTGCTTCCTCCAGGAGATCTTCCAAACCCAGGGTCTGAACCTGTGTCTCCTATGTCTCCTGCATTGGCGGGCAGGTTCTTTACCACTATCACCACCTTAGATTATATAAATTAATGCATAAATTATGTATACATGGTAATTGAAGCTGTGAGTCTGGATAAGTTTATCTGGGGAAAGTTATATAAAGTACATTCAAAGACCAAGACCTTCAGAATACTAACATTTAATGGTCAGGTAGAGGGGTATGAGTCTAGCAAGGAGAATAACAATGAGAAGTTACAGAGATAGGAAGAAAACCAAGAGAATATTGTGCAAGCTGGGAGGAAAGGCTTATAGAAGAGAGCTGTGCTCAACTCTGTGAAACATTGCCAAGACAGGGAAGAAGAGAGCTGAAAAGTGTTCATCCACTGACTTTAGTCCCTGAGACTTTAACCAGAGTGTTATCACTGGAGTGATGGGGCAGAAACCTTGTTGGAGTGTGAGTACTGAGTGAAAACTGTTTAGGAGAGGACACAGTAACTTTAAGAAAAATTCTTCTAGAATTTAGTGTGAAGGGATGAAAAGAGAGGGAGGACCAAAGCTGAAGAGTATTTTTAAAATGTGATTTAAGATGATTTAACAAGTCCAATGGGAAGGGTTTGCTTGAGAAGAAGAGTCTGAATATATCAAAGAAAAAGAATTATTTTAAGTGTGAGGTTCCTAAAGAGATGGGAGAGGGTCAGAGGCAAAGTGGAGCCTAAGAATTGACTTTAGGTGGGAGGATGAATAGCTCTTCCATCTTTAAAGGAAGGAAGGAAGCATAGAGGTAGGTTTGTAGATCAGAAGGCAATGCATTCTTGTTGGATGGCCTCCATTTCCTGTGTGAAGGGGATGAGATCATAGGCTGAAAGTGAAGGGGAAGCTACGGGTTGGAGAGGAGAGTGGAGGAGACCTGCGTAGCAACAGAAAGTAAGACATTGAGTTGACCAGCACCCTTGTATGGACAGTAATTGTGACCCATTTGAGGTGGATTGTCATGAACGTATAGCGAAAGAGTAATAATTTTTTGAAAAATTAAGCACAGATATTTAAAAATTCTTCCTAAATACTCTATTGCCTATGGGTTTGTTTATATCACCCATTTAGAAAAATCCTGGTTGTTTGTCAAGTCTTGTCTTCTTGTATGTCCAGGTATTTTTTACTGAGTACTTAGTTGTTAAATAGAAGCAATCGACATATTATCACACAGTTTCTATAAGTCAGACATTCAGTGCCAGCTTATCAGGGTGGTTCTATTTAGGTTCTATTTAGGGTCCTCCCATGAGGGCTTCCATGGTGGCTCAGCGGTAAGAAATCCTCCTGCCAATGTAGGAGATGTGGGTTCAAACCCTGGGTTGAGAAGATCCCCTGGAAATGGAATGGCAACCCAATCCAGTATTCTTGCCAGTATAATCCCATTGACAGAGGAGCCTGGTGGGCTACAGTCCATAGGGTGGTGAAAGAGTCAGACACGACTGAGCGACTAAAGAATAACAGCAATGGGAGTTTATACTCACGGTATTAACTAGAGCTGTGGTCATCTCAAGGCTTGGCTGGAACTGTGGGATCCCTTCCCAGGTTGGTGCACTCACCTGGCTGTTGGTGAGAGGCCACGGCCTCAGTTTCTCAGCGTGTGGACTCTGCAGAGAGCTGCTTGGGAGCCCTCTGACTTGGCAGCTGCCTTCCCAGAATGAGCGGTGTAAGGAGCAAGATGGAAGCGAGTGCTCACTTCTTTTTGACTGAGTGTTTGACAGAGAAAATTTGATACACTGGGTGCTGTTCTCTTCCTTCCAAGAATACTTGCCACTGTTGCTGGCAAAGAGCCGGGTTAAGGGCACTAGCCATCTCAGGTCCTTCATCCAATCAGGAATGGGTAAGAAATGTTTGTCCCTGTGAAGATGCATATATTTCCAGTGCACTCTTATTTCTTGGGTGTGGCCCTTTGGTGACCTAACTAATTTCATGAGGTGCTTACCAGGCAAGCCTTGATCTCCAAGCTTTGAGTCCCCAGACGCTGGAGACTCCCAGAATTTCTGCCCAGTTCTCAGTTTCCCAGCTGTTCTTTCAGAATTAGAGGTGCCTGAAGGGCCCTGGTTCTCAGGCGTTAGAGGACATTAGAATCAACTTGATGGTTTGTTGAAGCAGATTTCTGGGTCTCGTTCCTGGGTTTCTGATTGAGTGGATCTGGGGTGGAACCTGAGAGTGTGCATTTTGAACCAGTTCCTGGGTGCTCGTATCTGAAGAACTGCCATTCAAGGGGAAAGGCAGCCTTGAATGGGCTTCCTTCCTCTTTGGAATTTGACAGTTTGTTTTCTCACCGCCTGCGTAACTTGTCAGTGTCATTACTGATGTCTCTTTTAACACGTTTCTTATGATCAGAGAGAGGGTTGTTCTGAACCACCTACTCTGCTGTTGCTGGAAGAACAACTTTCAAACTAATAATAATGACTAACAACAGAGAAAGTATGATGTATCAGACCCAGGCTGGCATGACTGCTGATGGAACACCCTTGGGGGCGTCACGCACATTGTGTCTCATGCCTGGCAGCACCACGTTGGCGGAATTGTGCAGTCCAGCCACTCTCTATAGCTGGGTACTGTGCAAGGGTCTCAATATATATTATTTCATTTATCCTCACAAACTTCCTATAATCCTTATTTTCAGCTGAGGAAACTGAAACTTAAAAGGAATAACTTTCCAAAGGTCACAGGACTTGCTGATTGCTAAGACTCTATTACTCACTATGTGGGAAACCAAGTTTGGATTAAGCCTTTGACCTCCCTGCCTTCCCTATCTGTAAAATGGGCACAAGAGTATTTATTCTCCCCTAGGAGCTGGGTAGAGTGAACTAATGAGGCAACGGACTTAAACTCTTGAGAGTTTTTGGGATAAGAGAATTAACTTTCGGAAAATGGTTTTGTGACGAAGGTAGAAACAGCTCCAGTTGTTAAGCAAGCAAATGAAGACGACCAATGAAGCAGAGCTAAGGCCAAAGCTAGTGTTTCAAAGAGCCCTGCAGAGCCATGGTAGGATGAAGCCTCCTTTCAAATGGCACTCTGCTTTAAAAAGCAATGGTTTTAAAAAGCAGTGGTTTCATCTACTGAGGCATGTTAGACCAAGTTTCTCCTCCCCTTGTTTCCCTCTTTCTCTTAAAGACATCAGGTATTGAACTCATTTCTTCTTTCCTTTCCTCTCCTCCCTCAATGACTAATGACCAAGTGTTCATTTAAAAAGTAAGGATTTTGAGAACCCCTAGACACTTCAGAGGACAGAGGACGAGAAAATTGGATGGCATCACCGACTCGATGGACATGAGTTTGAGCAAGCTTTGGGAGTTGGTGATGGACAGGGAAGCCTGGCATGCTGCAGTCCATGGGGTCGCAAAGAGTCAGACGTGACTGAGTGACTGAACTGACTGAGATGCTTCAGACATTATTATTGCAACATAAAGCTCTTTACCTGCAGGTCACAGGTTCTCAGGTAGGCTGGGTCAATAGTGACAAATCTGATACTGGCCATCGGTCAGTTGCATGGTTCACATGAAATGGGCTAATGGCCTCAGCTCACACACCAATCCACGTGGGAAGGGCATGGCCAGATGCTGGTTGGCATGTTCAACACAGAGCCTGTGGCCTCAGCTAGAAGGGACTCAGCTTTGCTGAGACTGCCTCCTGGAGATATGTGCGTGCAACAAGAGAGAAAGGCATGAGCTGCTTGGGAAGAAAGAGAGAGGTGAGAGATTGTCTTAACCTTCCACCTTTTTGACTACAAAGAAGATACCTCTTTCCAGACCCAGGGAGGAGGTTGGCTTCCTGGTTTGTCCTTCACTTTTGGGACTTTATCCAGCAGAGAAGACAGTTGTCGGTAGTAAATGATGCAGGTAATGTTGTACAGAAGAAAATGCTCTTGCTGTTTCTATTAAAGAGAGGAGCTGAGTGGAGAACACCCAGGAAGGGGAGTAAGACAGGGACACACGGGCATGAACGTACTTGGAGAGACCTCTCTTTCTTCTTCCACACATAAACAATCAAGCGAGATTCTGGAGAACAAGCGATAGGACATCCTGCTGTTTCTCTTTTGTCTGGTTTTCTCCCAGCTGACTCCTTGCTCTTACAGGAAGGCAGGTCTCAGTCCACTGCTCCTGTTATCTCCCACGGAGTCAATGTCAAGGATAGATGTGGATACGGACACCCCCCAACTCCTGTCCTCTACTGAGGAGTACTATTTATTGCTGTCTTTGAGTCTAGGCATTTTCAGACCAGTTTTGGCTCGAGAAACATACAAAATGCTTCTAATTTTTAAAATTTTTTTTCAACAAGAGGCACATGCATTTTTTAAGCTTCTTTTTTTCTTTTCTTAAAATTTATTTTACTATGTTGCCCCTATTACCGAAGTCCTTGCCTGAATCCAAGGGTCTACCTGACTTTGGTCTGAGTATCTGAATCTTCATCACATCATCAGTAGAATGGAATATGGTGAGATCCAAATTTCAGTGGGTTGATGTGTGAATGACATTGCAAAGGTGGCAGTGAAGAAGACTGAACTCTTCTTTCCAGAAATCTGGTGGTGGAGGACAAAGACAAGAGCAACAGGGAGGTGGGGGGAGAGGGATTGCAGGGAGATTTGTTAAGATGAGGGAGGAATTGTGCACGTATTTTCAGTCTGAGAGATGGTGACGAGAGAGAATAAAATTGTGCTGGATGGAAGGGGAATGTCAGAGAAGCAAGAGAGAAGAGGCATCAACTGCATAGGAGGAGACAATCCCGAGGAAGACGAGGTTCCAGGGAAGGAAAGAGTGCTGTTATGGATCTATTTCAGAAGTGGAGAGGTGACTTTGGGGTGCTCCCTCAACAATGTGCTCTATCTTCTTTGCACAGTAAAAGTCAGAGCTATTCACTGAGAGGTGACTTGGAGCCTGAGGAATTGCCAAAGATTTGTGGGGAAGAGGATGGAGGTCACAAGGAAACAAGTGGAGGGCTGCTGGCTGGGCTGGGTAAAATGAATTTACACTCTCTATTTGTATACTGATATCATCTTTAAAGTCATCCAGCAAAGCTTGCTTTTCAGTCATGCGGTGGGGATCACTCCTCTCTATTACACAAGGAGGTTTGACATGAAGATTGGAGGGAAAACAGGCTATAGAAAATTCCACCCACGATATACATGGAATGGGGGAAAAAAGCCCAATTGGGGTTGTCAAAAAGTTTTCAAAGAACTTTGCAAAAAGAAAAAAACACAAAAAACTTCTCTCTTATTTAAGTCAAAGCAGCATGGAAAATAATAATATGGCATTCAAGCTCCATTCTCTCTGTTGGGGGTGATGCTTGAAGAAAAAGAAAAGTGTATTCTGTGGTTAGTCAAATTTTAATTGGTCACAATATGAAGCAAAAGTTCAGAATAAAATGCTAGAAATGTCTCCCCTCTGGAACATTCAATTAAGATCTGTGGGGGGAAAAAAACCTCAAAAATGACAGCCAGAGAATAACAACAACAACAAAAGTCACTGTAAACCTAGATTTAGGCAAGCAGATGGCATTGAAATGAGTCAAGTGTGTGGGGGGAGTTGGTGGGGGGGATGGGTACATTGGGGATGGGGTGGGGGGAGGGGAGGCTGAAGGGGTTAACTCTGGGCACTCAGCCCAGCCTGTGCACTAAACATTAGTCCCCCTGCAAGGGTGTTTTGCTCTGAGCAAAAGTGTAATATGGACAGAATTCCTCCTAAGCGCCTGGAGTCCTGCCTTTCCACGCCCTTCTTGGCCATCATAGTTCCTGCTTCCAGCCCTTAGGAATATCCAGTGTCTTTTCTCACGCCTTCACTCAAAGGATTTGAAATGTATTCACACTTAGGTAAAAATAACTGAAGATAGAAAAGACCAGTTACTTATCTCAGGGGTATTCTCACTTTAATAAGGCGAATCTTAGGTAAAATAAATGTTACTGGACTCTGAAATAGCATCACATGCATTGACGCCTGTTCTGCTTATTCATTAAAGGCACTCAGACCATCCCCCTTGCCTGCCAGGAGGAAACCTATGTGGGACAGCTTAGAGAATTATTTGAGTCCTGGAAGGAGGCTGAGAAATTTTAACATGTTGTATCACTCAAGATGATGTTAGAATCATCATAATAAAAACCAAAGGGGTTATTATAGACAAAATGATCTGTGAACTCTTTAGCATTTAACATTGCACCTGACAATTTTTTTTTGTTTTTCCTCAAAGGAGACATTACACGCCTCACAGGTGGGTCCCAGGCCCATCACACATCCACTTGCAGAGGAGCAAGTGCATGCCTGTGCCCATAAGTTTGGCAAAATCTTTGTGCATCACACACTCTACTGAAGTTCTCATGCAGAGCCAACCTGGTCCCTTGTGAATGCACTTGGTCCTCATAGCCGCTGTGTGAAGGAGACGCATTGTCTCAATAGTACAGAAAGTGGAGCCGAGACAGAGAGCTCAAGCGAGTTGCTCAAACACACACAGTTTGCAGATGGTAGAGCTGGGATTTGATCCCCTGGCTTCAAAGGGGTAGAGTAAGTCTGGGCTCTAAGCACTGCGAGCTGTCTTTGAGAACTTGAGATGGACATCATAGAAGCGATTATTTCTGAACTGGTGTTGAAGAAAGTTTTCCAGGTTGCCATTGGGTGAGTGGGACTAGGTTGCTTTTCCACAGATGTCACAGATCCTGGGAGATTTGGGGAAGGCAGTAGTTTGGCAAGGTGGGTGGCTTGGGATGGATGTGGAGGTGGGGCTGATCATCCATCCCGTGTCAGTTGGCATGTGACAACCTGAGTTTTCATCTGTCTTCCCAGCATAGTCACAAATGGCACCCACTTTCACTCTCTAAAGAGTCTGGGTTTGGCTCGTGTTACGTGGTCCCCTCCCTATGGGGGCCCCATGCACATGAAACCTTGAATGGCCTGCTGCAGAGTTTGGATTTTATTCTATGGGGAGGGATGACAGGTTTGATGCCCAGAATTTCTCGGGAAAAGGACGGGAGTCAGAGAAAGGAGACCTATCCTCTGGGACCATATGACCCACTTTGTTGCCTTGTGAAAATGAAATGAAATGCAGTTGAGAATAGATAAGTAACAGTCCGTTGCTCAGTATAGACTCATTCCTCATGTTCACTCCTTTTTTTTCTCTTCTTCTCTTTCTCCTCTTTCCCCCATACTCCCACTTCATTCCTCCTCTCCCTCCTCTCATTTTCTTCTCCTCACCATTATTCCTGGGAACCATAACCCAGCCCCCTCTCTCCTCTTCAGTTCCTCTTCTCCCTTCTTCCCCTGCCTAACCTCCCTTCCTTCCTCGGGAAACAGGGGCTGGAGAGCTTTCAGAGGGGCAGGTAAGAATGGTGAACCCATGCTAAGAAATAGAATCTTAGGACCATCTTAAGGTAGCCTGACTGTGGGAGGCCATTTGACCTTTGAAAAATTACCTTGAATTTTAAAAGTTCTGCAAACTCAGCTGAAGGCTGTTACATTGGACACTTGTTCAACCTCATCCTGTAGTAGAGGGGGGGAAAAGCCCCACAACACCTGGAAGCCCATGTTTTAATTCTCACAGCTGGGGATCTGCTCAGGGTCATGTTTTATCAATATAAACAGCATAGAGCCGGCAGTCTAATATTCATATCTAATAGATCGAGCATCGCACATCAGCGTCACACATCAAACACCGTATGTTTTTGAAGCAGATATCAAATAACATTTCCACTCTTGATTATGTTCCCTTTGTTCTAGGGCACTAGAAAAGAAGTAAGCGAAGAGTCCCTGGTCACATTATTTTGGAAGCTGATACCAGCAGGCTAAACAGTGAGCAAGGGAAGGGCTGGGGGAAATGATACCTATTTATTAAGCACCATCAATACATGCGGAACATGATAGACATTATGTTAAGTCTTCCAACAGCCTTATGAGTAGGGACTCTTATTCCCATTTTACAGATGAGGAAACCATGGCCAGAGAGTAAATACTTGATAGTCATACCAACAGGAAATGCTAGAGCTGGCATCCAAGTTCAAGCGCTTCATAACAGCAGCCATATTTTTGCAGCTACTAATACCCTAATGTCACCAAAATATATATCCATGGATAATTTCATAGTGAGGGGTCTGCCTGACATTGGATCTGCTTATGGCTTACCCAGTATACACCGTTGTAGCATCCAACCCATTAGATCACTCCTTCCTTGATGCTGGTTTCCTGATTTTCCTTCTAATGCCCCAGCTGCTTCCCAATCCCCTTGACCGGTTCACCTTCTCCCGGAAATTGTAAATCTCTTTAATCTACCCACTTCTCTCCACCTGTTCTGCCAGTGTGTGCTAGTCTCTCAGTCAGGTCTGACTCTTTTGTGACCCCGTGAACTGTAGCCCACCCTCCTCTGTCCATGAGATTTCCCAGGCAAGAATACTAGAGTGGGTTGCCATGGCCTCCTCCCGGGGATCGTCCCCACCCAGGGACTGAATTCAGGTCTCCTGCACTGGAGGCAGATTCTTTACTGTCTGAGCCATGTACCCCAGTCCAAAGCATCAACTTCTCCCACCTTGACTGTTCATAGGCCTCTGAATACTCTTGGAGAGACTTCAGGTGCATGCACTACAGAAACCACCCTCTACTGACCTCTTTTAATAGTCTCCCGTATGCTCACGATAAAATAAGGAAATAGTAATGGTCCTTACCATGTCCAGAAACATCTGTGTGTTCTCCACACCCTCCTCCTCCAGTCTTATCTGAGGACCCTCCATCCCGCGCTCTGCTCCTGACATTCTGGCTTTCTCTTTGTCCCTCAAATGATCATGTTTGTTTTAGCATCAAGGCCTGTGGGTAAACTTGTCTCCTGGTCTGAATGCTGCTACCCCACTCTTTGCTGAGCTCTTGTTTATCTTTCAGGAGCTAAACTTCCTCAGGAAATTTTCCCAGAATGCCTGAAGAGTAGCGTGAGTCTTTCCATTATGGGCTCTCATGGCACCTTGTACTTCTCTTTCACAATAGTTATCACAGGTGACTATTTGCATAGTGTTTGGTTTAATGTCTCTCTCTGCTGCTAGTCTGTAAGTTTTTAAGGATTTATTTGAGACCCTCCACTGCACTCCCATCACCCAGAAGAGTACCTGTATCATATAGAATAAGCTAATGAGAGAAAAAAAATTTCAGCTTTCAAAATCAATAATACCAAGGTAAATTTGCTGTGCTGTTGTGTATAATATTTACATGATTTGAAGATCAAAACTCAGAGTCCATGCCTTCCCAGCTCCTTCATCACCTCAATTCCCTTTTCCAGTTGAGTCCAGGGTTCTATCCAGATGTCTGCCAACACTGCCACTTCTACAAATTCTGTTTTGAGTACATTTCCCTCCTACATCCTCTCTGGTTCTCATCCTCTTCATTTCAGCTACTGGCATCGCCATTTCCTTTACCTCTTTTAAGTCAAAAGAAAAGATGCTTTAAAAAGCATGTATACAGTACATTTTCGATTATAAAAATTGTATACATGTTCATTGTAGAAATTTGAAAAATGTATTTATGAAAAAGTAAGAAAGTGAAAATGAGCTCTTTGTCTAGCCAGCAATAATCACTGTAACTAGTTTGCTACAATTCTTGTTTTTTCACATACATATATATTATTTTTAAAATGTGGCAGGGTTCTGCCTTCTTTTTTAATTAACATTATTATTATGGGAATTTTCAAAGTAGGGAAAAATATAAATTAATAATTATCACCATTTTATCATTCTTGTTTTATCTCATTCCTTTATTTTTGAGTATTGTGAAGCAAATTCCAGATTTCATATAATTTCACCCTGTAATATTTCAGTATGCATTTCTAACACTGAAAACTTAAAAAAATAAGTAAAATGTTATTATTATACCTAACAAAACTAATAGCAAATACTCGATTTCATCTAATATTTAGTCCATGTTTGGTTTCCAGTATCTAAAATTTTTTTTACAGTTAGCTTGTTTGATTTAGAATCCAAAGTCTACATACTTTATTTGACTTTTACATACAGATTTTTAAAAATTAGGAACATATTGTGCAAGCTCTTTATAATCTGCCTTTTAAATTAACATCTTATGCACATTTTCCCATGTATTAAATATTTTTCTTCAATGATTTTAAGGTCTATACAATATTCCATATTTCTACATCCAAAAGTTTAGTCTTATTGGACATTTACCTTATTTTCAAATATATCACCCATGAGAAAGGCTTTGATATACATACATAAGTGACTCATGGGATATAGAAAACCTGGGCTCAAGATGAATAAGCCTATTTGTTAGATTTTCTGATACTGCCAAATTGCTCTCCAGAAGGTGTACATCAGTTTTCCCATGAACAGTGTATTCTTTACAAACATTAGGTATTACAATATAAAAATTATTATTACTTTTATCCAAGTCAATAGATAAAATAATACCTTTTATTTTTGTTTTCATTCTTTAGTGTGGTTAAATGTGACTTCATATGTTTAGTAGCCTTTTAGATTTGGGGGAAATTTTTATGTTCATATTCTTTGTCCATTTTTCTAATATGTTTTATACTTTCATTGTTAATGTGTAAGGATTTTTTGTTGTGTTTGTTTTGTTTTTTGGTAAACTTTACCAAGGTCATCTTGTAAGTACTGTATTTTGTAGTTTGTTGTTTGCCTTTCTATAATTATGTTTTATTCTTCCCTATTACATCCTTAATCAATCCTAATTTTTTTCTTTTTTAAATTGGGGTATAGTTGCTTTTCCAGATAGCACAGTGGTACAGAATCTGCCTGACAATTCAGGAGACACAAGAGACAGGAGTTTGATCCCTGGATTGGGAAGATCCACTGGAGTAGGAAGTGGCAGTCCATGTGAGTATTCTTGCCTGGAAAATTCCATGGGCAGAGAAGCTTGGTGGGCTATGGTCCATGGGGTCGCAGAGAGTCAGACATGACTGAACACACATGCACACACTTACGGTTGCTTTACAACATTCGGTTAGTTTCTGCAGTACAATAAAGTGAATCAGCTATATGTGTATCTTTGACCCTTGTTCCCTAATAGTTTCTTAAATGTGCCAACTCTTCTTTCATATCACAATGCTGTGACTCTAACTGAACTTCTCAACAGCTCTTTCCTCTGACTGACTTTTTAAAAAGTCTCCACTCTCTTTTCTGGTCCATTGTGAGGGCTGCTGCCTATTGAGTATAACTATAGCCACTTTCATCGTGTTGCTTCTCCACTTGTGACTTAAAAACAGCTTTTTATAGCATATCAGATGAAATCTAAACTTTTCTTCCCACCATTGAGTGACATCCATAGTTTGATTTAAATGCTCTTTTCTAAACTTATTCATGATTCCTCTTGCACAGGGACCATCCATGGCAGCCTGGATGATGTTCTCGCTCTCCTAATCAGACAGCTCTTCTGACCCTGTTCTTGTTTATCCTCTCTGTGAAGGACACTCCAATCCAAACCTCTCCATCTTTCAGGGTCCATCTTCAACTCCCACCTGCTCTGTGAAGTCTGTGAGTTGTCTCAGCCCAGAGATCCCTTCTTCCTATAGGTCTCCAAATACTTAGAGTCAGATCCATAGATCTTTTGGCATCTCCTAATTATTCAGCTATGTAAGTTTGGCTTCCTCAGTAGTAGTTTGATGCCCTTTTCGAGAGCAGATGCTGTGTCATCTTCTTTTGATTCTCCTGTATTGCACAGGTTTGCCCCAGGTTTGGACACTTACTAACAACAAATTCTTAATGACTTGAGTCTACTCCAGAGGATAACATTACACATTTGCCAACAACAGAACAGGTACGTTGAATCATGTTCCCAATAGTGATCAGAATGGTTACAGAACATCTATAATCTTTAATCCTATCTTCCCTTTGACTATTTCCATAAGGTATACCATGAGTGATTGGATTACATCTTCATTCAACACAAGTGCAATAGAATTTTCCTTTGTATACAATGGTAACTGACTCCCTGTAAGCAATTTAATGATGTCAGTAGATGGACCTGCTGCAGTGTTCCTGTCTCAGCTGGGAGAGAGGGAGCAATGAGAGTCAATAGATTTCTTTAGAAGCCGAATGATAAACTCAAGATGATCATCACAGAAGCCGTATTTCCATTATTAGGAAGAAAAGACAGATGAGCTCAGCCCTCACTTAATAAAAGTTAAACACACAGGTAAAAAGGGAATCCATTTGCTTATGCTCATATCAGAGGAGAACTTTGAAAGTCAAGGGGGGTATATCTAGTTGTTTTCAGAGAGGCATCTCCTGGGAACCATCAATGTCATCCACAGAAAGTCACTATCTTTGCTTTAGTGAAGGATAGATCATCTCCCAGTGGGTCTGCTTTTCAAGATTCCATGATGAATTCTACTCCTAAAAACGTCTGAACCAAAGAAGAATCTTAAGGATTCTGATTCTAAATACAAACTTTAGCTGTGAGATAATTGTCCTGGCTATGTGGCAGGTCTTCAAAGAAATTAGTAGAATGGCATATTTTAACAGAGTTCATGTTGTTTTGTTCAATGATGTATTTTAGGTACCTAAAAAAGTGCTTCACAGTTAGTAGGCACCCAATAAATATTTGTTGAGTTTAATTTAATTGAACTGTTCTTAAATTTTTGGTCTTGTGGTTGTGTGGATACATGTGTATACACTTGTAAATGAAGAGAAATAAAAAGTGCATGTTTGCACATGTTACAAGTCACTGTATGTACTGACATAATGGTAGGTTTCAATGAACAGAGTCTCTCACCATTCACTCACTCATTCAGCTGATATTTATTGGATGACTATTAAGTACCGGTCATTGTGGTTGTTATCAGGGGTATAGCATGGTACCCACCTGCCTGTATTTACAGTCTCCAGGAAAGAGAGGTAAACAGACTGCTATCGTGGAGATGTCAGATGCAGTGGTCATCAAAAGCGGCTTAAGAAGGACAGCTCGTCCCTTCTTAGGGCATCAGGGATGGTTTCCCCTGGAGGTGCTGCTCAAGCTGAGACTGCAGAGTGGAGGCCTTTCTGGAGCGACCCAGAGGGGAAAGGAAAAAGGTGTGTCTGCTTGCCTGTTTAAGGAAGACCCTCCTCCTGCTCTTTCCTCAAGCATCTGCCCCCACCTTCTCCCGGCTGGTGGTGACATGAGGCCACTCTGACATGGGAAACGTGGATCCCAAATGAGCCGTGTCAAGGCTTGCTGATGTGGCGCTCCAGCCCTGGGGCTGTGCGTCCTTCCTCCAGTGAGTGCTCTGCGCTCCTCCCGCCTGTGGCTCGTCAGGACTCCGCTGCGCTGTGGTGGGCAGTGCCGCTGTGCTGGCCCAAGCACCACCGCCCCTGGGCTCTCAGGCCACCCTGCTCCTGTCACCTCTTCAAAGAAATCCTCGACTCCCTGCCTTAGTCTCCTGAGTGTCTATAAGTAAGCCAGCGTCAGTAGGGAGACCCTCATCTTTTTCTCTATTTCCAGAAAAGTGGGGAGAATAATGTGCTATGTGAAGTTTATTCCCTTGAACTCAAGGGGCCCAGAATTCTTTCCCTCTCTTTAGACTCAGTTGAGACTCTCCTGTGCTATCTTACCTTGGCTTCCGTCTGGAGAAACAACTCTGTAAGCGCTGTCTGTGGCTTCTGATTTCTGTGGTGTCAGGACTATATCACAACAAAGGCCATTATTTAGTGAGTACCTACTATGAGCCAGGGATTTTGCAATCATGATCTTTAATAATATTAACAACCTTGCAAAGTAAATAGCAGTTATCAGGTGAGAAAACAGACTCAAGAGAAGTTTAATAATGTGCCCAGGGTCATACTAAGGTACAGATTTAGAACTCAAACTCTGGTGCATCTTGTTCCAAAGCTGTGAGCTTTCTAGAATGTCACATGACTATCCATCCACCCCATCATACTCCTAATGCCTTATTTCCAAGGCATTCCTCTATCAGAAAGCATCAGCTTTCTACACCTCATCTCTCCATCATGGTAGGAAAGAGGTTTTTGCCTCCAGATTGGTTCAGGCAGCCCCCTGACTCCAGGACATTCAGGTGCATTCTCTCATGGTCAGGAGCATGTGACGTCTTCTCCCACCTCCCAGCTCTTAGAAACAGTGGAAAATTAGAGCTTTGTAATGGATTTTAACCTTTGAGTTTATTAATATTATTAAATGGTTGTGGTACAGCAGCCACTAAGAGTGCAAAGACAGGAGAGAAATCCTACCCTCAAGTCCAGTAAGAGAGCCAGATTCAAGGTCAAATAACAATGACAATGTAGTACAGCAAATGCAACACTGGACTGTATACGAGGGACAGTGAGGAGAGACAGACAAGACCAACACTGCGTAGGGAGCTGGGGAGAATCCAGAAGCAGATGAGGCTTGGGTCGGGCAATGAAGGATGAGTTGGAATTTGGTGGACATATAAGGGAGGGACGGAACACTGGGGACAAAGGGAGTTTGGAATCCACTGTAGGGTCCTATCCTGGCATGGCTGACATTACTTGCATGGGCAAGGATCAGGCACTTACCCAGCTGCCCTTTTCATGGAAAGCATGCTATAAAAGCTAGTAATGGATCTTCACTAAATCTTATCTGGCTTTGTGTGTCTGATGCAACTTTGGAAACACCTGGGCCATTGTTCTTATTTCCTCAGATGAGCACGAAAACCAGTGTTTTCTGCAGCAGGAAGGGCTTTGCAGGAGTCCATGTTGTAAAGGAAGCTGGAGCTACTCAGCTTGCAGTTGTCATCAGCGCGGTCCTCCTAGACACGCCAGCACACTCAAGCTACCAGCAGCCAGCGAGGAGAAAGGGGCTGACCGTCTTCCCATTTCTTCTTCTGATGATGGGAAGTCTGTTAATGATGAGTGCGAAAGTCAGTATTTCCCGAGAAAGGACATTTTAGTGTTTTTAAGTAACATTTCTATGTTTTTGTTGTTGTTCAGTCACTGTCATGTCTGACTCTTTGTGACCCCATGGACTGTAGTACACCAGGCTTCCTTGTCCTTCACTATCTCACAAAGTTTGTGCAAACTCATGTCCATTGATTCAGTGATGCCATTCAACCATTGCATCCTCTGCAGCCCCTTCTTCTCCTCCCCTCAATCTTTCCCAGCATCAGGGTCTTTTCCAATGAGTCAGCTCTTCGCATCAGGTGGCCAAAATATTGGAGCTTCAGCTTCAGCATCAGTCCTTCCAATGAATATTCAGGGTTGATTTCCTTTAGGATTGACTGGTTTGATCTTGCTGTCCAAGGGACTCTCGAGAGTCTTCTCCAGCACCACATTTCAAAAGCATCAATTCTTTGACACTCAGCCTTCTTTATGGTCTAATTGCAAAAGTAACACATGTTCATTGTACAAAAACTTGAAAAGTAGCAGGGAAGAAAATATCCAACTTTTACTAAGAGGTAAAGATGTCAATATTCTGTTCTTCATGTGTGCATTTGAGAAAAAATAGAGAAAGAATAATAGTGTGCTGTACAAACTCTTTGCAACTTGTTTTTTTCACTTATTAATATGATGGAAATATTATATCATTAGTACACCTCTGGTGTGTTATTTTTTTTTTTTTTTTAATATGTGCTAGTGCCAAGGTGTGTTATTTTTAATGGCTTTCTAATATTCTCTACCTTATATGACTTACTCTTGACTTATTTAAAGTTTTCTATCTCTGGGCAAAGGTGTCCCAGGTGGCGCTAGTGGTAAAGAACCTGCCTGTCAATGCATGAGACCCAGGAGCCGCCATTTGTATCCCTGGTCAAGAAGATCCCCTGGAGGAGGAAATGGCAACCTACCCCAGTATTCTTGCTTAGAGAATCCCATGGACAGAGGAGCCTGGTGGGCTAGAATTCATGGAGTCATAAAGAGTTGGACATGACGGAATGTTTAAGCACATCACTGGGCGTGGAGATTTGTTTTTGAATTTTTCACAGCCATAAACAAAACTGTGAGAAACATCTTGTAGCTAAATCCTTGGGCACATACGTGATTACTCTAATTCCAGGAAGAGTGTTAAACAGGCAGACCAGGTTGAGAAGTAAGCCTTCCAGGAGGCTGTGTGGATGGCAGCTTGCTTGAGACGTTGTCTCCTTGGTTGCATGGGCTTAGGATGGTGGACCAACCAGAACCCTGGGCTCCCCCTGCTGAGCTAGTTTGGAATTGAAACCACCAGCCAGCCCTGCTTAGGCTCTGAGCCTGGCTATTGGACTGGGGCCTCCCAGTTGAGAGTCACCACTCAGGGTGGGGCAGCAAAATGGGGAGAGGAGAGGGTCCTCTCTAAATTTGCATGACACCAGGCTTCTGTTCTGTGTTTTAGATCATTAAAAGTAGACCCCTACCCAGGCCACATTTTTAGTCTAAAATGTACTACAGGTGGATTTTGGAATTGGTTCCTGGGGGGCAGAGAGAAGCACCACCCCCCAGGATATCTAACCAAGGTGGAGAAGTAGCCCCAGACGTGCTGTGCGGAGCAGACCCTCCAGAGGTCATGCTCTGGCAGATGACCTCCTCAGTCCTTCTCATCTGGTGAATATCAGACCCGATTTTAGAGGATGACCAGACTCAGGATATAAGCTTTGAACAACTAAATCAGCCCCTGTGGAGTGACAGACACATCCTTCTTCTCCATAACTTCAGCCTGAAATCTTTTGTTCTCTCTGATGTTTGGGGAGGGCCCCATCCCTTCCTTAGTTTCCTTGGTTGGGTGATGCTTGGCTTGCCTGCAGTGACGGCCAAGGCCTCTTTCTAGGTAATGGAGCCTCCTACAGAAGTCCCACCAGAATGAGAAGGGGATGAATCCACACCCAGCTGTCCCCACCTTCTAGTCACTGGCTTGCAATGTAATGAGGACCCTTGGGACAGGGCCATAGACTTCCTGCTTCTCCCTCTGGGGTCCTCAACTCATTTTTCACTTGGAGTGAAAATGACTGGCACAGCAGGAACACAAACATGGTTATGAGATGGTGATGAGGCTATAGCATCATTGCCATGGCCTGGCCTGCATTTGTCCAAAACCTCCAACACACATTCATCACTAGAATGGGATATATGCATTTATTTATCACTGCAGTCTTTGAAGGCAAGAATCTTTAACTTCTTTACTGCTCTATCCTCAGGCACATAGTATGCCCTCAATAAACGTTTATTAATGAATGGATGAATGAATGAATGGAGCATGTTCTATGGCTGAGGTACTGGTCTAGATGCTGGGAAAGCAACTGGGTAGGATGGAAAGGCCATGAAATTTGCAGTCACGGTCATGGGTTCCCATCCACATTCTGCCCTCCATTTCCCCTTTCAGGAAATGGGACTCACAGTGCCCCCTTATAGGGAGATTGTGATGATTGTAATTGTCGGTCAATGCCTAGTCCAGCACCCAGGCTGTTATCATCCATCTCCTTCTGTGCATCCTGGACCGCGCATCTCCCTGAGGACTCAGCCAGGCTGAGAAGATGCTTGAGAAGCGAGGGCTGCCTGTTCTGCATTGGGCCATCGCTCCCTGGTACCCGGTGGAGAAAACTGGCTGTGCCTGCATCATGTCATCCATCTCTTTTCAGGCCACACACCTGGAGCCGGGAACTGGAAAGCGTGAGCTCCAGTAGCAGCTGGTTCATCTTATAGCCACAGCACAGACACATGGAAAATTTAGAAAAGAGAGGACGAGGTGTTCATCTCTCTCCGAGAAAAAAAAAAAAGAAGCGAGGCCTCACTTTTATCGTGTACACCGGCATGTTGGCTTGGCATCTGATCTGTTTCGTTTTATAGTTTACTTTGCAGAAAGACTGATTCCAGCATGTGCACAGCTGAGTTTCACTGTATTTAAAAGTCAAGCATGGAAGATGTCCACTGTCTTCATCAAAGGAAGACAGGCAGTGGCATGAATCATAATTCTTTGTGCACTTATATTCCCCAAACTACTTGCTTATGTGCTTAAATAAAACCCTCTGTATTGAGTACCAGTTATTAGCCAGCTGATTACATTTCAGAAGAATGTCTGAACTTCCCAAGGCTTATATTTCACACCAGAAACCTAAGCTGAAATATTTTCATGTGGTAACACTTTTGATAGAGGCAAAATAATTTAAACAAATAATTAGCCTTGAGAACAAAAGTGTACACAAAAGCACAATTAATGAATTTACTAATTGTCCTTCCCTGCTGTGGACATTGCTCAAAGTTGAATTTTAAGCTATTACATAAATATAAACTACTGTACCAAGCCACACAACTGGATGACTCACCATTAGTCATTAATGTTGCCTCGAAAACAAACCTGAGCTCTCAGAGAGAAAATGTGTTCACCTAAGCAGACATTATTTTGAAAATAAAGCCAGTCTTACATGATAAACTATTCTTTGAGTCTGTGGGAAAACACACACACACACAAGAGATTTGTGGGTTTTAATGCCTTATGTAAATATCAGACCGGCAACATTTACCTTCTTCAAAATTCTCCATTAGCTGAAAGGGATGAATTTGGTCTGGCCTGGCCACATGGTCCAATGCGTCCCCTCTCTCTCTCCATCCCGCCCTTTTGTTGAAATGGAATAACAAAGGGGAACTAAAGTGGCTTTGTGCTTAATATTCTGTGTGTGTGACGGAGGCGGCTTTCTAGTCCTCCCTGTCCTCTTCTTCTGCATCTTCTTCAGTTCCTACAGAAGCAGTGTTCTCTGGCTTTGCCTGGAAGGCTGCATATAGAAACTGTAGAACAGAAGCTGTTTTCATGTGTTCCCAGCCTGGGAACAAAAAGTGGGAGAAGGCAACAGAGGGATAGTCAAGGGTTAGATAAATTCCTGGCAGAACTGTCGGATATTTCCTCGAACAGAACAACAACAAAGAAAGCTCCTTGTATCCCTTAGGGCGATTGTTTTTCAATATGGCTCCGAAGGTTCGTTATTTTTAATTATGTGAAATAACACTGCAGCAGTCACCTAAAAACAATGCACTTTACATTAAACTGACTTGTATTAATAGAAAGAGTGATCCTCTGTGTCTCTGACTTTGGATCTCAAGGGACTGCATGTAGATTAACATTGGTTCATAAAATGGGACGTTCAGACAACCCATCCTGTCTCTGTAATGCCATGGACGGTTCTAGAGTAGTACCGGTCTGATCGCAATAGTATGTGTATGTGCTTAGTCCCTTAGTTGTGTCTGACTCTTTGCAAACCCATGGACAGTAGCCCGCCAGGCTCCTCAGTCCATGGGATTCTCTAGGCAAGAATGCTGGAGTGTATTGCATTTCCTTCTCCAGGGGTCTTCCCAACCCAGGGATAGAACCCAGTCTCCTGCATTGCAGGCAGATTCTTTACCACTAGCATCACCTGGGGATCTCAATAGAGACAACTGCAGGTAATAAGAAGCCCCAGGATTCTGGAAGGGTCTGCAGTGGATATGCTAGAGGGGACAAAAAGGAAATCAGTGGTCTAACAAAGCGGGATTCAAGCACTAAAACATATTTGGAAGAACTGCTTTATGGTACTCCACTGGAGGGGTGGGGGGAGGACTATGTAGAACCAGGATTCGGAGCTAGAAGAGCAAGTCTCCATCACATCCACAGTTGGAGGTCTAGGGGCCTGGGTCCCTGGTGTGGCTGGTGCGGGGAAGCAGCAGTGAATGATGTAATTTTAGAAGCTTCCTCCAGAGTCCTCTCCATCAACAGGAGGTTCCTATTGTAAAGATCTGTTCACACCCCTTCCTGCCTCCCGCTGAGAAGGAGGGGAGGTGGCAGGGAAGGGGGCAAGATGGTCTTACTGTTAGCAGCATCCATGCCTTCACCATCTCTTCAGTTTTGCTTGTCCAGACAGTATGCCTCTGATGCTTTGGGTAATTTCAGCAGAAAAGAACGCCTGTGCCTGTGTGTTGGGGAGGATGTGGGGAGGGGAAGGAGTGGGCAGCGGAGGGAGGGGATCTGACTTTGAGGGGACAAAGGACACAGAAAAAAGAGGGGGAGAGGCAGGCAAGGCAAGCCAAGGTATTTTTCCATCTTTAAATTTTGCTCAGGGCCATTCAAGTCCACCAGTGCAAGCCCTGACTCCCCTGAGATGAACTGGAGAGAAATTTCTACAGGCAGAAAAATCTAAGCTGCCAGGGCTCTTCTTAGTCCTGGGCAGTGGGGAATGCGCCTGCTTGCAGAGGTGTCCTGGGGGAGGGAGAAGTCCTGGGGGGGTCCTGGGGGACAGTCCCCATCAAAGGGGGCTCAGGGGCTGCGTCTGCTGCTGATGACGCCTTCCCACTGATCTCTGTACTTAGCATCCCACAGAAGTGGCTGGGTGCCCAGACGCCCTGTCTCCGGCCTGCATTTGGATCCTGGCTCAGTCATCTTCCACCTCTGTGACCTTGGGACAGAGTTGGTGGCCTTTCTGTGTCTCAATTTCCTCCTCTGTAAAGTGGGGATAGTCAGAGGACCTACCTAACAGACCTGCTGTAAAGAGCAAATCAGATAATCAATAGAAAGCACTAGAGCAGTACCTGGTCCCGACTGTCATAAATGTTAGCTAAAATCACAATTGCTTTTCCTTCCAAAGAGAGCAAAATTTGCCCTTGTATCCAAGAAAGGATCAGAAAGACTTTGAGTCTTTTATTATTTTCTTTTTTTCCTGGAATGGTTTCCAGAATGATTTGGCTTCTGGAGAGGGAATTATAAGGCAGCTGAACTTCACTGGTTCTGTCTTCCACTCATTATCGTGCAGGAGTAACACAGGTTAATCGCATAGCTAATTAAGAGATAACATTAATGGAATCTGAGTTGGTGCCCTGATAAAGCCGAGCCTTGGCAGATAAATGCTGAGGTGGAGCCAAGCCATTTATTTGAGGAGCAGCAGGGCTCCTATCAGGGCACTAACTCTGGTTCCATTAAAGTTATTGATATTACACCCCAATCTAAAACTGTAAGGAAATTCAATGCCTCTTTCTCTCCATTTCTTCTTTCTGAGTCCGCCCAGTGTTAGCGGTACCAGTGGAATAGAATACATCTCTGGCTAGGTGATACCAGCCCTTATAATCGAACAACACACTTAATAATGAATTAACAAATAATGAATGAACATTACAGAAATTCATTCAGAGCCAACACTGCTGCAATTAATATGCTGCCATTGGCTGGGGGACGCTGACAGGGCATCCAACAGAATCGGATCCTTCCCTGAATTGATCAGTTGTCTCTTTCAGGGCTTTGCCTCCGAGCAAATCAATGAAGGACCTGAAGTACCATTTCTGTATTTCTTCTTGTCTCCTTGCAGTTCACTTGATGAAAGGGTTTTGGAGATTTCCTTTCCTCCTTGCTTTAATAAATTCTCTCATGGCTTCTTTAATTGTTGGTGTTTTTTTTTTTTTTTTTACCTTTCTTGGGAAGTAATGATCAATTACTGCATCCAGCAAGCTGATGGCTGGCAAATTCTATTTGACATAATGCAGCCATGACTTAGAGAAAGAGCTATCATGCTAACTCCCTGGCTGCTTCATGAGGAGCCTTGGCGATTATACTGTCCCCTCCCCAAGGGCTCGGGCATCGTACAGTTGGCCACGTGCATTTCTGAGAGCCTCCCACAGCCTAAAACACAACTTGACCTCAGCTCAGGACATCTGCCTTAGAACACCGTCATTCCTGGTTGTGGGTTTGCCAACATCTTGGCCGACTACATCCTCACAATTTCCTGCACTCAGGTTGCAGTTGCCCCTTGCCTCTGCTCCCTAAAAGCCCCCACGGGGGCAAATTTCCTTCAGAATCAGTAACCTCCTTCAGCCACCAAAGGAACTCGACTTCACTTGGCATTCTTGTGCTGAGAATTTTAAATACCAATCCCGTAATGAGAAGTAAACATTGGGGCCATCTGAGAATCACACATCAATAAAGAACAGCCTCCTCCCTGGTACAGGCATACCTGGAAGCCACTCTGAATTGTGCCCAAAGGCCATCTCGGCCACTTTTAAAACCTTGAATTCTCTGAGCCTTGAGATAATGTCCCTAAAACAGAGTTCCCGGCACATGTAAAGGCTCAATAGCAGTAGTTCTGGTTATTCTTATAGCTGTATTACTGTTTCATAGTCTAGACCTAAGTGAAAGCAAAGGCAACTTCCATAGAGATATAAAGCAGGAAGAGATGAGGAACTGCTGCTGCTGCTGCTAAGTCACTTCAGTCGTGTCCGACTCTGTGCAACCCCATAGACGGCAGCCCACCAGGCTCCTCTGTCCCTGGGATTCTCCAGGCAAGAATACTGGAGTGGGTTGCCATTTCCTTCTCCATGATGAGGAACTAGCCCCTCACAATAATGAACCCAGAAAACAGGAACATGTACGTTAGGCTCTTTGATTTTGGCATCCTGTATTATGGTTTCAAGGGGGAGTGAATTTAAATGCAAGGAAAGTTCTGTCATTTTTTTTAGCTGTGTAAATTAACAATGCTTCTCTGGTGGCCCGGTGGTAAAGAATCTGCTAGCAATGCGGGAGACTGGGGTTCAGTTCCTGGGTTGGGAAGATTCCCTGGAGAAGGAAATGGCAACACACTCCAGTATTCTTGCCTGGAGAATTCCATGGACAGAGGAGCCTGGCAGGCTAGAGTTCATGGGTCACAAAGAGTGGAACATGACTGAGCGACTAACACTTTCACTTTCACACTCTTTCCACAAATTACTACTTTGAAAATCTGACATTTGCCTCCTTTTGTGCTCTTCAAAATTCCCATTTATTGAGTCTCAAAAGCAGATATGTTCCTTTCAGCAGTTTCCCAGAGAAATCTGAGCACACCTGAGACCCTGAAACTCAAGGAGAAAAATAATTTTTCCCCTCCTGAAATTTTAAGCAGAGATTCTACAATATGATTGGACATCATAGTTTTGCCACCCTAGGTAAAGCACTGCCATTCAGCTTTAAAAACTCATCATTACACTATTTACTGCAATTGTCTTATGAAACCAGTAACCCGTGATAACAAAAATAGTGTAGGAAAACTACATACAGAGGTCCTCGTAGTAGGAGAAAGAAGTGGCAAAGCAAAGAAACTCACAATTAAGAATTAAATCTCAAAAATCTACACAAAAAGCAAACCAGAGTTGTATGGAGATGGTGACCTACCGTGCCTGTGTACTGAAGAGTAAATTCTATTCCGTTCGGCCCGTGATAAATACACACAATTTCCATGTGGAGCTAACTCTAATTACCGCCTGTGTCAACATGAGCTACGTGTCCAAGAACACAGAATAGCTAGTGGACATGAGGATTCTATTGGTATTTTTTCTTAGGGTGTAGGAGACTAGGGAACAAAACCTGGGTTTCTGAACCCCAAACAAGCCAGTTCCCTTCTGCGTACGTCCTTCCCTATCTCGTTCCATTTTCTACAAGCATGCTCTACAAAGATGCTTTCAAGATGCTGCATGAGAATGGCCATGTGGGCAAACAGAAACATCCGACATTGTTAGAACATACAAGTTATGCCAGTGTTGGGGAGTGAGAATCTCCTCCTGATCATCTTGCTGGGAGGAATCCAGCTTCTATCTTCTATTCTTCTCTGAAGTCTTCATGAATCCCAGATTTGCTCCCATCTCCTTAGTTCTTTTCTCTTTCCCACACCTTGACTGCTACAATATGTTACACACTGTCTGTATCCTTTCACCTAATTCTTTGTAATTCCTTTCTACTCAGTTTTTATTTACTTCATGAGGGCAGAATCAGTTTTATGTATTTCTCCCTGTTCCCTGAGCCAGCTGCAAAGTCTCTAGAATATAGAACGTGTTTCTCAAAGTGTTTATTAAATTGAATTATTGAACGTAGTCCTCGGATCATTCTTTCTCACACTGACTGTGTCTGTCTCCCCGGAATACCTTAGGAAAATGGCTTTCAAACATTACTTTCGTATCTCCCTATACATCTTTCAAGAGGTCAACATCTTCTGCTCTCCTGGGATTTCAAAAATGTTCCCAGCTTCTGGGAGTGGGTCCTCGTATTTCCTACCCCCCCCCCCCATTTTCCCACTGGGAAATTGCCTCTGTTTCCTTTGCTCAGCTAACCACTCCCACCCCACCCCCGGTGGCTTCTATGTCCACCTTGAGTGTGAAATGGGGAGACAGTAAACTTCCAATCCTATTGCCACAGAGGGTTTCAACAGTGATAGAAACCCAGAGACTCAGCACTTCTGCTCAATGAGGGAGGAATCTTGAGGCCTGGTCCTTGCTAGAAGTTATTCTTCCAACAGGACAATGGAACAGTACAGATCCATCTTCACTCGATACAGCTCAGGTGGACAAGCAAGCCATCCCCAAACTGGAAACAACCATTCTCCAGAAATACTTTTCTGGCAACAGGTATTTTTGAAGTGGGCATTGCAGAAAATCAGATGCCCTTTAACAACAAATGGGTATTGTCCCTACTTTTTTTTGAAGATTTTTTTTTTTTTGGAGGTGGACCGTTTTTTAAAGTCTTTACTGAATTTGTTACAATGTTGCCTCCATTCTTTAATGCTTTGGTTTTTTGACCACAAGGCATGTGGGGATCTTAGCTCCCCATCCAGGGGTTGAACCTGCACCCCCGGCATTAGAAGGCAAAGTCAACTGGTGGGCCGCCAGGGAAGTCCCATCCCTGCTTTCTTTAACTGAAAAATCACATGTGCTATCTAATCATTTCCGGCAGATAGCACTAAGTGTCTGTGTCAGGCCAGAGTCTCCCCAGAAGAGCAGAGCTTGCCTCAGTTCCGTAGAGGGACTTTTCTGTGAGGTATTGGTTGCAAAGGTATTGGAAGATTTGGAAAACAAAAATACAGGTGACATGAAGGTAAACCAGAGATTTATAACATCAGGAAATGTCTAAGTCTTAAAGGTCAGTGGGAGGCAGTTGTGTTTCCAGAGCCCAGAGTTCAGTGGTAACTGGAGTCACAGGGTGAGGGCCTGTCTCAAAGATGTAGAACCACGAAGACAATGGCAGAAATGCCACCTGAAGCAGAAACAGAGGGAAGAAACACCTTGGGTTCTCTTTCTCCAGCTCTAAATTATCCAGAGTAATTTAAAACCCAGGACTTTGCAATAATTCCAGCGCAGTCTTTTATGGGAAGTCTTCCCACATTCAAGAAGTTTAGAAACCCTTGGACATGCAAAAATAATCTCAACCAAATCAGAACAGAGAGTAGGCTTGTCCACAACCATCTGTGAGGTTGCTGTTATTGTTTTAACTATTCCTTTTATGAGGAATAAATGGAACTTGATAACAGACCTCCAGTATGGATTCATTTATGGTTTCTTGCATATAATTATACTTTATGGATTACCACACCTAGTTCTCATTTCATAGCATATGCTCAGTCATTTCAATTAATGTTTTTATTGTCTTCATAAAGTCTAGCTTGAAGGATTCTTCCAGGAATTGTCACAGATAGATATTCAAGTAGGGTGCTCCCTTCTTGACCATTATAGGAATAATATTGGTGTCCAACCTAGACATATAGGATGTGGTCTTTATGACAGTTATTTCTGGCTGGAAAAGCTACAGGTTACACAACCATAGAGACATTTCTTATTTATCTTTAAAGGCAGGTCATCCCTGACATTTTGTTTCATTAGACAAGTGAAGAATTTCTTAAAAGTTTCTCTTAAAAAATCTTATCCACCCCCCATCAAAATCTGAGACACCAGAGCATTCTTCTTCTCCTAGTGAATACCTTAGGTCTTCCTCTAGTTCCTCTCTTTCTTTCTCTTCCTTGTGAACATATTTCTCTCTTCAAAACTAAGACAGTATCCCAGGCTCTGATTTTCTTATATCTGAACTTTCATTGTTTTTTCCTTCAGAAACTCCCTTCTCACAAATTCATTAGAAACGAGTGTCATCCTTTATTGGCTTCCCAGGGGGCACTGTGGTAAAGAATCTGCATCCCAATGCAGGAGATGAGGGTTAGATTTCCCAGGTCAGGAAGATCCCCTGGAGGAGGAAATGGCAATTCACTGCAGTATTCTTGCCTGGGAAATTTCATGGACAGAGGAGCCTGGTGGGCTACAGTCCAGGGTGTTTCAAAGAGTCAGACACAACTGAATAAATGAGCACGCACGTCACTCTTTATCAACCAAAGCGCTTCTACTGTTCAGTTTAGAGTTTGTTTTGGCCCCTGGCTGTTCACTCCTCGCTCTCCTTTCCCTGTCCCCCTCCCCCAACCCCGGTCCCTGGCCTGCCCAGGACCTCCACCCCGGGAGCATCTCGATGCCCTTCTCTGTCCTTTGCTGCCTCTTTCTGCACAGAGCCCTTTCTTTCCTTCCTCCCAAGCTCCAGATGGCCTAGCCTCCGGTTCAATCTACCCTGCGCAAGTTCTTGAAACTTCCTCTGTTCACAGAGTGGAGCAGAAATGTGCCATCCTCTGAGATGTCACAGAGGAAAATCTCCTTTTAAGCTGGTTCTTTGAGAGACACGGACAAATTGACATGTTCATCATATTCAACATCTGGGAGAAGCAACCGTGATGTTTTATTTCAACCACGCTTTCGTTCGTAAAACAAGCTCTGCGTGGCCTCCCTTCTGCGCTTCCTCTGTCCTGCCCCAATAGGAAGCCTCTTCCTCAAAGAACAAATCAGGGCAGCAAATCCAGGTTAAAGCAAGCTCCGTGGCAATCCAGAGCCTTCCACCCGACCCCAGACTCCCTCAACCCCCAATCCTGGTAGCTGAGGAAAGGGGAACGCCTGTCCTTTCAAGGGCGGGGACCCTCTGTGGAGACTTCTCAGCCTCTTGTCTTAATGAGTTTAACTCCAGAGATGGGCAGCTAGCTCATCCCCGCTGAGCATAATTACCATGATGGGGCACCTGGGGAGAGATTGTCACAAAGATAACTGGGTCTCAGGCTATTTAGTGCTTTACAGATGAGAGTAAGGTGGTGACTTGGAAAAATGAGGTCTGGTTCAGATAGGAAGATGGCTATGGTTCATTTTCTCCCCTCCTGTAGAAGCATCAACTGTTGTGTTTCTAATTGATGTGCAGAAGCCCAGGGCACAAAATGGACTCAGGTGAGAAATCCTAGGATCCCAAGGCCGGATGGGACCGTAGGAGTCATCCTGTCCACCTGCAGCCTCAGGCAGGGCTGCTTGCAAACCACCTTGGAAGGAGGGCTCGCTTCCCTTTTCATCACCACCTGGGGAGGACTGCGCATGCAGGTAACCGAGGGCTACCTGGGCGCTGACACACACTACAAAGGGTGATCTGTGTGTGTTTTCTTCTGGCTCTTCTTGCTTAAAAGTCCTAGCTGGGGTCAGGGGCAAGTCCCTGATACACGCCGCTTACAGCAACACACCAAAATGTCAGAAATTCACCAGGCAGCCTGAATATACTGAAGAACACACAAAGAAAATACATTGAATCATCTTGTGCAAAATCACACCTCAGTGAGGCCCTGAGAGAGGAGAGTGATCTTTTAACCACTGTCAAACTCTCACTGAGAGTGGCGGGATGGAATGGGCTTCTGCTTTCCCCCAAAGAAACAGCTGGTAGAGGACCCGAGATAGGGAATGGTGGTGGGGGAGTGGATTTGACAGGTAGTCCTGAGACCTCTGATGTTCAGATGCCTGCAGAAAGGAATCTGCTAAGTACAGGTTAGATAGAGGGAGTCTGGGACCTGCAATCCCATTTGTGGTTTCTGTGCCTCTCTTGCCTTAGGAATGTAACAGTCCTGAGAAGACCTAATATAAATGAGGCAGGTGCTGTGGGCTGCAGGACTGGCAGAGGGAACCTGCCATCCCGTGGTTGGACTAGATGATGTCCACCAGGAGCCTTAACACAGTCCCGAGATTTCAGGGTGCGAGGAAATTTGTAGGGCAAAGAAGACAAGTGGAGCTTTCTCTTTGGACTGTCCACACCTCGAGCCATTGGACGTCCCATGTCTTGAAGGCTCCAGAAGAGACTGGGGAATCCATCTACTCAGCTGGAGGTAGACAAACTACAGCTTGTGGCTTGTTTGGGTACAGCCCACAAGCTAAGAATGGATTTTACATTTTTAAAGGGTTGGGATAAAAGAAGCAAAGAGGAAGAATATGAGAACAGATCATACCTGGTCCACTAAACCTAAATTATTTTCCATCTGGCCCTTTCCAGAAAAAGTTTGCCAACCCATTCTCTAGGCTGCTGGTTCTCAAATTTCCATGTTCATAAAAACCACTTAGGGCACTTATTAAATATTCAGATTACCCTCTCCAGACAGCTGATTTAGCAGGTCTTGGACTGGGTTCCCATTGTCTGAACTCCAAAGCCACCGAAGGCAATTCTGGTGTAGGTGAGCATCTGATGACCTTACCAATGCTCCCCTTTAATTAATCAATAAATATTTGTTTTATAATTTCTGTCTGGCCAGCTCTCTCTGCTGAATGCAGTGGAAGACACCACTGGTAGAAGATAACTCACCCCTCCCCACAGAAGAATCGCCATCTCCTTAGGGGGCAGGAGACTTCTCAAGCTGAAAGTATTAGATGTAAGTCAGGGACAAATGCGATGGGGCGATTCCACGTGAACTGGGGTTTTGGGTGTAGGGCCACCGTGCGTGGTTGTGTCATCCTAGTTGCAATTGTGTCAAATGGAGTGTTTGAGAAAGACTCGGCAAGGTTTGGAATATGGGGAGGTATCATTTGCAAAGGCACAGAGCAGCAAGGGGCTTCCAGAATGAAAGCTATGAAAATGTGGGCAGAGGGCAGAGCTACTGGACCACCAAGGGCATTGGTGGGTAGAACTGATGAACTTTCTCTTCACACTGAAAACTGCTGAGAAGAAGGTCTTGTCCTCCTTCTCTTCTTCAAGCCTTGTTAGATACCAAGCCACAGCAATCAGGATTCTAGATTTTTTACCTAAAATTACTTTCTACCATTTTCAACTTCCTCCTCACCTGTGTCCTCATATACTTTCTAGGATCCTAATCTTGCTGAGATTTTTTTCATTATGCACTACAAATTTATGCCTCTATTTCCTGGCAAAAAAAAATTATTCTTGTAGACTGGATTATTCTTTCCCTACCACCTTCTTGCTTATAGAGAGAATTCTGTCTCATCTCTCAAGACCCAGTGGAAGTATTAAATTCTCCTTGAAACAAAACCATCTCCAATCTCTTCTCTTCCAAAATACAGCTAAGCAAATTTTCATTTTGCACCAACCTGGTATCTTGAACAAAGCAAAAAGATAGGGTTTACACTGTAGTAGAATCATTTATCTTCAATTCTACCTATCTCCTGCATGAGACTATATGACCTCCTTGGGGTCAAAAAGCCATGTTGGTCCACTTTTATTTTTTTGGTGCCTCAAATAGTGTGCAACGTATTGGACAGGAGACATTTTTTTTTGGTGGGTGGGTGATTGAATGGTTCATGAGCAGGGCATTTTCAGTTTGTGGAGTCCCTTAAATATCAGAGGAATGCAGCCTTGCTGACACTACCAATGAGCCCCATACAGGTTTTTAAATAGGGGATGACATTATGGTTCCACTTTAGGTTACTTATAAGGAAAATATTAATGAAAAGTGGGAGTGTAAGGATGATTTCTTGACTAGGTGAGAAGGCTGGAGATTTTCCTTGGTGGGATACACTGCCTTACTTCCTTGATAATAACTCCTTGGCATCTCAGCATTTTTAAATTCAATAACATCTGCAGCAGAAGCTCATGGCTGAGATCTGAGCTGGGTCCTGTGTTACAGACTGTGTCTCAGCTGGGGCATCTGCTATTGGATAAGCTGAGCTTTCATATGGCGTCTCAGGAAAACCTCCTGGGGCCCTGGAAGGCAGGAATAAATAAAAAATCATCCTGTTACTATCACCTACAGTTCTAATCTCCAGAATTTTGTTAAATTACAACTTAAAGCTTCTCACAATGGAAAGTGGTTCTTGTTGCAACTAAGGGAAATACTTTTAAGGATGAGAACCAACACTGCTGCTGCTGCTGCTGAGTCGCTTCAGTCGTGTCCGACTCTGTGCAACCCCATAGACGGAAGCCCACTAGGCTCCTCTGTCCACAGGCATATAAATTGGAGAAGTTTCAGAGAACACCCAGTAAGTATAAAGACAAAGGAAAATAGGTCCCGTGTGTGCTTAGTCACTCAGTCGTGTCCTACTCTTCTCGATCCCATGGACTGAAGCCCACCAGGCTCCTCTGTCCATGGGGATTCTCCAGGCAAGAATACTGGAGTGGGTTGCCATGCCCTCCTCCAGGGGATCTTCCCAACCCAGGGATCGAATATAGGCCTCTTGCATTGCAGGCAGATTCTTTACAATCTGAGTTCCCAGGGAAGCCAAATTAGGTCCCATGAAATTTAATAAAAGTTAGACAGTAAGAGGGAAGAGATGGTGGAACAGGCGAAATTGGGACCAAGGCAAGTGGAAATGATGTATGGGTTTCTGAAGCAACAAAGAGGAGGTCCAGAGGAGGTGAGAATAGGGAAATATTTTCAATAGATGGGTCTAGGATTCTGAGTTTTATTTATGAGGGGATGTAGGTGGTATTTCAGGAAGAAGGTGGCAGAGTCAAAATATCCAAACTCCGAAGGTATCTAACCAGGGCTTCTGTTTCCCTGACTCCCCATGCGTACATGAGGCAAGTGACAAAACCAAACAAAACCAATGTGAGCAGAAGTAGCGTCACTTGGAGACCAAGAAGGCTGAGTGCGCAGTGTGCCTTCCCAACACTCTCTTCTGCATCTATGAGTCCCAGATTAAAGTTGGAAGCTTCTCTAGATGGGCACAGCCTGGATCCTGAGTCATGGTTTGGAAGAAGGCCACCCAGGAAAACCACCAGAGGAGGCATAACCATCTTGGCCTTTGTGTAAAAGAGACATGAACTCTTATTGGGTTAATCCTTTGAGGTTGGAAGTTGCTCATCACAACAGTTAGGCTATCTTTATTAATTCAGGGTAGAAGGCTAGGTTTCCAGAAAATTTGGGGAGTGCAGCTAAGTTATATAAGCTAACTTATATAAGTTATAACTTACAATTTAGTGCAGCTAAATTACCATCTGAGGTAGGGCACCAGTAGGGCAGGAAGAGTTCTAGGTGGTCTTGGGGCACATACAAAGCTGGGAGGAATCTAGGCCAGCAATTCTTTCACCCCACTGATTTTTGCTGAGAGTAGGCAGCCTTTGACCATTGATTTTTTTTTTTTCTTTAATTTTTGTAGTTGCTTTACAATGTTGTGTTAGTTCCTACTGTACAGCAAAGTGAATCAGCCATATGGATACATATATCCCCTCTTTTCTTTGGATTTCCTTCCCCATTTAGGTGACCACAGGGCTTCCCTGTTGGCTCAGACACTAAAGAATCTGCCTGCAATGCAGGAGACCCAGGTTCGATCTCTGGGTTGGGGAGATCTTCTGGAGAAAGGAACAGCTACCCACTCCAGTATTCTTGCCTGGAGAATCCCATGGACAGAAGAGCCTGGTGAGGTACAGTCCATGGGGTCGCAAAGAGTCGGACAGGACTAAGCAACTAACAAACTGTAGGTCACCACAGAGCTCTGAGTAGAGTTCCCTGTGCCATACACTAAGTTCTTGTTACTGAATGTATTTTATACATAGCAGTGTATATATGTTGTCCGTTGATCTTAGCCGCTGATTAAGTCATGAAGCCTGGTCTGTCAGCACTCACTTCATCTCCTTTCACCTCATGTTTTACCTGCTTGAAGCTATATGGTAATCTGCATCTTGAGTTCACAAGTGCACATTTCAGAAGAGCTTTAGAAATGTCCCCCTTCCCCACCCAGCTGTATTCAGCCCAGTCTTTTCTTCTGTCCTCCAAGACAGTCATTCTTAGGGCTCTTGCCCCTTAGACTGCGAAGAAGGCTAAAGCTGGAGGCAGCTGAGCTTCACAGAGCCTATGGCAGGGCAGAGCTCCATGTGGAGGAAGCCAGTGACCTACTGGGAGTTATCTCAAGACCCAAAGACTCTTTTCTCTCCCAAAACGACCCCGTGAAGGCAAGCAAGAGGCAGAGCGCGCTTCACAGCAAACAGGAACTGAAGAGCATCCGGCACATCGTGGCTCAGGTGCCAAAGCAAACCTCCTCTCAGTTGACGAGGGGGCACAGAAATAGAATCAAATGTGGCCCATCGTGCTTGCAGTGGGAAAGAAGATTCTAAACCTCAGGGCAGGTCGGTAAGAGAGAACGGGCTGAAAATATCCTCTTCCTCTTTCTTTCTCCCTCTCTTTCTGTGGCTGCTTAAAGAAACAGACAAAGAAACTAGCACACCAAGATGGCCGCGGATGGCTCTCTGGCGCCACACGCTGGCGGACACGCCTGTGCGCCAGGTGGGCCCAGCTGTCCAGATGCCGCGGCCCAGTCTGCCAAGCGAGCCTCACCAGGCTGCTGATCAGTCCTCACACGCCAGTGACTAGATTCCCAGCCGGCTGGGGACAGCTGCCGAGCAGAGTGGAAATAGCCCTTGGGTTCTTCTCCGAGGCCCCTCCCACTTTGTTTCCTAGAGGAGAAACTGAGGGGGGTGGGGTGAGGCCAGCCACGCCCCCTGCCCCCTCACCATCTTTCCTGTCATGCCCAGAAGGACAATGTTTGGTGCCGCCTCCAAGGAGGGCCTGGAGAATCGAAGCAGGTTGAAAGCTTTGGATAGACAGGAGATCAGACTCCCTTTGTGGCAGATGCAAATTCTGTCACCAGGTTGGGGGTGCCATTGTGCATTCTCCTTAGGATTTCTGACAGGAATAGAGAGGTTCTGTGCCGTCTATTCCCTCTTCCTAGGATAATAGGCACACAGAATGCTAACTCCCTGCACAGAGGCCAGGATCTGCCGACCTCGATGCTCAAGGAGGGCAACTGCCTCAACAGCCCAGTCCAGGACCCGCTGAGCCAGGAGGGGCTGAGGAGTGGGGAGTGTGACATTGGGGTGTCTGTGTGCGTGTGTGTTGTGCACACATGGAGTTTAGACAACATGTCTTCTGGAGTTTTTGTTACCAGTTGAAGTAGTGATCTGAGGGACTCCCAAGAAAGGTTGGCTGGACCTGGCAAATAAGAGAAGCCCAGGGTCCAACTGGCTGTCTGTAGACTGAAGAGGCCCCAGAAGTCATGGGTCACCCTTCTGGGCCAGAAGAGCAGCGCCGACAGTGAACAAGGCACTCATCTCCAACCCTCCTAACCAAATCCTTGACTGCGGCTGTCCTTCCCAAACCCAGGTCCCTCTTCTCTCCCTGAGCAATGATTCATGCTCCTTACCTCCAGCTGGAGCCTGGCCTGTCCTCACTTCACTATCTCCTCTCTGATCACCTTTCCAAAGGAACCTCCCTCTTCCCTCTGTGAAGTCTACTGTAGAAATAGCCCTAGAATTCTGCCACAAATCCTGTGGTTTGTGAATTTCTCTGGGGTTCCCAGATGATAAAGTGGTAAAGAATTCACCTGCAAAGCAGAAGACCCAGGTTCTATCCCTGGGTCAGAAAGATCCCCTGGAGAAGGAAATGGCTACCCACTTCAGAATTCTTGTCTGGAGAATTCCATGGACAGAGGAGCTTGGCTATAGTCCATGGGATTGCAAAGAGTCAGACAGGACTGAGCAATTAACACTTTCACTTACTGTCACTAGATAACGAGTACAGTGGGGGCTGGCCCCCTGTCTTCTACATTTTGGCTTCCCTCTGCAGTGCCAATAATAGTGCTATTCAGCTATTAACCTTGAAATAAATTTTGGCTAAAATGAATCCGTCCTCAGGAAGCAGCAACTTAAAGATTTGCCCCCTGCAAACTATATGCCTTAGAAAGAAATACTAAAGACAAAACCCCTTACATATGGCCCTGCTTTCACCTTTCAAGGCTTTGTCAAGAACTGGCAGTCCTGTTGATTGATAAATCCCACAGTGCTTGGCTGGTCATTGCCCTGCCCACCATGAGACCGTTGGAAACTCCCCCTCCTTGCTATCATTTGTTGCCGGCTCCAAAGCTAGAATCACTCAGTGCTAAGTTTTGGTTTTCAGGCTCACAAGTATTTTCATCTGTGTCCTTTTTTTCCATCTGACTCTTTAATCCTTCTCAACTTCAGATCTTTGCACAAACCTCCCGTGTCATCATTGGGGAGCTCTGGGCTCAGAGCTAAGGTAGGAAGCAAAAAGGCCCAAATCTGCACGTTTTATTTCATTGGTACATGTATTTAATCCATCTGCAAACTGTTCATTGGATAGCATTGCAGGCTTCTCTCTCTGGGAACACTAAGGTATGTGTATTCAACAGTGGAAAATAAACATAAGATTTTATTACAAAGTGCCACCGCCGCTCCTGGCATGAGTAATTTGTGCACCTGCATTTTTAAAATGTTTCAAAATTTTTCCCCTTGGTGGATTCCGTGGTAACACACATTCACTTCCTGGCTGTCACAGCCTGGGCCTTTTAGGCTCCTGTCATGTCTACCCCTGCTTCCCCAGAAGCCATTGTCTTCAGAGCAGAGGCAGTGACCACCCATGGAAGCCTTGGAAGGTAAGGGTGCCTGTGTTGTCCTGATGAATGCCTTTCTCCCAAGAATAGGCGAAAGTGTGGGAGTGTTAATTCTTAGTGCAAAGAGGGGTGGGGGTGGACTGTCAGGGGAAGAGTTAAGGTCAGGTCTGCCCTCCTCAGATGTGGGGATGGTTTCTGGGGCTGCCCCCTCCTCCACACCCTTTGCCTCACAGTCTGCTTTTTCATAAGCATAGGAACCTCATCTTTTGCAGCTCATCACTGAGGTTCTTTAGCAAAGAAGATGATCCAGTGTGAACCAGACAGAACTGAGACACCCAGTCAACCAGACAGCCTAGAGAATGACAGAGGGGTATTGGGGAAGGAGGGCACTATGATTCCAAATGGGGTTCAGCATCCAGACTGTCTTTTCTCTTTTCCTTCCTCTTCTGCATGATTCTGATTTTTGCAGGTGTGTAAGTCAGTCTGTATACTCAGCACTCACTAACAATTTCCCCTGCGATATCTGTAATCTCCTGGAAACATTCCTTGAAGCCTTGCAATGTCCCCCACAACCACCCAGAAAGCTGGCAGTACCAAGTCATCTTTGGCAAATTCGTGCTTTCTTAAAGTCATATCACCACATATGACACTCTTCTCCCTGCAACAGCAGGTCTCAGAGGATGACAATAATGACCCAGCACTACACCAACTTGATCGTTAGAGTTTCTGCTCTCTAAGCAGCACCAGGCACATAACTTGATCTAAAGAGTATTTATTTATCTGTCCAAGGCTGCAAATGGAGACAGAGGGAGCACCACTGATGGAATCGCAGGGTGTGAAATCTTCATTGTTCAATGTGATCCACAGCAATGGAATGCTTGTTTCATTTAAATAATACTGGGTTTTCAAACACTGCACACCATCTGGCTCGAGAGCTGCCTGATTCAGGCACAGGAGTGGATGGTTGTGGCATTTTGAATAGTTTAACTGCAAACCTGTTCTGGTTTTGCTTGAGGGTTAGTAATGGAGTAGTTGCTTTCACTGCTGAGGATCAAGTCTCGTATTCTTGCCGCGGGTGTGGCTTCTGTTGACCAACTGGTCATCTCTGAACTTGACTGTCTAAAAGAATAATTTTAATAGGATTCCCTCTCAGAAGAATAAAAGAACCTCACTTTGATATCCTTTGTGATGCTTTGTTGTTTAGTCCCTAAATTGTGTCCAACTCTTTGTAACCCCATGGGCTGCAGCAGCGCCAGGCTTCCGTGTCCTTCACATTCTCCTGGAGTTCGCTCAAACTCATATACATTGAGTTGGTGATGCCAGCCAACCGTCTTGTCTTCTGTCATCCCCTTCTGTTCCTGCCTTCAGTCTTTCCCAGCATGAAGGTCTTTTCCAACGAGTCAGCTCTTCACATCAAGCGGCCAAAGTACTAGAACTTTAGCTTCAGCATCGGTCCTTCAAATGAATATTCAGAATTGATTTCCTTGAGGATTGACTGATTTTATCTCCTTCCTGTCCAAGGGACTCTCAAGACTCTTCTCCAACGCCACAATTCAAAAGTATCAATTCTTCGGTGCTCAGCCTTCTTAATGGTCCAACTCTCACATCTGTACGTGACTGCTGGAAAAACCATGGCTCTGACTATATGGAACTTGTGGGCAAAGTGCTCCCTCTGCTTTTTAATATGCTGTTTAGGTTTGTCATAGCTTTTCTTCTGAGGAGCAAACATTTTTTAAATTTTAGTGGCCACAGTCACAGTCTGCAGTGATTTTGGAGCACAAGGAAAGAAAATCTGCCACTGTTTCTACCTTTTCCCCATCTGTTTGCCATGAAGTGATGGGAGCAGATGCCATGATCTTAATTTTTTGAATGTTGAGTTTTAAGCCAGCTTTTTCACTCTCCTCCTGCCATTAGAGTGGTATCATCTGTATATCTGAGGTTGTTGATATTTCTTCTGGCAATCTTGATTCCAGCTTGTGCTTCATCCAGCCCAGCATTTCGCATGATGTACTCTGCATGTAAGTTAAATAAGCAGGGTGACAATATACAGCCTTGAGGTATTCCTTTCCCAATTTGGAGCCAGTCCTTGTTCCATGTCCAGTTCTAACCGTTGCTTCTTTACCTGCATACAAGTTTCTCAGGAGACAGGTAAGGTGTTCTGGTATTCAAATCTCTTGAAGAATTTTCCACAGTTTGTTGTGATCCACATAGTCAAAGGCTTTAGCGCAGTCAGTGAAGCAGAAGTAGATGTTTTTCTGGAATTCCCTTGCTTTTTCTATGATCCAGCAGATGTTGGCAATTTGATCTCTGGTTTCTCTGCATTTTCTAAGTCCAGCTTGAACATCCAGAAGTTCTCAGTTCACATACTGTTGATGCCTAGCTTAAAGGATTTTTGAGTATTACCTTGCTAGCATGTGAGATGAGCACAATTCTACAGTAATCTGAACACTGTTTGGCATTATCTTTCTTTGGGATTGGAATGAAAGCTGACCTTTTCCAGTTCTGTGGCCACTGCTGAATTTTCCAAGTTTGCTGACATATTGAGTGCAGCACTTTAACAGCATCATCTTTTAGAGTTTGAAATAGCTCAGCTGGAATGCCATCACCTCCACTAGCTTTGTTCATAGTAATACTTCCTAAGACCCACTTGACTTCACATTCCAGGATGTCTGGCTCTAGATGAGTGACCACACCAACCTGGTTATCAGAGTTATTAGGGCCAGGCTCTTCTGTCCAATTCTCCAGGCAAGAATACTGGAGTGGGTTGCCATGCCCTCCTCCAGGGTATCTTTCTGACCCAGGGATTGAACCTGCATCTCTTACGTCTCCTGCATTGGCCGGAAGATTCTTTTGCTCTACATACAGAATATGATGAGCAGACTGGTGATAACTCAGGGGAAGGTGGCCACCTTCAGCTGGGTTGAGTAACTCTTGATAAATATCCCTTGACTTGGATTCATTATTGCCCAGGCTCTTTCCACAGTTTTAGGCAAAGATTCTTATCTTTAGGCAAAGATAATTATCTCATTGATTCAGGGTGAGGATACTGTATTTGGATAAGTGATGCTGTTAAAATGAACTGTACAGTTCATATAATAAAGGGCTCTTGTTCTTCCCATCATGTTCTTATATGATTTGGAGGGTAAGGTGAGACTCTGTACTGTGAAGCCAGCCAGGGGTCTGGTCTCTGTCTTCTGTCACCTCCATCTCTACCACACAGCTCCAAGGTAGCCTCAGAAAACAGGAGAGAAAAGAGTATGTAGAGCATATGCAGCCACTCAAACTGCCTTGACTTAAAAGCCCTCCTCGGTACAAAAGGGGTGGGGAATACATGCCAGGCAGGGGACAGGTCTCACCACTGATACCTTGCCTTTATTATCTGGATAATTCATGAGACAAGATCCAGCTCCAATTACAAATAATCGTTCCATTTCTCTTCTCATCACATCTTAGTGCTGGTGGAAGGAACACGTGCAGAACGCCATGTTCTTGAAGTTTTCCTTCTTGGGTACAAATTTAGTACCTTCCACAGGAGAGATGGGCTCAAGATGAGTTGTTGTGAATGGAGCTGATTATAATTATGTTATGACCACACATGTGCCTGGGGTGTTCTTTGGTCTCAACCACTTCAGTCTGGCTTAGTGATTCTTTACAGTAGCAAAACTTCTTTCACTTTCAGTTTGAAAAAGTCACTGTAAAATTAGGCTATAAATAATATTTCATTAGTAGTTTCAAAGGCATTATGTTTTGAAGCATGATACTAGCTTACCATACCTAAATCCTTCCCATTGTCTGTTATTTAGGCTTGCTTTTGACAAAACTATTCCTAACATAAGGTTTCTGACATACCAGGCCTATGTTATTTAAATGTTGATGATATTGATAATATGTTTTTCAATCATTCTAAAATATTTCTTATATTGATGACTTGTCTTGTCTTTGAAACTGTGATTGGAAACAATAGAATAATGAAACTCCTTCAAGAGTTTTGTTAAAATTTGGACCACTTGGAATAGAAGCAACATTGTTCTTGGCTCCAAGTTTCATATATTTGTATGCAACCGCTTTCTTGTGTCTGAAATAAATTTGCTGTAGTCTTTGTCTCCATTCTAAACACACTGTACCAAGAAGGGCCTGCTTGTTGGGAGAGTAACCAAGCCAAGGATGTCATGTTCCATCTTGATGATGAAATGCAGATTTGTTGTTAAAAGGCAAATTCCTCATTTTCAAAAGTGGAATAGAAATGATGCTTTAAAAGATTTTAGCTAATGAAATTTACCCTCTTTCCCCCCTCCTTAAAAAAAAAAAAAAGAATTTAGGGATGTACTCTGGAGCTTAGCCCAGAGTATTTCATTTGGCTTCAAAATGCATACGTTTTCTTTTACTTCACCATCTTGCCTTATGGTATTTTATTGTGCAGAGGGTAGCAAACCAATGTCGATCACCTTGTTGAGCACCAGGACCCCTGCCTGCTTGGTTTGCCTGATTTGTTTCCATGGCTTGTGGCTGTTGAAGCTGAACCTGTGTGGTTTCTGGCTGGTCCAAGTCGAGGAAGCTGAACCCAAATGGTGCTGTCGCTCTACAGCCTCTTCATCAGTCCAGACTTGTCTGTCAGGTTCCCTCTCCTCCGTGTAGTTCTTTCCTCATCTTCTTTGAAGTCATTTGTGCAAGATGGGAGGCCGGAGATGCCTCTTTCCTTCCAATATTTCTATCAGCTTAGGCTGAGTTTTCAGTTTGGACTCTGCTTTGGGAGTTTCTGGAGAAGGAAATGGCAACCCACTCCAGTATACTTGCCTAGAGAATCCCGTGGATAGAGGAGCCTGGTGGGATGCTGTCCGTAGGGTCGCACAGAGTCAGACATGGCCTAAGTGACTTTGTATGCATGTATGCGTTGGAGAAGGAAATGGCAGCCCACTCCAGTGTTCTTGCCTGGAGAATCCCATGGACAGAGGAGCCTGGTGGGCTGCTGTCCATAGGGTTGCACAGAGTCAGACATGGCTGAAGCAACTTAGCATGCATGCATGCATTGGGAGTTTCTAGGCTTTGAGAGGATATACTTTTCTAGCTCACCAATGAGTCTGGGTAGACATCGGTATTTTTTTTGCAGCCTTCTCAGTCAATTCTTCACAAATATCCAAACTTGAAAGTCTCATTTTGTTCCTTTGTTTCTGTTCCCATGGCTTGGGTGAGCCACGGTGGATGCAGGTTGCCACTGTGGACGGGACGAGGAGAAGAGATGAATGGCGCTCTCAGGCTCCATTCAACACAGCTGTCCTCACATTACCAAAGGCTTGTGTGGAGATAGTAGCCCTGTGAAGAGGAAGGTTCTACAGGGGAGCCTGCCAGAACCTCAGAAGATGCAGCAAACCCAGTGGCTGGGAGAGGCATCCACTTCCCTTCCTGTGGGGTGCTGGGGAGCCAGGCATCAAATAGCTTTTTGGGTTTTTGTTGTTGTTTGTTTTCTAATTTTTTTTCCTGCTTTGTTACAAACTCCAGTGTGACTTTGAAAATTCAGTTTCAGACTGTCCCACACATCCTTCATCCTTAAGACCAGGAGGGAAGAAATCAGACCCAGGGTTTCACCAGAAGAGTAGTATAGTGGAATGGATCGAGCAAGACACTTTTAAAAGCCTGCAGCTTCTCAGTGCAGAAGAATGCAGATGAGGCATCTGTTAGACCCGTGTGGTGGTCTCCAGTTGTCCAGTGGCCCTGGGGGAAAAAAATAAAAGAACCTCTAGGAGACAAACAGCAGAGACCCACACACCAGAGGGGTCCCATCTGAGGCAAGGCTACATGGCTCACCCTGATGTTAACGTGGATGAAGGAAGGGACTGAATGACATTCCCAACCCACCGTGATTCCAGTTCATCATTTTGTACACATACATTCACGATGTGCTATATGTTATATATAATTTACTAAAGCATGCTTTTAAAAATAGATTTGAGGAGCATGGAGCCCCCAGAAGCGTATGTTATTGTACTGGGCTTGAGTTTCTGCTTCCCTCCCACAGGGGACTGCTGAGGGTCTATTTGAGGGCATGAATATGGAAAATTCAGCTTCAGCTCCCCCACCCCGCTCCCCAAACAGCACTGCAGAACTATGCTGAACTCCTGTGGTTTGGAAAGAACAGATGCAAGAGACAAAATAAGTACAGAAGGAATTTGGGGATTGGGTCCTAAGAATCACCACGTTTCCTATCACTCTCAGAAAATGCGTCTCTTTTCAGGGGTACTGTACATCTGTGTGGCTCCAAACCACCAATTATTTTTCCAAGCAGCCTAATTACAGCCTTCTTCTGAAAATGCCAAACACTCCAATGAAATACAGCTTCAGAAATTTTCACTTACGTTAATTGGTTCCAATTATTCAGACCTGCTTTGCCCCCCCCCCCAAAAAAAACATGCAAGCCAAGTTCTTTTTTTTTTTTTCCTCTCTTCCCATTCATTTTTTCCAGAAAAAACAGTAGAGAGCTACCCCCTGAATTCTACATATTTCATTAGAACACGACCTAACAGGACAGGAAGTATAATTGAAGGAGGCGGGGAGGACCCTGTCCCGGTGGACACTGACCCTCCACATCTGCACGGGCCCTGAGAGGCCACAGATGTCACAGGCCTTCCTCTCGAGCCACTTTGAATGTAATCTGCTGGGTTTGGTTTGCTGACTGTATATGCACGTCAAAGACTATGGCCATGGATTATTTATAAGATGTTCACTTCCAATTAGCGCCGCTTAAAACGTGAGCTTCAACTTGGCACATGCAGCAGCCGTGGTCTGCTCCGAAAGATTGGGCAGGTCACGGGTGGTAAGTAAGCCTCTTGCCGAGTGAGTGTGCAGACGTTAGCTGAAGTAGCATTTGGAAGCCGCCCTGTTTGCAGACAGACTCTTATTTCAGTTAGCAATGCTTTACGTGACATCATAGGGCCCTTTTTCAGAAGATGGATCTGGGAGCCATGGGTCATTTGAGTCCATGACTCCTCAAGTGCCCACTTGGAGAATCAGTGGGTCTCATTTCAGATCTGTGTCTGCCTCTGTGGAAAACCCCCATTTTCTAACATGATGGAGATTCACAGGCATTGCCTCCTTCCTCCACGATCTTGTATGGTGGGAAGAGCTACTGGGAAAATCAGTTTAATTTACCCATTTTAACCAAATCTAATTAACCAAATTTAATTAACCCATTTGCTGAGGTTAATGAAACCCTTGTTAACTTGAGTCAGGAGGGGCATGAACAGGAGGGCCTTTGAAGCTCAGATCCCTAATAGGATCCATGCCTTTGGGAGCCATGAACCTCGCAAAGCCAGGGTAATGAGGTTGGTACTTTGAATCTTTTCTCAGGGAGGGAGTCAAGGGGGCATTCTTCAGGGACAGTGGACAGCACTCTAGTCTCTCCTAAAGTTATTCAGAGCTTGAAATTGTCACTTAGTCTAAAACCCGGGGGATTTCAGGTATCAAGGGCATATTCCATAAAATTGCAGTAGGTCGTTCCATTGCCAAGTGGAAATGACCTGGGGTCCACTTGCGCTGTCTAGTAGCTGTCCTGCTGCTCCATGTTATCAGAAGCCCCATTCTCAGTTAAGGGTGTTTACGAGGCAGACATCCAGACCCAGACCGATGGTTCTCCTGCCTGGAGTTCAGGATCAGGGCAATGAACTGGCAAGATCACTGTGTTTTAGTTGGCAGGTGTCGCTGTCACAAAACTCCCCTTCATCTGGTATTGGCTGAGAGCCCCATCCACTGACTCAACTCAGGGGTCTGAACACCACTCAGCCTGGTCCCCTTCTCTCCTCTGTGGTTCCTGAACTCTTCTGAACCTTGGGAGACAGATTCCAAAGCATGTCTTTAGCAGGAAGGTGGCCCCCCTCTTTTTTGGAATGTCAGGTTTGTTCATAGGAGATAAAGAATTTAGAAGAGCTTTGCACACGTGCAGTGGCAAGGAGCTAAACTGAATCTTCTGCTGTCATAGTGCATTTGCCAGGACATAGATGAGGTTGAGAGTGTAGAGAGCGGGGCGGGGGGGGGGGTGGGGGGGTGGGGGGGGGTGGGGGGGGTCTCAGAATTCCACTGGGAGTTTTTTTCCTTCTTAATTCAAAAGATGGTGTGATCCGTTCAGGACTGATCTGGCCAGGAGGAGAGGTTTAGGGCTTTCACACATCACTGAATGCAACGGGCCCCAAATCTAGGGCTGAGCAAGGAGGGGCTCAAAGTAGCGTAAGAGGCATTTTGCTCCACTCAGAAGGCTGTTGCTTCCAGTCACAGTCTCCATGTCTGTGACCTTGAGTTCAAAGAGTAGAAACGCCAAGTGAAGCCTTTCTGTTCTTTAAAGGGATGCATTCAGTAAGCCCCCTCCTCCTTCAGTCTTTGGAAAGAAGAATGTGTGAAATGCTGGATGAATGGTTTTATCCCTGATCCACCAAACAGGGAAGGGAAGAAAGCAGCTGAGTGCAATAGGACGGATTTCCGTAGGATGGAACAATGTCAGTGGGAAAACACAGTAACAAGATTGGGATCCAATTTACCACAAGAGCAGAGCTTTTTCTTTATTGATTATTTAAGTCTTCTTCAAAAGAATTTTCCTGAGGTGGTAGAAAAACTCAATGAAAAGGCATCATTTATTCATTTATGGGTGGAGATGGAAAAAATGCATTAAAAAAGTATAACAAAAATGGACATTATGAAATATAGAAAGTATTTTGGGAGTGTTTTCCTGGAAATTTTCTGGTCTTTCCAAAAGTGCTCTTCTCCTAATATGTCTCAAGTCTTCTCCATCTCACTCATCCATTGTTTAGATAAATGCCTCCAAATGACTTTTAGCCATCATTCTGAAGCAAAAGTGGTTTAGGTGTACCTGAATTGAAATAGTTCTATGTTAACGAATTGATAAAGTGGTATTCCCGTTGGGTCCTCTTTATCCTTCCCTTAGAGAGTCAGCGAGGCCAAGAATTGATTCGTGGAGCAAATGTTCATGACTACTGTTGGAAATACAAAGGAATACAAGCAATGCATTTTGTTCTCAGGGAGTGATTAATCTAGATATTCAAATAAGATCAACACACAAACAAGGTTGAAGTTCCTACACATTGCCAACCACAGGCAAGTCAAGTCAGTATTGACTTTATTATCCAAATTAGCATCAGAGTGACCATTTTCAGACATCATGGGGGCAATCAAACACAGACAGGTGCCACTCACAGAATGAGGATCCTGGAGGCATTTAGTGCTCATCTATATCCTCTCCCGAGGCTGCTGCTCCCAGAACCATGAGGGGAGCTGATGTACTCAAGGCCACAGAGCTTCAGGTGACAGAGAAGGGCTCGAGCATACATTTCCTTACTCCAATCCAGAGCTCCCATTCAAGTTCATAATGGAAAGTTTATTTCCCCTCAGCTTTCCTTTGTGACACTCCCTTCACAGCACTGAGACATGAAACCCAAGACACGCGTTCTGGTCTCTGGGTCACCCCTGACCAGCCATGAGTGTTTAAGCAAGACACAAACCTCTCTGGATTTCAGATTCCTCATCCATCAGATGAGGTGATTAGACTTTTCCAGTGCTCGCCACACTTCTCCATCAAAGTACCCCTCCTAGCAGAGCAGAGTGGATGACGATCGGAATAAGAGTTTGGAGGTGTGTCAGTATGTGGCCCCCTACAAGCAAGAAATGCATTTGAAGTGTTGGGATTTGTCATAGTGGTTTGTGTGACTTCTGCATTTTACTTAATATATCTGTGTTTGTTTTCATGTAAAAGCAGTGTTTCAAATTTCTTACTGTCCATTGGAGTTAATTTGCCAAGGGGAGCCTGTGTATCCTGGGGTATAAGGATGGGGTGGTGTTCTAGACTTCTTCCCTCCTCGTGGATACCCTGCTCTGTGTCCATGTTTCTTATTTCGCCCTGCACTCCTCTTCCTGGCTTCAACAATGTAAGCAGCTTTCTCACCACAGGGTTCAATGGCACTCAAGAATGCCTGTTTGTTTGAGAGAGTATCTGAAAGGGAAATTAGCAACCCAGGCAGAGTGTCTAGAAAAGGACACAGATATTTATTAGATGGAAGCAGGAGGCTGCTCTTCTAGATAAGATCGGCGGCTAGTTCATCAACCTGGACTCTATCTGAAGGAAATCTGCCTTGGTGTTGTCACATTTTAATCCTTTGCCTCAGATCTTTTCTGGAAAGAGGTGTGCCGTGGATGTTGTTTTCCAGTCTCTAAGTTGTGTTCGACTCTTTGTGACCCCATGAAATGCAGCACGCCAGGCTTCCCTGTCCTTCACTATCTCCCAGAATTTGCTCAAACTCATGTCCATTGAGTCAGTGATGCCATCCAACCATCTCATCCTCTGTCACCCCTTTTTCCTCCTGCCCTCAATCTTGCCCCGCATCAGCATCTTTTTCAATGAGTCAGTTCTTTGCATCAGGTGGCCAAAGTATTGGAGCTTCAGCTTCAGATCAGTCCTTTGAATGAATATTCAGGGTTAATTTCCTTTAGGACTGACTGATTTGATTTTGCCATCCAAGGGACTCTCAAGAGTCTTTTCCAGCCCCACAGTTTGAAAGTAAAAGCTGTGACAAACCTATACAGTGTATTAAAAAGCAGAGACATCACTTTGCTGACAAAGCTTTGAAAACCATATTCAAAGCTATGGTTTTTCCAATAGTCATGTACAGATATGAGAGTTGGGCTATGGATAAATATTTGGATTTCAGAGGCACTAGATTAAACCTCTTTGAAAAAAAATGCAACATTACCTCTTATTCAGACACAAATCTTTTGAGTACCTCAGCTTGCCAGCACCAAAGCGGAGAATCAGTTTCTAGTTTGGTTTTCCTCCACTTCTCTCTGACTGTGGCTATCATCACCTTCTGGGTGTGTGTGGGGGGATTTGGAGCAGAAAGGATAGAGGGTGAAAAGAGGGATGTTTCTCACCCCGTCTTGGGCAGTGATCAGCAAAGACAGGGAGATCGGCCAAATTTCTTGTCTGCTGCAGCAGCAAAGCCCTTCTCCCCAGTGGCTCTTCCAGATGGAAATTACTCGAGTGTTCTGACCATTTCCCAGAGGGCGAAGTGGATGGGATGAGGAGGGACGTTCGCTCTTGTGAGCAAACCGAGCCCCACATGCATCATGCTGTTTGCGGGCATCTCCAGGCACCTTGTACATGGTAGATACCCAAGAATGGTTTATCAGATTCACAAATCAGTGCTAGTTCTTCACCGAAACGTTGACACGTGACTCGTGATAAAGAACAGCTCCTTAAAACCCAGCTCAGGTTTAGTTTCAAGTCCTATAAATATTTAGAAACTAACAAAGAGCTCTAGATGAATCTAGGTTGTGGAATTTAGGCTTACAAAGTGGTTTCAACTCTGGTTGAAGAGTCGAAGCACAGGACAAGCTTTATAAAAATACTGATGCCCAGGCCCCACTCCAGTGTAACTGATTCAAACTCTAGGGAGGGGCCTGGGTATAGGCCATTAAATTTTTTTTTTTCTCCAGGTGATTCTGGGGCATAAGACTATGCATGACTCATCTGACCAGGCAGGTGGAGTGGTTTTCCCAGGACCTCCCCAGGCTGGGGGTAGTGCTGGCTTCCCATCCAATCCCGTGCTCTTTCCCACACACCCCAGCAGCCGTCCTTTACCCCTGCGGCCTGTGGGAGAACTTGAACTTTTCCACTGGGAAAAGGGAGCAGTTGTTGACCCACTAACCCCCTGGAAACAAGTGCTTCAGCACCATGGGAATTTTCCTGGTCCTATTTGTGGAAATGGTCCAACGTTGGATGTTTTTCCAGGAAAGGATATTATGAGCGGGGTCCCTTTGGTAACTGCCTATAAGCATTATTTGTGAGGCATGGGAAGATTCTAGCCCTAAAATATCCCCTTTGCCTTCAGTTACTTATGCTGAAAGGCATCTCCCAGGAATATTTAGAGGGGGTTAAGATAGATTACTTCATAGAATATAAATGAGGCTGTAGGTGACCTCTTTTCTCTCTGCTAGTCTAAATGAAGGGCTGATCATTTGAGTACCTAGCACAGTGCTTGGCCATAATAGTTTTACAATGTGTATATGGTAACTTCTTACAATTTAATTGAATTTTTTTCTTTTATTGAAGCATAGTTGATGGTACAATGTTATATAAGTTGTAGGTGTACAATGTAGTGATTCACAATTTTAAATGTTATTGTAGTTACTATAAAATATTATAGTTAACTAAAATATTGGCTTTATTCCCTATGTTGTGCAGCATATAGCTTATTTTACACATAATGGTTCGTACCTCTTAATGCTGTACCCTCATATTTCCCCTCCTGTATTCCCTTCCTCCATTGGTTACCACTAGCTTGTTCTCTATATCAGTGAATCTGTTTCTTTTTTGTTATGTTCACTAGTTTGTTGTATTTTAAAAATTTCACATATAAGTGACATCATACAGTCTTTATCTTTCTTTATCTGACTTATATCACTTAGCATAATGCCCTCCAAGGCACTTAGCAATATACCCTCCATCCATATTGCTGCAAATGGCAAAATTTCCTTCTTTTTTATGGCTGAGTTGTATTCCTGTGTGTGTGTATGTGTATGTATTCTACATCTTCTTCATCTTTCTCTCTGTTGATGAACACTTAGGTTGCTTCCATATCTTGGCAAGTACAAATAATGCTGTTATGAATATTGAGGTGCATGTATCTTTTTGAATTAGTGCTTTTGGGTTTTGGATATATAGCCAGGAGTGAAATTGCAGGGACATACAGCAGTTCAATTTTTAGAACTCTTATGTGTAAGAAAACCATGCTGGGCTTTAGGTACATTGTCTAATTTAATTATTACCACCACACTTGGGAGGCAGTTGCTTTTATTCTTGTCATGAGGATATACATTCTGAGAGCCCCATTCTAACTCTGATGCCTATAGGTTTCAATGAAGCCAGAAGATCCTCTGAGCTGAGACTAACACTGCTGCTTCACTTATGAAAGGGGCCCTTGACATAAGAGTGAGGGGGCATGATTTTCTCTGGGGATGCCTGATATTTAATTGTTTATCAAAGATTCAAACCTTATAAACATCAGCACATCAGCTTTTTCCAAAAGTGGAAAAAGCAAAGCCTTTGAGTCTCTTGGTTTGGTGTTCAAATCCTAGTCTGATCATTTTCTGGCTGTAAAAAAAAAAAAAAACTGAACTCACAATACCCCCACTCTCAGAAGGAGGGAAAAAGAGAGGAAAAAAAGAAGCGATGGCGAGGGCAGGGAAATGGAGAGTAAGGAGGAGTGTATAGAAGAAGGGAAATAAAAAGAAAAGAGTGGGAGCATGTGGCGGGGGATTGGGGTGGGGAGGTGGAGGAGGACCCTCAGAGTGTGATGGGGAGACAGGAGATGGATGCTGTGGGGACCTAGCTACACTGCACTGCAGGGCGTAGGACACTCGAGAGAAGTGCTTTTTAAAGCACATGTCATTCTTTTTTTTTTTTTTTAATGTATTTATTTTAATTGAAGGGTAATTGCTTTACAATATTGTGTTGGTTTCTGCTAAACATCAACATGAATCAGCCATAGGTATACATATCCAAGATGCCAAGCAGAAGAACAGGACCTGCTGTGAGGAAAAGAAGACTTGAATTAGGAACAAATAGGTGGAGGCAGGTATGAGGGAGGGTTTCCACAGACCCAGGGCAGAGAAAGAGTGGAATTGGTTCCAGAGGAATTCAGTGACAAGAAAGATGCAGGAAGAAAAAGAAAACGTTGGGTCAGTGAAGGCTCCGAAGGGCGTCTCTGTAAGCCAGAATTAAAGACATTGTAAAAGTGAAAGGCATAAAACGGAACATTTTTGACCAGAAGAATGTACCTCTTTGAAGTGTCTGCCTCCCAAAAAAAAGTATGTCGTGGACTCTAGCTTTTGAAAAAAAGGAGAAGGAAAAAAACTGGTCCAAGTGAATCAAAGGAAGTGATAAATCTCTTTGCGCCCCTCTCCTGAAACAAAGCACGTGGAGCTTAATTAATGCATTTAGCTACCTGACCAGCAAAACCTCACTTTCAATCCTGTCTCGGGGCCTCATCTAATTCAGGAGTTCTTGGGAGATGAAAATCACTTTTAAGTGCTCCCTCTGAGGATGACCATGAGTGCTGTTAACTCCTTGGGGAAAAACCAAGCCCATATATTCAGTGTATTATAATGCTTATAAGTGTCTCATTGAAGGCAGTGTTCTCTAATATAGAGACATGGGTCGTGAAATAAGGAAAAGTAAGCAGATTTGGGGAGGTGGAGAGACACTGGCAGAACTAACAGGACTGTTCTTAAATTTCAGACCCTGGACAGTGTGGGAGGGAAGGTTTCGGACAGGAAAAGGGGTAGAGAGGACATGGAAGATGTGAGATGTCTATTGTGAGAATCCAAGGAAAGAAAATGAAAGCCACTCAGAGATGGGCCCACATGAGGAGAAAGGGATTGTGTCACACTAAATTAGAAGGGGTTAAATTTCTAGAGAAGGGACACTACCCACAGGCAATGGAATCAAGCACCAAGTATTATACCGACCTGGGAGAACCAGGAAAGAGGCTACGAATCAGAATGGGCAAGTCCACCATTTCTCCGTGTCTTTCTTTCTTCTGTCTCTCTGTGTTTCTGCCGTCTCTGGGACTGTCTCTCTGACTCAAAGCTAGCTGAAATGGCAAGAAGCAGTATTCAAAATTTTTAAAAGGCAAAAAGTAACATCACAAGCAAAGGTGGGACCAGTTACACAGAACCATGTCTTTTTCTTCTTCTTCTTCTTTTTCCATTTAGGGAAATGTCTAAGAGGACAGATGGCTCTTTCAAAGATTTAGAAAATGATGGTCAAGCAGATATTTGAATAAATGGCAAGAGTAGTGCTTCTTGCATTTAGATACGTCTCTTAATTTCTTTGCTATTTGATTTAAGAACCTGGAGCTTTACTTAGATTTACTCATAAATTTGGAGGAGAGTTTTTGCACATTGGGCCAACCCTGCCGAGGAAGGCAAGGAGAAGCCAAGGGGCATGGCAGAAAGAGCACAGAAATGGGGGTGCCAAAGCTCTGGCTCTTTTCCTTTGCTCTTCTGGAATATTCAGCCCTGGCATGTCACCAGATGCTGGGTTTTGATTTTTCCCATTAGTTTCAGAAGTAGGGTATCCCAAAGATCTGATTCTAAAAAGCTATTTTTCTAAATTGGCCTCTCATCAGGAACTGGTTAACAAAAATTTAGAGGTTTGACATTTTCATTATCTCCTGATATCTGTTTCAAAAAACTGCTTTCCATTTATTGGCTTATGAATCCAGGAGAAATCGCATTGGTTGTACTTCAACCTTCCTTTTGCTAATTTCCTGTCAAGATGTGGTTGAGATTTATAGTTCTTTCTAAGCAGGTCCAATATAGTCTTCTTGGAGAGAAAGCAGCTTCAAAGCGCTGTTCTATTCCTGTTCTGATACAGTAAGTACAAGGAGCTGTCTCTCAAGTACCCATGGGCCAGGCCAGCTCTTCCTGGGCAGTTGGTCACATTGCCATTGGAAAGTGAGTGGAGACGGGTGGAACTAAGAGCTGGGAGCTTCTCTACTGCCCCTCCCCCCACTCACCCTTTATGTGTTTGGGGCAGATTATTTATACTTCTGAAGCCTCAGTTTCCTCATCTATGAAACAAAGATAACAGTTGTGCTTCATAAGGTTATATGTATGAAATGCAATAACATACAAAAAACCACTTAGCGTTACGTCTGATCCCGAGTACAGAAAATGAATGTAAACTGTAATCGTAATGTCCCTGTCATTAATACAGTTACCAGGAACTTCTTACATTATAAAGAGTAGCCTCAAATTAAATTCTGTTCGCTGCTCTGGTGGTTTGTGACTCAGATGCTTTCTTCCCTCCCCTCTCTGATTCTCATTGCTGAGTTTTCCCATTAAAAATAACAAGCTGAATATCATTTAATAATAACAGTTAATTCAGGAGAATTCTTTTCTTTTTTTTTTTATCACTTTTGTTCACTCCACCTACCTTTCCATTGGGGTCTTCGGGGTTAATGAGGAGCAGCTTTAAACTTGGATAGTTGGTTAATCACCAAGTAGAATGTGGGAAGAAAGCTGCTCAGATGCTTTTCATCTTAGCATCCAATTCCCAGGGAACTCAGGAAAAAATTTTTTTTCCTCATCTAAGGCCACCTACAGTATTAGGTAATTATTAAAGCTGATTGCATATCAGAGCCTAAATCCAGTGTTATAGAACTGTGCTTCACTCATCAGACGCACTGCCATGTATTTTTGAAGAGTAAATCTTTGTGCTAATTAATTATATTAATATCAACATGTTGATATTGATATAATTAGCACAGTGGATGACACTGATATAATTAGCACAAATATTTACTCTTCAAAAATAAGTGGCAGTGCATATGCATATAATAACCTTAATAATAACACTGAACAGTTATAGCTCCATTTTCTCCAAGGAGCTTATAAAAATACATAAATAGCAAATAAACCAAAACTCAAACCTCTTTGAGAGCTTTAATAGCATCACTGAGCAAGGTTGAAGGGGCTGACTTGGTCAGAAGAAAGCCCATGAATAGATTCTGATGGGAATCTTTCCCCAAAATGAAGTGACTCTCCAAACAGCTCCCGATAAGCCTAAAACTAAGAGTTGCACCAAATTATGTAATGGGATTGAAATTGAAAAGGAATCCTTCTCTTTCCTTATTCTAATTAATGTTCAGTTAATCTAAAGCCACAGTGATTTGGTTTTAAAACTAAACAGAATTGGGTAAAAGTAGGGGTGTCGGCGAGTAAGACAGAAAAATATATTTGGGCCATCCTGTCTTCAATGTCTTTGACCTAGAAAGACCATGGGCCCACTGTCCAGAAAACCTGTCCCTAGGTCTTTCTCTCCTTTGTTTGGTGACACAGCTTCCATGCCTCTTCATATAACTGTGACAGCAAGAGCGGGTTTGGGATGACTGTGTGCGGTTCCACGAGAGGAGAGGGTGGGCATGATGCCTAATGGTTCCATTGGCACTCTGCTGTCAGGGGCCTCTGAGAACCAACTTTCCCGCTGTGTTTGTGATGGGAGATATCAATCTCAACCAATTTCTTATTCCTTTATTTGAGTACAGGCTAATCGAGTTATACATTTTCTTACCGTAACAGCCGTATCAACAGACACCACAGTTTTGAAGCCACTGTGGCACACACACATATCTGCCCACACAAATACACAACACTCACAACACCAAACAGAGCCTCGAGTTCAGATGACCTCACTGATGCGCATGGTAGATACAGGCTGGGAGACTTTTCCAATATGCTGTGTTTCATAACACACTGATTCTACTGGCAAATCTCTGAAAAGTAAGCATTGTTTTACGGACTGACAGAAAGGAACATTCATTATGTTAACCCTCTTTTCCCCTGAGGATGAACTTCTATAATGGACCATTCCAGATGTTCTGCTTCTTAACACCTCTTTGGATGTGAAGATTGCACAGCAGGAGGAACATCTGGGGGAAAAGGAGACTTAGAATATTGGTGTGTGCCTGGTAGTGATTCTTGGGTAGATTCTTCTTTTTTCTTGACATGGACCTTTTTTTTTTTTTAAGTCTTTATTCAATTTGTTACAGCATTGCTTCTGTTATTTATGTTCTGGTTTTTTGGCTGTGAGGCGTATGGGATCTTAGTTCCCCAAGCAGGAGCTGAACCCACATCCCCTGCATTGGTAGGCGAAGTCTTAACCACTGGACTGCCAAAGAAGTCCCTAGTCTCTTGTAGATTATTATCTTTAATTTCTGGGTGCACAGCAGAGAGGTAGATCAATATTTCTCGAGTTTTGAGTTTTGAATTATCTAAAGAATTTTTCTTTCTTGCAGTTTTAGAATTCCAGATATAAACTGATCTTCCTCATTACCCTAAATTGTATGGTGTTGCAACTTTGTATTTGATAAAACTGCTTTGGTCTTTCAATAAAGGGCTTCATTGTTATCATGGTAAGAAATAGTAGAAGTCTCATGAACATCATTGCTTGGACTGTGCTTGGTTCTTGGATCGGGGGGAGGTTGAATTTCAGTCCTAATGCTTATGATTGTTTCACTTCATTTTGATGTCGTAATTGAGACAAATCTCCGCCAATTCCCCCATCCCCCACCTCATCACATCTCTATATTCTTGCTTCCAAGTTTAATCTTCCGCTGCAATTTGAACGTAACAGCGTTGGAGTGGATGACACACACAGTAATCATTTTGCACTGCAGCCTCAGTCTGTGACGTTTTGCAAAGCAGGTATCTAAAGACACACACTGAACTCATTTTGCCAGTGTAATCTTGCCTTTTAATAGCTTCCTAACAGGGTATCCAAAGAAACACTCTGGAAACATTTTGCCCTCCTAATTTCATGTTGTAATGACATCAAAATGTCATAAAGCAATTACCATCCCAAGCACAAAATGATCTTTAGAAGTTACTTTCTCCATAGGCTCATTAACTTCTTTCTAGCTTTAATATCTTGATTGTTTAAAGAAATGTTCAATGCTAATTGAGAGACTTCATTTAAAATTGAATACCATTTATTTAGCACAGACTTTCTTTCTGTTTCTGTCTCTCTCTTTCAACCCATTTGCACTAGGCTGACAGAACCCTGGATTTATAGATACACACACACCTTTTGACCTCTCCAGTTAAAATTCGAAGTGGAATTGATCTGGTACAATGCAAAAATCAGCATAAGGCCTGGACTGCTTCGAGGACAAAGGGATCAGTAGATACTGAAAATGTCCTTGGTAGCAAGGATGTCCCAGAACTTCTGCAGTGCCCCCAAAATACCAGGCTGCATCCCTATTATGAGATTTGGAGCAAACGTGAGGTGCTTAACGGGAGTTCAACACAACCATCAGACTTCAGCTCCCTTTATTTCTAATGATTGAGATCTGCCAAGTGCATTTCTTCAAATGAAAAGTCTAAATCCAGAGAACCGACAGTGACAAATTGGATTCAGCCTCATTCTGTGATACCGGCTGTGATTTGCAGCTGTCCTCTCCTGCAACATATACAGGAGGAGTCTGAGCTTGTGTTTTTCCGCGGGCTGTCTGTCTGAAATAAATAAGGAATGGGGAACAACCTCGACAACCTTTTCTACAGAAGCACGAGGGCCAATTTGCTTCTCCCACACATGCCAGGTAATCTTCAGATCTTAACCTTTAGCTCTCAGAGCACATTCTTATCTGGATAATGGAAGGGTTGGAAATGAGCTCAACTCATTTGCACAAAGCAATGCCAAGGAGTCATGGCCTCTCTACTCAAATCAAGAGATAAGATGGCCTCTGACTTTCTCTATAGACTCTCCGTCCAAGACTAAATAACACAGAGATGTTCTTGCCAAATATTTTTTTCTTCTGTTTTGAGATCTCTCCAAGGTGACCTATAGAGCTCTTAGCAACCAGTTTAATCCTTTGCTGATGGTGGAGAGACAGAATGATTGGTTCAGATGTTTGAAAATAAAGCTAAATCTGGGAGGGGCTACTTGGTTAACAATAAATAGCAAGAAAGATATATGAATAAAAATAAGCATCTTAATGATTTACCATTGCTATGAAACCAATAGGTTGGTGATCCAATTCGATATCTGCAAATTTGTATAATCCTCGGGGTAAAACAATTTAATGGGCTGTCTCTTTTATAGTTACAAAAGGCCTTTCATGTGATCAATTATACATAAGAGTACAATAAATGTAACTTTCTTCATACTAATCACATCTAACTTAAATTCTCTTGTTGGTCTTTGGAGTGTATGTAGCATTCCCAATAAAATTTTTAGTTCTGACTCTTACCAAAAGTTAATCTGCCTGGAACTTCCAAGTAAATCTTCAATACGAGGGACTTTTTTCCACACTAAATAAAATGGTTCAAACAATACAGTTTGTTAGGAAGCTGCTGCCTCCTCCTGTTCTGGCCCCTTCTACAACACGACAATCCCGCTGCTTTAGTCAGCCAGTGGGCAGTCGGGGGTTGGTTTGATTGTCTTTCTTCTGTTTGGTTTTGTTTGTATTTTGTCGGAAAGGCAGCCTAGCACTGTGTTAACACTGTCACCCGAGACTAACAAAACTTGTCTAAGAGATGGAGATTGCCAGTCTTCACTCCAGTGACAGGTCCCAGGAGGCCGTTGGACCCTCCCAGATTCCTATAAAGCCCAGATTCCCATCTGTTTTATTAGATGTTTAATTAGTTTGCTCCTCTATGAAACCAGAAAGTAAAATGAAACCCCTCATCATAAACCACTTAAATTAGAGGTAAAGGTCACAAAACTCTATCCATAGGATCACAAAGAGTCAGACACAACTGAATTAACTCAGCATGCATGCATAGTTTATTATAAATTTGGCCTCAGCTCTGTCCCAGGCTATGAACACACAGTGATGAACAAGTTATACCAGAGTCCTGCCCTCATGGAGGATTAGATTAGACCTAAATGGTTTTCTCTTGGATGCCTCCTCTTTCCTATTTGTAGGATTTGTAGGAAGTCATGCTGGTTAAAGCAGAAGGTGGCATCAAGTACATCAGCAACGAGGGGAATGACAGAGGGAAAGAAGAAGAAAGAACTAGCACCTCAATCTTAAATTGCTTCCCCACCAGATACACACTGTGAACTCCTGCATTAACTACGAAACTGCTCAGAGGGACAAGAGCAACTGGCCAGCCAGGAAGAGCTACTGAAGTTAACGGTGATTCTCTGGGCTCAAAGGCAAGGCAATAAAGCAGGTCGCCAGCTGCCCACCTATCTGGAGGATGGGGCTGTACATCTTGGTTTTTAAAGAAAATTCCCTGGGACTCCAGGCTCCATAGTCTTGCAGTACTACTCATTCCTTCAGAGTGATTTCTTCCTTCTAAAATGGTCTCCACAGCTGTCCAGCACCATGCTCTCCAAACAAGGGCCACATGTGGCTTAAAGCAGACAGCTCCCTGGTTTCCATCACCACGGCTAAGAGCACTAATAGGCTCAGGCGCGGGATGGCCCGTCATCCCTAGCAATCTGGGTCCTTTCTAAAGGAGATGCCATCTGACATCCTGCCCGCTTGAGATATGTCACAGGAGGGCTTCAATCCATAGAAATCGAGGTTGGTGAAAAGGCCATCCTGTGGTTAAACAACTTTTTCAGAAAATGGTGTTACTGGAGCCAAAAAAGCATTGAGTTGTAACACACCTTCTTAAGCATCTGATCAATTTCTTAGGACTCGGGGACAAGGCAAGAATGAGTTTCCCTGACAGCCAGCTGATGGGGGCTGGCCCTGAACAAAGCAGCAGAGAGCTGGTTGTGGATATTCAGGCTCTCGCCAGAGTTTTTCTGGTTCTGAATGGGGATGACAATACTGACACAGGTGGGAGCAGAAAGGACTGAGTGTCAAGTGGAAATGGTGACGTCCTTGTGCTGCCTTTGAGAACCTTCCTGAAAATGAGGTGTGTGGACTCTAAGCTGCTCTGGGAAGCACCTGAGAAACTCCATGGTTAAGAGGGCCCAATGGCTCATGGCATCCACACCCTGTCCTTCATCCCCCAGTCCCTCATTCCCCTATGGTCTCAGAGAAGGAAAGAGAGTAAAGGGGAAGAAAATCTATTTCTCCACATCAGCAGAGTGTTGGCTCTCTGTTAGCAATGAAGAGGGGAACCCCTCCTATTGTAATCTGCAGTCATTCGATCCAAGGAATCATCATTTGCCTTTCTTCAATTCAGAGTTCATCCATCAATTTCCAAACAGAAAACTAGGGTTTACTAGTGAAGGTTAGCTTTCCTGGGGTCACTAACCCAACGAAGCAATTTCCTGGAGTTGGGAAGGTGAGTAAGGACCAGTTCCTCCCAGATGGATTCTGAGATCTAAGGCAAGTTTTGTATCTAAAACTTTCCCTCCGTTAAACCTTTCTCCTCTCCTTCCCCAGTCCTAACATGTGCCCTGCTGGTGCCCTTATAGCTTGTAAGTGCCTTTCCCACAAGGCACCGTTCCTAGTGAACTGTTTGAGGCACATTCTTTCATTCATTCTCCAACACATATTAATACTATATATATATAATGTCCCAATCTCTTTATAATTAATTCAGATTAACTATAAATGCTTTAAGAATGTAATACAAAAGGTTTAGCAGCATCGCATTTTGTTTGGCTTAATAAATAAGAATGGCTTATTGAACAAATTCTTTCTAAGGTATTAATTGATGATTCTTTTAAGAATGACCCTATTACACCGGGAATGTAAATTGGCACAGCCACTATGGAGAAGAGTATGGAAGTTACTGAAAAAGCTAAAAGCAGAGTTGCCACATAATCCAGCAATCCTACTGCTGGCATGTATCTGGGCAAAACTATAATTTGAAAATATTCATGCACCCCGATGTTCATGGCAGCACTATTTACAATAGCCAAGACATGGAAGAAGCCAACGTGCGCGGACCTAGAGATTATCATATTAAGTGAGGAAACTTAGAGAAAGACAAATATCATATGATGTCACTTACAGGTGGAATCTAAAATATGACACAAATGAACTTACCTACAAAACAGACATAGGAAACAAACTTATGTTGTCAAAGGGGAGAAGGGGTGGGGGAGAAATAAATCAGAAGTGTGGAGTCAGCACACAACAGTGTGGAGTCTGTTGTTTAGTCATTAAACCATGGCAAACTCTTTGCAACCCCATGAACTGTCCATGAGATGTCCCAGGTAAGAATACTGGAGTGGGTTGCCATTTCTTTCTTCAGGGGCTCTTCCCAACTCAGGGATCAAATCTACATCTCCTGCAATGGCAAGCAGATTATTTATGGCTGAACCATCAGTGTATATAAAATATTCAATAGATAAACAAGATCCTACTGTATAGCACAGGGAATTATATTCAATATCCTATAATAAGCCATAATGGAAAAGAATATTGGATATTTCATGTGTATGTGTGTGTGTGTGTATATATATATATATATATATATATATATATATATATGAAACTGGGAGAAGGCAATGGCACCCCACTCCAGTACTCTTGCCTGGAAAATCCCATGGACGGAGGAGCCTGGTAGGCTGCGGTCCATGGGGTCGTTAAGAGTCGGACACGACTGAGCGACTTCACTTTCACTTTTCACTTTCATGCATTGGAGGAGGAAATGGCAACCCACTCCAGTGTTCTTGCCTGGAGAGTCCCAGGGATGGGGGAGCCTGGTGGGCTGCCGTCTATGGGGTCGCACAGAGTCAGACACGACTGAAGTGACTTAGCATATATATAACTGAATCACTTTGCTGCACACCAGAAACTAACACAACATTGTAATCAACTATACTTCAATTAAAAAAATAAATAACCCCTTCAAGTGTTAGGGGCATACCCTGTGCTAGGTTCTTGAATCACCACTGTGTTTGATTTCATGGTTTCCAGGATTTCTGGGAATAACTACAGTACAGAAATGTTCTTGTTATAAATTTGTTATCAAGAATACTAATTAATAAAAACACTCAGTTATTGGTATACCAAGAAACTAGTGCATAGAGTCTACTGAGAATTGCTGTGAAACTTCAGTGTACGGAGCCTTCACTGCCTTGCAAACACTGACCACTGACTCCTTTTCCTAAGTGGAGATTGGCTGACTCTGTGTCCAGAGGTGTCTACATCCAGTCGTTGAGTCTGTGTCTGGGATGCTACAAAACACTTTTATCTCTTCCATAGCTGCATGATACTTCTTTCAGGTAAGCACAACAATATCTTGCAAGTAAGGGTGTTTATGTCATCGATGCTGTTTGCATGAGATTCCATTTATCTACTATGAAAATTAACACCTGATTCTTAGCAAAGAATCTATCTTAGCAAAGAATTTCTCTTCTCTCTGGTTTATCCTCTTTAACATATTGTAGCCACAGTATTAACACACGACAAGCATTGTATTAAATGTCTTTCCATAGAATATATAATGTACTTCTTCCCTTAGTCCTATGAGGTAGGTTTTCTTATCCTTATTTTTCAGCTGGGAAAACAAAGACCGACAAGGATGAAGTCTCCTGCCCGAGGTTCAAGGATCAAAAGTGGCAGAGTTGGAACTAGAACCTAGGTCCCCCAACCCTAGTCCACACACGCTCAGCTGCACCATGGCACCCTCTACATCTTCCCCAGAGACAATATGGGGCTTCCCTGGTGGCTCAAGTGGTAAAGAATCTGCCTGCAATGCAGGAGACCCGGGTTCGATCTGTGGGTCAGGAAGATCCCCTGGAGACAGTAACGGCAGCCCACTCCAGTATTCTTGCCTGGAGAATCCCATGAACAGAGGAGCCTGGTGGCTACAGTCCATGGGGTCGCAAAGAGTCAGACATGACTGAGCAACAAACACTGACAGAGACATTATGGGGACCTTCAGCTTCATTTCCTGTGTGAGAGCCTATTTCCAGCATTGAGTGGTGGTATCTCCAGCTCCTGTTAAGTCATCAGTTGGGACAGTACATGTAGGAAGAGGTTTCTTGAAAGAATTCAAGGCTTGCTTGCTCTGTGTTGGTTTATTTGAAAATTATTTTTCTCTAGTAGTTGGCTTTCAAGTAGCACACTGGACTTATAACTTCTTGAGCTCAGAGATGCTCTCCTGAGGACATGTTCTTTATTTTAATTGAAGTCTTCATCACTGGCTGGCTTCCAAGTGGTCTACCAGATGTCTTTTTCTTTGCTAGAGCTGAAGCAGATTATGATGTTCCAGTTTATTTTTCCAATTTGCTGTACTTTGCTGGCAGCCTGATTTCTTTAGCAAACCTCACTAGAGAGGCCAAAATCATGGATCAAGGCAGCAACAAGTATGTCTTTAGAATGTGCTTTCTTAGATAATCTCAGGCAAATTACACACACACACTCACACACACTCTCTCTCTCTCCCATCTTTTATTTTAGTGATTAGACCTAGATTTTCCTAAATTTTCACATACATGTAACTTTCTCAGGATGTGCAGCCCCAAAATCAATCCTCAAGGGATTAACTAATCTCCCAACTGGGACTTTAAGAAATCTCCTTTCTCAGATATCTTTCATTTTATGCTTGGAGGCTTGGGGGGAAAAAAAAAAAATATATATATATATATATATATATATATATATATATCTCCACTGCCTTTCCGTGTTATTTTTCTTCAGTCCTATCCTCTATGTTCTGAGATGCTTCATACTTTGAAATGAATTGTCTATACATTGTGCATAGGTACAGGGGAATGCCTTGAAGTTCATTCTATTCTTTGAAGTGCTACAGAGTTAAATCTTATGACTGCATTTATATCACCTAGAACAGTTTCTGGTACTTAGTAGTGGCTACATAAAAGTTTATTAAATCAACTAACTCATAGTCAAGCACCAGTTGGTTCACTCAAGCAATTCAGGGAATTTAGTCATTTCTTATTTTTCGCTAACTTTATGGATTGTATTCCACCAGGCTCCTCTTTCCATGGAATTTTCCAGGCAAGAATACTGGAGTGGGTTGCCATGCTCTCCTTCAGGGGATCTTCCTGAACCAGGGATGGAATCTACATTTCTTAAGTCTCCTGCATTGGCAGGCCACTCTTTTACCACTAACACCACCTGGAAAGCCCTATAATAAACTAGGGGCTTTCAAAACTCTTGACCCAGTCAGAATGGCTGCTATCAAAAAGTCTACAAACAATAAATGCTGGAGAAGGTGCTGAGAAAAGGGAACCCTCTTACACTGTTGGTGGGAATGCAAACTAGTACAGTCACTACAGAGAACAGTGTGGAGATTCCTTAAAAAACTGGATATAGAACTTCATACGACCCAGCAATCCCACTGGTGGGCATACACACTGAGGAAACCAGAATTGAAAGAGACATGTGTATCCCAATCTTCATCGCAGCACTGTTTACAATATTTAGGACATGGAAGCAACCTAGATGTCCATTTGCAGACAAATGGATAAGAAAGCTGTGGTACATATACACAATGGAATATTAACTAGCTATTAAAAAGAACACATTTGAATCAGTTCTAATGAGGTGGATGAAACTGGAGTCTATTATACAGAGTGAGGTAAGTCAGAAAGAAAAACACCAATACAGTATATTAATGCATATATATGGAATTTAGAAAGATGGTAGTGATGACCCTATATGTGAGACAGCAAAAGAGACACAGGTATAAAGAACAGACTTTTGGACTCAGTGGGAAAAGGTGAGGGTGGGATGATTTGAGAGAATAGCATTGAAACATGTATATTACCACATGTGAAATAGATCACCAGTCCAAGTTCGATGCATGAAATAGGACACTCAAAGTCGGTGCACTGGGACAACGCTCAGAGATGGGATGGGGAGGGAGGTGGGAGGGGGGTTCAGGATGGGTTACATTTGTACACCCGTGTTGGTTCATGTCAGTTCAGTTCAGTCGCTCAGTCATGTCTGACTCTTTGTGACCCCATGGACTGGAGCACACCAGGCCTCCCTGTCCATCACCAACTCCCGGAGTCCACCCAAACTCATGTCCGTTGAGTTGGTGATGCCATCCAACCATCTCATCCTCTGTCGTCCCCTTCTCCTCCTACCTTCAATCTTTCCCAGCATCAGGGTCTTTTCAAATGAGTCAGTTCTTTGCATCAGGTGGCCAAAGTATTGGAGTTTCAGCTTCAACATCAGTCCTTCCCATGAACACTCAGGACTGATCTCCTTTAGGATGGACTGGTTGGATCTCCTTGCAGTCCAAGGGACTCTCAAAAGCCTTCTTCAACACCACATTTCAAAAGCACCAATTCTTCGGCACTCAGCTTTCTTTATAGTCCAACTCTCACATCCATACATGACCACTGGAAAAACCATAGCCTTGACTAGATGAGCTTTGTTGGCCAAGTAATGTCTCGGCTTTTTAATATGCTGTCTGATTCATATCAGTGTGTGGCAAAAGCCACCACAATATTGTAATTCAGTTCAGTTCAGTTCAGTTGCTCAGTCATGTCTTAGCCTCTAATTAAAATAAATAAATTAATTTAAAGAAAAAGCTCTTGACCTGAGTGGGAAAAACTAGCCAAAGGTACCAGACCACATCCCCTCCTTTTATAGACAGTGCCCTGTCTTCTGTGAATCACCCTGTGTCACAATTGAGCTGCACTTTACCTGCTGAAGAAGGTTAAAACTACAGCAAAATAATCAAAATGATACTGCGATTTATAATAAGAAATGTAAATTTGGTCTCTGACCTACTTCCTGGCACAGAGTTCCTGGTGCAGCTTGAGTGCGTTAAGTTCAGTTCAGAAGGGAAGATAGGAGCAAAAGCCAGGTGGTTTGCCAAACAGTCTTCAGAAACAAAGCTGATATGCTGTTCTATCTGCCTAACTTCTGTGTCTGTCACTCAGTCAGTCTAGAATTTGCAGAAGGATCCCATTAAAGATGCTTTGGCCTGCTCACACTGCAGGACCATTTTGTTGACTGTCAAATCTGGTGAAGTAGTTTTGTGAATGGTTTCTCAGTGGTCCAGATCCCATGTAGTCAAGGAGCGAGGAATAGAGAGTGAATATGAGGCTTAGTGCAAGGATTCCCACCCCCCACCCCCAAACCCTCAAAGCACAGAGAATGCTCTCACATAAGTAATCTCTCTTCCCACAACTTAAGAAACTGGTCTTCCTGGGAGATGTGTGCTTCATACATCTGTACATGGAATCCAGTCCACTTACTGATGGGTGTCCAACTGAGTACCTCCTCATTCAGTTCAGCCCTTCAGTAGATGTGAATTCCCGGAAGGCAACTCTTAGTCTTTCTGTTTGCGATTGCATGCCCATTGGCTGGAATGGAGCCTGATTCAAAGTAACTGCTCAAAAGACTTCTTTTTAATGTTTGTTAAATGAATGAATGAATGAATGAAGTCACCTCAAACTAAGCTAAATTATTTAACTCATCTCTATCTAAGTGGAAACTCATTTCGGATGATTTTCTCTACTTTTCAGTCAACTCAGCAGTATTCTTTAACGATTCAGTCCCTTCAAAGTACCTCCTAAAAAAAAAAAAAAAAGTACCTCCTAATGGCTTTGGTTATTTTATTTATTCTGTTTTGCTCAATCACAGATAAATTTGCATTTGATTGGACCTAAATGGTTGGCAAAGACCCATCCTTGGCTATGACCCATCTAACCATAACACAACAGGCTGAATTTGGACAAATTTCCACAGGAGCAAAATATTTTCCACATATATTCATTTATTCATTTATGGGTGGACTGCTGTGCTTGAGTATCATCTATATGTTTTAGTTTCCTTCTTTCTCCAGTTTTCCAGCATTTGAAACTTTCTTCTAATAAATGGCTGTAAGGTTGAAGGATCACAAACCAGTTCATCTTGCCAAGTAAAAGGACTCCATTATCCTTAGCTCCTGACACAGTGAACTCTGAATTCCACTCTCTAATGGAAACTTCTGTCCTCTTACTTATCTACATGTGCAAATCCTTTCTTTCCTGACCTCAGTCCAAGGGCTGTTTTCTTCGTGAAAATTTTCTGTAGACATAGTTAGCTGCTGTCTCTCTCCTTGTTCCCAAAAGCACCAGGTTTGAATGTCTTTTAGCTCTTATCACATTTTGATAGAAGTTCATCAAAGTTTTCATTGTGACTCTTGAAAGTCCCTTGGACAGCAAGGAGATCAAACCAGTCAATACTAAAGGAAATCAACCTTGAATATTCACTGGAAAGACTGATACTAAAGATCCAATATTTTGAGCACCTGATGTGAGGAGCTGACTCAATGGAAAAGACACTGATTCTGGGAAAGATTGAAGGCAGGATAAGGGGATGACAGCGGTTGAGATGGTTAGACAGCATCACCGACTCAGTGGACATGAGTTTGAGTTTGAGCAAGCTCCGGGAGATGGTGAAGGACAGTGAAGTCTGGCGTGCTACAGTCAGACATGACTTAGTGACTGAAAAACAACAACATCATTGTGACCAAGTATGTAGACTCTGATCCAGACTCCCTGAGTTCAAATCCTGGCTCTCCTACTTAATGGCTGTGTGATCTAGGGCAAATTGTTTCTCTCTGATTCAGTTTCTCATCTGATTTATAAAAAAAATGGGAGGGGGGATAATAGTAGGACCTACCTCACAGAATTGTCAGCATTCAATGATTTAATACATGAAAAAAAAACTGAGAATAATGTCCAGCATGTCATCAAGGATTGATAATTATTAGCTCTTATAAAAATTATTATTCTTTTACATGTGTTTGCCTCACCAATTAAATGATCATCTCCCACAGTGTATCTTCCAACTTCCACATCCTAGAGCAGCATCTGACACACAGTTGAAGTGGTATAAATGCCCACCAATGGGTGGAAGAGAGCCACTGACCATGATGATAAAAGTGAGGTGTGGGCATTGTCTGTGTGAGTGAAGTGGGGGTATTGTCTGTCTCCGCATGGGGTCTGAGAGTAGGGGAGGTGCTGGGACCACTGAGTGTGGGATGGTGATCGGGCAAGGAGACAGTTAAGCCTGGGGACTCTTCACCCACCTTCTGGGGTCCCAGCCTTCATTTCTGTTCAGTCGCTCAATTGTGTCCAACTATTTGCGACCCCATGAACCACAGCATGCCAGGCCTCCCTGTCCATCACCAACTCCCGGAGTCCACCCAAACCCATGTCCGTTGAGTTGGCGATGCCATCCAACCATCTCATCCTCTGTCGTCCCCTTCTCCTCCTGCCCTCAATCCCTCCCAGCATCAGGGTCTTTTCAAATGAGTCAGTTCTTCACATCAGGTGGTCAAAGTATTGGAGTTTCAGCTTCAACATCAGCCCTTCCAATGAACACAGGACTGATCTCCTTTAGGATGGACTGTTTGGATCTCCTTGCAGTCCAAATGACTCTCAAAAGTCTTCTCCAACACCACAGTTCAAAAGCATCAATTCTTCGGTGCTCAGCTTTCTTTATAGTCCAACTCTCACATCCATACATGACCATTAGAAAAACCATAGCCTTGACTAGATGGACCTTTGTTGGCAAAGTAATGTCTCTGCTTTTTAATATGCTGTCTAGGTTGGTCATAATTTTCCTTCCAAGGAGTAAGCGTCTTTTAATTTCATGGCTGCAGTCACCATCTGCAGTGATTTTGGAGCCCAGAAAAATAAAGTCAGCCACTGTTTCCGCTGTTTCCCCATCTATTTGCCATGAAGTGATGGGACCAGATGCCATGATCTTTTCTGAATGTTGAGCTCTTAGCCAACTTTTTCACTCTCCTCTTTCACTTTCATCAAGAGGCTCTTTAGTTCTTCTTTGCTTTCTGCCATAAGGGTGGTATCATCTGCATATCTGAGGTTCTTGATATTTCTCCCAGCAATCTTGATTCCAGCTTGTGCTTCCTCCAGTCCAGCATTTCTCATGATGTACTCTGCATATAAGTTAAATAAGCAGGGTGACAATATATAGCTTTGATGTACTCCTTTTCCTATTTGGAACCAGTCTGTTGTTCCATGTTCCGGCCTTAGAGGCAGACAAAAAAGAACTGTAATTTCCTTTTCAGGTCAGTGAAATGTTCAGCCCAAGACATGGGACAGATAGGCCCAAAATGTGTGAGAAGTGTGTATTGATTCTGGTCCTTAAGAGCTTCGCCTTCTTTTCCTTGCCCCATTGACTCTTGGTCCATCTCTGTGAGCAGAAATAACCCACTGGCCTCAGAATCACGAGAGGCATGTTGAGCAGACCAGAAACCTGCCTAAGGCTCGCTGACATCACCACGATGCCCTCAGCTCCCAGCTTCATGCCAGGGCCCAGAGCTCAGACACCAGCCTAGCTCAGCACAGCAGCAAGCAAAACCTAGACCTTAGTCAGGGTCACCCAAAATGACTGCAGGTCAGTGAGTTGGAAATAAATGCTTCCTGTTGCAGGCACAGAGATATTGTGGTTGTTTTTAGGTAGCACGGTGAGAGACTAAGAAACAGGAGGAAAAGCTGAAACAGCCTAATGTTACCTTCCTGATACTTTTTTAAAAATATGTTAATGCAATACTTCATTTTATTTTATTTCTATGAAGCAATTTGGAGAAGCTTGATTATTTCCTTAAGGCAAATTTTTATAATTTATTATCATGTTCAGTAGGATTTGACAGTGATAAACCATATATAGGCTTCCCAGGTGGCACTAGTGGTAAAGAATCTGCCTATCAATGCAGGAGACATAAAAGACTCGAGTTTGATCCCTGGGTCTGGAAGATTCCCTGGAGTAGGAAATGGCAACCTGCTCCAGTATTCTTGCCTGGAAAATTCCATGGACAGAGGAGCCTGGCGGGCTACAGTCCATGTGGCCACAAAGAGTTGGACATAACTGAGAGACTGAGCACACACAAACCATGTATAATACTAGTTTTTCTGTACATTTATTTTTTTAAAATGTTTTAAAAATCAAAATAGAGTTGATTTACAATGTTGTGTTAATTTCTGGTGTACATAAAAGTTATTTGGTTTTATATATATATATATAATTTCTAAATATATATATTCTTTTATATTATAGGTTATTACAAGATATTGAAAATAGCTCCCTGTGCTATACAGTAAGACCTTGTTGTTTATCTATTTTGTGTCTGCTAATACCAAACTCCTAATTTATCCCTCCTCCCCTTCTCCTTTGGTAACCATACGTTTCTCTTCTAGGTTTGTGAATCCGTGTCTGTTTTGTAAAGAAGTTCATTTGCATCATATTTTAGATTCCACATATACATGATATCATATGATACTTGTCTTTTTCTGTCTGACTTACTTCACTCAGTATGACAATCTCTAGGTCCACCCATGTTGCTGCAAATGGGATTATTTCCTTCTTTTTTATGGCTGAGTAATATTCCATTGAATATCTGTACCACATCTTCTTCATCCATTCATCTGTGGATAGACTTTTAGATTGCTTCTATGTCTTGGTTATTATAAATAGTGCTGCTCTAAACATTGGAGTTCATGTATCTGTTTGAATTAATTTTCTCTCATTTCCTTAATTTTATTTTTAAAAGTTTTATATAATTTTAAAGGTTACACTACATTTATAGTTATTACAAAACATTGGCTATATTACCCATGTTGTACAATACATCCTTGTAGCCTATCTTATACCCAGGACCTTCCTTATACTTGCATCTGGACTACCTCAAGGTAGGCCAGAAGTTCTACGGCCCATGACCTGCAGGACAAGAGCAGCTACAGCCTGCCTCTGTTTCTGTCTGTAACACACACTTAGAAGACACATGTAGAACTCCTCACGCATGTTTTCCCACAGAGTAGAGGGGGAAGTTAGGAGAATCCCCTCTAGTGGTATGTGGCATTTAAGATGTCCCTGGTGGCCCAGATGGTAAAGCGTCTGCCTACAATGTGGGAGACCTGGGTTCAGTCCCTGGGTTGGGAAGATCTCCTAGAGAAGGAAATGGCAACCCACTCCAGTATCCTTGTCTGGGAATTCTCAAGGATGGAGGAATCTGGTAGGCTACAGTCCATGGGGTCGCAAAGAGTTGGACATGACTGAACGACTTCACTTTCAACCCAGTATGATCCATGCAAGTTGGAAGTGACACCTTTTGATTGGCATCTGAAGGGGGATTGATTGCTTCAAGCATCGCAGTAAAGCCCCAATTCTTCTCCAAGGGCTACTAGGTGGAGTGGAAGGTATAAATCTGAAGAACTGGAATCGATAAGATTTGGTTGGTTTCCTACCTGTCTTAAGGCTTTCCTGGTGGCTCAGATGGTAAAGAATTTGCCTGCAATTTGGGAGACCTGGGTTTGATCCCTGGGTCAGGAAGATCCCCTGGAGAAAGGAATGGCAACCCACTCCAGTATTCTTCCCTGAAGAGTTCCATGGACAGAGGATCCTGGCAGGCTACAGTCCATGGGGTCGCAAAGAACCAGGCATGGCTGAGTAACTAATACTTTCACTGCTTCTCTCAGGTGTGACCACCGCCAAATGATTTAGCTCTGTCCAGACTCAGTCTCCTTGCCAGCAAATTAGGAGCCACAATATCAACCTTGCACAGGAATTTTGAGGAGTAAAGAAGTTAGTTTAGGTAGATTCCCTGGCTCATAGTAGATGGTCAATAATAATAATAAGTAGTGATTTGTATTATTTTTCACCAAATTTCTCATCTTCTCCTTTCCTATATCAAAAGAATATAATCAAATGATGACACAGAAACAAGTACATGTTATAACTCAGTGTTATAAACCTGTTAAGGGTTTAGAGGTAATCGTGGTAGGGCACATTCAGTTTTCCCAGCAGTGGACTAAGCCTGCTCTGTTTCAGATGGGTTTAACTGAAAGGTGACTAATACTCCTTCCATCCTGGCTTTGAGCAGTGTTGTGGGAGGGGAGGGCCTCCAGGAGGGTGTCAGTAGAGTCCTAAGCCTCCCAAACATACAGAGGGTTTTGCCAAGGCCACGTACACTATTATTAAGATTAACAGTTTTCAGATGGAGTCAGCTTTTTCATGTAACTCAAGTCAGACCGACTGGTAATGATGTTCATGAGATGCCATTTCCTGCCAAACAGTAAGATGTGGAATTTGTTAAATTAAGCCATGTGATGAGTCTGAAATGTATTAACTTAATCCATAATGAATGTCATTCCATCCCTTTTAACATGCTTCCCCAATTAAACTATTTAGGCCTCAGATATCTAAAGAAATTGAGCTGTCTTACTTGGTGCCAATTGTTTAATTCCTTGATGATGGATAAAAGCTACTAACTGCTTTTGTTTTTAAATCTGTGTTTTCTTCAGTAATAGCAATCTTTTAATCAGCTGTTATAGAGAAAATGCTTAACACTCCATAAGTAGATGCTCAAGAAATTCAAATATTAGGATGATGAATGCAAGGAGGCTCTGTTCAGCCTGCTTCAGCCCTTCCAGCAGGACCCAGTGTGGCCACACAAAGGACCCAGTGGTCATTTTTATTTTTTAGCCCCATGTTAGACACACAGTAGATGTTCATAGCTGTTTAGTGTTGATCAGTCTGAACTCAACTGAACTCTGGAGGACTCTCAAGGTTTCTGACACCATGTCTCTTCATAAAACAAGTGTTTGCTATTTCAGGATGTCCTTCCCATTCCCAAGGGCATGTGATGAAAACTCTCAATAAGAGTGTTGTGCCTCTACTGAGCCCAATCTATGGGGCCAATCCCTACATAGGTACACAACCTCCGCGTGTCAACAGTAGACTTAGCCACCTTAGATTACCCCTGACTTAGCCACCAAGGTGGGATGTACCACGTCCACTGTTTCCTGGACATTCAGGAATGTTTTCTGAAAACAAAGTCATTAAAAGATGACTTGGTTATGAGTGCCCAGTGCAATCTTGCATGGTGTAGCTTATTGACAGATAATCAAGTGCAATATTTCAGTTTGTAAACCCCACTTTAAACGATAGAATGTACCAATCTGAAGAAAGCTTTTAGATAAAAAGTCATCCAGGGTAAAAGTCAATCTCTGTGATAAGGAACTCATATTTTTTTGCTTTGTTTTGTTATCCTTGGAGCCCACTTGATATTTCAAGACATGCTCCATCACCAGGATGTTTTATTATAGGGGAAGGATCCTGGTGAGGAACTCTAGTGGTTTAGATCAGGAGCTGACAACCATAGCCTGTGGGCTAAATCTGGCCTGCCGTCTGTCTTTGTAAATAAAGTTTTATTATAACACAATTATGCCTATTCATTTGCACATTGCCTATGGCTGCTTTTGAGTTATAAAGCAGAGTTAAATAGTTAGGACAGAGACTGTAAACATTTACTGTCTGGCCTTTGACAGCAAAGCTTTGCTAACCTCTGGTTTAATATATTTTATTTTTGGCTGCACTGGGTCTTTGTTGTGGCACATGAGTTCCTCGTTGTTGTGCTTGGGCTTTCTCTAGCTGCCATGAGTGGGGGCCACTCTCCAGGGGACCTACGTGGGCTTCTTGTTGCCGTGGCTTCTCTTGCGGTAGAGCTCAGGTCTCGGGCACACAGTCTTCAGTAATGCAGTGGATAGGCTCGGTAGTTGTGGCCCACTGGCTTAGTTGTCTCACGGCATGTGGAATCTTCCCAGACCAGGGAATGAACCTGTATCCCCTGCATTGGCAGGTGGATTCTTCACCAGTGGACCACCAGGAAAATCCCCAAACCCTGATTTTGATTTTTCCAATATATTCATTCTCTTTCCACCTTATTTCTGTAAGACTGTTTTTACTCACCCCATGATGCTGGCTTGCCATGCCTTGGGAGGCAGATGCTGTGTCTATGCCCCTTGATTTGGGGGCTGCAGTAGTCCAAATTCAAGGTCCACTGGCTATTCAATTAAATGAGTCTAGGGATAGGTGTGGAGGGACTTGGCACATGAAATTAAGGCTACAGATTTTAAATGAAGGAGAGGATCCTAGACTATCTGGTGAGCCCAATTTTATAAGAGCCCTTTAAAATAGAGAAATTTGTGGCAGAAATAGAAGTGTGGCAGAAGAGGAAGGCAGAAGAAATGAAGCACAAGAGGAAGCTGTAGAGACTCAAAGCATGAGAAGGAATATGGGCAGCCTCTTGGACAAAGGTGGGTCCCTGTCTGACAGTCAGAAGAAAAACAGGAGCCTTGTCCTGCAACCACAAGAAATGGAATTTTACCAACAGTTTGAGCAAAGTTGAAAGTAGATTCTTCCTTAGAGCTTCTGGTAAGGAGCACAGTCCTATTGATACTTTGATTTTAGCCCCACAAGACCTGTGTCACACTTCTGACCTATAGAACTGTCAGATAAGAAACTTGTACTATTTTAGGCCACTAAGTTTGTGGTAATTTGTTAGGCACATCAATAGAAAGCTATTATAGGTTCTGATATCTGACCTACTTTGGCCAAAGTAATGTTACAGGACAGAATTCAAGTAGAGAATGCAAATATGCCAGGGCCTCTATCATCACTGTCAGAAATGTGGTTGAGATTTTTCTGTCAACTGGCTAGCCTGATCCTTTAAAGAGAGTAAGGGATACACAGAAGAGACCTGGGCCCAACTTGTATCTTGGAGTCGAGCCCTCCCGAGACCAGTCTGGATCAGCTGATCCCCAGGCAACACACAGATGTGTAAATGTTGACATGTGATTATTTTAAAAGCCACTGAATTTTGAGATAGTTTATTATGGAACATCATAGTGGATGAATGATGAAGAAAGAAATCAGTACTGAAAATCAGTTACTATTATTAAAAAAAAATATCTAAAATATGTGTCAGTGGTTTGGGAAACAGACAGTCATTGATGTACAAACTACTATAGCCAGCTAGAATAAAATAGCAAAAATCAAGCAAACAAACAACCCAACCTAATAGAGGAACTTGAAAAACTGAGAACCCATGTTACACAGAGGCAGACACAGATAAACTGTTGCCTGCCATAATCTGGAAGGTGGTTGATGAGCCTAACGAATATGTGCATTTGTGGTAGGAGACCTATGGCAAGATGTTGAAAGCTTGAACTGTTGCTTCAACTCCATTTGATGAGCTCTGACAAAGAGAAGAACTCAGAAAACAGTTGGCTGTTTTTTTTTACAAGCAACATTTTGAGGGAATGTGGAAAGTCCAGAGATCTTAATGTTGGAAATAAAAATGATATCTTAGAAAATGGAAGATATAGCCAGTATGATAGAGACTCTGTGAAAACATTAAATCTGTGGTGCTGACAGGAAGCTGTGTCCTTAATATGAAAACCAAATCAGAGGAATGGTTGCCATGCACTTTATTTGACTAATGAAAGAAATAATGTGGTGCCTAGTGTATTTTTTCAGCTGAACAGAAAGTCTTGCAAAAAGGTTAGAGAATAGTCCTACAGAAGTCTGATGAGGTTGAAGTACTCGTAATTGAGTCTGTTTATGGCAAGGAGATCAAACCAGTCAGTCCTAAAAGAAATCAACCCTGAATATTCATTGGAAGGATTGTTGCTGAAGTTGAAGCTCCAATGCTTTGGCCACCTGATGTGAAGAACTGACTCATTTGGAAAGACCCTGATGCTGGGAAAGATTGAAGGCAGGAGGAGAAGGAGGTGACAGAGGATGAGATGGTTGGATGGTATCACTGACTCAATGGACATGAGTTTGAGCAAACTCCAGGAGATAGTGAAGGACAGGGAAACCTTGCATGCTGCATTTTATGGGGTTGCAAAGAGTTGGACACGACTTATCAACTGGACAACAAATAGAGAGAGGCATGTGTTGGAAATAATTGCAAATTTTTTTTTTTTTTTTGGCACATGGAGTTGTTGTGAATGATACCCATAGAAAATCCACACAGCTTTTAAGAGATTTCTACTATCAAAATAATTGCTGGACATACAAAAAATGATTGTTCAAGTTATATAGTCCTCTGAGCCCCCAGGATTCTAGAGACAGGAGGGTAGAGAAAGCTGCTCAACTCTTGAGAAAAGTATGTTTTCCATTGGCTTAATCAGAAGAGGCCAAAGAGGACTTTGTAAAAGAAAAGACCTTCTAGCAAGTGGAGCAAGAGTGATGGAGAACAATAGACACAAGATAGACCCAGAGAGGTAGAACTGGGGCCAGATCAAGGAACATTACTTACCTCCAGGGAAAGTGTACTTGACACTATTTTCCCGGTAGAATGTCAGACTTGCTATGATTAGTGGCAACTGTGTATCTCCCATGTTTTCCTTTTCAAAAAGGGGTCCTACCCCTGTTCCCCTATTGTGTGTTAAGTGTGGAAGGGGCATATCACTTGTCCTTTTAGTTCTTTGGTCTCCAAATCAAGAAGAGGTAAACTCAGAATTGATGTAGTCCATGAGAATCTGGGTTTTGAGCCCAATGCCATGATTCAGTGACACTTTTGAGGGTCCTGGGATGAGATTCCTTCCGATAATAACTACCTTAACTTTGGGTTTGATCTTGCAACTTGCATTGATCAATAGAATGTTATCAGAAGTGTCACAAATGGAGAGTGAAATGTCCATGTGTGGTTCATCTTATTCTTGCATGCTTCTGCAATTGCTGTAAGAGAAAGTCCTGGCTAGCTTACCAGTCCACGAGAGATGAGAGACAAATAAGCAAGACCAGGGCCCAGACTGAAGCTTGGAGCCAAGCCCATGTGAGACCAACCTGGATCAGCCCACTTCCAGCTGATCGACAGATACCTAAATGATGTTTTAATCCCACTGGGTTTTAGGGAGGTTGTTATAGCATTACTATAGCAAAACCTAATAAGACAGAGATTTTTCCCCCTCTTCTCCCAAGCATTCCATTATTATGAATACCAATGGCAAGTCCTATATTTCCTGTTCTTTTTAATATGCTTCCCAGTTAGCAATGTAGCTGACAGAGCTCTACTTTGGGAGCCAGGAAATCTGGTTTTAAATACCAGCTCTGCCATATTAAGCCCATACATTTATTAATTTATATTATTTATATATTACTATGAGTCTCAGTTACCTCACCTATGAAATAATGATAATCATCCCAACTTCATGGAGTTTTACAAGGATGAAGTGAGATAGCAGATTTGCAGAAACAGTGTGCTGCCTGACATAAAGCAGGGTCTGAATAGGAGTTGAGGCTAAATAATTGAAACAGGCTAATGGATGACTTCCAAGGTTCTTTCTAGGCCAACAATAGTATGGCGCTGAGAGACTCCTGGTCTCCAACACAGTACCTACTCACTGATGCTTGTTTAATGATGACAAACATGTTTATGCTATTTGAGACAATCCTTATATTGGAAACATTCCTTAAAGGGTTAACACATTGGGACTTAAATTTATACTCTCTTGTGAGTGACTAACAACATCAGAGCATATTTCAATAGATATCCATGGGAGAGAAGCAAAGCATTTGGGTTTATGACTGGGTTCCTATTGCATAGAAGGTCAGTGCATGGGAATGACAGAAAACACATCCAGATAGTTCATAGCCAAGCGACATTTGTGTAGTGGCTGTAGTCCTAGAGAAAGATACCCGAAGAGTGTCTCTAAATGACCGAAATAACACCGTAACTGCTTTCCAAAAACCAGTGTAATCTAAGCATCCATGCAAAAAAATAAAAAACTGACAAAAATTGACCCAGTTTAATGAAATTTATTTTTGAAATGTATTGTGTATTTCTAAGTAGAGTAAAAAGTTTTACATACAAAAATCAGAGCTTGCAATTTCTAACTTAAAAAGTTTAAAAATCTTTTCATGCAAAACTTACTATTGATAAGTTTGTATAATACATAAAGTTGTTTTCTTATTTTAGGGATAAAAATTAGCAGGCATATTTTTATTTGTGAATTCTGGGTGCTGCTTAGTCTCCAGGTCATCATTACAATTGGGAAATCTCATAGTATAAGACCAAGACCCCAGTAGGTATCAGAAGTTGAAATAAATGTTTACTAATTACATTAATGGGGCTTCCCAGGTGATTCATCAGTTAAGAATCTGCCTGCAATGGAGGAGACTCCAGTTCAATCCCTGGGTCAAGAAGATCCCGTGGAGAAGGAAATGGCAAGCCACTCCAGTATTCTTGTCTGGGAAAACCCATAGACAGAAGAGCCTGGCTGGCTACAGTCCTTGGGGCCACAAGAGTTGTACATGATTTAGTGACTAAACCACCACCAATTACATTAAATGCCCTGGAAATAAACTTTTTGATGAAGTCCCTGAAACTACCTTATTTTACTTTATTTTGCCCCCAGAGTGTAATATAAATAGAAATAAACAATAACAAATAAAACTTTGGTTCAGGTTATTTTAAGATAATCTAGGTTATCTTATTTTTTTTTAAGGTTATTTATAGTTTAAGGCTCAATTGGGTTTCAGTTAATTGCAGTTTTGCTATATTTCCTCAATGCCATTTTCCTTTCCATAACTCTCTAGATTACCAGAGTGGACTATTTCATGCACAATTTATTGCAGAGACAGGCAGTATTTATCAGTTCCTTCACGGCAAAGAAGAATCATCTACTTGAAGGCCATCACTCACGCTGCTGTCAGCAGAGTGGACGAGCTGTATAATAAAAGAAAAGGGCCCCCCACAAGTGCTGGATATGTGATAACTTCATTAATTTGATAATTAGGAGACTTTTAAAAATGGGGTGGGGGGAAAACAATACCCAGCCTTTTAGCAGAACATCTTAGATAAGATCCAGTCCAAGCCTTGCCTCATCCATCATTGTTTAGAATAAGCTTTCACGCACTTGACCTTAACCATCACTCTTTTTGTCAAGCCTGGGTGTCAACACAAAAGGAATTGGTTCATGGATGAGAGTCCCGAGTGTGCATCTGATCAGGCTTCTTTCAGGCATTTTACCTTCTCACAGTAAGGGATCAATTAAAACCAAATGGAGCAGATTTCTCTGGATATCTGGGTTGTCCGATGTGGAATGCTATGGTTTGGACAAAGAAGCATTTAACTGGGGAAGAGAGAAACTTCTGGCTGGAGCACAAACAGGCCGGGCATGTGTGTCCTAAGCTGCGGGATGTAAGCGCATTCAGCACTGGACACAAAAAGACAAGGACACAGGAGACCGTCTGTCATGTCATTACCTGAATATCTAGCTGTATTATTTATAAACCCACCCGCAGCAGATGTTGTCTTTTTTAACACAAATTCTCCTTCCCCGGGCATTATGTATGAGGCCTAATTGTAAATGCCTATATTGTTTCTTTCCCCCACTGATTTATTGTTCTATAGACATCTACATGGGAACGCAGTGTGGAACTGTGCTGTTTTCTCTATTAATTATTTTCACTCTTTGATTACTAATTTCAGAAGACAAACTTCTCACTGTTGACCTCCTCAGGAGTGGATTGTTTTACAACGAGGCTGTATTAGGGAAATGAGTCCCCAGTGAAAGCAGAAGGGCATGAAAACCTTGTGTCTTATTTACATTAACCCAGACACAAGTTTCCCAGTCTCTTCCCTCTTAAATCTTTATCTACTCGTAAAAGGAAAAATCACAGATCCAGGAACAGTGATTCCACTGGAGTAGTACAAAACTGGGGCTATCATATTAAAATCAAAGTCAGCTGAAAAAAATCATTGCTGTTAGACAATAAGGCACTTTGTCTCTCTTTGTACCAAGGATGCAAAACCACCATACCACCACAGCATACATAGTAGGTACACAGAATATATGCCTGTCCTTAAAATTTAGAATCTGATATGGTTTCCACAGTAAACTTTTAAGATGTAATGAGATGAAATTTGGAGGGGAGGTTGGAATTCTTTTCCAGAGAAAATTTTCTTGTGCCACAAGATTTGGTAGGCTCCCTTGACCCACTCCCGTATTCTTGCCTGGAAAATCCCACGGACAGAGGAACTTGGCGGGCTACAGTCCATGGGATCACAAAGAGTCAGGCACAACTGAGTGACTAACGCTAACATACTTGACCAAATGCTGATCTGTTTGTGTGATTTCCCACCTGCCTGCCCACTGGGAGAGAGATGTGATCTCTGGTGAGCACCTGGGGAAACTGACCCTCTCCACTTCCTTCCTCTCATCTCCATGAAACACGAGGATGCAATCTGTACAAGCCAGGCTGGAAGGCGGAATCCAGGGGCCGTTGTCCTGAACTCTGATGGGGAGCTAGGGGTGGAGAAACAGGTCTTGCCTGTTTCAGGTGCTGCTGGTCCCTGCTTGGGCCTCACGTGTTCCTCGGGAGTCCCAGCCGAACTCAGAAGTGTGAACTCAGACTTGGGAAGGTCAGGACAGACCAACCACCTAACTCCAGTGTCCTGTGCAGCAACTGGTCCTACCCTTTGCTACTTAAATGACCAACCAGCTTCTGCAGGGCAGCTCCCAGGAATGGTAAACACACTCCCTCCTGAAGGAGCTGCTCATTTTATTTTGTGAGCAATCTAATTGTTGTGATGTTGTTTAGTTGTTAAGTCATATCTGACCGTTTTGCAACCCCATGGACTGTAGCCCACCAGGTTCCTCTGTCCTTGAGATTCTCCAGTCAAGAATACTAGAGTGGATTGCCATTTCCTTCTCCAGGGGTTCTTCCTGACTCAGAGATTGAACCCGAGTCTCCTGCCTTGGAAGGTGGGTTCTTTACCACTTAGCCACCAAGGAAGACCTGAACTAATTGTTGTTGTTGTTTAGTCACTAAGTCATGTCTCACTCTTTGCAACCCCATGGACTGCAGCATGCCAGGCCTCCCTGTCTCTTACCATCTCCCAGAGTTTGCCCAAGTCCATGTTCATTGCATCGGTGATGCCACCCAGCCTTCTCATCCTCTGATGCCCCCTTCTTCTGCCCTCAATCTTTCCCAGCATCAGGAACTTTTCCAATGAATCATCTGTTTGCATCAGATCACCAAAATATTGGAGCTTCAGTTCAGCATTAGTCGTCCTTCCAGTGAATATTCAGGGTGGATCTCCCTTAAGATTGACTGATTTGATCTCCTTGCTGCCCAAAGGACTTTCAGGAGTCTTCTCCAGCACGACAGTTCAAAGGCATCAATTCTTCAGCATTCTACCTTCTTTATGGCCCCTAATCATTCAGTTCAGTTCAGTTGCTCAGTCGTGTCCGACTCTTTGTGACCCCATGAATTGCAGCAGGCCAGGGCTCCCTGTCCATCACCAACTCCCGGAGTCCACCCAAACTCATGTCCATCGAGTCGGTGATGCCATCCAACCATCTCATCTTCTGTAGTTCCCTTCTCCTCCTGCCCGCAATCCCTCCCAGCATCAGGGTCCTTTCAAACGAGTCAGCTGTTTGCATGAGGTGGCCAAAGTATTGGAGTTTCAGCTTCAGCATCAGTCCTTCCAATGAACACCCAGGACTGATCTCCTTTAGGATGAACTGGTTGAATCTCCTTGCAGTCCAAATGACTCTCAAAAGTCTTCTCCAACACCACAGTTCAAAAGCATCAATTCTTCGGTGCTCAGCTTTCTTCATAGCCCAACTCTCACATCCATACATGACCCTTAGAAAAACCATAGCCTTGACTAAATGGACCTTTGTTGGCAAAGTAATGTCTCTGCTTTTTAATATGCTGTCTAGGTTGGTCATAACTTTCCTTTCAAGGAGTAAGCGTCTTTTAATCTCATGGCTGCAATCACCATCTGCAGTGATTTTGGAGCCCAGAAAAATAAAGTCAGCCACTGTTTCCGCTGTTTCCCCATCTATTTGCCATGAAGTGATGGGACCGGATGCCATGATCTTAGTTTTCTGAATGTTGAGCTTTAAGTCAACTTTTTCACTCTCCTCTTTCACGTTCATCAAGAGGCTTTGTTCCTCTTCACTTTCTGCCGTAAGGGTGGTGTCATCTGCATATCTGAGGTTATTGATATTTCTCCTGGCAATTTTGATTCCAGCTTGAGCTTCTTCCAGCCCAGTGTTTCTCATGATGTACTCTGCATATAAGTTAAATAAGCAGGGTGACAATATACAGCCTTGATGCACTCCTTTTCCTATTTGGAACCAGTCTGTTGTTCCATGTCCAGTTCTAACTATTGCATCCTGACATGCATACAGGTTTCTCAAGAGGTAGGTCAGGTGGTCTGGTATTTCCATCTCTTTCAGAATTTTCCACAGTTTATTGTGATCCACACAGTCAAAGGCTAATCATTAGGGTGACCTTAGTCATACCAAGCCTCTGTTCAGAAGAGGCTTTGTCACTTTCACCTTTCTGTTCCATCTTTTCTTTTTTTAATTAAAATTTTTTTGGCTGTACTGGGGTTCATTGTGGTGCACCAGCTTTCTCACTGCAGAGGCTTCTCTTGTTGTAGAGCACAGGCTCTAGGCCTGTGGGCTTCAGTAACTTTGCTGCATGGTCTTATTTGTTCCATGGCATATGGGATCTTCCCAGACCAGGGATGGAACCCGTGTCCCCTGCGTTGGCTGGTAGATTCTTACCCATACTGTACCATGTGGAAGCCCCCTCCCTATCTGCTTTCTGGAGCCACATGAGGGAGTTTCATCTCTCCTCCATGTGACAGGTCTCATGAATTACCAGACGAGGATGTGCTAATCAGTAGGGCCATATTTCATTCCTGAGCACAGGGGAGGCAGTCACTTTCTGCCCACCATGCCTTGTCCCTCTCCATTTTGTCAACGGTGGGCATAGGTCCTCTCACTCCAGGGTAGACTGAATAGATGAACCTGGTTGGGCAGGCAGGGCTGTCTACCATCTGGAGAAAGGATGAAGAGCCAAGTAGAAAGAATAGAACTCAGGTTCCTTAAACAGATCAAGGGGATGGATCCTCCTGATGCTTGGTTTTCCCCAAAGATGTTCTTTATTCTGCACCAGTGGAATTGTCCCATTTCAGGTACTCACCACCTGGCCTTGCGGGCCTGCTTGTTCTTCCAGGGCACCACCTGCTTATGAAGGCTCAAAGGTGTGGTGTGACAACCCTTGGTTGTCAGATTTCTCACCTGCCCTTTCGAGTGGGGAACTTAGAGATGAGAGATTCTTCTGAAGGCCCCAGCTCAGAAGACCCTGGCACTGTCCTTATCATCATGGTTAGTTTAGGGTTAAAGGCCTGTTTTTATAATGAAATGTACTAACAACCCTATATGTTCGCTCTCTCACTCTCCTTCAATCTCTCCTCTCTTTTCCATATCTTGGGCTCTCCCCTCAAGAACGCTGGCAAATACAGCCCTGACTGATATATAGCCCTGATGAGGGGAACTAAAAGGATCTAGAATTTGTTCCTGATGAATAAAGGCTTCCCAGGTGGCGCTAGTGGTAAAGAACCCGCCTTGCCAATTCAGAAGACAGAAGAGATGCGGGTTCGACTCCTGGGTCAGGAAGATCCCCTGGAGGAGGGCACGGCAATCTCCTCCAGTATCCTTGCCTGGAGAATCCCAGGGACAGAGGAGCCTGGTGGGCTGCCGTCCATAGTGTCGTACAGAGTCAGACACAACTGAAGCAACAGAGCATGCAGGTATGCACACTGATGATTAAAACCTAGCCTTGGATCCAGTGAAGGGATTGGGAGTCCAGGGGTTGGAGGTGAGGGTGAGGTTATGCAAAACAGAAAGCTTCATTCCGAAGGCTAAGGAGAACCTAGGTTGCTAAACAGAACAGCAAGAAAAGGCCATGAGGGAGGTGGCAGCTGAGCTATGATGGGCACATGCTCGGTATCTCCAGCAGGGTTAGGTGCTCAGAGTCACGAGGTTGGGGGCCTGGGCAGAGATACCCACCTCGTGCACAGAGAGGCAGACCCTACATCACTACTGCTCCAGCACTTAGAGTTTGATGTCCCTGTTTGCCGTGACAAGACCCCCCAGGGATAAGGAGGCTCTCTTGGGGAGATTCTGGCATGGGGAGGGATGGGGTGGAGGACAGAGAGGGAGGTTAGGGTGGGGGAGTCCTCCCAGCCAAAACCTACTGCAATTGATCAGCCAGCCTCTGAATAGCAGCTTTTGACATCTCAGTGGGTGTGAGGGAGGTGTGGTCATCACAAATGAAGCAGACCGCAGGGGGTGGAGGAGGCCTCTGCAGGGTCCCTAATCAATTACTAAAAACACAGAGAGGGTCCTAGGAAAATGAGCGGAGGAGACAGATGCATGCTGACGCTCAGTGGTGTCTCTGGGCACCAAAGGAGAAGTTGGGGGATTTTCAACTTCACAGAGGAGAGAGGTGATTGTTTTCTTTCATCAGTCTTTGGCCTCAGAAAACAAAACAGACACCAGAAGAGAAACCTTGCCTATGGAAAAAAATATATGTATATAGAACTGAAAAGAACGAAATAGGAGGAATGGAATTCTGCTTTTATGAAATAATTTAAATAGTCTTGAATGCCCAAAGGGCCTAGGCACTAGATTATGTGTTACAGAGAGGTTGCTATCTTCCAGAGGGGATATGAAATGGGAGATGAATATTATTAATCATCCCTGTTGGCTACATGTTAGGAAACCGAGGTAAAGTGAAAATGAGTAATTTTTACCTCCTGACTCACATGCCCTGGCAGCCATAGTTGAGGTTGACAGACAGAAACTAGATGCCCTGCAAAGCTGGGGAGTGAGGGTCATGCAACTGAAGACAGCAATGCCCAGTGACCCACAGGGCAGAGGTTGGCTGTCTACCTGAAGAACCCCCTAGGTGTGTCCACGGGCAGGTCACCTGCTTGACCCAAGTTGGCTCCAGTTCACTTAGAGTGACCCTGAGGGACTGGGTTGATATGGAACCTCACTGAATCAACCTGAGGTTACAGAGAACAGACTAGAATATCAGATTCATTGGAGCAGGCATTATCTATTTAGTTCACTTCTGTATCCCCAGGGCCTAGACCAATGCCTGGGGCTCAATCCATATCTGTGGGATCATATTGACTGCTTTCACGGTGCTGGGCAGTGACAGGCAATGGGATTGGAATGATGATTAAGGCAGCCATTCCCAAAGCTGTCTTGTAAGGTATTGATAGGTGCTGCAGGGGTGGGGAGAAGGAAGTTCTTGGACCAAATGATTATGGAAAATGCTAAGTTTAGGTTTGTGTTGGAAGGATTTCTCATAGCCTTTAATAGGTGAAGATGGTTTGTGAGTTCCCAAAACAAAGATGGATTTACATAATTTCCCAAGTATTTGTTGTTTTGTTGTTTGTTGTTCAGTCACTCAGTCGTGTCTGTCTCTTTGCGATACCAGGGACTATAGCCCACCAGGATCCTCTGTCCATGGGATTTCCCAGGCAAGAATACTGGAGTGGGTTGCCATTTCCTTCTCCAGGGGATCCCCCCAACCCAGGGGTGGAACCCACGTCTCCAGCATTGCAGGCAGATTCTTTACCTCTAAGCCACCTGGGAAGCCACCTTCCCAAATATAATAGAGGTAAAAGCCCCCTCCCATCCTCACATGCACCTTTAGAGTATGTATTGCTAGCCATGTTTACTCCTTAGAAAAAGCATAGCTCCTGCCCTCAAGTAGCTCATAATCTCTTGGTGGTCACGTCCATTCAAGCTCCACCAAGCCAGAACCGGTCTTACTGATGCTTGTTGGTCTTAGAAATGACTGGGATCACAGTTAAATTACAGTTGCTGATTACTATAAAGAAAGCTGAGTGCCAAAAAATTGATGCTTTTGAACTGTCGTGTTGAAGAAGACTCTTAAGAGTCCCTTGGCCTGCAAGGAGATCCAACCAGTCAATCCTAAAGGAAATCAGTCCTGAATATTCATTGGAAGGACTGATGCTGAAGCTGAAACCCCAATACTTTGGCCACCTGATGTGAAGAGCTGACTCATTAGAAAAGACCCTGATGCTGGGAAAAATTGAAGGCAGGGGGAGAAGGGGACGACAGAGGATGAGATGGTTGGATGGCATCACTGCCTTGATGGACATGAGTTTGAGTAAGCTCCAGGAGTTGCTGATGGACAGGGAAGCCTGGTGTGCTGCAGCCCATGGGGTCGCAAAGCGTTGGACGTGACTGAGCGACTGAACTGAACTGAACTGAACTCTGGACCCTATGTACACCAACCATCACTTGGTATACCACCAGCCTCCAGCCACAGCTATTGGAGTCCCCTGACTGGATAGGCTGGGACACGGGGTCAAAGACCCACTCTCCCTGGATGGAGTCAGCTCTCACTCGAAGACGAGCTCACGACCTGATAGTTAAAGCTGAGGCTGAGTCAGACCCCTGAAGCCAGTTCTATTCTCCGTAATTCAGACCCAGGAACACAGGGCCTAAATCCTGTCACCTCGCTTGTCCTAGACACAGAAATGAATAACACAGACTCTTCGGACCCCACAGCCTTCATCACGTGGAGCCCAGAGTTGTCAACGTGTGGCAGCCAGGGTCCCCACATCTCGGCCTCCCTCTCACACTCGGAAGGCTGTCCGTGCGCTCAGGCAGTAGACTCTCCCCTTGCTGTGGTGGGAATAAATCACTGGTGCCCTTACTGAAGGGAGTTAATTGCATTTGGAAATACTCCAAGTGCTGGGGTTTGTTTGGCCAAAGACATGGGCAGGGGTAAAGAAACGGGAGCATCTACTTTTAGGAAACACACGTTAAGAATAAGGGGGCCAGCGCTGCCTAATTTATAAAGGATTCCCCCCACCCCAACATTCCTCCCTGTGTTCCTTTCCAGGCGAAGAATGTGAGAGGAACCGTGGCCATATTTTTCTTTTAGGTATAACAGTCTGTCAGTATCAAATTCTCTCAGCCAGTGGGGAGCAAATAGTGTTGATTTACTGAAAATCTGGGATTATGTCTGCTCTGCGGTGAGTGTAGATTTAAGAGAGGAGAGGTAAGGGGTCTCCGAAAGGTGAAGAAAAACACAAATGAAAGCTAGCAAGGAAAAAATAGCTTGACAGTTAAGATACAGTGCAGCCACCGTCCACATCTTCTGGAAAGAAAAGCCCAGAAATGAACTCGCGCGCACGCGCACACACACATACACACACACACACACACACACACACACACACACACACACACACACACACACACACACACAGATGGGAAGGTGTATTAGCTTTGAGCCTGTGGACCGGAAGGTCTGCAACCTTTTCGGTTAACCCTTTTCTCTTTGGGGCATCATGAGCACGTCAGTGAAGACTCCAATACTGCCATTGTCTCATGCTGCAGAGAAACTAAGACTGTGACATGCTGTGACAACAGACTCAAAGTTTTGTTGTGGTTTTAAGGATATGGCTTTTAAAAAGAACTTGTGAGGAGCAAAGAGGGAATTCTTTCCTTCAGGGGCCCTCTGATGCTTGACTACATTCCTGGACCTTTTTGTTACCAACATTTCATTATCCTGAAATATTCATTATCTCTAGCCTCCTACTCCTTTGCCCCTTTGCCTTATGATAACTGTCACCCTGCATGTTATTTCACCCTGGCAGTATTTTCTAGAAGCCCCTCAGAATTCTTTTCATTTTATCATTTTACCCTTCTTCCTTTGAATCCTGTTTGAGAGGGAATATGATCATCCATCCATCCTAAGTCACTTCAGTTGTATCCAGCTCTCTGCGACCCTGTGGACCAAAGACTGCCAGACTTCTCTGTCCATGGGATTCTCCAGGCAAGAATACTGGAGTGGGTTGCCATACCCTCCTCCAGGGGAATCTTCCTGACCCAGGGATCAAATCAAGATCTCTTATGTCTCCTGCATTGGCAGGAGAGCTCTTTACCACTGGCACCACCTGGGAAGCCCAGGGAATATGAACACCAAATGGAATTAAAAATGTGAAAATGAAAAAAACCAACCAACTTTGAGAAGGGCTGTTGGCACCTTTCCTTTCTCTGGGACAAGGATCAGGCGAGGACTGATAAGAACGGGGTCATAGAAGGGGTGGTGAGTGGCCAGGGTGAGGGTCTTTGGTGATTTGACCTCTTGCCCCTTCCTGACCCCCACCAGCCCCAAGGGAGATACTGCTGGATCCCAGGACAGCTGGTGGGTGGGCAGTGACTGTTACCACGGTGGGTCTCAGCAGTGTCACAGTGGATCAGCCACTCTGGAAGAATCTGATGAGAAGGCAGGGGCCGAGGCCCACTGGCAGCTGCGAAGTGTTGAAAAGTGAATGTGAAAGTGTTAGATGCTCAGTCTGTCCGACCCTGGCGATCCCATGGACTGTAGCCCACCAGGCTCCTCTGTCCGTGGAATTCTCTAGGCACAAATACTGGAGTGGGGTGCCATGTCCTTCTCCAGGGGATCTTCCTGACCCAGAGGTCGAACCAGGATCTCCTGCATTGCAGGCAGATCCTTTACCGTCTAAGCCACCAGGGAAGCCCAGGAAGGGATTAGATGTGGTATTTGTGTGGGTCCCTGGTAGCTACAGAGGAGAGAGATGTCAGGTGTGGGTGAGAGGAGGCGTCAGTAACCCCCATCTCTGTGGCCACCAAGAGACCTAGGACTGCAGTATGTCTCAGGGTTAGAAAAGGGAGACCAGGAGGAAAGAGGGGAAGAGAATAGTAAAGAAGATGCCAGTGTGTGTGTGTGTGTGTGTTAGTCACTTAGCTGTGTCTGACTCTTTGCGAACCCATGGATGGTAGTCTGCCAGGCTCCTCTGTCCATGGAATTCTCCAGGCAAGAGCACTGGAGCAGGTTGTCACTCCCTTCTCCAGGGGATCTTTTCGAACCAGGGATCCAACTACCGTCTCCTGCATTGCAGGCAGATTGTTTACCGTCTGAGCCACCAGGGAAGCCCAAAGATACCGCTATCATCAAGTAATTCTAGACAAGAACACGAAGCTATCTACCCATGAATGAATGGCCACTGTGTCTCTTTGTTTTTTAAACCATAAATCCTTGATCTCCTGAGTTGGGATTCCTACATTATTTTGCCAAGTGGACTCTCTGAGTTTGTCTCCAAGACATGCTTCTGAGGTTAGGATGGAGGCTGTCTGTGAGGAAGTGTGATTCTCTGCTAGGACCTGCAAGATCCGCCCCTGGATTGAGCAGACCTGTGACATAGCTTACCTGGAAGATTTCTGAGTCATAGTTTGAGTTCCTGGTGTGATTTTTAATAACACCCTCTTTCGCTCTTCAAAATGTCCTGGTTTTAATGATGAATTATATGTCCTGCCTACCTTTACAGCTTCCCTGGTGGCTCAGGGTAAAGAATCTGCCTGCAATGCAGGAGACCAGGGTTTGATCCCTGGGTCGGGAAGATACCCTGGAGAAGGAAATTGCCTACGTGCAGGCAAAGGATGGACCTCTTTTATGGGCTACCAACCACCTCCCTCCGTTGAGAATAAAAACTACCTGAAAAGAACTGAGAGCAAAATGAAACTTCAGGGCAAAGAATGACTCCTTCAGGATCACTTCTCTTTCTCAGAAATGAGAGCAATTAGACCTCAGAAGAGCCTGCCCACCCCCTCCTCCCCGCAACCCCCGCATTCATGCATACTTGGGCCCCGTTTAGACAGTATTTCTTTTCTTCTTTTTCTTCTTTTATTTGGCACTTCGGTCCAGCTATTCAAGGCCCAAGAACCTGGTTATGACCAGTGTGCTTCACAAAGCAGTGTGACAATGACAAGCGTAACAGTGAGACCCACAGAACAGTGGGCCCAGCAAGGGGACCCCCAAGGGAGAGCGGGCTCTGGGCTGGAAGAGGGCCCTTGAAAAATTTAGCCTTCAGGGCGTCTTTCACTTTATTCTCTAAACCCAGGAAGAATGCTGGAGACTCTGAAAGAAAACAAGTACAACTCCTCTCAGATTCTCCGGGTTCTGCCTGGTGCAACAAAGCCTGGCTTTTTTACATTTCAAAAGAGGCCGCTTTCTCTTTAAAAAGTAGGAGCTACTTGGTCTGCTGCGGCTGCCTTTATCAACCATGAAGTTCCCAGCAAGGCGCTGTTAGTGCCTGATTAAACGTCATACCAACTCGTGTCCCCCATGGAAACCCAGAAGACATCCGCTGAGACCAGGAGCGCTGACTCGGTTTAATTGCCCCGGCTCTCTGTGATGGCCGGATTTCTTGTCTCTCAAGGCCTGGAATGGAAATCCATGTGATCAGATGAACTATCCGGGTGTCTTGACAGATCTGAAATATGAATATGGAGATGGTATGGTGCTCCGCTGCGACTTCTGAAGCCCCAGTGGTAGAATAGGATCTGCCACTGAAATGATTTCAGGAGTGTGTTTGATTCATGTAAAACCCATTTTCTAATGAAACACTAATTATTAGTAAATTAGACCAAAAGGAGAAAGAACAAGTGTGTGTGTATATGTGGTGTGTGTATATATAAATGCATATGATATTCATATGTATGAAAGTGAAAGTGTTAAGTCACTCAGCCGTGTCTGACTCTTTGCAGCCTCATGAACTATAGCCCACCAGTCTCCTTCATCTGTGGAATTCTCCAGGCAAGAATACTGGAGTGGATAGCCATTCCCTTCTCCAGGGGATCTTCCCAAACCAGGGACTGAACCCAGGTCTCCTGCATTGCAGGCAGATTCTTTACTGTCTGAGCCACCAGAGAAAGCCTGTTTATAAGATATGCATGTGTATATACATCTATCTCTATGTGTAAATATATAGATCTCCATTTAGACATTTGTAGACATAAATAACTGTCTTTGGATTCTTGCTTTAGGGGGAATTTATAGGATGACAATAACTTGTATTTACAAAACATCATACTCCAAGGAATTCACACATTGAAAATACCTGATTTCCTCTCCCTCTTCTACAATGAATGAGGAAATACATGATGCCACAGTGTCTTTTTATTCCCTAGAGGAGGAAAACAGGGCTCTAGTAAAGGCAGCTATGAGACAGAATTAGAGCTAGCAATCTTCTAGAATCACATTTCTGCTCTATCAGGAGGAAGTAGGTAAGGGAGAAATCAGACAAGAGACAAGATGCCTTAACGAACCCCAGGATCACTGGATTCCTCATAAAACTTCCCTTTCTTTTGGAAAGGTATCAAAAGGAAAGACAGTGACTGTCAAGGACCAAGGGGTCCACTTAAGGAATACTACAGACCCAGATTCTTGACTTCCTTCTCCTCAAACTCTGGTTTAGAAATTGCCTCTCCACCCACCACCCACCTCAGATCATTTGCTCTGAGATTTTTTATCTACCAAACGAAGTAATAGGGGTATAGTGACAACTAGAGATCTACTCGTTATGCCCACTAATCCCTGTGATGACCCAGTCATTGTTCCCATCCACACAAGTTATCCATCATTAATTTACAGGACTTGTTATATTTCTGGCCTACTTCTAGCCAAATCAAAGAAATTTTACTGATTTCTTCTGCAGCCCTATTCTGAGTAAATATGTGATTTCCATTAGGCTTTTTGAAATATGTAAAATATATAGACTCCCATTACTACCTTCAGAACCTCTGGGTGTTTGGGGATCCCTTCCTGGGAATCACTCCTACGCCCAAAATGAGTTTGAAGATGAAAATTATTGCTAAGGGGAAAAGAACTGTTGGTGTAACAAGATATTTAAAAGCAAAATTTTTTCCCACCTGGCCTGGTCCAGGCCAAGCAACCAAGAAAAGGATGTTTTCAAAATAAGAGTAACTGCCAAAGCAAAATGTATAAAACTGAGTCATGAGGCAAAAAAATAAGACAAGAGCGTTTGCTTAAAAAAGACAGTTCTCTTGTGTTAAGCTATTACTCCTGAAATAACATTTCCATTCAGCTGGGCAATTTTCTGGGCCTCCCCAAATTTTATTAGATTTTTGGCAATTAACCCAAGCAGACCCAGAGAAAGGCAGGTAAAAATGGCACAACTGCCTAATGTGACAGAAATAAAGGAAGCCGCATACAACTTTTCATTAATTAACATATTTTTTCCTCAGTGCTCTAAGGAAGGAAATTGTAAATTTGTAATCAGGCAGGTCTCTAAGTTTTCCAAGAAAGGCTGTTTCTTTTCCCCTTAACTAGAGTAAAAAGACAGTATGTTGCACTTGGTGCAAATCCTGCCGTGGTTCTTCCTATGTTACTCAAGTAAGTTTTCAGGAATAGTCGTCTATCTCTTTTTATATTTATTATTAATTCATTTTGAGAAGCTTTATTTATTCTAAACCTCCAGGATCTGTTTGAAAGTGTCCTGAGTCTAGAGTTTCATGGAGAAAAGATGACTGAGAACAGGATTCCACCAATGGTTTTGTGGTGTCCGAGCTCAAGCCATCAGCCAGAACATTCTTCCATGTCCACAGTGAGCACTGTTTGGGGTCCTTTCTGCAGAGAAAGTTTATGGATGTTTCCTCCCCAACACTACAAGGATGAGTTCCTAGAAAGTGGACAGAAGCACGTAGTTCATCCTGGAGATAAAGCCAGTCACCTTGTTAATAACGGAAAAGAGGGTTATCAGTACTACTTAATTCCCACCAACTAGTTAATGCAAATACTTGTTGCTGGTCAGTCGTTCAGTTGTGTCCAACCCTTTGTGACCCCATGGACTGCAGCACACCAGGTTTCCCTATCCTTCAGCATCTCCCAGAATTTGCCCAAACTCATGTCTATTGAGTGATGCCATCCAACTATCTCATCCTCTATTGTCCCCTTCTCCTCCTGCTTTTAATTTTTCCCAGCATCAGGGTCTTTTCCAATGAGTTGGCTCTCTGCATCAGATGACCAAACTATGGGAGCTTCAGCTTCAGCTTCAGTCCTTCCAATGAATATTCAGGACTGATTTCCTTTAGAATTGACTGGTTTGATCTCCTTGCAGACCAAGGGACTCTCAAGAGTCTTCTTTAGCGCCACAGTTAGAAAGCATCAATTCTTCAGTGCTCTGCCTTCTTTATGGTCTAACTCTCACATCCGTACAAGACTACTGGAAAAACCATAGTTTTGACTATATGGACCTTTGTCGTCTCTGCTTTCTAATATGCTATCTAGGTTTGTCATAGCTTTTATTCCAAGGAGCAAACATCTTTTAATTTCGTAGCTGCAGTGACCATCTGCAGTGATTTTGGAGTCCAAGAAAATAAAGTCTGTCATTGTTTTCATTGTTTCTCCATCTAATTGTCATGAAATGATGGGACCGGATGCCATGATCTTTGTTTTTTGAATGTTGAGTTTTAAGCCAGCCTTTTCACTGTCCACTTTCACCCTCCAAGAGAGTTCCAGAAAAATATCTACTTCAGTTTTATTGACTATGCCAAAGCCTTTGACTGTGTAGAACACAACAAACTGTGAAAAATTCTGGGAATACCAGACCACTTTACCTGCCTCCTGAGAAATCTGTATGCAGGTCAAGAAGCAACAGTTAGAACAGGACATGGAACACCAGACTGGTTCCAAATTGGGAAAGGAGTATGTCAAGGCTGTATATTGCCATCCTGCTTATTTAACTTATATGCAGAGTACATCATGAGAAATGCTGGGCTGGAGGAAGCACAAGCTGAAATCAAGATTGCCAGGAGAAATATCAATAACCTCAGATATACAGATGACACCACTTTCACTTATGGCAGATAGTGAAGAACTAAAAAGCCTCTTGATGAAAGTGAAAGAGGAGAGTGAAAAAGTTGGCTTAAAACTCAACATTCAAAAAATGAAGATCATGGCATCCAGTCCCATCACTTCATGACAAATAGATGGGAAAACATTGAAAACAGTGACAAACTTTATTTTCTTGGGCTCCAAAATGACCGTAGATGGTGACTGCAGCCATGAAATTAAAAGACGCTTGCTCCCTTGGAAGAAAAGCTATGACAAACCTAGATAGCATATTAAAAAGCAGAGACACAAATTTGCCCACAAAGGTCTGTCTAGTCAAAGCTATGGTTTTTCCAGTAGTCATGTATGGATGTGAGAGTTGGACTATAAAGAATGCTGAGCGTGGAAGAACTGATGCTTTTGAACTGTAGTGTTGGAGAAGACTCTTGAGAGTCCCTTGGCCTACAAGGAGATCAAACCAGTCAATCCTAAAGAAGATCAGTCCTGAATATTCATTGGAAGGACTGATGCTGAAGCTGAAACCCCAATACTTTGGCCACCTGATACGAAGAGCTGACTCACTGGAAAAGACCCTGATGCTGGGAAAAATTGAAGGCGGGAGGAGAAGGGGACAATAGAGGATGAAATGGTTGGATGGCATCACCAACTTGATGGACATGGGTTTGAACAAGCTCCGGGAATTGTTGATGGACAGGTAACCCTGGTGAACTGCAGTCCATGGGGTCGCAAAGCATCGGACGACTGAGCTACTGAACTGAACTGAACTGAACTTTCCCCCTCCAAATGAAAATACTGAAGATAGCTAATAGGCAAAATTTTGACTTTATTCTCTTTATATTGTTTCTCCACCCCAAAGGTAAATGTAAAAGTCTCCTGAATTGAGTACCTTATCATTTTGGTTCACTGATGGATTATCCAGAATCTGATTTGCATTTTCCTCAATGAGGAAGCCACTTAAAAGTAGCTGTTGCTCTATAAAGATGCCAAATAAGTGTCCCCTGCAGGGGGCGCAGTGGGTGCAGGAACCCAAATCCCCCTCAAGGGAGGAAACCCTGGAGTAGCCTGAAACTAAGGAAAGGAAATTTGACAGTTGGGTATTCGGAAAGTGTTCCTTCTAGTCCTGTCTCGCTGGCGATGGAGGTGTCATTCAGGGGAAAGTGGTAGGAGCCCCACAATCAAAGGCGTTTAGAAGGCAGCCTGGCTGGAGCTGTGGAAAATTAACCATAGGAAACAACCCAGTCCTGGCAGGGGAGAGAGGAGACAAGTTTAAGAGCTCTTTCCAGCTCTAATTTCTAAGAATCTGATTAGAGTACAGAGAAAAAAAGAAAATTTGAAACGGGGGAAAAAAGGAACAAAAGCCAGGAAAGAGCCTAATGTAATCATGTTAAGGCACACAGAAGAAACGCACTGCTGAACCCTAACCCTCATCCAGCCACTGTCCCACCCCAGCCGCCACCGAAGCGAGGTTGTCTTAAGAGAACTCAGGCAGGCAGCTCACAGCCAGGTGGGCCACGGGGAGACCTCTCTGAACTTACTCTGAAAACCACGGAGAACTTGAGAGGCATTTTCTTAACAAAAGGCTGAAAGAGGAAGCCTGTGATGGGGGAGCCGCTAAGGGTCTTTTCGTGGTGGAGTTTGCCTGTGCCTTCTCACTTTTAATCAATGCAATACAGAGAAGTCTGGACTGAAGCTTTTTTCTTTTTTTTAAGGACTTCCGGAGATACCACAATGGCATGTGATTTGCCTGATTTTTAACATACTTCATCACAGGTAATCTGAATATCTAGCACGCTAGCTACTTCATGCTCCTGCCTTATTAAGCTTCATTTAAATCATCCCAGATTAAATATTTGAGTCATATAGTATTCCAGGATGAATAAGTAAGTATTCCAGGATGAATATATTTATATATGAGCTTGTGTGTGTGTGTGTGTGTGTGTGTGTCTGTGGAATAGCAGACACTTCCATACTTCTGAGTTTATTAACTGGTCAACAGAACTGTGACCCTAATTGAGAGTGAACCAGGTTCCAAAAAAGCAGTTTTCCTGAGCCTGTACAGACAAAGGAAATAGTTTCCTTACGGAAAGAAATCAGTTTGAAAGCTTTTAGGCCAGACTCTGCTCCGGCTCAGATTTCCTTTCTTTTAGCCCTTTGATGAACCACTCATATGGAGATGCAAGAGTCTTGTGCCTGGTTTGAATTTAAGCTGTTGCTGACTTGAGTGGAAAACTCTCATAAACTCAGCTCAGGCTTTCTTCCTTTCCTTCACCACTGTCGACTGATTTCTGATATGTCCTTGGATATTCATCTTGAGTCAGTCATGTCATCAACATGGCAGAAAACAAATTTTTGTTTTCCCCTCAAGAGAGACTGAATCTGATCTGCTCCTCTCTCCTGGAGCTCTGAGCACTGCCATTCTCCTGCTGGGGCAGGTGAAGGGTGGAGTAGAGTTGGGGGTGGAGGTGGGGTAGAGATGGAGGTGGAGATGGCGTAGAGATGGAGGTGGAGGTGGGATAGAGATGGAGGTGGAGATGGGGTAGAGGTGGAGGACAACTGGATGCAGGAAAGTGGAATGGAGCACGAGTGATGCTTTGGAACACCTGCTGATGATCTCATGTCTCCATGGCAGAGTTATGGCCAGAATAGTGCCCCATGGAGCCCATTCAATATCCATATAAGGAGCCATATTCTCTACATGTCTTTCTTCAGGAATGAACTGGCTACAGAGTATAGTTTTTTTGAACTATTTATTTATTTGACTGGGTTGGATCTTAGTTGTGGCACACAGAATCTTTAGTTGCAGTATGTGGGATCTTTAGTTGCAGCATTTGAACTCTTAGTTGCAGCATGTGGGATCTAGTTTGCTGACCAGGGATCGAACCCAGGCTCCCCGGCAATGGGAGTGTGGAGTCTTAGCTACTGGACCACCCGGGAAGCCAGCAATATAGGTTTTTTAAAAAGATGCTTTGCCTTCCAAACAAGACTCTGTGCTGGCCACCTGAGAACAGCACGCTGAATAAAAGCCTGCCCCAATCTTTGCTGGGCTCTTTGGTGAGAGTTGAGGGTCTGGGTACTCAGGGCATTTTGTTCAGGAACCTGTGTCACCTTCAGGATTGTGTGCTGAAAACCAAGAATCTTGGGAGCAAGCCAGTCTGGATTTGGAGCCCAGCTCTGCCCATTAAGTAGGTAGCTTCCAGCAAGTAACTTAAGTCTTCCTGATCTTTAGCTTATCTGTGAATCTGAGATATTGTCCTCAATTTATGGGTAATTGTGAGGATTGTATGAGATCACATTTCTAAAGTTCCCTGTCTGGGCTCATTCATTCTCTCTGACCCTCTGCTCTTGTTAATAACTTTGTCGTTTGTCCTGGCCCCACATAGCTATGACAATTCTGTCCAGTCCAAGAATGGAACATCCAAGAATATCCCAAGGGGATGTGGGGCCCAAGGCAATAATACTGATTGTCCCTGCTCCCATCATGTTTATGGAGATGTAAGTGAATCTCAAAGGCAGTTCTGAATTGAAGAGGAATATATCATCAAAGGAAAAGTCTACAAAATACTCATGGAAGCAAAAAAAGGGGGGCAGTGTTGGAGGCTGTGAAATCCCTATCCTGGGCTTTCCGTCAACGGTTTTCTCATCCCCAGCTTCATGGATCCCCAGTGGTTTCTGCATTATGCTTAGAGCTTGACCACTACAGCAGTGCCTGAGGTCATCTGACCTAGTGTGACCACCCTGATTACCAAAACCTGCAGGAGTGATTGCTAGAAATACCTCTCTCTTCCACAAATGAGCGCTTCTAAACTTCGGGAAGCTGGTTTGCTACAGTTCCTTTAAAAATGTAGTTATAAATGAGTCAAGTAGATTTAGGATGGGACAACCCACACACCTACTTCAATTAAAACATGTAATCCATTAAAAAAAAAAAAAATAGAGGATGTCACTGTAGAGCAGAGGGTTCAGCCTGAAAGTAAGTTGTTGGGGTTAAGTGGTGCATTCCCTTCTTAGGGCTCCTATAACAAACTGCCACAACTGTAGTGACTTAAAACACATGGATTTATTCTCTTATGGTTCTGGAAGCTGGAAGTCCGAAATCACTTTCCGTAGGTTAAAGTCAGGGTTGACACCAGACACCAGGGCTGGTAAGCTCCAGAGGGAGCATCTATTTCTTGCCTCTTCCAGCTTCTTATGGCTCTAGGCTTCCTTGGCTTGTGACCACATTCCTTTAGCCTCTGCCTCTGTGGTCACATCATTTTCTCTCCTGCAGTCAAGTTTTCCTCTGGCTGCTTTTCATAAGACCATTTATGATGACACTTATGAGGGTGAAAAAGCCGGCTTGGAAAGTGAAAGTGTTAGTTGCTCAGTCATGTCCGACTCTTTGCTGGCTTGAAACTCAACATTAAAAAAACTAAGATCATGGCATCTGGTCTCATCACTTCACGGCAAATAGGAGGGGGAAAAGTGGAAGCAGTGGATTTTATTCTCTTGGGCTCCAAGATCAGTCTGGAAGGTGATTTCAGCCAGGAAATTAAAAGACGTTTGCTCTTTGGAAGAAAAACTATGACATATCTAGACAGCATATTAAAAAGCAGAGACATCACTTTGCTGATAAAGGTCTGTATAGTAAAAGCTCTGGTTTTTCTAGTAGTCATGTACAGATGTGAAAATTGAACCATAAATAGGGCTGAGTGCTCAAGAATTGATGCTTTCGAATTGTGGTGCTGGATTCTTGTGAATCCCTTGGACTGCAAGGAGATCAAAGTAGTCAATGCTAAAGGAAATCAACTCTGAATATTCATTGGAAGGAAGCTGAAGCTCTAATACTTTGGTCACCTGATGCGAACAAGTGACTCACTGGAAAAGACACTGATGCTGGGAAAGACTTAGGGCAGGGGGTGAAGGGGGCATCAGAGGATGAGATGGTTAGATAGCATTACCAACTCAATGGACAGGAGTTTGAGCAAACGCTGGGAGTGAAGGACACGGAAGTCTGGTATGCTGCAATCCATGGGGTCACAAAGAGTCGGACACAACTGAGGAACTGAACAACAACAAATGATGACACTTAGGGTCCACTGCAGAATCCAGGGTCATCTCCCCCATCAATCACAACTGCCAAGTCCCTTTTGCCTATGAGGTGACATTCATGGGCTCTGGGGATTAGGATGTGGGTATCTTTGGGGTCCATTACTCAGCTTACCACAAATGAGAATCCCCTTCACTGACAACTACAGGCTGTTGCCTGATTAAAATGTGTCCTTTGCCCAACCGAACAGAAAAGCAATTCTCAGCAACCCTAATTTTCTTTTCTTTTCAATCTATAATCAGCTTCAAGGCCAGTATATTACAGGAGCATCATTTCCTGTGATTGCTATTGCCTTTGCCATCTCAGGAAAGGGGCTGAGAAGTGGCTTCTAAGGAAATGACCCATCCAACACCTTCCTCTCCTCTATGTGGAATTACCGTATACACCCGTCTCAATCATTTTCCATCACATCAAAACTGCTGAAGTGTTCCAGATCTGGCAAGAATGCATATGCTCTTCCAGACACATAAAAACCTAAATATATACTCCCTTAAGGGACAGAGACATGGCATTTAAGCCTAGAATGGTTCCAGTTGAGAAACAGGAGATTGAAAGGGGAGAGCTATTTAAAAGTCACTCTGATATGACCTATTCCCCAAATAATTCATCTCCGGGTCACAGCCATTGTTGCTAGGTGGCATAACATTTATTACTGTAGTGTCCTGGGCTCCTCAGATTGGTAACAGACATATCTGTTCCTCAGAGTATGAGCAAAGTTGATAATGTCCTCTTACCCTAGGCGAGCTGAACTTCAATCGCCAAGATACTGGTTGACATTAAGACTTCGCAACACCTATCATTGTCTGTCACCTCCCGAGATAAACTCTCTTGTGACGGGTTTCTCCCGTCACCAGCCACTGATGCCATTTTATTCAATCTCTTTTGTAGACTATCTCTTGGGTGCCTGACACTGCCTGGCTTGCTGAGTTTGGTCATATGCTCAAAGCTAAATCCACAGACCTCCAGACCTCAGAGTGTGATGGGATAGAAAATAATCAGAGGCCCTGAACAGAGCAAGACTGTCAGAGAAACTGCAAATCAGCAGAAGAATGAAAGCCCCTTGACCCTGGCACATCTGCCACGTATTTAATTCCACGTGCTTGCCAAGCCCTGAAAACCCAGGCTGGGAAGACGTGGGGGCGGCGTGGGGCTCTGCATTCTAGGAGCCCTAGAGGTGAGAAGCCTGGCAGGTTGCCACTCCTGCAGTCCACTCTCCGGGAAGGAATAGTTGATGGCGGGGGAGGGGACGCTGTGAGCCATGGGGACAGTCTTGGACGCAAACCTAAGGGGCTGCAGGAGTGTCTGGGTGACCAGCCGCCAGTTGTGCTGTATTGATTTTATTTGCTGGTGACTTTGCCAGCTGGCTCCAGACCAAAGGAAGCAAAAGAGGCTTTAGCTTTTCTTGGGGGTTTCAGATCTCGAGGTGACAGTAAGAAGTTCCTGTGATTTGGGAGGGAGTGAGCCAGTGAGAACCTGGGTGAATCTTCATTTCCATATTCCAGGGTTAAATTGGAAAGTATGCCAGGCACAGAAAGGTTTTGTTTGGGGGAAATGCCAGAAGGACCTTCATGATCGAGCTCCACCTACATCTCCTGGGTCATCTTCACTCCTCCCTGCCTGCCCCCTGCATCTCCCTCAACACACACACACAGACACTTTTAGCTCCAAGAAGTCAAAGGATCTACTTTTATTTTCTCTTCATTCTTCTCATATTTCTCATCTAGGTCAGATGTCACTGTGTCTTGGACTCTTTCCTAGATTTCCCATTCTAGGTTAGTTTTCCCTCTCCCAGCCTCCCTCAGCATCCCTCACGCTGTTCATTCCTTGGGATACTAGAAAACTTAATTTATTGATTACTCCTATTAGACATGAAAGTATTTGAGAGTAGAATTTATCCTTATAGTCCCAGTTGGCACATGGTCAGGAGGCAATCAGTGTTGATAAAGAGATGGGATTGACATATCAGACATTCCATTCGTTTGTGGAAGAGCCTTTGAGCATGAAACTTTGGTGTCAGAGTGTGTGTGATGGAGGCACTAGAAGGAAAAACTATGAAGCCACAGGGCTTCACGCACATCATTTTGTTTAAAGAAAAGTGGCCCCAACTGATTTTTAAAATTCCGGTTGCTATGGTATACTCTTTCAGGGAGGTGAAACCAGGGTGCAGGAAGAACAAGATAACCATGTATGTTCCAAGCCCAGGAAAGTTGGCCGTCTTGGAAATGCCATCAAGAAGTCTGCCCACAAGTGCTCCATATGAATTGCACTTATGCTGGCCCATCAAATCTCCCCTTGGGAAGAATAAGGCAAAGTCAAAGACCAGAGGTAATAATGCTCTCAAATATTTCAAAGGCTCACCTACATTTCTTAGACTCTCACTAGTTAGGCTGGGAACCTATGATTTGTTCTGGTCCATGGACTGCAACTGGAAGTGACTTGTGTCACCTCTGGTCCCAAGCATAGGCAGGTAGGTGTGAATTCTCTGACCACTCACTTCCCTACTGTGGTGAGCATGGAAGACTCGTGTTGAGATGGCAGAGCCGGAAAATCAAAGCAGCTTGGATGGTGGAGTCACCACGTGGAGAAATAGCTGCCTTGGAGAGGTGCCCAGAGCCACAGCAGAGTCTGCATGAGTGACACATAAATGTGTGTTGTCACTGGAGATTTGTGGGTGGCGAATGGCCTATCCAATGTTGGTAGACAAGTTGTCCTAAAGCACTCTTGTGCATACTTACGAAGTGGGCCATACTCAGGGCTGTCTTCCCAGGTGGCTCAGTGGTAAAACACCCTGCCTACTTCTCCTGCAGGAGAGGCAGGAGACATGGGTTCGATCTCTGGGTTAGGAAGATCACCTGGAGGAGGAAATGGCAATCCACTCCAGTATTCTTGCCTGGAGAATCTCATGGATGGAGGAGCCTGGCGGGCTACACTCCATAGGGTTGCAAAGAGTCAGACACAACTGAGCATGCATGCACAATATACCCAGGGCCAGAAGCACTGACAGGAGTGGGCCTGTCTTCTCTCTTTTGTGGGAGTCAGCATGTACTTTTCTTTGGGAGCCCAAGGAGCCTGGCAGGCTGATATGCCCAGGGTGAATTCACTGAGTGTGTTGCAGGCTGTATACATCTATGCACCTTCTTTACACAACTTCTTGAATTATAGCCTCATAAATCAGTCGTCAGCCAGCAGGGACAGAGATAATAGAGGGTAGGGGTGAAATCAGGTATTTAACACTTTTGGATGTCTTGTCACAAGCCCTTTCAAAGAACCCTACCTCTCAGAGCATTGTTTGACCTCCTATGTGTGTTCTTTACTTAATATTTATTCAACACTTAATAATTACACATTCTTATTTGGTGCAGAGATGTTTACTTGGTCAGCATTCATGGGCCACCCTCTACAGATTCAAGGGCCACTCCTCTGCACAGAGCAAGTGTTCAAGGTGGTCTGAGTGAACAAATTCATTGCCCTCCTGTCTTACCCTGCCTATGAATTTACCAACACAGAATCCACCAACCTGAGCTACAGAAAACAATCCCCTCCTAAGTAAACACCCACCTGGTTATTTACTGTAGCCTCCATCAGAAATATTCTAGAACTTCTTTGCCTCAGAAGTAAGTGATTATTATATAGACCTAGAATGGGAAATGAATTTGATTTGCAAACAGCCTTAAAAGCTGCAGTCCTCTCTCCATCTTCTCTTTCTCTCTGTAAGCACCGGGAGGCATTTCCTATTAAAAACCTCAGCTCTGCTTCTTATCACCTTTGCCCTCTTCCCCACTCTGACTTTAAATTCAGGAGATGGTTGCCCTGGGGAGTATAGATCCTGGTGCCATGTGATCTGGCATAAAGGGTAGTATGACAGAGCGAGACAAAGGGGATGCTAACCTCGCCTCCTCCTAGGCGGGTCCGCGTCTCTCGCTGATGCCGAGGCCTGCAGTCCATGGGCTCAGCAACCTCTGTTACACCCTTCATCTGTGTGATTCAGTCTTTGGCAAGGCCTGTTCTGACTTGGAAAGGGGACATGGAGCTAGCAAAATTTCTGGTGAAAAATGTATTTTTTATGGCTTTTATTACTTTAATTTTTTTTTTACTGTAGAATTCATACTTGCTCATTATGGAAAAATTTAAAAAAATACAGAAAATTGAAAAGAGAGAAAGATCATTTTTAATCTAGCCATGTAGATTCTGCTATTACCATGTTGGTTTGAAACCTCTCTATGCAAGTGCGTGAGTGTGTGAATTCATGTGCATTGAAGTATCATTATTTATATATAATTAAATATACCTAGTATTATCATAGAAATCTTATATTAGTTATCTTTAAGAAATCAGCATTTCCATTCTGAAGGCAACTGGATAAGGAAAAAAGAATAATGCAGTTATAAACATATCTTTTTAAAAAACTTATTTTATATTGGAGTATAGTTGGTTAGGACTTCCCAGGTGGTGCTAGAACTAAAGAACCTGCCTGCCAATGCAGGAGATGTAAGAGATGCAGGTTCAATCCTGGGTTGGGAAAATCCCTTGGAGGTGGGCATGGCAACCCACTCTAGTATTCTTGCCTGGAGAATCCCATGGACAGAGGAGCCTGGCAGGCTACGGTTCATAGGGTCACAAAGAGTTGGACACGACTGAAGTGACTTTGCAGCAGCAGCAGCTGCACATTTGATTAATGATGTTGTGATAGTTTCAGGTATACGGTAAAGGGACTCAGCCATACTTATACACGTATCCATTCTCTCCCAAACTCCCCTCATCCAGGCTGCCACATAACACAGAGCAGAGTTCTCTGTACTATACTCATAGGTTGCCCATTTTAAATATATCTGTGTATAATACCTGTCCATCCCAAACCCCCTACAGTTAGGAAAATATCTTGATGTATTGCTCACAGTTGGACAGTGTGACATGAAAGTCATGAGTTACAAAAGAAAAGTGGACCAAAAATGTGGCTGAACTGTAGACACTCAGAGGTTAGAGATGGAGCTGTAAAAATGGCAGAAGGACATTTTAGAAAAATCCAACATTGATTTGGATTTTTCTGTTGTGTGGCTCTGAAATGTAATCCTTCTCACTCGTTCCCCAAGGCTGCAGTGACTTCTGTGGTGCTTTCTGGAAGATGTCAAGGAACGATGCTCTGTCCCACTTCTGGGGTGATAACACTGGGATGTTACCCCACCCTGGGTTCGCAGAGGGGAGGACAAGATTACTCACTGACCTACTTTGGCGCCAGCAGGAGTGCAGAGCCAGAAGGAAGGAGGAGGACAGTAAGCGGCCAGCCCCTCCATGAATGCCTGGACCTCAGAAAGAGTCTCAAGAGAAAATAGGAGAAGAAAAGAGAATATAGAATGGGGCTGGAGTGAATATAATGTGAATTTCAAAGCATCACATGCTTTGGCCTTCGTCTAAATTATATACATTTCGTTTTTAAAGGTGTTATTGTGCTATTTCTATTATTTCATTCTACGGATTTTCACATAACAAATATTTCAAGATCATCCATGAAAATATACCCATAAACATAGGGACTTCCCTGGTGGCTTAGACAGTAAAGTATCTGCCTGCAATGCAGGAGACCCAGCTTCAATCCCTGGGTCAGGAAGAACCCCTGGAGAAGGGAATGGCTACTCACTCCAGTATTCTTGCCAAGACAATTCCATGGACAGAGGAGCCTGGTGGGCTACAGTCCATGGGGTTGAAAAGAGTCGGACACGACTTGGCGACTAACACTCACTTTTTTCATCATCACATTAGTGTGGCTGTAACAGAGGTTGGCTAACTAGTTATGATTGATACTACTAGTATTCAGTAACTAGTTCTCTCTCTCTCTAAATATATGAAGATCCCACCTTGTCACCCCTTGCTGCTGGGCATGATCATGTGACCAACTGTGAACAGAAGCGACAAGTGCTGCTTATTGTTTAAAGCAGTGAAAAGACAGTGACCGAATCTCCAGTTTCTCCTTCCCTGTCTCAGCAATCAAGGGATAAGCCTTGTGTTGAGATGACTGTGCCAACAATCAACAGTGGTCTGGATTGCCGAGTCATCACGTGGAGGAAGCTGCCTGTAATGTCCACACTGTGTGTGGGCAAGAAATATCCTGTGTTGGTTGAGTCACTGAGATGTGTGGAGCTGTTACTGCAGCATTAGTAAGCTCAACCTGACTAATACATGGGTCATCAAATCCACTTCCTCCTTTTCCTGGGTCCTTAGCCAGATTGCCTTCCCCAGTCTTCCTTGGCTTTGTGGCTGAATTTTAGCCAATGGATTGTGAGCAGAAGCCATGCCTGGTCCCCTTGGCTGGAGATGGTAAAGCGTGGGACTACCTTTTCTCATCTTTTCCCCTTTCTGGCAATGACCATGATGCCTAGGAAATAAAGGAGCCTCACATTTAAAATAATTATGGATCCTTGAAATACACTTGGAGGAGGACTGCCCACTGTTTGGGAATACTTGTGTGAGACTGAGTGAGAATGCATTTGTATCGTGTTTGAGCCACTCTACATTTTTGGTGTTGTTTATAACGGCAGCTAGCATTACCTTAACTTTTAAAGAAATTGATGCTTTGCATGTGTTTCCATAACCGAAACCTAAAATAGTTGTCATCTGGCTTAGACAGAAAGGGCGAGTGGCAAGAAAGCTAGCAGTCTAGAGGGCTGAGTACTCCATTACACATTGGCAAGACACTTGGTAACATTGTTGTCTGCAATAAGTTGGAAGGCTGACCAGCTCCATACCGAGACTGTTAACTCAGGGAAACTGTTGGGAAGTGTCCATGTGAGTGTGTGACTGCCACTATTATCTGATCCTACAAAGTTTTATGAGAAAAAGATGTGCTGATGCAAGAGCTGGCTAGTTTTTCAGCAGAGATGAAAGGGAAAGGACAGAGTTCATGTTGGCCTGAATGTGAGGGAGAATTAGACTTCTATCACGTAGGCATTTTTGGTTTTGCTTTTTTACATAGTTGTCATTAGTATGGCTGCATACTAACATTTTATTATATTAACATATCACAATTTGTTTTAACAAGTCCCTATTGATGTACAGTTGGGATGTTTCCAATTGTTTTGCCACTGTAAATAGCTCTACTCTGAACATCCTGATACCACACACTCTATTGATTTTTGATTATTTTCTTTTTTAATATTTATTTTTATGTATTTATTTGGTGCAGCACAAGGGATCTTTGGTCTTTGTTGCAGCATGTGGGATCTTTAGTTGCAGCATGTGAGATCTAGTTCCCTGACCAGGAATTGAACCTGGACCCTCCACCTTGGAAGTGCAGAGTCTTGGCCACTGGACCACTGGGGAAGACCCTGGTTATTTTCTTAAAATTTATTCCTGTAACTGGAATTGTAAGGTAAAAAAATAAGAATATTATGAATTTGATATGTTTTGTCCAAGTTCCTATAATTAAATTTATATCATTTTTAAATCCTAGCAGGATAGTCTCATTGGAAACATTATCAATATTTTTATTTTTAAAAGAGATAAGCAAAAAAATACAATGTCCCGTCTTGAGGTCCTTTCCTGTTGTTAGTGAGATCTAACATAATTTCATGTTTACTGCCACTTGCATTTAGTCATTTGTGTATACTCTCTTGAGATGCCTGTCATATAAGGATTCAGTTTAGTTTGTTTGGGTAAGTTCTACTTTCTGCTTGTTCTTCTGGCATTAAGTAGAAATAGTATCCTCTATCATTTCCAAAGTACTTTGGTTTGGACAATAAATTACATGGTCATCCTAAGCCCTCAGTGTAACAATATGTTGCTCTTTCCCCCTGGATTGTCATCTGTCTTTTAAGTTCATTTAAATTTTGATGTTGTAAATCTGCCCATTTTTTCTTAATGATTTCCAGCTTTAGTATGTTTTGATACAACCATTCTAAGGTTGTACGAACAGCTCCCTAAGTTTTCTTGTGTTCATTTTATGATTTTAGTAGTTACCTGGCGGTACAACATTCCTCTCACCTTCTTCAGGTCTTTACCCTTCTATTTGAATTGAATCTCATTCCTGCTTATTGGGGCAATATTAACTCTATTTGTTGCTTTGTTTTCTAAGTGTTATTTGTATGTCTTGATATACCTACTCAAATCTATCAAAAGTTGCCATGTCTTTTCATCTATTCTCTGAAAACAATGATAAATGCATGTATTCCATCACTAATTTAACATTAATTTTTGTTTTGTAATCACAAGAACACTTAGTGATACTTTGACATTTATTTTTTTTAATATTTAAAACATCAATCATCAAACAGTAAATAAATCATCAACCATCTAGGGATTCCAAAGGAGACTGTGGATTAATTCCCATAGATTCTTTAAAATATTATGTACATTTCTATGCATATGTACTATGTACATTTTTTTCTGAGAAGGTCCATGCCTTGCGGGATTAGTTGTTGCTTCATTTTCACTAATAGTCCTTTAATAATATAATTTCCCCATTCTTTTTGGTTCAACCTTTCTACTGCTGGAATAAATCTGCAAGTGACCTTTCTCGTGAATTGTTCCTTAGTGATATACTTCCCAAATTTTTGCTGTTTTGAGCATGCTTTTCTTTTGTCTTTACAAGAATAGCAACTTGACTGCTTATGAAACAGTTGGTCACAAGCTTTTCTCTTTAAAATTCTCTAATACTGCTGATGTGAAATCTGGACTCACTTGATGATTTCTATTGTTGGTTATATATTTATTTCCTCTGACTGAATGTTTGTAATGATAGATGGCATTTACCAAGTACTTATTATATGCCAGGCAACAGGCTAAGTACCTTTGCCAAGGGTTTTACGTTTCCCCCATGATGATTTTTTAAGTTATGTTCTACCTGTCTAACATCAGAGCAATGCAACTTGAACTCAAGAAGTGTGACTGCTTGTGCTTAAGCAATGCTAAGATTTCTTTTTCTTTTTGTCCTTAAAGTTCTGTGTCTTTGCTCAGAGAGACTTTGGACTTTGACAAATTTTTATTCATTTGGCTTGCAAACTGCCTGTTCTCCCTTTTGTGTTTTTGTTTATCATTTCTGACTTCTTCAGGCATACAAACTACAGGTTGAGTCTTCCTTTGTTTGATTTCCACAGCTTAGTCTTTGCTCTGATCATTTTCTTGTCTGTCTTTCTCTCTTCCTTCTAAATGATTCTCTTAAGACAGTTCTCTACTGATCCAGTTTCTTTAGCATCAATTCTTTGTTTTGATTCTTCTACTGTAATTTTATTTCTATAATAACATTATTATCCCCCTTTGTTTTTTAGTTTTCTGTGGCTGTTCCCTTTTCCTTTTGTTTTCTACCATCTCTTTAATATGTTTAATGGGTTCATTTATCCTTTACTTTTTCTAGAAGTGTGATGGAGTTGTACATTATTCAGTATGCCTTCTGATGCAAAATTTACACTAACTTGCACTTTTTATCTCTCTTATCTCTTTTTTTGCACATTAGGCTCAATTTCTCCTTTTGCATTGTACAATTTTTCTAGGTCTCAAGCTTCTGTTTTTTCCCCTCATGTTCATCTCGGAGTAGGACCTTGTAACTCTGAATTTACCATCAATATAGAGAAAGTCAAATCTCCAAAACTCTCATTTGCTAGGATGTAATGTGGGGGCGGGGGCTGAATATTATAGATTCAAGTATCACTTTATTCATTCATTTTCCTGAGGAAGTTAGAGAAGGAGTTAAGATCATGAACAACTCTGTCCATTGAATTTTGGTAGATATAAATAGAAACCCCTTCACTGGGGCCAGCACCTGGAGGGAGAAGGAAGGAAGGGGGCCCTCAGTTTGCTGTTTGCTCACCTGCTACCCTGTGGGTGGAAACTTCAGCTATTCTGATACTTAAAACCTTGTTGTTGTTCAGTCACTAAGTTGTGCCCAACTCTTTGCGACCTCATGGACTGCAGCATGCCAGGCCTTCCTGTCCTCCACCACCTCCTGGCGTCCACCCAAGTTCATGTGCATTGAGTCAATGATGCCATCTAAACATCTCATCCTCTGCCACCCTCTTCTTTTGCCTGCAGTTTTCCTTGGCATGCCATTTGGCAGGTCAGATATTTTTTCAGCTCAGTAACTCTCCTTTGTTGCAGCTGATCTAAGGTTGTAATAGTGTTCCCTCAGACATGGTCTCAGATTTTTCCATCCATTTTATTAACCTGCTTCCTGATCATTCTCTCAATCTTCAGGAAACATGTGGAGCCCATGAACACTGAACATTCCGCTGGCTTGGTGCCCGCTGTGGATCATTAGGGAGGGAATAGACTAAATGGCAATGTGGTCCCATTTTTCTGTGGTCCATTCATGTCTCTGTTCCCGTCTCTCCAAGTTGAGAAACATTGTCGTGGACTGACAGAATTGTCTCTACCCACAGCCTTACTATTCTGACACCCTCACAAGTATAGGAATTATATACTGATTCTTGGAATCCTCTTTTAATTTGGTATGGAATTTTCTTTTAAATTGTAGTATATCCAGCAGTTATCTCTCAGATCTTAGCAAATACTTACGTTTTAGAAGCAAATGTGATTAAGAAGGATTAATTAGATTGAAGAGTACTATCAGAGAAGACAAGCAAGTAAAGTATTTTAAGAAGATAGTCTTGTTATTAATATCAAGTGCTATGGAGATCGCATATAGAATGAGAATTGAGAGCATCCATAGGATTGGAGGCCAGTGAGGTAAGGAGGGAAAGAGGAAGGTGTTTCAATGCAGTGTCTGGGGCAGGGGAGAGATTGCAGGAAGTTACTAAATGCATGCAAATGTGAAATAAATGTGAGAAGAGTATGTGGCAGAGAGATGGTCAATGATCCCTCTGGTCATCAATTCCCCTTTCCATAAGATAAGAACTATATTTGGAATCACTAAGGTGCCTTCTGCTATAAGGGCCACCATGATGAAGCAAGGGCTCACGCTCCTTGATGTGAACTACCTAGGAACTTCCCATCAAATGTGTAGAAAGAACACTGACTATAAGTTCTCTTGCTGAAACACTGAAATGGACTCTGATTTAGCCTTTAGATCTAACTTCCAATGCACAGGAAATGTGGGGGGAGAGAGGACCAAGGCTAAGATACCAACAGGAAAACAGTAGGTCAGGTCCAGAATGCGGGACATTTTACAGGACAGCAAGTCAGTGGCATCAAAAGAGAAGAAAGGGGAGGCATGGCTGACTCTTCTCCCACCCCAGCTGAGTCCTCAGTGGCCACAGTGGACCGTTCCTGTCCATGTTGGCAGGGTCCACCAGGGCCTCCTGGTGCTCTTGGCTTCCCTGTCTCAGGCTTCCTTCTGGTATCACAGGCACGCATTCGGCCATTGAGGAGAGCAGCCCATAAGTAACCCATGAAGGGTGAGAATCCCAACTTTTGGTTGGAAAATTCGGCTTTCTCAGAGTATCCCCTGCAGAATTTAAACCCAGTTACCCACAGTCATAACCTGCTCATCAGTACATCTTCTCTTGGCTTTTTCTAACTTGTCCTATTCTTTCATTTTTGCATTCTAGCACCACCTCCCAAGGAACATACCTGCACCCAGCTCCTCATCCTAAGGTCTGCTTTTGGGGAGACCCAAACCAAGACAAGGGGTTGATTTTTTAAAAAGAGAGAGACTTAGGAGGCAAAAACACCCAAATATGTCAGGTGGACATCAATTAGATCAGGCTTGAACAAACCAACTATAAAATGATATAATTATGGTGGTCCAGGAATTCTGAATACAGACTTGGCATTTGATGATATTAAGGATATTTTTGTTAGTTTTGTTGGTTAGAATACTACTATCATGTTTGTAAGAAAATGTCTTTATTTGGAGATGCATAAGGGTGAAATACCTTATATGTAGGAATCAGAAATTGCCTGACATGATGTCAGAATTTTTTAGGTAAGTGAAAGAAACAAACAAAAAAAAAAAAAAAAAGGAAGGAAGGAAGGAAAGAAAAAAAAAGAAGGGAAGAGGGAGGGAAATGGAATAAATAAAGCAAGTGTGGCAATAATGTTAATAACTATGGAATCTGGATGATAAGTATATGAAGTGTATTCTTTGTGCATTTTCAAAATCTTTCACAATAAAAAATTTTAGCCTTTCTTTTACAAGGGAAAAATTTAAATTCCTGGAAAATATCAAGTTTGATAGGAAGCTAAATTCCTCCCAGACAGCTGAATTTCCGAGACCTAAGTACAGACAAGACTTTTATACAGCTTTTTCATACAAGACAAAAACCAAACACCCTCCTACCCCCTCTGCAAAATGACATCCACTAATTACTCAACTCCTGTATTCCCTGCCTGCCGCCTGGCCAAGCGCCACGTGTCTCTCTCTAAAGTATCAGAAACCAAACAAACTCTCCTGAAATCAGCATATTCCACTGTGAAAGCCCAGCCACCGAGGAGTCACATGAACAGCCCTCTGAGTACCAGACGGGTTTTCAAATATTCTGGCCAAGAATAGTTCCCAGGGCAGAGCTCAGGCACACCACGCAGATCACGTAAAGAAAATTCCATACATTTTCCACGGGCAGCCCACAGAAATAGACCGAAGCATTGGTGAATCCGTTCTCGAGACAGGAAGGAACCCCCGAAAAAAGAAAGAGCTCTTTCTTGGTCTCCTGCAAGGTAAAATGTGTGCCTCAGACCTGCCAGTGAAAGAGGATCGCTAACATATGGTTAATGACTCATCCCAAATGGAAAAACAGGGTTTGTTCTATTTTATGGCGATTTTACATGTCGAAGGTACATCTGTTGCTATTTATGCTGACATGTATGTAGAGATTGGCAGACTCAGTTCTCTGTAGGGATGAGTGAAATCCAAACCAAACCACAGAATTTTCTAACTTGGAGCCTGGCTCCTGGGATGGAAAATGGTTTCTTGATCCCTTGAAACACTGCCTGGTGGAGCAGGGTGACTGGGAGAGGCCACATCACAGGACTGCACAGTTGGAGGAAGAAACAAAAAGTTCCGCTTTGCTCCGGGCCTCCGGAGGGACCAGAACAAGCCCAGGAAGTGCGGGAGGCGTCGCAGAGCTCACGGAACATCTAACGGGCTCCTCCTTACTGAATGCCTTCTCTGGGTGATGGTTTCAGGCCAAATAGGCCACGTCTATTCTCACAAAAACATGCCACCCACCACCCAGGATCACACAAAAGCCTGCTCCCTCGGCTCTGCTAATAACATTCTCCAGCATGATGGCCATGTGCCCCGGCAGACATTTTAAAAAGCCGAGACATCACTTTGCCAACAAAGGTCTGTATGGTCAAAGCTAAGATTTTTCCAGTAGTCATGTATGGATTACGGATGTGAGAGTTAGACCATAAAGAAGGTTGAGTACCAAAGAATTGGTGCTTTTGAACTGTGGTGTTGGAGAAGACTCTTGAGAGTCTCTTGGACTGCAAGGAGATCAACCCAGTTAATCCTAAAGGAAATCAGTCCTGAATATTCACTGGAAGGATTGATGCTGAAGCTGAAGCTCCAATACTCTGGCCACATGATGCGAAGAGCTGACTCATTGGAAAAGACCCCTGACGCTGGGAAAGATTGAGGGCAGGAGGAAAAGGGGGCAACAGAGGTTAAGGCGATTGGATGACATCATTTGCTCAGTGTACATGAGTTTGAGCAAAGTCCAGGAGATGATGAAGGACAGGGAAGCCTGGCATGCTGCAGTCCATGGGGTCTCAAAAAGTCAGACACGACAGAGGGAGTGAACGACAGCAGCACTCTGATGAGTTTGAAGATCTTTCCTCAGTTACACAGACTTTCACAATCTCCTATTTTATAAATCATATTTAACTCTGTTCAGTTGCACAACTATTTAATGTTTGAATAGTGCTTGTCTTGTCTGCTCAATCTAACCTCTGTCTTTCTCCCTCTGTCCCCGCTTCTTTGCTTGTGTCTAATAGAGGAGACACAATGGGTGAATAAGCAGCTGTATATACTGCATGGCTCAAAGAGAGAGGAGGTTACAAGAGGGTTATTTACTGAATTGTATCTCCCCCCTTCCAGATTCATAGTTGAAGTCCTCACCTCTAGTACCTCAGAATGTGACTGTATTTGAAGATAGGTTTTTTATTTCCTTTTTCCTTTTCCATTGTAGATTCTTTTCCATTGTAGTTTATTACAAGATAGTTTCCTGGGCTATAGAGCAGGACCTTGTTGTTTATCTGTTTTATAAAGAGTAGTATGTACCTGCTAGTTCCAAACTCTTCCTTTATCCTCTCCCTACTTTCCACTTCGGTAACCATAAGTTTGTTTTCTATGTCTGTGATTCTGTTTTGTCAAGAAATTCATTCGTATCATTTTTTAGATTCCACATATAAGTGACGTCTATCCTCTATCTAAGGGCTTCTCTTGTGGCTCAGTTGGTAAAGAATCAGCCTACAATGTGGGAGACCTGGGTTTGATCCCTGGGTTGGGACGATCCCCTGGAGAAGGGAAAGGCTACCCACTCCAGTGTTCTGGTCTGGAGAATTCCATGGACTGTATAGTACATGGGGTTGCTAAGAGTCAGACATGACTGAGTGACTTTCACTTTCATAAGTGATATCCTATGATGTTTGTCTTCCTCTGAGTTACCTCATTTAGTATGATAATCTCTAGGTCCATCCATGTTGCTGTGTTATTTGGCATTAATGGTGTTATTTCCTTCTTTTTATGGCTGAGTAATATTCCATTGTATATATGTACCACATCTTCATGTGTTGGCTATTATAAATAGTTCTGCTGTAAATATTGGGATGCATGTATCTTTGCAAATTAGAATTTTCTCTGGATATATGCCCAGAAGTGGAATTGCTGGATCACATGGTATCTCTGTTTAGTTTTTTTTTTTTTTTTTTTTTAACTTATTTTAACTGAAGGATAATTACTTTGCAATATTTTGGAGATGAAGTGCCATGAGAATCCTGCTGTGGATGAAAAGGCTGTGGTTTAATGGGATCAAAAAACACCATCTAGAAGAGGGAGAATATGAATTTTGTCTTGAGAAATGGGTAGAAACTGCTTCTGCATGAGGGACAAGTGTGAAAAGAACAGAATCAAAAACTCAACTTGCTTTCAGACACCTGCCCAAGGCCTCATGCCTGGTCTCCAGAGAATCCGCTGACATCAGCCACTGAGATGCGTGTTCCACTCTTAGAGCTATAGCACTTCACAGCAGTACACACTGTCCTTGCTATCTGATCCTTTCCAACACGCAACTCTGCTTTTGAGAAAATAAACCCATGTGAGAATTAAAGTGCTTGCTAACTCCTTGCTTGTCTGTAGGTTATTACCACTGACTTTGGCTGAGGGCCAATGGGAGGCCACGCACAAAACTCATCTACCCCATGATACTGGCACGCTCAGTCACTCAGTTGTGTCCGACTCCTTTGTGACCCCATGAACTGTAGCCCCCTAGGCTCCTCTGTCCATGGGATTCTCCAGGCAAGAATAGTGGAGTGGGTTGCCATGCCCTCCTCCAGGGGATCTTCCTGACCCAGAGATCGAACCTGCATCTCTTATGTCTCCTGCATTGACAGGCAGCTTCTTTACCACTTGGGGAGCCAGACAAACCCTTGTGTCCCTTCTCACCCCTGCTTGGCTGACATTTAACACCCTCTACTATAGTCATGAACTTGTGAGTCTCATACTCATGATCCATGAGATGAGCCCCTGGGGCAAGGGGGGGAACCTGTGTCTAATTGGTGTTCGGACCTCCAGCATCTTTCTGCGGACATTTGCTAAAGTTACAGAAGCCCCATGAACCTTCCTGTGCCCTGTCACGCTCAGTCCCAGGCCTCCTCTTTGCTGCTCCTGTGTGGCCGAGACTATTTTACTGTAAATCAGTAGTTTTCAACCCTGGTACACATTAAGATCACCTAGGGAACTTTTGAAAAATTACTGGTGCCCAAGCTCCACCCTGGACCAATTAAAAGAGCTCTCTGGGGGTGGGGCGTGGACATCTGTAATGTCTTAAAAGCTCCCCAGGTGATTACAACATACAGGCAGGATTAGAAGCCATCCAGCCCTCAACAAATCCGTCCAAACACTAACTGAACTCAGAGCTCAGCATCAGAAGTGAGAGGTCATTTGTCTATTCTCATCAAAGCAGAAACAGTCCTCATTTAAAAAAAAAAAAAAATGTATTTACTTGGCTTCATTGGTCTTAGTTGTGACGTGCAGAATATTTATTGCGTTGTGTGGGAACTTTCTAGCTGTGGCACATGGACTTATTTGGTCCGCGGCATGTGAGATTTTAGTTTTCTGACCAGGGACTGAACCCGCACCCCCTGTATTGCTACATGGATTCTTAACCACTGGACCTCGAGGGACGTTCCAGCCGTCGTTCTTAAAGACACAGATTCCAACTCTCCTGTAGACAAAGGTGAGCAATAGAAACTGTACAAACAAGACCAACAGGTGTCCTGAAATCAGAGTGAAGCATTAATGACCCCCTATCTTCCAGTTGGTTAGAACAGTGGTCTGGGATCGTAAGTCCATTTGTGGATCAGGGGACTGTAAGCACACATTTGAACAAATTATGCCAGGCCATGATGAGAATGCTGTCAATGCTTTCATTTTACTTAGAGAAATATTCATCTCCTTTTCTGAGTATGATCACAATTAACCGTGCTGTAAGCTAACCCATGATGTAAGCTAACCAGCGGTCTCTTGCAAACTCTCTGTGGCCCCAGCACTACCACAGCCCCAACCGGAGATCTGGGTGCGTGGAGAAGTCACGAAGACAGGTGAGTTGACACAGGCCACACACAAGTCTGTCCTGTGCCCACTAGAGTTAGTTCTTCCCTTCCACCCTCACCCTGAGCTGAAACAAATCAAACCACACCTCTCTTTTCTTCTAAGATGCAGTTTCATTAAAAACCACCTTTTGGTAGTTCTAGTCTGGTGTGACATATTGACACAACTGTCAGAATGAAAATTTGTTGTTGTTGTTGTTGTTTAGTCGCTAAGCCATGTCTGACTCTTTGCAACCCCACGCTCTGCAGTATGCCAGGCTTCCCTGTCCATCACCATCTCCTGGAGTTTGCTCAAACTCATGTCCACTGAGTTAATAACGCTATCCAACCATCTTATCCTCTGTCACCTGCTTCTTCTCCTGCCCTCAATCTTTCCCAGCATCAGAGTCTTTTGTAATGACTTGGCTCTGGAATCTGGTGGCCAGATTCCAAGAAACATGTGCACAATTATTGGAGAAAAAAATTGTGATATGGAAGCTGAAAGTTTTCACTTTTATTTTGTATTCTGTTAAAATTTGACCAGTGTTCTAGAACAAAGTATAGTATTAAAAGCTCAAAAGCTACCTGCAATTTATGGAATAAAATTCATTGTAACTAGACATTCACCATACTTGTGAAAATGAAAGTCACTCAGTCGTGTCCAACTTTTTGCGACTCCGTCGACTGTCTATGGAATTCTCCAGGCTAGATTACTGCAGTGAGTAGCCTTTCCCTTTTCCAGAGGATCTTCCCAACCCAGGGATCAAACCTAGGTCCCTGCATTGCAGGCGGATTCTTTACCAACTGAGCTATCAGGGAAACCCTAAGTCACCATACTTAGAGTGACTTTTTGTAGGGGTTTAAAAATCCTTTAAAACAATGTGTCTAAGTGCTACTATATGTAACTATAAAAGAAGTTTAAAATGAAACTCTAATCACCTCAAGAAAATGCTCAGCCTTTAATACCAAGTCATTGAATGATGGCCCCAAGATTGTCATCTCTCCTGATATATGGCACTTTTCTCGCTGGTAGAGGGATATTTATGATCCTCATTACATATATATATGAGTAAATGATACAGATGGCTTGAATGCCAATTAATACACATGAAAATAACCAATAATATATCTTCTTTGCATAAATGACTAACTGACATTCTTGAAATAATTTCATTCAGTTCTTCAAGTTATGCTAATTATGCTTCCTGCTTTGCTGCTTCTTTTATTTGTCTGTATTTCCTGGTACCCAAACACACATTCACAAACTCACATACAAAGGCAATTACTATTGCTTAAATTTATATGAAAGCAAAATCAGCTATAGATGGAGATACATAAAGGCTCACATGTGTTCTGATTATGACAGTCTGTAGTTTTCTTTTTTTTCATTTTGTTTATTGATTTGGTCATTTATTTATTTTTGGCTGCACAGGCTTCTTTTGTTGCGGAGCATGGGCTTTGGAGCTCAGTAGTTGTGGGGCACAGCCTTGGTTGCCCCACGGCACGTGGAATCTTCCCAGACTGGGGATTGAACCCATGTCCCCTGAATTGGCAGGTAAATTCTTAACCACTGGACCCCCAGGGAAGTCCAGCCCATAGTTTCATTTACCTTTTATGATAAATATGTAAAAAGACGTATTCCATTTCTGTAATAAAACTTTCACCCCACAAGTTTGGTCACAGGAAGAAAAGCATTTTGTATTGCAAAATGGATTGCAAATCATGGCTTATATAAATTGTAAAAAATTAATGCAGTTCAGATAACAGGAAACATTGGAAATGGTTTTGATAGATTTCATTTTTTTAAAAGTATGTTTGATTGTGCTTTTATTCTCTGATCAATTTGTACCTTTTGTATATTTTTTCTAAGTTTTTAAGGTATAATTTATACATAATAAAATGAACATACAGGAAGCAGGCCTGTATTCACAAAATTTTGTGAATTTTGCTGAATGCATACAGCTGTGTAACAAACACTGCAATTGAACACAGCACATTTCCATCTTTCCACCAAGCTTCCTCATACCCTTTTGTAATTAATCTCCGCATCCCTGACCTCTGGATATAACCAATGTTCTGATTTCTATCACTGTAACTAATTTTTGCCTGTTCTGTAACTTCACATAAAGGCATGTACTCTTTTAATCTGGCCTCCTTTGCTCAACCTAATGTTATAATGGTTTGATATTTATTTGTGTTGTATGTATTAGTTGCTTGTTCCTTTTTATTCCTGAGCAGTTTTCCATTCCATTAACCTGTTGATGAACATGTGGGTTGTTTCCAGTTTGGGACCATTATAAATAAGACCATTCCATTTCTGTAATAAAACTTTCCCCCCACAAATTTGGTCATAGGAAACTGCTGCTAAGTTGCTTCAGTCGTGTCCGACTCTGCAACCCCATAGACGGCAGCCCACCAGGCTCCCGTATCCCTGGGGTTCTCCAGGCAAGAACACTGGAGTGGGTTGCCATTTCCTTCTCCAATGCATGAAAGTGAAAAGTGAAAGTGAAGTTGCTCAGTCGTGTCCGACTCTTAGCGACCCCATGGACTGCAGCCCACCAGGCTCCTCAGTCCATGGGATTTTCCAGGCAAGAGTACGGGAGTGGGTTGCCATTGCCTTCTCTAAAGTCTAGAATGAAACTTTTCTTTCTCTCACCCAGATAAACATGGTCCTGCCCTCCAAAATTTAGGAAAGAATAAATAACTTTGAACATACCATAGCAACAAAAATCCAGGAATATAATACTGGAGTGAATTGATTGAATGCATTCTCCTGAGGCTGTTTTAAAGTCCCAGAAAAGAATTTGTCCATTTCATCCAAGTTGTCCATTTTATTGGCATAGAGCTGCTGGTAGTAGTCTCTTATGATCCTTTGTATTTCAGTGTTGTCTGTTGTGATCTCTCCATTTTCATTTCTAATTTTGTTAATTTGGTTCTTCTCTCTTTGTTTCTTAATGAGTCTTGCTAATGGTTTGTCAATTTTGTTTATTTTTTCAAAAAACCAGCTTTTAGCTTTGTTGATTTTTGCTATGGTCTCTTTAGTTTCTATTGCATTTATTTCTGCCCTGATTTTTAAGATTTCTTTCCTTCTGCTAACCCTGGGGTTCTTCATTTCTTCCTTCTCTAATTGCTTTAGGTGTAGAGTTAGGTTATTTATTTGGCTTTTTTCTTGTTTCTTGATGTAAGCCTGTAATGCTATGAACCTTCTCCTTAGCACTGCTTTTACAGTGTCCCATAGGTTTTGGGTTGTTGTGTTTTCATTTTCATTCATTTCTATACATATTTTGATTTCTTTTTTGATTTCTTCTATGATTTGTTGGTTATTCAGAAGCGTGTTATTTAGCCTCCATATATTTGAATTTTTAACAATTTTTTTCCTGTAATTGAGATCTAATCTTACTGTACTGTGGTCAGAAAAGATGACTGGAATGATTTCAATTTTTTTGAATTTTCCAAGACCAGATTTATGGCCCAGGATGTGATCTATTCTGGAGAAGGTTCCGTGTGCACTGCCATGTGACCCAGCAGTCCCACTGCTGGGCATACACACTGAGGAAACCAGATCTGAAAGAGACACGTGCACCCCAATGTTCATTGCAGCACTGTTTATAATAGCCAGGACATGGAAGCAACCTAGATGCCCATCAGCAGATGAATGGATAAGGAAGCTGTGGTACATATACACCATGGAATATTACTCAGCCGTTAAAAAGAATTCATTTGAATCAGTCCTAATGAGATGGATGAAACTGGAGCCCATTATACAGAGTGAAGTAAGCCAGAGAGATAAAGAACATTACAGCATACTAACACATATATATGGAATTTAGAAAGATGGCAATGATAACCCTATATGCAAAACAGAAAAAGAGACACAGAAATACAGAACAGACTTTTGAACTCTGTGGGAGAAGGTGAGGGTGGGATGTTTCAAAAGAACAGCATGTATACTATCTATGGTGAAACAGATCACCAGCCCAGGTGGGATGCATGAGACAAGTGCTCCGGCCTGGTGCACTGGGAAGACCCAGAGGAATCGGGTGGAGAGGGAGGTGGGAGGGGGGATCGGGATGGGGAATACGTGTAAATCCATGGTTGATTCATGTCAATGTATAACAAAACCCACTGAAATGTTGTGAAGTAATTAGCCTCCAACTAATAAAAAAATAAAAATAAAAATAAATTAAAAAAATAAAGTCCCAGAAAAGACCTAGGTATTCCACCAGAGCTGACCTAGCAGGTAGTTAGGAGTTAGGCAATATAGCTCCTCTGGGGGAGCCATAGAGACAAAAGGTCTTCTTGAAAATCCCCTGTTACCCTCCAGAGCCATCTAATGTTAGGAAGCGATGCTTCTTTCTCATTCTTCAAGTTTTGCTGTGAATGGAAGGCACTTTCTCTCCTGGCCTCTTTCCACCCTGTCCCCCACCCTTCCCCTGGGAGGAGGGTGGAGTCGATTATCTGGTGATGAGTTGGGAAGAAGAAACAGAGCATATTTCCCAGACTTTTCCTCTCTTCCTGCTCTTGAGAGTGAGTCATCCATAGGAAGCAAATATTTGCTCTGCATCTCTGTCCCCACATTTTGCCGGGTAGCCTCCTACATGTGGGGGCTAGTGGGGATCCAACCAACATGATCCATTCCATAGTCTAATTCTGGGTCTCTCTATTACATGGCCTTCATGCCTGAAGATATAAGCCTTATACCCCAAAATCAGGATAGAAAGGTATTATTTTGGTCTCCTGTTATACTTTTAATCTTATTTCTCAAGTTGTTTCAAATTCAAGTGGGGAAGAGGGTTTATCTGCTCAGTGTCTTCATACCATATTGAATCTTTTTTTTTTTCCCCAAGATTTATTTATGTTTGGCTGCGCTGGGTCTTTGCTCTAGGAGTGGGCTTTCTCCAGTTTTGGCAAGCGGGAGCTACTCTTCGTTGCCTTGTACAGGCTTCCCGTTGTGGTGGCGTCTCTCGTGGAGCATGGGTCCTAGGGTGCTTGGGCTTCAGTAGTTGCAGTGTGTGGTTTCAGTAGTTGCAACTTCTGGGTTCTAGAGAGCTGGCTTTGTAGTTGTGATGTATGGGCTTAGTTGCCCTGCAGCATATGAGATCTTCCTGGATCAGGGATAGAACCCATGTGTCCTTCATTGGCAGGCAAATTTTTTTAACTACTGAGCCACCAGGGACGCCCATGTACTGAATCTCGGAACTCTTTCTTTCCCCCATCCCTGTATGACCTCAGAAACCTCTCTGATACATTTTTTTTGTTGTTGTTCTTGAAGGATTTATATTGAATTACTCCAAAAGCATTATGTCATCTAAATATATAAAGTAGTAGTTACGTCACATGGTAGAAAAGCTGGAAACTAAACAGTCTCAAAGATTTATGGCCCAGATTAATAGATATTACTTCTATTGTCATCCCACAAACAGAACGGAGGATCCAAGTGTAATCTGTCTCACAGATTAAAAAAGTCAGGGACTCAGGGAAGATTACCCAGTGAGTCTCTGGCAGACAGAAGTTGGACTGCCTTGCACTTTACAGCTCATGACGATGACTTGCTGTTGTTGACGTTTAGTCACTCAGTCGTGTCCGACTCTTTGCAACCCCATGGACTGTACCCCGCCAGGCTCCTCTGTCCATGGGATTCTCCAGGCAAGCATACTGGAGTGGGTTGCCTTTTCCTTCTCCACATAGTGATAGCTGCATCACCACAAATATATTTATACAGGGGCTTTGGGTAGAGAAGCAACTCAAAAGGAAATTCACACTCTCCCACAGAAAGCCTGAAATTCACCCAGGTTTTCCAGATCTGGAAGGCCAAGATCAGCTGAATCAGGCCAAGACCTAAGCTTAAAAAACATTTTTTTCTTTTTTTGGTGCTCATTTTAGACAGTGAGATGGTGAAATGGCTAATCCACTTAGGAGAACTTCTGAGAACGTTTTCAGCTAATTACCATGCTGCTAAGTGAATCTGAGGAAAGGGATAGAGTAGGGGGTGAGCTCCCCTCTTCCTTGTGGTCAGTTACACGTGGTCATTTCCACATTTCTACCCATGGCACGCCTACCTTCAGCCCGCTCTCCATCATGTTAGCTCTGGAACAGCACCTTCCCTCTCAGGCCAGGCCTTTGAAATTGTGGGGGTCACAGACTGGCTTTAGTCAGCAGTCATTTTCTTGTCACAGTCTGGCACATCGTTAGGTTGTAAAACTTCTCTACTGCCGGACACTCACTAACAGCTTTAAAGTGATTCCAGACAGATGTGCACAGAGGCTCCAGGATGACTCTCCAAGTACCAGTGGGAGCTTGGGGGTGAGTCATCGTCTCCAGGGCGGCCACCCTATCCATCCTGGTATCAACTTTTCTAGATCGAACCCCCCCATACCACCACAGCCCTTTTCATTCTTCTTACCAGAAGGAGTACATTTTTTTAATTCCTCCATCTTCAGTGAACTGGATCTTTGCATCCCCAGCCAAGCGTCCCCACCACTTTCTTGGATACTCGAAATAACACAAATTCCAAGCGAAGACAGAAAAAACAATTTTGACATTAAAAAACATGGGAACGGCTAGCCACATGGGTTTTGATCTGTAATTGAGACAAGGTGAAGTGGCGATTTATTTTTTTTAACCTCCCTCTTTTTCCTTTGCACTCCATCACAAAGGCTGCCCATTGAAGTCAGGCAAACGCGTTTGGTCATCTCTGATCCTTTCTCATTTCCACCCAACAGACTCTGCTTTGTGACAGCAGTCCTCTGCTTGTACACACATTTATTCCTCTGGACTTGCTCCTGAAGTGTAGCCCGTGTGTGTTAAAACCACAAAACGGGGCTCATAATGATTTTACTGCTGCCTTATCCATACCTCTAGCTGCAGGCAAGGCATTGAAAACCAATGAAATCAGGCAGCTTGCCTCAACACAGAAATTAAGATGTTGGAACGTTAACAGAGACCCACAGATGGGAGAGCAAGAGTCGGGAGGAGAGCACTGCCTCTCTGCTTCTTTGATAAATGAAAGCTGTGCGTCTGTCAGGTGGTGATGACCTAAGACGTTGTGAGTGTACCATCCAGCGCCGTCTACCAGCACATTCTTTTTTTAAGTTGGAGGATAATTGCTTTGCAATATTGTGTTAGACTCTGCTGTGCAGTGAGGTGAGTCAGCTGAATGGATACACATATCCTCTCCCCCTTGGGCCTCCCTCCCACCCCTCACCCCATCCCACCCCTCCAGGTCATCACAGAGCACTGAGCTGAGCTCCCTGTGCTATACGGCAACTTCCCACTAGCTACCCATGTTCCATATGTAACATGTATATTTCAGTGCTACTCTCTCAATTTGTCCCACCCTCCCATTCCCCTGCTGTGTCCACAAATCTGTTCTCTATGTCTGTGTCTCTATTCCTGCCCTGCAAATAGGATTACCAGCTCATTCTATGACCCAGAGTTTGCAAGGAAATTTCCAGGGTTCCCCCACCTTTATCACATTCCCAGACTCTTTAGCACTGACCGCCCTTTTGCCTTTCTGGTGCTGTTTACAAGCTGAAAACACTTCCAGAAGCCAAACCTCCAACTTTCGAGTAAGGTGCAAGCTGCAGTTTCTTGCTTGAGGCTCTCTTTCAACTGCCTTTCTCTTGGAGGAATAATAATGACTCCCTTCAAGAAGGCTCTGGCAGAGAGGGCGATGAAGAGAAGGAGATCCTTCTCCCTCACAGAGGAGATTGAAATTAGCCTAATTAGATTTTCTGAGCGCTTAGATACCACGGTGATAGACGCCATCTAAATACATAGACAGATAGGAGGAGAGCACAGATGTTGTGTGAGACCACTGATTTAGTTCCAAGTCAATACTCTTAATTAACTGCAAACTGTTTATATATATAACATTCCCAACATGTAGCCAGTAGCACCTATATAGAAGTCTTCACATATGTACCTTAAAGCTGAAAGCAAATTAGCGATCACATCCAAAAGTACAAGCCTGTAATAATAATTTCTTCTATTTAATGTAGACACACTGCCTCTAAAGTCAGGTCCCCTAAGGGTGTAACACACTTGGTAGATAATCATCACTTGGCCAGAATAGGAATGCAGCCATTAACGAGGTGAAAAAACAAAACAGCTGCAATCTCAAAGATACCAGCTTTCTACACAGAGGAAAGTTTTATGGGTTTTGGTTTGTTTGTTTAATGTGCACCTGCCCTAAGTAAAATCTGATTCCTAAGTTGGTTGGTGCCTAGATGTTGTGGTGTTGGTTGTAGACTGGGCTACTGGCGAATAAAGGGGGGCTTATTCTCACTCAAAGAAATGACAATGCTATTTCCGAGGTGGCAAAAGTGAGAAAGAATCCACCTGCCAATGCAGGAAGTGCAAGAGACATGGCTTTGATCCCTGTGTCGGAAAGATCCACTGGAGTAAGAAACGGCAACCCACTGCAGTATTCCTGCCTAGAAAATTTCATGGACAGAGGAGCCTGGTGTCCATGGGGTCACAGAGTCAGACACAACTGAGTGACTGAACACACATACACAGAGTCCGAGTATAAAGTAAGCTTTAAGCAAGAAGCAAAATGAATCTGAGAATCTCCAAGAACATTGGCATAGCCCCACTAGGTGACATATTCCTTTTTTTTTTCTGGAAGTTGAAACAAAGTGATTTGCTTATAGTTTATTCTCTTACTGGTTCATTTCCTTATTGAATTCTCTTATTCTCTACAATAAAAATTCACTTAATAAATATGGTCCCTACATTTGTTGTTCTAGACTGTAAATAGTTTGCAAAAAAAAAAGAGGTCTGTTTCCTCAAGGGACAGACTCTGTGTTTGGGGCTATGAGAAGTTAAATAAATGCAGCAAATGTTTGTGAATGTACAAATGAAGGATTCATTGTAGGATTACATAGAATTTTTATGTAACCCTATAGCAAATATTTATTAAGCATTTAGTTTGTGTTAAATCTCGGACAGACAAAAACAAACAATTTACCTGCCCTCATGGAGTTCACAGTACCATAAAGAAGATAAAGACCAAAGACATAAACACAAGCATTACTATTAATGATGGTGGAGTGGAATAGCTACATGAATCACCCTCCTCCCCACCCTGCCCCCACAGATAATAATTATAAAATCTGTACAAAATATAAAATACTTATTTAAAGAAATAGGAAAACATCCAAGAACCGACAGAAGCCAGAGGAAAGTTTGCTTTCAAAAAATTGCAACTAGGAAGAGAAAGAATTGGGAGTTTGTAATTATCTTGCCTGAAAATGATCCCCAACACTCCTGTCGAGGGCAGTGGAAAACAATAAGATACCTTTCAAGCTCAAGATACCAGAGAACAGAGCACAGGGGAAATTTTAAGAGGGAGTCTGTAAGCAAGAGAATGACAAAAGTATTGAAGCTAAAAAATCTGAGCATAAAGTTTGCCCAAATCACTGGTTGCCCACTAAAGTATACATCTGTGGAGGAGAATCTGATAGAGGGATCAAAAAAGCAAGCAATGGCCGGAAAGGAATGTAGCCTTAAAAGACAGATCTGCTTTGGGTGGGTTCTGTGGATTTATCAAGGGTCAACTTAAATGCTGAGCAGCTGGAAGTCAGAAGAAATGAATGGAGTTATCAACAAGCACACACTGCGGGGAGACAAAATCTTCAGTTTGACTCCAAGCAAATTAACTGCCTAATAAAACAACAATAACAATAACAAAAATACTCTAAATTATATGACAGAACCCAGAGTCCTCACATTGTATTTTCTACAATGTCTGGTTTTTGAACAAAAATTACTAAACATGCTAAGAAACATAAAAATGTGACCCATACTCAGGAAAAACAAAAAAATCAATAAAACCCAACTCTAATTGTGTCCAGATGTTGGCCCAATTAGTTTTCAAATCAGCTATTACAAAATGCTCAAATAACTCAAGAAAAATGGTCTTAATGAATGAGCAGTTAGAAAATCTCAACTGGGAAATGACAACCTTAAAAAATGGAAATTCCAGGGCTCAAAAGCAGACTCACTGAAATGAAGAATTCACTAGATGGGCTTAAAGCAGATTGCAATGTCAGGAGAAAGAATCAATGAGTTTAAAAAGAGAGTAATAGGAATTACTCATATCCAATATGAAGAACAAAGAGAAAAAGGATTGAAAGAATAATGAACAGAACATCAGAGATGTATGGGACATCATCAAGAGACACAACATAGAAACTGGAATGATTTCACATCAGAATGATAGAAAAGGAGAGGCAAAAAAGGACCAGGTGAAGTTTTAAAAGAAATAATAACCTAAATTTAAAAACCCCCCAAATTTTGTGGAAAACATTAGTTCCAGGTAACTCAGCAAACCCCAGGAATGATAAACTGATATAGTCAAGGTGCTGAAAGTCAAAGATAAAGAGAAAATTTTTAAATCAGCCAGAGAAGGATGACATGTTACATATAGGAGAATAATAATGTGATTACGGACTGACTTCACATTAAAATAATGGAAGTCATAAGGAATTAGACAGGCATATTTCAGCTTCTGGAGAGAGAAGAGAATTGAAAACCAAGAATTATGTATTTAAAGAATATATCATTCATAAATGAGAGAGAAATTAAGGCATAGCCAGATAAATGAAACAAAGGTAACTCACTGTCAGCAGAATTGTGCTACTAGAAATACAAAAAGAAGTTGTTGAGGCTGAAGGGAAATGACACCAGATGACTACTCAGATTTGCTAGGAGAAATAATGAGCATGAGAAACATGAGCACTAAGAGTGGTGGGAAGGCCAGGGAAATGAAAATATTAATATACTGTTGTAAGATTACTCTATTTTACGTAAGATAATTCAACATGACCTCTGAATAAATTGGGATAAGTTAAAGGTATGTCCACAGTTTGTTGTGATCCACACAAAGGCTTTGGCGTAGTCAATAAAGCAGAAGCAGAAGTTTTTCTGGAACTCTCTTACTTTTTCGCTGATCCAGTGGATGTTGGAAATTTGATCTCTGGTTCCTCTGCCTTTCTAAAGCCATTTTGAACATCTGGAAGTTCACGGTTCATGTATTGCTGAAGCCTGGCTTGGAGAATTTTGAGCATTACTTTACTAGCATGTGAGATGAGGGCAATTGTGCGGTAGCTTGAGCGTTCTTTGGCATTGCCTTTTTTTGGGATTGGAATGAAAACTGACCTTTTCCAGTCCTATGGAAAATTCTGTCCTGTGGAAAATTCTTAAAGAGTTGGGAATACCAGACCATCTTACATGCCTCATGAGAAATCTGTATGCAGGTCAAGAAGCAACAGTTAGAACTGGACATGGAATAACAGACTGGTTCCAAATTGGAAAAGGAGCATGTCAAGTTTGCATATTGTCACCCTGCTTATTTAACTTATATGCAGAGTATATCATGTGAAATGCTGGGCTGGATGAAGCAAAAGCTGGAATCAAGATTGCCAGGAGAAATATCAATAACCTCAGATAGGCAGATGACACCACCCTTATGGCAGAAAGTGAAGAAGAACTAAAGACCCTCTTGATGAAAGTGAAAGAGGAGAGTGAAAAAGTTGTCTTAAATCTCAACATTCAGAAAACTAAGATCATGGCATCTGGTCCCATCACTTCATGGCAAATAGGTGGGGAAATAATGGAAACAGTGAGACTTAATTTTCTTGGGCTTCAAAATCACTGTAGATTGTGACTGCAGCCATGAAATTAAAATATGCTTGCTGCATGGAAGAAAGGTTATGACCAACCTAGACAGCATATTAAAAATCAGAGACATTACTTTGCTGACAAAGGTCTGTCTAGTCAAAGCTATGGTTTTTCCAGTAGTCATGTATGGATGTGAGAGTTGGACTATAAAGAAAACTGAGCACTGAAGGACTGATGCTTTTAAACTGTGGTGTTGAAGAAGGCTCTCAAGAGTCCCTTGGACTGCAAGGAGATCCAAGCAGTCCAGCCTAAAGGAAATCAGTCCTGAATATTAATAGGACTAATGATGAAGCTGAAATCCCAATCCTTTGGCCACCTGATGGAAAGAACTGACTCATTGGAGAAGACCCCGATGCTGGGAAAGACTGAAGACGGGAGGAGAAGGGGACAACAAAGGATGAGATGGTTGGATGGCATCACCAACTTGATGGACATGAGTTTGAGTGAGCTTTGGGAGTTGGTGATGGATAGGGAAGCCTGGCATGGAGCAATCTGTGGGGTTGCAAAGGGTCGGACAAGACTGAGTGACTGAACTGAACTGAAAGGGTATGTCTGTTAACCTCTGGCCTTTCCAGGTGGCTCAGTGGTAAAGAACCCGCCTGCCAGTGCAGGAAACAGACATGACTTCAACCCCTGAGTCGGATGATCCCCTAGAGAAGGGTATGGCAACCCACTCCAGTATTCTTGCGTGGGGGATCCACATGGACAGAGGAGCCTGGTGGGCTACAGTTCATAGGGTCGCAAAGAGTCAGACATGACTCCAGCAACTTAGCACACAGGCATGTGTTAACCTCTAGAACAACCATTATAAAAATGCATGAATTAGCTTGATGGTAAGAAGCCAATAGATGAACTAAAGCAAAATGTTGGAAAATATTTGGTTAACACAAAAAAAGTTAGGAAAGGAGTAACAAACAAAAAACAGATGACATGAAACAAAGAAAACATATATATAAGCACACAGACACACCCATATATATGAAGGAAATATATCTCTACTTGATGATTATATGATCATACACATAGAAGACTTTACCAAACAAGTTTCTAGGTCCAATAGGGAATTTATCAAGGTCAAAAGGTTCAAGGTCAATATACAACACTGATTGTACCTGTGTATGCTGTGAAGGAATTCTGGAAGGTAAAGAAAAATTACAATTCTATTTTATTATGATAGTATCAAAAACATAAAATAACTAGGGATAATTATAAGCATTTTCACATATAAATTATCATGTTAATATTTTGTTATGGTGAATTGTTTATTTGTAATCATTCTGGGGCAAAAACTGAGTCTTGTCATCATCTTGCCATCATTGCCTAGTACAGAGCCCAACTAAATGAATTAATAAACATCTGTGCATATATTATCCTAAAACCACAACATACATACATGGATGAAAGTTTTGAAAATGGAAAACAAACGGAATATATCATTCATGGTCCCTTCATTGTCAACATTTTAGATTTTTTCCTTCCAACGTTTTTTTTTTCCCTATGGGTATAGTTTTAGACCTAACACATTATTCATACAGTAGCATTTGTTTGTACGTGTAATAATGGTCAAAGTTCTACCTTATTCATGTTGAAACTTCCTCTAGTTACAATCTGCTGTTTTGATTCACTGAAACACAGTAAAATGTGGTCAGCTACCAAAAACTTGAAGGAGGCTGCCCCCATCATAAAAGCAGTCAGTAGGTGTTTTTTGTTGCTGTTGTTTGATTTAATTAATTGACTTTTGACTGTTCTGGGTCTCGTGGCTGCGTGGGTTTTTCTCTGGTTGTGGTGAGTAGGGGCTGCTCTCTAGTTGTGGTGTGCGGCCTCTCACTGCAGTGGTTTCTCTTGTTGTGGAGCACAGGCTCTCAGGTGCATTGGCTTCAGTAGCTGGGGCATCTGGGCTCCGCAGTTACAGCTCCGGGGCTTTAGAGCACCGGCTCGGTAGTTGTGGCACTTCAGCTTAGTGAATGTCCTGAGCCATAACGGATCTTCTTGGATCAGGGACTGAATGGGCGTCCCTGCGTTGGCAGGAGGATTCTTAACCACTGGACCACCAAGGAAGCTCCAGTTGATGTTTTAATGTAATCACTGGGCTGACTCCCTCATTTCAACCCTGGTCCCACATTCACATATATTGTTTTAACCATAAGAGGGTTTGATCCATATGTTCTTTTGTAAGAATCTGGCATAACTGTTTTTTCAACTCATTCATACAAGAGTATGTTAAAACCAGGACACAGGAGATGAAGTGTCTGCCCATTGTAGGAAAATTTGGACCGTGATCTGAATATCTCTAATATACCAGTTGAAACTGCCCTGGAAAACAATGGTGTCCCGAAAAATTTCCTAACTACTAAGTAAGATGAGTTCCTGCCCCAATTTCTTGCACTTCAAAAAACAATGTAGGTCACAGTAGAAACATGAGGTTCAAAAACAATAAATTCTGTTCACCGAGAAAACTAAGATTCAAACAGGGAAGTTCTTCTCCAGATAGACCAATACAAGTGCTTGTCAGCCACAATAAAAACACGCAGATAACAGTATCAAACATCTGAGAAATGTCCAAAAGCAGTAACAACAGAAATAAAACTCTGGTCATTAGACACAACAGACCAATGGGATCATTGTCATGGAGCCACAAACAGAATAAAAGCCAGATTGATTGCAATTTCCTATATAAACTCAGAGATAACATGGGCCACAGACAGACACTCATTAACCACTGTGAGGAGCAATCTTACATAAGCTATTTCCTTGAAAATTAGATACTGTGGTTCCAAACTCTGTGCCTTGACTTCAAACAGAGTAAAGATAAGCCTGGGGGAAAACAAAAAGGAGAAGGGTGAGAGAGAATCAAAATATCAGCAACAACCCTTTGCAAAACTCAATCTTCCAGACACCTGAGTGCAGTGGGCTGGCTTGGCAGAAATAACCTCCAGTGTGTCTTCGCGGGATGTAAGAAGAGATCAGACAGAAAAGCAAAGGATGTACTAATTAGATGAAAGGGACCCACTGAAATGAGAGAGAAGTGACTCTTCTGGAAACCAAGGTACTCAACCAGCCATGCAGCAGGGTCCTGCCTAGCCTCCCCTGGTGGCCTTGAACGTTCTCCTTCATTTATGCTCTCCTAGAATTAAAGGTGTTATTCTTTGTCTCCCCATCGGCAGAGCGGTTTGTTGGACTGAATTGATGACCTGAGATGATTCCAGGGAAGAGACCATGTGGCATGCATTGCCCTCTTTCAGTGCCTAGTATGGAGCCCAGCTATGTGAATTAACAAATACACACGCAGACATAACCTGAAACTTTCCGAGAACTGTGTCTTGTATCTCTTGTTTTCTGAGATCCCAGACAGATAGCAGTCACTCTATACCTTCTTAATGAAATCAAACTTTGATTATGCTAAGGCTAATGAAGGTCCATATAGTCAAAGCTATGGTTTTTCCAGTAGTCATGTATGGATGTGAGTGTTGGACCATAAAGAAGACTGAGTGTTGAAACGTGGTTTTTGAACTGTGGTGCTGGAGAAGACTCTTGAGAGTCCCTTGGACTGCAAGGAGTTCAAACCAGTCAATCCTAAAGGAAATCAACCCTGAATATTCATCAGAAGGACTGATGATCAAGCTGAAGCCCCAGTACTTTGGCCACCTGATGTGAAGAGCTGACTCATTGGAAAAGACCTGATGCTGAGAAAGATTGAAGGCAGGAGGAGAAGGGGCCAACAGAGGATGAGATGGTTGGATGGCAGCATTGACTTAATGGACATGAGTTTGAACAAACTCTGGGAGATGATGAAGGACAGGGAAACCTGGTGTGCTGCAGTCCATGGGGTCTCAAAGAGTTAGACTCAACTGAACGACTAAACGAACAAAAAAAGGCTAACTTTCAACACAGCAAATGACACTACCTCGATTTGAGAAAATGAGCCATCACCAGAATGGTGCTCCTTGGGCAAGGTCATTTCTCAGGATTTTAGAAAATTAGAGTATCTTTTCAGAATGAAGGCATTTAGGTTCAGTCTTCATGGTATACTGCCTGACTCAGTGTCCCTATTATCCTGCTGGTAACCTAGCACTCACCCTGTCAGACAAACATAAGACATCTCCTGAGTCAGTCTGGAAACAGCTGCTCCCCACCCCGGGGGGCAGATCTCAAGAAAGGCTGGGTTGCAACATATCCTAACAGCTGAAGCTGTCCTCAATTTCACATTCTCTCCAATCACAAAAGGAGAATTAGAGTTTTCCATTAGAGCTGACTCTAAACAAGAGAGACCTGTTAGAAATAGGAAAGAAAGTTTGTGGCATATTTTCAGACCAGGAAAAGAACAAGAAACTTGCTGATCCACACCATATAAAGCTTTATAAGAGTATAAAGTGCTGAAAAGACTTCAGGTATGAAATAGACTCTTTCCCAGTATAAAAGGGGGCTCCAAACACAGAAGCATGAGCAAGCGGAAAAGAGTGGAATTTTCAATATAAGAATTGCTGAATTCCTCAGCCTTGGGTGTGGTTGAAGACTCAAGAGGTAACAACTCCAGATCTCACTTCATTTCCACCTTCCAATTTCAGCAGACCTCTTCTGATGACTTCTTCAACTCTCCCTGTGGGTAGGAATCATTCATTAGGATGGGAAGCCTCAAAGTCATTGCCCTGCCCCTGGCCACCAACCAGCACCCAGGCTCAGCTCCCATCAGTGGCAGCCCCACTGCTAACATGGCCCCATGTGTGTTGGGCTCCTGTGAATCCACTGGAGCCTCTGCTCTTGCTGCCTCTAGTGGAAGGACATTTTCCTTCCAGATTGACTCTTCTTTAAATCGATCTTTAGTTCTCTGGTCCCTAGATGAATGTGGTTGCTTCCTAAAATGAGTATTTTCAGCTTTCTGTTGTCCTTTACTGAGGATCTTATGTCAGATGCTGAGCCATGGCCTCTTTGTGAATCTTGCTCTAAGTTGTTAACCAGCCTGCTTCCAGACCTCTGCCTTCCATCGCCAAACCTCATCCTTTGATTTCCCTCCATGCTACTTTATGATTCATGTCCTTACCTTTTATGTTTTCTCCCCCCTTTTCAGCCTGAAGGGTCTGAAACTGACATTTAGTCTGACTTACCTAAATTCTCCTTCATTATTTAATGTCCCAGGAAAAGAGCTGGCATGAAGTAGGTACATGTACCACTGCCTCTCCCCTCTCTGACCGGGGCAGACTTGGCAGTTTGTCATGGTCCGAATGCCTCCTTCTTCCCCACTCAACCAGCCCTTCCTGCCAGGCAGAGAGAGTGCACCACTTGGAGCCTCTTTGTCACTTCTGGCACACAGGACTCTGTGCCTCAGAGTTCCTAAGATGGGTTTGCAGCTTAAGATTCAACTCTCAAGCAAAAAGATGCTTTCTGATCTCCTTGGTAATTTACTGCTGCTGCTGCTAAGTCACTTCAGTCATGTCTGACCCCATAGACGGTGGCTCTCCAAAGATCTCTTACTAGAGCTCTCCAAAAGCACCCTGGGGAATAGCAGTGTTCATTTTATGAAGTGTTAGCATTTCTGTGGGTCTGTGATGTGGGTTGGAGAAGGCAATGGCAACCCCAGTACTCTTGCCTGGAAAATCCCATGGACTGAGGAGCCTGGTAGGCTGAAGTCCATGGGGTCGCGAAGAGTCAGGCAGGAATGAGCGGCTTCACTTTCACTTTTCACTTTCATGCATTGGAGAAGGAAATGGCAACCTACTCCAGTGTTCTTGCCTGGAGAATCCCAGGGACGGTGGAGCCTGGTGGTCTGCTGTCTATGGGGTCGCACAGAGTCGGACACGACTGAAGCAGCTTAGCAGCAGCAGCAGTGATGCTAAATGATGAACCTCTTCGGGGAGAGGGAAGTCTTGGTGATTACCATAGACCTTCCCTTATGAAGATACCTTGCAAAGAAAGCCAGGAACTCTTGAGTAGTCTGTTTGGATTAGTTCTGCCTGGCTCCTTTTATAATTATCCACTTGCAATGTCTCAGCCGGTCAGTCACAATAGGACAATGGTAGGACTGGCTTCCACACATTATGGAGGTACCACCAAAATTATGTGATTTAGAGCAGGGGTCCCCAACTTCTAGGATCTAATGCCACATGATATGAGGTGAAACTGATGCAATAATAATAGAAATAAAGTGAAAGTCACTCAATCATGTCTGACTCTTTGCGACCCCATGGACTATCAGTCCATGGAATTCTCTAGGCCAGAATACTGGGGTGGGTAGCCTTTCCCTTCTCCAGGGGATCTTCCCAACCCAGGGATCGAACCCAGGTCTCCGGCATAGTAGGAGGATTCTTTACCTGGTGAACCACAAGGGAAGCCCCAGAATACTGGAGTGGGTAGCCTATCCCTTCTCCAATGGATTTTCCCGACCCAGGAATTGAACCGGGTCTCCTGCATTGCAGGCAGATTCTTTACCAACTGAGCTATCAGAGAAGCCCTATATATAAAGTACACAATAGATGTATAAATAAATAAATAGAAATAAGATGCACAATAAATGTATGCACTTGAATCACCCCTAAACCATCCCCTAACCCCCGCCATGGGAAAGTTGTCTTCCACAATACTAGTCCGTGGTGCCAAAAAGACTGGAGACCACTGATTAGAGAGTTAGGGAGCAAGAAAAGACCCTTAGAGATTACTGAGTCTAACCTTAGAAGAACTTTAAGCCCAGAGAAGTGAAGTGACCTGTTGTAGATTTCCAAAACCAAGTAGTAGCACAATGGGCCTGAGCCAAGGCCTTGTGAGCTTGTGGTCAGGGGCACCTTATGGGGCTTAGTCATCTTCCTCCACAGACACACGAGAGGGCCCCATCTTGTATTCCCTTACATGTTTGCTGCTGTCAGACATTCTTCAATGAAGGGAGCATTCATGTGCAAGAGGGTGGGCGGTGACCAAGAAAAACACCCCCCGTTATACATTTTTGTTGATGAATGGCCCTGAAAATGATTAATTGAAAAATACAGTAAGATTGACCTTGTTTTTCTTGGATGGAAAAGGGAAAGAACTCTAGACAGCAGTGTTTTCACATAGAGGAAGATAAGCTACAAGAAAGATAACATGCATGAAGATAAGATGCCAAAATGACTCAGTCCACGCAGACAGCCAGTGGGTACATTGTCTGCCCACACAGAAAGTGAGGGCAGACATTCACCAACGTTTGGGTCCCTTGAGGAAAGACTGGGCACCTCTGTGGTAATGCATGAGCAGAGGACAGTATTCTAATTCCAAACCAACCCTCATTCTTTTCCTCCATCTGCTTCAGAGGAGACTCAGATTGCTTTGAGGAGAAAGCTTTGGGGAGATAATTAAAGTGGGACACGTGGCTAAACGATACACCAAGTTTGCCAACATTGCTTATATTTAAATACAACTTTCTCTCACTAGTGTTCTCACTTCTTGGTGAAACCACAGCACAAACACAAATGTTTCTTGCTAGTTCTTCACTTCTTTGGATGAGAGGGAGATCTTGAAGAAAACTATCTGGGTAAATTACGGCCTAAAGTATCCCTATCTTTTTTTAAAAAATTAATTAATTTATTTTAATTGGAGGGTAATTACTTTACAATATTGTGACGTTTTTTGCCATACATCAACATGAATCGGCCATGGGTATACATATGTCCCCGCCCCTCCCATTCTGAACCCCCATCCCACCTCCCTCCCCACCCTATCCCTCTAGGTTGTCACAGAGCATCAGCTTTGATCTGCTCATGCATCAAACTCACACTGGCCATCTATTTTACATATAGCAAAGTAGCCCTATCTTTAGCTTCAAATGAGGGGATACACAGGGAAGTATTTGTTTTGTTCCACTTGAAAGAGCTGGATGATTCACTGAGTTTTCTAATGAAGATTTCGGCTCCCAAAGCCCATCTAACAATTCCTTCCCTCAACCACTCCATCTTTCCTAGATGCCCCAGGGCACTGGCACCGGTATTTCTCGAGGTAGTTATGTTGCTCTTCCCCTTTAATTTTTCTCTCCACAATTCTGTCCTCACGCCCTACAGCATTTAGTCTTTGGAACATATGCATAGTGTTTATGTGCACGTACACGCAAGTGTACATGCATGCATGCACACTGGCACACTTCTGAACCTGCCATGATCTTCAAGGTCTTCCTCTATCTTTCTTAGACCATCCCCAAACCCCTCACTGGCTTTAAAAGTTCTGGCAAGCCACTTTTCACCACAAATTCCAGCTTCTTGGGGCTTTCGGACACCTTGTGAATGAATTGAGACGTTCTCTGTTGCTGCAGTAATAAGAATAATAATTTATACACACAGTAGCCTTTTATCCATGAGTGCTTTAATAATGGCAGATGCTACAGAGTCCAGAGCAAAGCCCCCCTCACCTCTCCCTCCAGTGACCCTGCCCTTGGGTGGGAGACATCACAAACCATTCCTTCTTCATGGCAACACCTCATAATCATTCCAGGCAGGAAGTAAGGAAATCTGTCCAGTCAGAACTGCAGAAAGGAATTGGGTAATGTAGCACTTTTTCTCTGTCTTCTCCAGAAACTCTGAGAAATGCGCTGATTCTCAGAATGATCGACTTCCAGACAGCCCCACTGAATTGTTGTTTTTTGCCTGGGGATTACATATTTCCTGGAGCGGTGCATTTTCTTCTCTCCTTGTCTTATTTCCATCAGTACTCTATTTATTTGGAGCACAAGATAAAAATATCTATATGGCTAGGCTATCAGCCCTTCACGTGGAGAGTGTGACTATTTTATATTGGTTTATCTATGATGTAAAGATATCCCTAAGAGACATACGCTTCCTCCATAAAGGACAGCATGTCCAGTAACCCAAAAATTAAAAGGAGAAGAAGAAAGAGAAAAAAGAAAGAGATGGATGAAGAAGGAGGAGGAAGGGGAAGCAGAGGAGAAAGAGTACGAGGAAGAGGATGCTAATTTCTTAAGAAAATAACATCCTAAAGGGAAAAGCACAAAAGGGGACAGATCCAGTTTCAAATCTTGCCTTCCTGAAACTTTGACTAGACCATGCTGAGCTTCAGTTTCTTCCTTGGTATGTGAAGATGAGAATACAACATTTCGTGTGGTCATTGTGAGGATTAAATAAGAATTGAGAAGGGTCTGGCACAGAGTCGGCACTCATTTCCAGCAGAAGTTGAAAACTGAGATGCTTTGTGCTAATGGAGAAGCTACTCGATGGTAGGCACTTTGCATTCACCATCTCTTTGGGATGTTTGAAACCCACCACTGAGCTTGAGCTCTTGCATTTAATGATGCATTGATTTGCTTGCTCCCCGACTCCTGGCTCTCTGCTCTTCAGTGCCGGGCATTGTGTTGGGCACCAGGATCCCCTACAGGGAAACCACACCCTGCCCTGGGACCTTCAGGCTGGAGAGGAAGTGAGCAACAGGAAGTTCAGACTGTGCGTTAAGAAGAGTGAAGCATAGGGCGCCACGGCAGTTAAGGAGGGGCTATGTTGCTCCATACTGCGTGTGTAGGAGGTGCGTTCTAACTCTGCCTTGCCTCTATTTTCTTACCCAGAAATCTGTCCCCAAGGTAGCTTCTTTACATTTCCAGGTGAAAAAAAAATATTATTGATAAAAGGCAGAGGATCTTAGAGAGCATAGCAATCATTCAGATTTTAGCTAAAAAGTGGATTGCTGAAAAAAAATAACTGAATGACCAACCCTGGTAATCAATCCATCTTCCCACAATAAGCAGATCTTGATGAACCTCCCAAGAAGCTCTAAAAAGATCCAAGTCCTAATTAAATGCAACCATTATTCACCTGTGAGAGTCATTAACTTAGGATGGGCCAGCTGGGGGACATCCATCTTTTAAGACGAGGTCAGCACCTATGTGACAGGCGTGACCGTGAGGCCCCAGAGGTCATTATGGTGGCACACTGCCCTTCCTGGCCAGATGCAAGTGCTCTGCTTTCTCTGTTCTTATTCCTGTTTTTCTCTTTCTGGTGTCTTTACCTTTCCATTTTTTTTCTTCCTTTTCCTCTCCCCCTAGTATATGCTGAGAGCCTGCAAACGGTACCAAGGAACACAAACCATTCTGTTAGCACTCACGTCTAAAGAGGTGGTGGATTTCTGTCTAAAATATGATCACAGCTTTTCTCAGTGAAGATGACACCCAGAAAATGTTGTGGGATGCCAGGGAGGAGAACAATGAGGACCATGCAATCCTTATGGTGTCCCTTTAATGGAGAGAAAATGCTCAGGGCCTGAAAGCTGGCCCCATTGACCTTAAGAGCAAGCACATTAACACTAAATATTCATTCAACAAACATCTCACTGAGCATTTGTTTGCTGAGTTTTTTATTTTTTATTTTCTGTACCCTTGGGATGCAGATAAATTTAACACAGCCCCCAATCTGGTGGGGAGGGAGAGAGATATAAAAATTTTAAAAATTAACGTGCGACATATTGATAACTAAATCTAACCTGGCTGACTTCCTACAGGGTAAAGGGGAGTTGTTAGAGTGGTATTCTGGGGCCTTCTCTCCAAAGTTGGTGCCACCGATTTCTCATGTGGCCTTGGGTAAGTCACTTAAAGTCATGCTGCTATAAAATGTGGGCAGTAATAATGAGTCATAGCTGGGTTATGGGCTTCCTTGGTGGCTCAGATGGTGAAGAATTTGCCTGCAATGCAGGAGATTCAGTTTTGATCCCTGGATTGGGGAAGATCTCCTGGAGAAGGGAAAGGCTACCCACTCCAGTATTCTTGTCTGGAGAATCCCATGGACAGTGGAGCCTGACAGGCTACAGTCCATGGTGTCACAAAGAGTCAGACACAACTGAACAACTAACACTTTTATGGGCATTACCATGATGATGAATGTGAAAATTCTTTTTTTTATAAAGTCACTCAGTTATGTCTGACTGTGATCCCATGGACTATATACAGTCCATGGAATTCCCCTGGCCAGAATACTGGAGTGGGTAGACTTTCCCTTCCCTAGAGGATCTTCCAAACTCAGGGATTGAACCCAGGTCTCCTGAATTGCAGGTGGTTCTTTACCAGCTGAGCTATCAGGGAAGCCTAAATGTGAAAATAGATTATTACAAAAAAATGCTACGTAAATCCAAGGCATTATTATTCCTGCTGTGATGCCATTTGCAAAATTTATCTATAAAATTCAGGTGTACCTTTGGACTAGGCATAAGAGACCAGTTTTCTTCCTTTTGTTTTCATGTCTACCTATATCTGTTGTCCTTCTCATCAACTAAGAGAATCACCCCATCAGTACACGGTGAAGTGGGGGTGGGGGCATGTCTCCCATGTGCACCCTGCTCTGCTAGGCTGTGGGATAGAGTAGGGAATGAGATAGATGCAATTTTTAGAAAAGAAATGTCTCTTCCCCAACTATGAATGTAGATTGCCCCATTTCTACATGTTGTGTGTTTTTGCAGTTTTGTGTTTTTCTTTGAAAGGGTATGTTGGGGCTGCAGTGCAGAGGGAAGGCAAACAGCAAGTACCTGTGGCCTGGGATGCACCCTGTGGCCTCTGATTAAAAAATGAAAGGGTGTTTTACTGAGCTGCAAGCTTGGGAAGCGGATTTAGGAATGAAACTTGTGTCTTTTGTCTCCGGGCAGGGCCCAGGACCAGTCGCACCCCTGCAAGTCATGGTGGAATTTCCCCTGCAAGAAATGGACATTCCACTGGGAATCCTTCTGGGAAGAGACATGTGTATCCTGGGGCAGGAAATGAAGACTCAGGAGGTGGGGCTCAGAGAGGGATAAGGAGAAAAACATCCTCCTTGCTCTGTAGCCTGAGGATCACGGGAGGAGAGGCCTGCAGAGGCGAGGCACACTGGGGGGCGGTGGGGGGGCCTGTGCTGTGGGTACAACGCAGGGAGGGCTGGAGATGGACTGGAAGCTGGGTCACCCCTCGCACAGTGGCTCCACGTCACTGTCTGCAAGGCATTCCTTGCCCCAGATCTGCAAGAAGAACTCACTAGGAGGGACTACCCTGTGGGGGAATGACGGGAAAGGGCTGTCTCGGAAAATTAAGGAGAAGGGTGCGTCCACCATCAGAGACGGATCGGCCAAGTGGTCACTGTGGAGGATGACTGTCCCGCCCGGTGTCAGCTCCTCAAGCCTGAATGATGACAGGCCTGAACAAGAGAAGAGACACAGGGAAAAAACCATTCCAGGCTTTCCTGAGCCATATCCTGAGAGAGACAGGGAAACTGAACAGTGGAAAGCCAGCGGGAACTTGTGCCATCGTAACAGAAATTACACAGATACTATCTGTCTGACAGGTTATGGTAAAATGGTCAGCAGAGCAACCTGATGGACACACTTACACACACACACACACACACACACACACACACACACCCCAAGATGTCCTTTTGCTCCTCATCAAAGAACGTTTTGGACTTCCCAGATGGCAAAATGGATGGGTATCTACCTATCAACGCAGGGGATATGGGTTTGATCTCTGGTCCAGGAAGATCCCCCAGGATCCAGGAAGATCCTCTTCTGTGTGCCACAACTATTGAATCTGACCTCTAGAGCCCACGTGTTGCAACTTCCAAAGCCCACATTCCTGGGGCATGCTCCGCAGCAGCGAGAAGCCCGCACGCCAGAACTAGAGAGCAGCTCCCGCTCCCTGCAACTGGAGAAAGTGAGAAGTGAAAGTGTTTGTCAGTGGGACTCTTTGTGACCTCAAGGACTGTAGCCCCGCTGGGCTCCTCTGTCCATGGGATTCTCCAAGCGAGGATACTGAAGTGGGTTGCCATTCCCTTCTCCAAGGGGATCTTCCTGACCCAGGGATCGAAACCAGGTCTCTCGCACTGCAGGCAGATTCTTTACTGTCTGAGACACCAGGGAAGCCCTGGAGAAGGCCAGCGGAAAGCAATGAAGACCCAACACAGCCAAAAAAAAAAAAAAAAATTCAAGGAGGAAGGGGACCTAAAAGATGCCCTGGTAGGGAAGGGGGAGGGTGACTGCCTGGGTGCTGAGAGGAGGCAAGAAGGATTTGGAAAGGGGAAGCCGAGAACCAAAGTTGGGGCCAGGGCACATCTGGAAGCCGGCTGAGGAGGGGAGATAGGGGGGTACCAGGCAGATGAGCTGGGGAAGATGGGGGTGAACATATAGCGTGAGGTCAGCCTTTTAACTGGAGGGAACCCCACCCCCAGCCTCTGGCTCCCAGAGGCCATTTGCCTTGGGCCAGCACAGAGAAAAAAGGACCTGGTTTCCAGGGAATTTGATCTACATAGAAAACCAATCAGGAAAATTCAATCTCTTCAGAAACTCCACTTACTCGTCATTAAGAGAAATTTGGGTTTGAATTATGTAGATAACTGCCTCCACTCTCCACTTCATTTTGCCTGTAGATACTTGCCCTCGGAGGGGTATTTTGAGGATAAATGAGAAAGGGGCAGGAGGCTTTGAACTCCTTGCATGAAAGGTAGCCTATCAATACAGGCCTCTTAAAATGAAGATGCTTCAAATTGCCAATACACATATATTTATAACACCCATTATAATCACTGGATATCGTTCTTCCCTTTTATATTTTTTACAAGAAGAAGGCAGAAAAGTCTAATTTTTCTTTAACCACCCTGCTTTTTGGCACTTAACATTAACCTTTCCTTACGAATGTCATTAGCTGCTAATTAAGATGTTGATTTGCAGATTGTATATCTTGCAGTAGAAGTGATTTGTGAATGCTTACTAGGTGTTTCTCCATCTACACGACTCATATTGGTTTAGCAGGAGCCTAGTGCATTCTAATTTACTGAACCGTTTCCCCATTCTCCACTTATTTCTGCCTGAGCATAATGAGAAAAAAAAATGATAAGAAAGAAAAATGGGAAATACTATAAATAGTTGCTGAAGAAAATGCCATAGGAAAGAGTTACAGCTTTAAGTGGGGGTTTCTAAAAGAGTGAACAGATTGAATTTATTTTCTCTCCTTTTCGTTTTTTTGGCTGTGTTGGGTCTTCATTGCCGTGTGGGCTTTCTCTAGTTGCAGTGTGCAGGCTTCTCATTGCGGTGGCTTCTCTAGTTGCAGTTCATAGGTTCTAAGCACAGGGGTTTCAGTAGTTGCAGCACTTGGACTTAGTTGCTCCAAGGCACGTGGGATCTTCTCAGACCAGGGATCGAACCTATGTCTCCTACATTGGCAGGTAGATTCTTAACCACTGGACCACCAGGGAAGTCCTTATTTTCTCTTCTTCATGGGGTATTTTAAGAAATAAAAATTTGCACATTGGTTAGGTAAGCGGATATCTACATGTCCTTGAATGGCTGGGCACATACCAAATGGCTATAGGAAAGAGCGAGGGACTATGAATTTTCTGGAAGGCACATGCTCTTGTTTTCCAAGGCCACCTACTCCTTTGCCATGTTCATGCCTTTTGGGCTTCCCAAAGAAACTTCTTGCTTCTAAAACCATCCTTAAATCAAAGGAAGAAAAGGCTTATTCAGTTACTGCAAGGGATTCTGCAACATAGGGGACATTTCCACAGGACGTTTTAATATAATTTATGAATATTTGCTAGCAACATAATTGTCTTTTCTGCTGACATTTTCAAAGCAACACTGTGATTTGTTGGGTCTCTGGAGAGTCCAACTACAAAACTGATAATTATATTAAATATACATAGACAATAAAGAGTGTGTTTACATAACTATGCCCATAAATATCTGATTGAACAGTCATTGTTCTCAAACCCCTTTTAAGCAGCTCTCTGAGGCTTTCAGTTCTAATGACATGATGGTTTAAAAGATGTTGCTCAGTCTTGTTCCATATTTAATTAACTTTCCTTTTTTAAACTTGTGATGGCAGAGACAATAACAAACAGCTCTGAAAACAGGGAGCACTTTGAAACATGAGTGAGACCTTGTCAGGCTTTGTGTGGTGCGGACAGGAGCTGGGCATGTGAGCGGGGCTGGCCTGGGGCCTCCTCCCCTCCCCTGGGAGTCTATTGGTGACCATTCGGACTCTCCAGCCTCATACACCCTCTCCCACACCTGCATCTGTGGGACCATGCCTCATGCACATGCCCTGGCCTGTGAGCAGCTACATCCCTCATGATCTCTTCCTCTGGAAAAGAAGACAAAAGCACAGCGTGAAACCAACATGCCTTGGGAGGCAGGGGCGGGGCAAAGGGGGCAGTAATGGGACAGACAGGGGCTTGGAAGGTCTAGACAGTTCCATTCTGCCATTGCTGTGTGATCTTAGAAAAGTGCATTCACTTCCTGTGGCTGTTGTAACCAATTATAAACTTGGTGGCTTCAAACACCACAAATTAAAAATCTTTTTTTATAAACCTTTTTATTTTGTATTGGGGTATAGCCAATTAATGGGCTTCCCTTGTGGCTCAGCGGTTAAAGCATCTTCCTACTATGTGGAAGACCTGGGTTCGACCCCTGGGTTGGGAAGATCCCCTGGAGAAGGGAAAGGCTACTCACTCCAGTATTCTGGCCTGGAGAATTCCATGGACTATATATGAAGAACAAAGGGACTCAGCACGTATATATACATGTATCCATTTTCCACCAAACCCCGCTCCCATCCAGGCTGCCACGTAACACTGAGCAGAGCTGCATGTTCTATACTGTAGGTCCTTGTTGATTATCCATTTTAAATGTAGCATTGTGTACAGACAACCATAAAGTCCGCATATAAGGGATGCCATATGATATTTCTCCTTCTGTGTCTGACATACTTCACTCAGTACGACACTCTTTAGGTCCATCCATGTTGCTGCAAAGGGCATTATTTCATTCTTTTTATGACTGAGTAATATTCCATTGTATGTATGTACCACACCTTCCTTATCCATTTTTCTGTTGATGGCCATTTAGGTTGCTTCCATGTCTTGGCTATTGTAAACAGTGCTATAGATGAATTGCATATTAATCTATTGCAGTTCTGGAGGTCAGAAGTCAGAAGTGGGGCTCACAGGGCTAAACTCAAGGTGTTGGCAAGGCTGGTTCCTCCTAGAGGCTCTAGTGAAGACTCTGCTTTGTTGCTCTTCCCGGGTTCTGTCAGCTACCCACATTCCTTGGCTCATGACCTCTTCCTCCATCTATGAGGCCAGTAATGAACAGTTTAGTATTTCATGTGCTGCAACACACTGACCCTGATGCTCTTAACCTCCCTTTTCAAAGACCTGTGATTATGTTGGACCCATCCAGATAATCCATGCCTATCTTTGCATCTCAAGACCCTTAACCACATTGGCGAAGTCCCTTTTGCCATGTAAGCTAACAAACATATTAACAGAAATTTAGGTGGAGAATTGTTGGGGGCCATTGTTCTGCCTGCCATAGAAAGACCGCTAACATCTGTGAGTGAGAGAGCTGGTATGACCTAAATTCAATCATCCAATAAGCTGAGGTCCAGGTGAGACAATAGTAAACCCATTAACTCGACCCCTGCCCTCTACAGAACTTCAGTGTGGAGGGAGAAAAGTTAATATAATTTTTCAGATGTGTTAAGAGCTGCAAAAGGAAGTATGGTGTAGCAGGAGAGTGTTTCACAGAGTGATCTAGGGGAAAGTGAAAGTTTCTCAGTCATGTCTGATTCTTTGCGACCCCATGGACTATACAGTCTGTGGAATTCTCCAGGCCAGAATACTGGAGTGGGTAGCCTTTCCCTTCTCCAGGGGGTCTTTCCAGCCCAGGGATCAAACCCAGGTCTCATGCATTGCAGGCAGATTCTTTACCAGCAGAGCCACAAGGGAAGCCCAAGAATACTGGAGTGGATAGCCTATCCCTTCTCTAGGGGATCTTCCCAACCCAGGAATCGAACCACGGTCTTCTGCATTGCAGGCAGATTCTTTACCATCTGAGCTATCAGGGAAGCCCCATCTAGGGGAGGGAGTAGTCAAAGAATGCTTCTTGGAGGAGGTGACAGGAATGCAGAGGTGAAGTGATTGACTTGCCATGGTCCAGCACTGTGTGTGGGAGGTGGGACTGGCAGAGGGGCCAGGCAAGGATTTATAGTCAGAAAGAATGGCCAAGGCTCTGGGGCAGGGGTGGAAGAACTTGGTTTGTGGAGAAGAAGCCATTCAGAGAGAGAAGTTTGTGATGGGCTGAGAGAGGCAGTGAGCAGAGAAGTGAACCCTCAGCAAGTGGTCAGCTGCTCCAAGAGGTTCATTGTTATTGCTTGGTTGCTCAACTGTGTTCAACTCTTTGCAACACCATGGACTGTAGCCTGCCAGACTCCTCTCTCCATCGGATTCTCCAGACAAGAATTCTGGAGTGGGTTGCCATGCCCTCCTCCAGGGGATCTTCCTGACCCAGGGACCTGAACCCACATCTCCTGCATTGCAGGCAGATTCTTTACCACTGCGCCACTGGAGAAGCCCCACAAGAGGTTTGTAGGCAATTAGTTTTCATAAGTTAGATATGACTATGACCTTCACTTTGTAGAGGACAGAACCGAAGGTCAAAGAAGCTGATTGACTCCCTCCCTCTCCTAAGAGTCAGGACTTGCACGGGTCTGTGCTCATGGCTATGCTACAACACTGTGTCTCAGGCAGGACTGTGGGACCTTGACATTTACTCCTTATGCTAATAAGAGCAGTTGGGAGCCATAGAGGACTTCAGAGAGATTGCTTTTGATAATGGATTAGGGGCATCAAGTCAGGGAGAAAGCTCTCAGGGAAAATGATGTTGGTTTAGTCCAAAGTAAGAGTAGAGTTGGTGGTAAGAAATGAAAAGATTTGGTAGATACTGATGAGGTAGAATTGATGTCTTGCTGATTGACATAGGGCGAGAGGAAGAAGGAGATGATAAAGATGAGGGCTTTGCTTCCACTCAAGGCATTGAGAAGGACCCATCAATTCTGTCCTAAAGTATGGGGCTCATACAAGGCTATGGACAGAATATAGACTTATGCTAAAGCCCTAAAACCATGAAGACCCTTCATCCATTAGTAGGAAAAGAAGCTATGAATGAACTGGTTACTCATTCCATTCAGGATTTCAAGGTCTCAATAAGAATTCAGCAGAAATTCTCTGTCACAATTCTCTCCTTGTAAAAGATGAATCCTGCTTACCATCACGGCTATGATTCTGTGTTTGTGCTCAACTCTTACTAATTGTCGTCAATTATGATTCATTTACTTTAAGGTGTCTTGCCTGTCATAATATTATCATTTGTAAGTCTTTCCCTTTGCAGGCTGTGTGAATCTGTTGTGACATCTCAATAAAGCAGGATTCAATCAAGGTGTGAATGAATTGTTAATCTTGTTATAAATAGAAGGTACCATATGTCAGTGTGTAAGGGATGTCTCCCTCTTTGTTGAAAACAATGTTAGTGAAACAAAACAAAAGAAGTTTCAGAAATATCTGGTTCGGCTCACCAAGCTTCCAATTATGTTGTAGCCAACAGTTCTCTGCAGCTGATTCAGATTTCTGCAGCTAGTATTCACACATGTTTATTTAGAATCAGCATTTGAAAGAGAAAATGAGTGTCAACTTTGGCCTTCAGAACCCCGGGTACCGCCGTTCCTCCTGATGGAGACCACCGCAGAGGTAGCCTTATAACTCTCCAGCCGTATCCTCAATACATGCATCTTAGGAGCCATTTAATCAACATCTCTTTTTCCTTCTTCTCTGCATTTTCTACATGGCTTGAGATTTTTAAAATTTGGCTGAATTGGCTGAGCTCCAGCCCAAACTAGTTCATGAAAAATGTACCCTGAATCTCTTTCTCAATGCACACTCTCTCAGGGGTGAGGGTGCGGGCTCTGGCCCATCCTAGCCTGAGTGCATAGCCGAGGCACCTGCGGCAGCGTGTGTTCTGAGATCCAGCAAACAAACGCTAGAGCCAATAAAGCTTAAATCAGCATCACAACATCTTGAGCCATTTCCCCTCTGTTCTTCGAGCCCTCCCCACCCTCTCCCCTCCCCGACTCCTAAGTATGTCAGCATGTTCTCCAACCTTGTTCCATTTCTTCGGGGCCTCGCTAAGTGACTAGCTTGTTAGTTCAAAATCAAGTTAATGGCTAAGACTGGTTCTCTCCCAGTGCCCCCTGGCATTGCCACCGAGAATCAATGCAGAAGAGTGAAAAGAGCTCGGATTATGGAATCAGCCAGGGTTCACGTTCTGGCTGTTCCGGTCACTTGCTCAGTGTCTGGGACAAGTTGATGCTCTTTTGAAATTATAGCCCAGCCTTTGAAATAGTGATTTATACGTCACGAGTTTACTATGAGGATTCAAGAGAAGAATATATGTTTAGCATCAAGTACAGAAACTGTCCTGGGCTTCCCTGATGGCGCAGACTGTAAAGAATCTGCCTGCAACTCAGGAGCTGTGGGTTTGATCCCTGGGTCAGGAAGATCCCCTGGAGAAGGGAATGGCAACCCACTCCAGTATTCTTGCCTGGAGAATCCCGTGGACAGAGGAGCCTGGAGGGCTACAGCCCATGTGGTCACAAAGAGTTGAACAGGACTGAGCGACTAATACTTTCACTTTCTTCACAGAAACTGTTCTATTGATTGACACTTGGGTAGAAGACGCAGCCCCCTGGAGACCCACCTCGGTCACGGTCACCAGTGATGATCTGGAGACCATGATTGCCTTTATCTCTTTCTCTTCAGCTCTCTCTCTTTCCTCTCTCCCCTTCCTTCCTTTCTCCTTTCTCCCCCAATGATTCCTTGAGCTCTTGCTGGGTTTAAAACACTTTCTTTTTTGTTCACTATCACCAACACAGGGTACCAAGGGCATCGGTGGTAGCACATAATATGAGAAAAGTGTGGGAAGCGTGCACCAAGCCCCGCAAAGAGCCATCCAGAACAACAACCCTCCCACCCTGGCCGTCCAAAATGGGTTGTAAACTTGTCCTACCATAGTCATTAGAAACACAAAGGAAGCGCTGATAAGCGCCACAATTCATTCAAGGACCAAGGTTAATTTTTATTTATTCCCAGGTCATCACAAACAGAGGCAGATGGTGGTGGCATTTCCTTCTTGCCGGGAGCTCAGATATTATCTGGATAGATTTCAGCAGGCTTCTTTGTCCGTTGCCTCTCTGCACGGGCAGCTTTCCTGGATAGGGCCCCAGCCACCCAAACTGCAGACGGGTTTGATTTAATTCTGATGACTTGTGGTCAGTAATCAAGGTCACTGGGGCCTGGCTGGAGGGGAGCCAGCATCGCCAAGGAGAAAGGTTGACATCGTTTATCCTTTAGTGGCTCTTCCTTTGGAGGGTTTATTTTTGGTGACCCATTTAGGCGGTAGCTTACTAAACTGTGGCTATCCGTTCGTTGCAGAGCACTTTCAGTTTTACTAGTATCGGGTGACTCTGGGATGGTTTAAAACAACTATATTTCAATTTAAAAAAATTAAAACAAAACAAGAAACAAACAACATCCCCCTATGGAATTTACTGACGCAGCCCTAGGGGAATCACCGTCAGGGGCCAGACCCCAGGTTTATCCAGTCAGTTTTCTGCTACACACACGAGTAGCATACGCAGCCGCTTCTCTCAGAGCTCACCTTCTGGGTGGAGAAGGCAGTCACATTCCACTGAAAACAAACTGAGGCCGTGAGACAGTGTGTGGCTTGCGCGTTCGTGGGTGGTTAGTGAATACCAATCACCGGGCCCTCCTGCACTTATCCTTCTTTGCGTGCGTGCTCTTTCATGTCTGACTCTTTGCGGCCCCATGGACTGTAACCTGGCAGGCTCCTGTGTCCGTGGAATTCTCCAGGCAAGAATACTGGAGTGGGTTGCTATTTTCTACTCCAGGGGATCTTCCCAACCCAGGGATTGAACCCAAGTCTCCTGCATTGGCAGGCGGGTTCTTTACCATCTGAACCACCGGGGAAGCCCATCCTGTACGTTTAAGTTCTTAGAAACCTGAGAACAGCACAGGGAGGCAGGTGAAGAGCAAAATAGCATGGGCTTGTCTTCTAGCTGGGACAGTCTGAGACCCCCTGCAGCAGAGCTTCTGGTTAGCCTGAAGCCAGAACACGCTGCCACGCAGCCTCCCCCGAGGAGAGTTAGGATGGCGGCTGGGGAATTGGATCTGCACATCAAGCGTGTAAGCAGCGCGCTGCTGGGAGCACAGAGCCGGCTTGGGGCTCAGGGACAGACAGACCACAGAGCACCAATGGGAGGCCAGGCTCAAGCCCCTACATGTGGCTCCCTCCCAGGTGAACGTGGCCTGGTAGCTGCCAGCTCCCCCAGCTTACTGAGCATGTCACCCTCTGTGCAGAGAGCTTAGCCGTCACTTGTTCCTTGCTGCACAACTCAGCCCATGTTCCACAGCTACTGAGCTCACGCCGTAGAGCCCACACGCTGCAACAAGAGAAGTCACCACCATGAGATGCCCGTGCACCACACGCAGGTGTAGCTCCCGCTCACCGCAACTAGAGAAAAGTCCACAGGCGGCAGCCATAAATAAATAAAAATTAAAACCCCTATTTTGCATGATAGACTCTTCACCCTTTTTGACCCCAGTGGTTGTTCAAATCTGGGTGAATCAGAGGGTAGTTTGTCCCCCGTCGACCACTTTACAAACTCAGAAGTTTTGGATATTCTGTCTAAATCTAATGTCAGCCTCTTCTTTAAGAAGCCAACTTTCCACCACTGTATCCTCAGGAGGCCCATCAAGACTTCTCTTCCCAGCTCTTCTTGTCATCACCGTAGCCATCGTCCCCTTAGCACATAATATGAGAAAAGTGTGGGAAGCGTGCACCAAGCCCCACAAAGAGCCATCCAGAACAACAACCCTCCCGCCCTGGCCGTCCAAAATGGGTTGTAAACTTGTCCTACCATAGTCATTAGAAACACAAAGGAAGCGCTGATAAGCGCCACAATTCATTCGTGGCGTTCGGTTCCAAGTCAGGAACCGAACCTGACTTAATCTGGCCTAAATTGGCCTTAAAGAAGAAGGACCTTAAAAGCAGAAAATATGATTCTGAGTGTCCATGCCCTGGTGTGGGGGATGAGGGAGAGAGAAACCTTAATAAATGGTTCCCAGGCAGATGTTGACCATTCCTATCAGGTTGGCATCACCAGTCTTTCTTCTGTCTCTTTTGTATGTTGTGAAGGTAACGTCATGTGTATAAATGCCTCGTGCAGTGCTGGCACCTAGTCTGTGTTAGTAAATGATGGATGAGTTGTATTTATTTTAAATATAAAATTTCCAGAACACATTCTAGCATCTCCCTTATCTCATTTCCATGATCAGGCACATTAAAAAAATCTGTTCTGCCACCAACGTATGTAAATGATAGCTGATGTTAACAGGAATAACCACTGGAATCTGCATGATAGAATTGCTGTGGAGATTAAATGATTTGCATATGTAAAGGGCTTAGAATAATGTCTGGCAAGCCCTAAGTATATAGAAGTGTTATGTCTGTGTGCTCAGTCGTGTCCGACTCGTTGCGACCCCCAGGGACTGTAGCCTGCCATGCTCCTCTGTCCATGGGATTTTGCAGGCAAGAATACTGGAGTGGGTTGCTGTTTCCTCCTCCAGGGGATCTTCCCAACCTAGGAACTGAACCTGCACTTCTTATGTCTCCTGCTTGGCTGGTGGATTCTTTACCCACTGAACCATCCAAGAAGCCCTATATTTAAGTGTTAAGTGCTAATATTCTAATTATTGGTAGAAGTTGTTGTCATCCTCCTCATCATAGTATTTTGTATCAGAAACTCCTGTCTATTGCTACCACCCTGCAGAGCGGAGGGCTAGATTTCTGAGATGATTCAGGGAAGGAAAAGGTGGTCATATTGGCCAGAATCCATCCTGCCATCCATAAGGATGGAACCAACTCCGGTTTCTCCATCACCTTCATGTTGTCTAAAACATATTTCTGGTGACATGCCCACCTACAGTCCCACTGCATTAGATTCATATTCACAGGCCTATCTTCTCCTACGTTTATGAACCTCTTCAGTCAGTGTTCAGATGTCATCTGTATGAGAAGTAGGGAGATAAAGTCAGAGAGGCAAGGACTTTATCTTGGGATGTTAAATATTTATTTCAAGGGACCCTTACTTGATTGCGTGGACTAACTTTGCTAGACAGAACTCAATCCAATTGTTACTTTCCTGCCTCTACCTAGCAGATGGGTGCTCATGAAAATGATCAAATCAATAGGGAAATGATGATGCTACATAATCTTTGCACACCCATGTGCAATGTCAGTGACCTGACCCTGCTACACGATATGTGAGCAGTCACACTTCAGACATTTGATGTGAGCTGAGCTGAAGAACTTTGGCTTGTGCCTGCCGAGTGGTGACGTCTTGCTAACTTTATTAATATGCACATTCGGTAATGCTTCAGGGCTCCCAGGCACAGAGCATATACACAACAGAGTTAAATTAAGATCCAGAGATTGCGACGGCTAGTGTGTCCCAATATTAATTGTCTGAAAACATTGTCAGCTGTTGTCATACTTTTGGATCTGTTGAATCTGTTTACTTTCCGTGCCTCTTCCCTGGTCACTTTTTTATATCAGAAACTCCTATTGCTACCACCCTGCAGAGAAGAGAGCTAGATTTCTGAGATGATTCAGGGAAGGAAAAGTTGGATAAGGTAAGTGGATAACTTTTCCAGGACCCGGATCACTCAAAACTGTGAGAAGTTTTGGTCTGCCTGAACTTGGGTAGTGGCCTAGGACTGAACCGTTTTCTGGTTATCTGCTGATCTGGGACAAGGGCTCCAGTTTTGCTCTTTGGAGCCATGTGTCTTTCTTGATATATGTGGACTGCTCCCTTCCTTCTCCCAGAATCCAGTCCCTTGTGTTCTATTATGTGTTCCTTCTGGTTTGCGTGTGGTATCTAGAACTTTGATTCTTCTGAGTTTGTGCTCTGAGGATGCCCCAAAGCTGCCAGCCTGCTGGTCTACCTGTCTGTATGCTGTGTGGCCAGTCTGTGTCCTTCTGTGGGGACCCTCTGTGGCCTGGCCAAGGACTGATGGATGTCACTGATCTGAACTGAGACAAGGATTTGACAGGTTCTTGGATAAGGAACCCAGGCAGTGGGACCTTTTGTCAGCTTTAGCTGGGTTCACCCTGCCCAGAGGGTGGGTCGCACGTTTACTCTTGAACACTTTTCCCAGCTCCCAGTGTGTGCCAATTCTGTGATGGGACCAGACAGCTGTAGTTCCCATTCTCTGTGGGACTTTGGTCCAGTTCACCAATGAAGCATGATTCTGAGCCCCCACCCACGCTTTACCAACAAACTGTTTTGACGACTCTGAAAATGTGATGTGAGCTGTGTTCCATGCACAGAAACATTTATTTTGGTAATTCCAACACCTTGACAGAAGTTCATTTTATTTGTGCTCAGGCTGTTAGCTCTATCCAGGCTTGACAAGCCAGAAAACTCTTCACCGATTTTCCCACTGCACCTCCCCACTGAAGCTATCATTGAACTCGTGTGTACAGGTGGACACCTCACCCCGGAACTCTCACAACACCTTTTTGACACCCCAGAGGGGCACTTCCTCATGTGGATGGTCACTGCATGTGGGGTCTCTGCCTCCTGAGTTTTCAGTGAGCTCACTGGATGAAAGATGGTGTCTTATTCAGTCCTACAAGGCTAGGGTCTTGGTTGGCACCTGATAGAAAAAAGTTGATGGTAAAGAAGTTTAACAATTGCTCCTCAAACTCTCAGTTGCTCCTAGGCTAAAACAATACTCTTCTAATGAATAGGAACCAAATTTTACTGAGCGTCAACTAGGTGGCAGACATGGTGCTGAATGTTTTATGTCTGTGTTCAATTCAGTCTTCATAGCAGCTTACACAGTAGGGAATATCTCCTCCATTTTAGAAATAAAGCGATTGAAGCCCAGAGACTTGTTCCATGTCGAAAATCACACAGCGGGACAGGAACTTATGACTTCACCATCTTGCATCCTGAGCCCATAGCCTTATAAACTGACCCCCCCAACTTCGCTTCCCTCGGAACTCTTATGGCCCTGTATCTCCAGGGTACAGGTACAGGTTGGTTTTCCCATGGGAGGAAATCCATTTAGGTGTAATTAGGAAAAGAAGGACCAAGTGAATTATAAAGGGGGCATCATTACCACTACACACCCATCGATAACTAGAGCATACGGCTGCTTAAACCGAGTGATTCCCTTTGGCTTATTACACTCATTACTCCTGTCAGTTAGAGCTCACCTGCTTCAATTTTACCAGAATTGCATATTCCATATCTGACTTTGCACGACCTCATCCTGAATCCATTTTCCCCTCCAGCGAATGATAGTTGTAGGCAGTCAAGAGGTCTTATCTGGTCTTATAAATGGTTCTCTTTCTCTATGGAATGCCAAAGATGATGCTAACTAATTAATGTTTATAGTTATTCTGTATTTAGGGGCATGGCTCTAAGTTGGGCCTTGAGCTAATGCATAAATGTGTATCACATAAATACACACTTTCTCTTTCTTTTTCTCTCACATATATTCCTTGACCCTGGATCATGCCTCCACTTAGCTGTGAGAACTTGGGCAGGTTGCCTTACCTTTCTGAGCCCCACTTCTTTGTGAAATGGGGCTCTCACGTTTTCGGGAGTGGTGTGGCTTTAGAGAGATGCGTGAACTTCCCAGGCAGTTGGCTGAGGACATGTCAGGAGGCGGGTGTCCATTGGAAACGGAGCGACCGCAGCACCCGCTACTCCTCTTTGCCCACCTCATGCTGTCAGTCTCGTTTTCTCAGGGGCGCCTTCCCAGCAGTGCTGCTTGGTGTGGGTCATCCAGACGCCAACCACTCCCCTGTTCTCTGCCTCCTGCCCGGGTGCGTTTCCACCATGCAGGAGACAGAGACTGGACTCTATGACTGTCTGAGCTCTCCAGGAAGAACCCACTCACCCAGCATCCTTCATGAGCTGTGTGCCTTCACTGAGGATTTAGTGCAGAAGAGAGCAGAGGAGGTTTGCCTTGCTCAGTTTTCAACAGGAACCAGGCCAAACCAAACCCACAAAACAACGCATCGAAACTCACATCAGACACTTCTGATCTTTATAGTCTTCACTTGACAGTCACACAGCTGGGGTTGTTGCCTCTTCTGGTCCTTTCTTCTCTGATGCAGAGCCCAGTCTTGCTGTTTCCTCCCCAAGAACAATGCAAATTCTTTCTCTTGTCTTACGTCGAGAAATTTTTTAAAATTTATTTATTTATTTGGCTGTGCCAGATCTTAGTTGCAGCACATGAGGTCTTTGCAGGATTTTCCATCTTCTTTGCAGCATGCAGGATTCTAGTTCCCTGACCAGGGATCGAACCTGGGCCCCATACATTGGGATTATGGCGTTTTAGCACTGGACTGCCAGAGAAGACCCCGAGAAGTTTAATTATCATCCTCTGTCAAATGTGTAGATTCCTGGACCTTCACCATTTGATAAGTAGCTTATCAAAAGATTTCTAGTTTAAAATTCAGCATTCTCTGGTACATTGAAATTTCCCCAAGTGATTCCCTATGGAGATTGAGAAGTGAGGCTGATCATTGTTTCTTTGGTACAGATTGGACCAGAGGGGCGGCGAGGGTTAAAGTAGGACCCTTGAGCCAGAGGTAGCCATACGGGCATGAGAACACAGGCCCACTTTCTACCACCTTCTTCCCACCCCTGGATTCTCTGTGTGCAGAAAAGGGGGAGGGGAAAAGGAGGGCAGGAGGTCAGATTCGAACTTTGATTGGGCGAGGACTAGTCAAAGTGATCTTCTGTCCATCTTAAGAGGCAAGAGGGCTAATTTGATGTGACAGCAGTATAGTGCCTGGGCCACAGTAGATGCTCAGTAAAAGCATCTCCATTCCCCACCCCCATCATGATAAACATTGCCTTCACTCTTCACAAGCCTGATCAAAAATTAGCCAAGACAACAAGAAGCCCAGGGCCAACCTGTGGTCAAGCTCATTCTCCAGGGTCATCAAAACTTCGCCGTCCTGTGGTCAAAGAAACCTCCTTGAGATGAGATTGGCATATACAGAAGGCCTTGGGTACCTTTTATCTTCACAAAATAACACTCACCCTCATGTTTCTTTGAGCTAAATGACATGATGATCCTCAAAGGAATCCTTACAATTCTCTCTGGGAAGTTTGAATGCCTCCTGTAATTTAGTTAAACCGCTTTTGAGTATCACAGAGAAACCTGTTACTCATGGAAGGAAAAATGGATCCCCATGCTCAATGTGGGGACCTCTTAGGGTCCATCCCGGGTTCCTTGCAACCACACGACTCTCTCTCCCCAGACGGCCTTGAAGGGACAGTCAATACGTGAGCTCCCTCACCATTCACTACTGCTCTGTTTACTGTTCCTTTATTTACATAACTAGAGATTCAACATCCTAACATGTTTTGCAAGCTGTCATGACATGAGAAGCTAGTAATCTGCTCTATTTTGCTTGCTAACATATTTTTGACATATTTTAGCTTTTGATTATAAGATTGCATCTTTGCCTGCTACCATCTGTCTCGACTCAATGGAACTCTGGCATTTACAAAAACAGTGGGGTGTAGTATTTCTTATCTACTTGAACTCTCCCAGAAACATGCTATTTTCAGTCTTAACCAATATGTCATGCTTTCACACACGAAGTCTGAAATGTTTGATATCTTGCAAGATCTGCCAGGGATAAGGAACGTATCTTCACATCCAATTTGGCTGAGATGAGAAATGCCTTAATGAGAAGAAGGGAGCAGGATCCAGCTTCTAAACAGAGGTGGCTTTTTTATGTGGTTTTCCTTCTCCTGACTATGCTTAGCCCTTTATCAGCATGATTAACATCTTCCGTGGAAATACATCTTCTTTGGGACTCTGTAAGCTCCCAGTGGCCAATATTCTTGAGGCACATTTTTCAGCGTGAAATAGTTATCCACCAACATTTGGCAATAAGGCATCTTCTACGTGGTATACTTTTCTCATTCCTCCTTTTACTTATTAGGGAAAATTATCCCAGGTTGGACCCAAAGGATTAGCTTGGTTCATGTCTCTGCTGACAACACAGAGGAATGTGACATTGTATTCAAACAATGTGTTGGAGGAAAGGCCAAAAAAAAAAAAAAAAGGGAAAAGAAACTGCACAAGTCTAACATGCATGTATTCAACACCAAGATTAAATGAATTTATTATGCTCCTGGATCACACCCCATAGGCCAAGAAGCTGTCAACTGTTGACATTTTCTTTTCTCTCCATGTTCTGAGTTGAGTGTAAATATATTTGTCAAGGGAATATAGTGCATGCTTGGTTCAAAATATGCCCATTTCTTCAGAAGGAAACTCTGATCATCTGTAATCACATTCAACATCTTTTTTGCTTCAAGAAAAGAATGGGCAGCAGTTTGGATTTCCATGTGGATCTGGTACCTTTTTGATTCAGTTTTTTTTTTTTTTAATCTTGTAGACATAGTTATCACTTAAAGCCAAGTTTTAATATTTAAAAAAAATTTTTATACAATTTTAGAAGTTACTTTCCATTTACAGTTATTACAAAATATTGGCTCTATTCCCTGGGTTGTACAATACACCCTTGAACCTAACTTACCCTTGAACCCAGTAGTTTGTCCCTCCCACCCCCCACCCTTATATTATACCCCCACCCCAGTAACCACTAGTTTGTTTTCTATATCAGTTTCAGTTTCAAATGCTGTTTTAATGACCATCTTGAATCTGCATAGCATTAGCCATTACTAGTGCAAGACTCCATTACGGATAGAGAAATGACTTTGGTCAATCCGGTCTGGACCACTTCTAGTGGGTTTTCTGCTTTGCTGTGTGCTGGTGAGTTGTTCAGAAGCAATTGATTGCAGGATTTTTGTGCTAAACACATCCACTGAAATTAGTACCATCGAAGAGACAAAAGGAGGAGGCACTTTGGATATCCAGCTCCAGTGGGTTTTGACTGTAAATTGAGTCCATGCTGACCCTGTTTCCTGACGCCCTTCTTTACCTGGTTAATGAGGACAGTGGCAACTGTGGAACCCAGAAAAATGGCTGAGATTGTGTCTCTGGGTAATTGTAATTGTGAGTTTCTGGGGAGCAAGGATTTTGTCTTACCCCCTCATTCTTTGTTGAACCAAGAGGGACTGAGGACTGTAGTTAAGCTACAACTATAGCTATTTATCAACATGTATTTAATTGAACTTCTTTGGTGACATCACATGGGTGGATTAAAAAAAATAGAGACAGAGCGGATTCCCCATACTGGAAAGATTTACAATCCAGCTAGGAAGACAAAATTCATTTTCAAGAAAGCCATTGCTAAGCTAGGCTGTAAGGGCAATAGGAATTCAGACAAAGGCGATAAAGGAGCAGATTAGCCTGGGATTCATGGAAGAAGAGGGACTTGGTCTGTGGCCAGAAGACTGGCTGAGATTCAGGTAAATAGAATAAAGGAAGACGAGTAGGAATAAACAGACAATAGATGTGAAAAATAAAATGAAGCGATGGACAAGATGTACAAATGTGAGTGATGTGGCCTCAGTGATAGAAACAGATTGAAGCTAAATGGGTAATTGGGCAAGATTAAAACACTCTTGAAAGTCTAAGAATATTCATCTTTTTGTGGAAGAATAGTAGAATGTTACTCCAGGTTCCCATAAGCAGGAGATAAGGCAAAAGTGTTTTCTTTATTGTTTTTTGTTTTTTTGCCTTTTTTTGGCTGCACTGGCCTTTGTTGTTTTTTGTGGCCTTTCTCCAGTCGCGGTGAGTGGCAGCTACTCTTTATTGCAGTGCTCGGGCTTCCTACTCCGGTGGCTTCTCTCGTTGCGCAGCGCGGGCCCTAGGTGTTCGCGCCTCAGTAACTGCAGCACACAGGCTCAGCAGTGTGGTGCACGGGCTTGGTAGCTCCACGGCACGTGGCATCTTCCCAGACTAGGGATCAAACCTGTGTCCCCTGTGTTGGCAGCTTGATTCTTATCCACTGTGCCACCAAGGAAGTCCAAGTGGTGTTTTTTAAGAAAGACTATAAAGGAGCGAATCTGAGGGATAAGAGAGGAAAAGCAAGGGAGTAAAATCAGTGACTCTAGAATCAACATAAAAAGAGCCTCGATTAAATAAAGATGAAAGTGAAAGTGTTAGTGGCTCAGTCGTGTCTGACTCTTTGTGATCCCATGGACTGCAACCCACCAGGCTCCTCTGTTCATGGGATTCTCCAGGCAAGAATACTGGAGTGAGTTGCCATTTCCTTCTCCAGGGGATCTTCCCGACCCAGGGATCGAACCCCAGTCTCCCACATTGCAGGCAGATTCTTTACTGTCTGAGCCACCAGGGAAGCCTAAATAGAGATAATAATACTTAAAGCAATAACTTTCCTGTATCGGGCAACTAATGTATTTCCGTGGCATTTTTGGCCACTGATTAATAACATCAGCAAACATCCTACAATGACTTGTAAGTATACTTACCCTCCAATTAAAGAAGGATAAAGGAATTTCAGAAAAGCAATGTAAGTTGGCATAGGCTACATAGCTATTAAGTGGCAGAAAAGGATTCAAGTTCTATATAAACTACCCTGTTTTTCACTGTGTTACTCTGGGAGTTGTTGGTATTTATTGAATGAGGAAATACTATGAAATAAGTGTTTTATAAAGATGAACATGGTGGCCATATACAAGAGGGATTAGAGAGAGGAGAGACCAGAGGGAATAGATGGAAAGGATCTCCCTCCCCCCGACCCCCCACACCACCCCAGGCTCCTGCCATTGGGAATAGAAAGGGAAGAATAAGCATAAGAAGTATTGCCAAGCAAGAACATGGGACCGGGTGACTGATGACATAAATTATTGAAAGGCAGAGGAGAGTGAGGACTGGGGGAAGAAATGCTTCTCATTGGGAGGTGAGAAGGCCACTGGTGACCTTGGGAACACATTTTCAGTAAAACAATATTGATGAAAGCCATCCTGCTGGTGAAGAAGGAGCAAGTCAGTGGTCAGGAAATGGAGGATGTGGGGGCAGACCACAGATCTGAGAAATCTGGAAGAAAATAAAGGAAATAAATAAAACAGTCCTGGGAGGAGGTTTCAGAGTTTTAAAAAAAAAGATTTTTTTTTTTTTTGAAGAAGGGAAAAACCCATGCATATTTGAGGACAAAGAACAGTATGAGGAATGAGGATAGGTGGGGGAAAAAATGAAAAGAGCTAGAGAGAGAGGGGCCTCCATATGTGGAAGGGGTCCAAGAAGGTGGGAAAGGGTGGGTTAGATTGTCTGATTGCTCACTAGAACTTTCTGTGATGAGAATGTTCTGATCTGTGCTGTTTCAATGGTAGCTACTAGCCCCAGGGAGCAACCAAACACTTGAAATGTTCCTAGTGAGACTGAGAAATTGAATTTTAAATTTTACTTCATTTAAATTGATGTAAATCTATGTAGCCACATATTTAAGCAGCTAGTGGCTACCATGTTGGATAGGGCATGCCCCTTAGAGAGCCAAAGGTTTTGACTCCTGGACAAGGAACCAGATTTTCCCTCTGATTCAGTAGAAGTGAACAGAGAAGGAGAAACACACATGCAGGGGAGGAAAAGTGAGTTTGTCTTGCCACGTGACCTTGATTTTCATTGGCTATGGCTTGGTGATAGCCTCATTATAAGAGCACTAGATGAAGCCTGAGTGATAAGGGATTTGAAATTCACATCCCCATGTAGATGTCATGGTCTGAGCTGTAGTCTGTATGGACCAGATGAATTAGGAACTGCCAGATCTCATATGGCACCACCAACAGTCACCCTTGGTCTGTCTTAAGCCCTTGATCTGGGTGCTCCTTGCTCACATGAAAGAGATAGAGATGACTCTGGTATGTTCCTTGGGATGAGGACCATTGTTTTTCTTTTTTAAAGATTTTTTGTGTGTGTGAGGACCACTTTTTTTTTTTTTTTTTTTTTTTACTGTTTATTTACTAGCCTGTGCTGGGTCTTAGTTGCCGCATGCCCTTGTTGCAGTGCACAGGTTTCTCTAGTTGCAGTGTGCAGACTCAGTAGTTGTGATGCTCAGGCTTAGCTGCTCTGCAACCTGTGGGATCTTAGTTTCCTGACCAGGGGTTGAACCTACATCCCCAGCATTGGAAGGTGGATTCTTGGTCAATGAACCAGTAGGGAAGTCCCTGGACCACTTTTCAAAATAGGTTTTCCTGGTGTCTGAGTGACAACAAAGCCCTTCCCTGATCCCTAGCCCCCATTCTGCTCTTACATCTCATGGTCACTTTGGATTTGGATATTTTAAAGCCTAAAGAAGGTGATTCTCCTCAGAATGGTTTCACTTGGACATAGTGAAAGTTTTCTCCAAGAATTTCCCACCCAGAAAAAGGAGTGGGTCTCCTGCCCTGGCTTCTACAGGTAAACCAACAGAGTGCCCTGATTGGACAGCATCACCCATCACTGTTTCACTGGTACGCCCTCCCCTGGATTGTGGCGTGTGTTGTTTGGGCTGTTTTTCATAGCCTCTGCAGCTGGGAATTCAAGATGCTATACTTAGGCAGAAGTCCATGAAGGAATTAATTGATATGAGCCAGAAGTTGATTGCCATTTAAGTACTCAGCCTCCACCCTTGCCAAGTTTCCTTCTTTGCAGAAAGAACTGAGCTTGCCTGCAAACTGGCTCATCCAGAATGCGAGCACAAGATGGAATTCAACCTTTAATATGCTGCAACACCTGCTTGGAAATAAAGGGGCTCTGTGCCTCCCCCCCCAAGGAGTTGACAGCTGACTTCATTACAAAGGAATCTGGCCGAGATGGTCATGGCTACTCCTCGGCCCTGGGAGGCACTCACCCGGGAATGTGGTGCCAACCAGCCTTGAGCTTTGGGATTCTGCCAGAAACCCATACTGGGTCCTTTTACCCTAAATCATTCCTCTTGCTTGAACTCCAGGCGTTTGCAGTACCTTTGTAGTGCTCCCTCCGCACAAGGGAGACGGTAAGAGGCTCCGGTGTGCTAAGCTGAGCGGAGAAGCATTTGCAGGTGTTCTCTGATGGGATCTGGAATTTCAAACTTCCTTTCTCAAGGGCTGTGCAGTGTGGAACCCCAACGGGCACAAAGCAGCGCTGCCATGCTCTATAGAGTGGAACTCGAGGATTCATTGGAATCCTTATCCAAGTTCTGAAACAGACCCAGGCTGCTCTGAGGAGCCTACCCCAGCCTGTGGGGAACCCCTAGAGGCCACCTTGACCTTCCATTTGGGCTGGAACACTGGTTAAGCTTGCACGCGTGCATGCTAAGTTGCTTTAGTTGTGTCCGACTCTTTGTGAGCCTGTGGACTGTAGCCCGCCAGGCTCCTCTGTCCATGGGATTCTCCAGGCAAGAATACTGGAGTGGGTTGCCATGCCCTCCTCCAGGGGATCTTCCCCACCCAGGGGTTGAACCCACGTCTTCTATGTCTCCTGCATGTGGAGGCGGCTTCTTTACCACTAGCGTCACCAGGGGATCCTATCAAATTCCAAAGTAGAATGTCAACCTTATCACCTGTTTGCATGATTTCCAAAGCAGCTAACCTGGCCTCCATTAGCAACAGAAAATATAGCATATCTGGCTTTCAGAAGAAACTATTGATTTTATACTATTTTTAATCCTTCATCATTCAACAAACAAACAAAATCCATCTGAAATCAAAGTATCTGGGAACAAGGGCGGGCTTATATAGAACACATCCATTTGGCGGATTACTTCTCCACCTGAAGGAATAGAATTATGAAGTCCGCAAAGCAATATCAAAATGGCATATGACACTTACATACACAAATTGTGTAATTATTTTAAAAGAACACTTTAAATAGTCTGGCATGAAAATAATTGGGAAAAAAATAATACTTGATGCTGAAGGTCAAAACTGGCAATCCAAGAGCAGGACCTGGCCTGAAAGTCTATCTCATATGGCCTGCACAGCGGGGGTCAGCGGAGTTTGAATAACAATCGGAGTAGGCTGCCAACATTTAGAAATTGGCACATGGCACATAACCACCCGGATCGCTGGCTTCTCCTAAGACACTGGGCAATCTGGCCTCGGCAGGCTGCCTTTCCTCCAGGCAGCAGTGGGGGCAGGTGATGGGGGGCTTGCTCTCTGGGTGGCCAGAGTCCCCCCTGGGCCAGGCTTCTCACTCATTAATTTGTAATCCTGGACCCAGGTGTAAGGGTTGTGGGCTTCTGGGTCATTTCCCCACTTTCCCCTTGTTCTGAAACTTGCTACAGGTTAGTCTACTTAAAATAATCATTACATGCCCAGTTATAAAAAGTAACATTGAAGAAAAAGTGTGTGAGGTCCATATGTCTCTGCTCCTAGGATGCTATTTGCATATTTCTAGTCTTGAGCCCAGTATACTTAAGTATGTTAGACAGTAAGTATAAGAGAATGTTAGCCTGGCCCAGTGGGTCTCAAACACGGCTACACTAGGGTCACCTGGGGCACGTTTGCACTCTAGACCAATTAAATCTGCTTCTCTAGGGGTGGGATTCAGGAATAGAGTTTTTTAGGGGAAGTCCCTGCTGGTCCAGTGGTTAGGACTTGGTGCTTTCACTGCCGGGGCTCAGGGGGTTGAATCCCTGGTCAGGGAACTAAGATTCCGCAAGCCACACAGTGTGGGGTGTATGTGTGTGTGTATGTATGTATCATATATCACATATATGTATATATGCCACATATATACATGTGTGATATATATATATCACACAGACACACACATATGCCACACATATATGTACATATATGTGGCATATAAAATATACATATATGTATATGTATAGCTTCGCTGGTGGCTCAGACAATAGAGTGTATGTATACACATATATATATACAGGGCAGGCTAAAAAGTTCTTTGGGGTTTTCCATAGTATGTTATTCAGATATATGAATCTTGCAGGTAATAGATTTTTAAAAAAGTTGTCTAGATGATGCTAATGTAAAAAGTTCCTTGAACAATCAGAACACTACATTAAACCCGTTTCTCAGTGTTGGCACTGTTGATTTTTGGCAGCTGTTAATTCCTTGTTCTGGGGACTCATCCTGTGGATTGCAGGCTATTTAGCAGCATCTCTGGCCTCTGCCTATAGATGAAGCCACATTCCTCCAGAGGACAGCCACTGTGTGGGGTCATAAAATTAGGGTCAGGAACACTGGTCATTGTGTTGGCAAATCGACTGCATAGAAGGCCATTGAGAAAGTTCTTTGGGAATTAAGTGTTAGGGGAAAAAAAAACTCTCATAAGGAACCGGTATAATCCTTTCTTTCTGTTGTTTTTCCCTTTGCTATCAGGAACCTCAAAGCCAATGTAAGAATGCATTCAAAGCAAAATTAAAGCAGAAAACAAGCCAATCACTCTACTGTGTTTTCACTGTTCTGTAAGATGCTGTTTTTAAAAAATGATTTATTTATTTATGGCTGTGCTGCGTCTGTTGCGTCTGTGTGGGCTTTCTCTAGTTACGGCAAGTGGGGGTTACTCTTCTTGGCGGAGCTCGGGATTCTCATTGCAGTGGCTTCTCTTGTTGCAGAATATGAGCTCAGTAGTTGGGATGCATGGACTTAGTTGCTTTGTGGCATGAGGGATCTTCCTGAACCAGGGATTAAACCCGTGTTCCCCTGCATTGGCAGGCAGATTCTTATCCACTGGACCACTAGGGAAGTCCCAAAATGATGCTTTTCCTATTAACGTTGTGTTAATCTTTAAGTTGCCTTATATTCTTAGGGCATGAAGCAGGAAATAAACATAAACAAGGTAACAAGCAGGAGGGAATGACTGTTCCACGCACTGTTCAGTATTTATGACCCAAAGAATGGTTGGTTATAAAGAAGAGCCTGCTGAATTTGAACGACCTTGTCACTGGAGGATCAGTTAGGCCTATGGGGTAATGAGTCAATTTCTTTGGCCTCTGGCTTTGTCTGGGAAGTGACTGAACTGTGCTTGGGTTGAAGGAACTCACTGGCCAGCCGTGTGATGGCCTCTAGAATGATCAGCCTCATCTCCATTGCATCTTAAGAAGCCCACCCCTGCTGTTTACCAGGAGCTTGGAAAGTCTCAGAGGTGATGTTGTTAAAGGCAACTTGGGCTTCATCCCTGGATAAATACCATCACCTGCTTTAATTTCCATGAATGAAGAGCAGCTTCCCTTTAGTAAAATATAACCCACTCATTAATAACCCAAGGTTTTAAAGCTTTTAAAAAAAACAGCATTAAGTGTGGCTATTTCATTTTAAATGCAAAATCCTTGAATAGACCAGAGATCTTAATTTTTTTAAATATAGCGGAGTATTTTAATTATGAATGCACTTGCATATTCTCAGCATACTTCATTATTTATGTAGCTGGTGAAAAAGCTTTTTAATTAAATAGCATGCTGGCAATCCATTGTGAAATGTATAGACGTAGATTTTCCTAGCATTAAAAAACTAAACACATGCGCATGATACCTTCTGGCAAGCACGTGTACATTAATCACCAGGAGGTACTTATTTCTAAGTGATCCTAAAATTTGACCAAACTGTCTTTTTATTGGAGACAAAATAAGTAGCATAATTTGCTGGCACTCTGAATGGTTATTCTTATTCAATGCACTCAACTCATTTGGAAATGGGGTACAGTAGCGGTTTTCAAAGTGTGGCCCCTACATTAGGAACAGGAGCTCCCAGCTGGGTACATCCTAAAACTGTCAGCTCTTGAACTCCACTCCAGGTCTACTGACTCAGCAATTCTCGGCATCCGGTCAGCACCCTGTGAAGTAACAAGCCCTCCAGGTGATCCTGATGGAGGTTAAGGTTTGACACAGATTATGGGGTGAGGCTCATACCTGGTATCTGGGTTTTATTCATGGTTCCTCTCGCGACAGTTGGTCATGATAAAACGAGTAAGTCCATGCATTAGTTTCCCCATCAAAAAAACTGTTATGAAGAGTCTCGCTTGTTTAAGGTTTAAAGAATTGCTTGAGGTCATCAGAGTTTCAAAGAGGGTGAAAGAGTCCCAGTGGGTGAAGTATTTGAAGCAGGAGGTAGAAGAAAGCTGCCCACTAATATCAAGTCTGTACTCACCAATTTTGAGTCAAGATATATCAGGGCTCAATGTATATACATGGTGATGCTCTTCTGTCCCCACTCAAAAAAGCCTCTGAAATTCGAGAGCACCTCCTCATTCACCATTTTGTGGCAAGCTGTGGCGTGGTGTCAGCAGTCTTGCGGAGACTCCCCATGCCTGTCTGGAGGCTGATGACCAATCCATGTCACCTCCCTGGGCTAGGGGACCGAGGCCTGGAGGTGGGTGGTGTGCAGAAGACCGCACCAAGAGTCTGCACTCCGGGCCAGTGCGAGGCTTACAGGCTCCGGGCTCCCTGCTCTGTGCTTTGTCTTCTGAATGAACAAAGCTGCTTCTTAAGTACACATAAGCCAAACTGCCTCTCAAATTGCAGCCATCTACTTTGAGTTCAGATTTGCACAGCATGACATGAATTGGGCTGCAAATTATGCAGAAAACAGCCATCACATCCATCTGTGATGTCAAAATCCTCCAGTACAATGTGACCTGGTAGGATCTGTGAGAGGAATAAGTACTTTAGGTCTGATGCCTTCTCTATGCCATGTGATGAATCTCCTCCTAGGCGCTTTTGGCCTAGTGTGGAAAGGTTAAATATGATTGAGGTTGTGCCTGGGATATTCTCAAGAGAAGAACTCACTTCCAGGGGTGCAATTAGATTTTTTTTTTTTAATGGCAAAGTAACTAGAAAAAGAAAACACACACATACACTCATACCTAATGGTAAACTGAATTTATTTCCTCTTGGAAAACAATTCCAGTAATCTCCAGGTTCAGACTGCAGAGTAAACATTAATAACAGTAACATACAGGTTAGTTCAACTGATTCAAGAATTTGGCTGTGTGAAATCATTAAGGAAAACCTTGAACACTCAAAGCTTCAAATGTATCCAGGAAAAAAAAAATTCTTTGACAGTCTACATAACAACTATTGCATATATAGTGATGCTACCTGTCACATTGCAAGGCTTACAAATATATATACGGGCCTTACCCAGCTGTGGGGTTCTGTGAGAACATCTCTTCATGGTTTTTTGCAAGAATCTTCAGCAATAAAAAATAGTCTTGGGTTTAACCGTTGATATACCAAAAAAGAGAAATTCTAGGCTTAAGTGTTAACAAAAGGAAGTCCATATATAGTCTCACGTGTAACCGGGTTGTTTTAATCTGTCTTCCTTGAAAATACTTTCCCTTAAGCCATTTTGCTCACATTCTTTTTTTTTTTTTTAATCTTGCCTGAATAGGGCCCAAGTCCACTGTCTTTATAAGACCATTTTAGTATCAGACGACATAATACATGTGAGACACTTTATATACAGGGGGTCTATCCGGTGCTCAAAAGTTCAAACACATGAACATCCAACAGTTTTGATAATACAAGTTTTATGGTACAATACAATGTTTCTGAATAATATACATTAACAATGAAAGTTTCGTGCAAAGAGTAAAACATGTTCCCTTTTTGTGCCACAAAAGTCATTCTCCTTGAGAGACGGTGCTTGCACTAACTGCTGTGTTGGGTCATCGTATGGTTCTGTAACGAGAAAGAAAACGGAGGTGGAGGGAGAGAAAAATACTTAAGTGATCACATTTTCATCAAACCAAGTATCTGCAAATGCTGGTTGATTTACAATGACCTGAAAACTGTTTCTGGGTCTGGAAGAATGGGGGCTTGGGGTTGGGGTAGGGACTGGCTTCTCCCCACCCCCAGTGAGAGCCAGGAGGGAGGGGTGGGGTGGGGCCAGGGGTCTTCCCTTTCTCTGACTCTGCTTCACTCCCCAAAAGACCCCCCTCACCTTCCACCATCTCTTCTTATCAGCATACGCCTCTTTTCAAACACCAGGGTAACACTATTTTAACAGATTTATCTGTGCGTTATTTCCATTGATTAGAGATGCTTTTGTTCTACTCATGCTTAGAAGGTGAACATCTTAACAACAGAGGCCCTATCCATCCCTAAATATAGATTTTATGGAAAAGAGCTGCCTGGCCGACACCTGACCGACGGGGCAGGAAACATCTCCAGCTCTTCTCCTGGGGTGGGCTTGGGGTTGGGTCCCCACCTGGTGCAGAAGCAGATCACAGCAGCCTGAAACCAGCCCCCCTCCAGTCCCCAGTAGGTGCAGTCTTTGTGGTAATTTGGTGGTGTCCCCTCCATCCACACAGCATGTCCCCTTTCTGAGCTAACATCTGGTTCCAAATTGTGAGCGGGAACTGGGTTTTCGGGCAACTTATAGCCACAAGCAGGCCCAGGGGTGAACACTCCGGATCTGGGCCTGTAGCCTGCATGGGGGATGCTCACAGACCCACAGGACATTCATTTGGAGCAAACATCTGGAGATGACCCCACTGTGCCTTCCCTGAGCCATGTTTTCCCACCTCTCGCTGTTGACCCCCTCTCCCCATCCCTTCTGATCAGAATCTTGAGGTCTGTCCCTAAGTATGACCACTTCCATGCTCATCCCATCTAAGACCACTTTCTCTGTCTCTGATTTCCCATTGTCCTTAATACTGCTTGTATCATATGCAGCTGAGGTCTTGTCTTCTGGTTATCTGCAGTTCTGGCTCTCTCCCTGTGTCTGTAATTCTGGTCTTCATCCACTTATTCATTCCTTCATAAACAGCTCTTGAACGCTTGCATTACCACCAGCCACAGACCCTAGCATTGCAGTGCTTGGCAAAGAGGGTCCAGCCAAATGAATGACCAGCTAGGCAAGGGCCACTGGAAGTAGAAGGATGGTCCAAGCCTTCACATCTTCAGAGTGCTCACGGACTCAAGAAAGTCACATGGGCACATAATGAAAAAGCCACTTGGTGGGACTATATTAGAAATGACCACAGGAATATCACACACACCTAACCTGGCCTGGCCTTTGGGGAAGGCTTGGCAGTGGACCTAGCTTAGGACATTTTAGTTGAGGCTGGAAACACGAAGAGGCATTTGGGATGCAGGGCAGGTGCTCCAGGCCAAAGACCCTCGTGGGTAAGGGCAACAAAGCAAGAATACACAATGTAGGTTTGTGGACCTGCAGCTCATTCAGATTGGCTGGAATCTTCTCGAGTGTCCAGAACCAAGAGTGTGGATGAGAAATGAAGGTAGAGAGAAGTTTGGGGCCAGATTCTGAAGAAGCCTTCTGTACCTGGCTACGGAGTTCAGACTTGGTCTTGTAGGTAAGGAGGAGCTATGGAAAATTTTCAGTAGAGGGCTTTGTATTCGAGATCTTTGTTATCTTTTCATTTCCCCAGGAAACTAGCCAAATGCCTGCGCAGTGAGTAGAGGGTGAAAGGCCGGAGGCTTGGCTGCTTTGAGTTGCCCAGCTGGGGCTGACAGCACCAGTGAGGATGACAGGGGTCTTGTGAAGATGACCCAGGTCTTCTGTTCCCTATTTCAAACTAAGTCCATTTTATAACAAAATGGACAACAAATAATGAGGACTTTACTTCACTCACCTCTATTTAAAACATACCATTTTTATTAATTTAGTGAAAGATGAGCTGGAATTCTTCTTTAACAATATTAGCCTAAAAGTCCATACAGGAGCAGACCAGTTTTATGCCAACTCTTTTTTTTCCTTTGCATTGATTCTAAATAAATATTTGTGCAAATTATTTTTCTCTAATAGGTAGACATAAAGGATAATAAAAAAAAATTTCTGTAAGATTGGGCTTGACGCTGAGATAGCAAAATGTATGAGAAAGTTTAGACAATGCACTTTGAATGTTTTTTATTGTTTATAACTCCTTTGATCATAATTACATTGATACTTAAGGGGATAGTAATGTTTCTTAGTCTCACCGGTATTTTGATGACCCTTTATGTCTGCCTATTGGAGAAAAATAATTTGCAGAAGTATTTATTTAGAATCAATACAAAGGAAAAAAGTGAAAATGAAGTGTTAATTGCTCAGTCATGTGTGACTCTTTGCAACCCCATGGACTATAGCCTGCCAGGCTCCTCGTTCCATCAAATTCTCCAGGCAAGAACACTAGCCATTCCCTTCTCCAGGGGATCTTCCTGACCCGGGGATCAAACCTGGTTCTCCTGTATCACAGGCAGAATTCCATGGACAGAGGAGTCTGGCAGGTTACCATCCATGGCGTCACTTTCACTTTTTTTCCTTTGCATTGATTCTAAATAAATAGTTCTGCAAATTACTTTTCTCCAGAAGTAGACATAAAGGATAATAATAATAAAAAAACTGATGAGACTAAGAAAACATTGCTATCCCCTTAAATATCAACATAAGTATGATTAAAGAGGTTATAAACAATAAAAACATTCAATTATTCAAAATGATCTGTCTAAACTTTCTCATACATTTTTCTATCTCACAGTCAAGACTGATCTTACAGAAAGTTTTTATTTAAAAAATTAAGAAAATAAGTAAAAGAAGCTGTGACAATAGCTATTTAAATGGTAGAACTTTGACAGGAGGATGTGTGATTTTTAAAATCAAAGTAAAAAAAAAAAACATTTAATAACATTATTTAAAGATACTTAGCAATGTCCCTGGCAGTTCAGTGGCAGTCCCAATGCAGGGGGTCCAGGGCTCGATCCCTGGTCAGGAAACTAGATCCCTCATGCTGCAATTAGTGATTCTACATACCACAACTAAGATGCGGTGCAGCCAAATAACTAACTAAAAAAATGTTAAAAAATTGAGTGCTTACTACAGACATTGCACATTCAATTGAATTTTAGAGGTTAATGAAGGAAGCTATGTTACAATCTCTCCAGTGTTCTTCTATCTATATATACTGAGAAACTGCAAAACAGAAACCTAACACAAATTGGCCACAATAGTTGGCAACAGTTGTTTCTTGGATGCTTTCATCCTAAACCAAAGCTATACAAGTCTCTTCAGAGGTGCAAAGAAATGAACAACTACATATGAATCACTTATTGCAACAGATTGAAGTTGCTACTATAAAGGATTTATGCTTTGCATATTAAGAGAGAAGAATATAAATCATCAGAGAGAAGGACAAGGGTAGGGCTTATGAAATGCAAGCTTCAACAAAAATAAGGAGCTGCAATATAAATAACGTCTAAATGGGAAATCTGGCATGAAAGATGGTGACAGCAGAAAGTTCTCTCGGTGTGGAGATACCTGCATACCACTGAGGTCACTCATTGTCAGTCTTTCTCTTTTTTCTTCCAAGTTGGCGGAAGGGGAGAACAGGGTTCCTCAGACCCAGCCCCCATCCCTAGCCCCCATGGCGTTCACCACTGTCAGTGATTCTCAAGGTGAGAAATGGGTATGGGTGTGTGTGTGTGTGTGTGTGTGTGTGTGTGTGTGTGTGTGTGTGTGTGTGTGTGTGTGTGTGTGCGTGTGTGTGTTCAGTCATGTCCGACTCTTTGCAACCCCATGGACTGTAGCCTGCACTGTCAGTGATTCTCAAGGTGAGAAATGGGTGTGTGTGTGTGTGTGTGTGTGTGTGTGTGTGTGTGTGTGTGTTCAGTCATGTCCGACTCTGCAACCCCATGGACTGTAGCCTGCCAGGCTACTCTGTCCATGGAATTTCCCAGGCAATAATACTGGAATGGGTTGCCATGTCCTTCTCCAGGGGATCTTTCCAACCCAGGGATAGAAACCAGGTTTCTTAGGTCTCCTGCATTGGCAGGTGTATTCTTTACCACTGTGCCACCTGGGAAGCCCGGAAATGTGGCGTATTTGCATGGAAAACAAAACAAACAAAAACCTCAGGTGATTCTGATCCAGTCCTCAAGGGTTTGTCCTCACCACCTTGGAGGATCCCTGAGATGTGACTGTTCCCCTCCCCTCCACAGTACTTTGAGTCACTGAAAATATGAATGACCTGATTTCATTTTCTGGAGGCAGGAATGGGTGTCTGAGCTGCACAGGTTACTGGGTTGGCGAGAAAGACAGCATGTTCGTCTCCAGACTTCACTGAAGATCCACCCATAAGAGAAACAAGAAGTTGCTTCTTGGGAGCCCTCTGCCTAATTGGGTGTATTTTTAAAATCACAGACAACATTTTTCAGAAAGGGAGACAAGAAGTGAGTGGGAAAGATGAAACATAGACCAGAGAAGTGCTAAGCCCGAGGAGAGGGCAGGTGCCTGGGGCTTGATGCTCCTCGCCAGGCCAGCCACACCAGCCACACCACAGAGCCCGCCGTGAACCCCTGCAGCAAGAACAGGGACGGGGACAAGCAGAGCAGAGAAAACGCTGCCAGGCCATCCGCGAGTCGCCTTCTCTTGTAAGACTTTTCTGCTCTTTAGGTCTGGAGGAAACCACTACACTAGAACAAAGCAGTGGGTAATCTCACCAATTTTACACAGCAACTCACAGTCCCCAAAGTACTTTAATGCAATGACAGGTTATGAGAAAAAATATCTGTTCCAATGAAGGGAAAGTGTTTTACATAATCGAGGAGACCATCAGCGCAGCATCGACGCCGCTGGGGAGGGGTGATGACAGAAAAGGAAGTAGGAAGAGAAGAAAAGTTCTGTAATCCCACAGAGAGTCATATTCTACTCTGCAAAAAGCCATCTCTTGGAGACCCCATGTCTAAGTAACTGAAAATTGCAAACCATTAATCCCAGTTATGAACAGTTGTTTTACACGAGAGGGGTTTGTGTTAAAAAAAATTAAATTCACAACACACCTTAAAGCTTAAAGACAATCCATCTACGTATGATACCTTAATAGCCAGGTTTAAAACAAAAATAACGCAAAAAACCCCCAGTCTTTTTACTGTAAAGGGCCCCATTTGGAAGGAGTTTGTTCTTTTTCTCCTCTAAAACCTGAAATTAAACTTAGAAAGCTAAAAAACAGATGAGGACCTTAAAAATTCCCTTCTAGCACTATGAATTTCTTTTTAAAATATGAGATGCCTTTCATTTTACAAGACTGGAATTCTCATTTTGGGCTTGGCACGCTAACACATGATTAATTCAGCCTCTCTCTTTCTGAGAGCTGACCACATTTACTGGTCAAACGGTTTAATCCTATTTAAAATGCAATCCAAGCAAAATATTTTTAAATAAAAATAAAAACCCACGATCCCCTGTAACTATTCACCTTGGCCAAACTATCGCATTTGCCTGCGATCTTGATGTGAATTTGAATATCTGCACCTATAACAACGATGAAATTAAGCTCCAGAGGAAAACCAGGGGCCATCTACCTTCCCAGGGTGGAAAAATTAAGTCCCCACCCCAAAAATGGTGCTCATGGATCACCCTTGCTTAGCCAGTATTTTGGCAGAGACGATGTCTCATAGTCTGTGCTTTGTAGCCTTCTGTTGGCATCAACAAAATATTAAGTAGCAATAGTCATAAAAATAAAAACTATGTCTAAATGGAAGTTTTGTGAGATCTGTTGACTCAAAGATGTTAATCATTTTTACTGTGACTTGTCTATTTACAGCCCTTTGTCTCAAATTCTGACAAGCTTTTAAAACTAAGAAAAAGAGCCATTTTAAAAAGGAATGAAAAAACAAAACAAAACAATCTTTCCACTAATCCACCACGCCATTAGAATCCTGAATTTAAACTGGAGTTGTATTCAGTTTAAATGAGATGTTTTCCAACCAGAGGAAATAGGCAATTGTGGCTTTGCAACAATGCAAGGCGGGAAGAAATAAAAGAAATAGAAAGATTAAATGTAGCTGTTTCTTTCAACAGATGGTGACAGCACCAAGGCAGCATGTTGTTTTTTCTTTAGTTGAAGAATGCAAACATCCATAATCAATCATTGCTGATTAACTAATTATATTACCCTTCCTTTTATCACCAGGGTTGGACCTTTATCTGTAAACACTATCATAGTCTGTATGCTCTTATTTTTCTAGAAGCATATCCCAGTACACAAACACAGTCGTGCAGTTACAGGCTGCAAACAGAATTCTACATTATTATCCACCTTTAAGCACTGCTGCTTTATTTTTTATTTTTTTTTTTTAAACAAAAGCAATTGGTTTCCAACAGGCTGGATAATAAGTCTTTTGACCTGCATTCTTCTTTGACCCATTAAGGTCACCTCTGTGCTCGAGCATATAGCTGACTTCGGAAATGCCTGCAAGTCCTACATTTCATCTCCTGCCCACTCAAAATAAAGCTTTCTTTAAATGTGTCTGCTCGGGTCCCTGAAGGCCAAAGAAGCCTCCCTGTAGTGGGCGATGGAGGGACAGAAGCCTCTGCCTTTATTAATGAATGCAGACCATTATGAGTCTGGCTGGCTCCTTCCCTGTTCCCAGAAGCATATACTGTACGTGACTTAAAATGCTAGAATATTGACACAAAGCGAGCTGGGCACCCCTAAGGAAAATTACTCCTTGGATATAATGTAGGCTCGTAACAGCTATTAGAGTACAAAATAAAACCCTCCGGGATCAAACTGACATATACCGCATTCTACCTAGTCCTCAAACATTAGAAGAAATTCTTTGTGAAGGCACTCTCAAGGACAGCATTAAACTGACTTTTGTAGCAATCTGCAACAGCTTTTTGGCTCAGAGCTTTTAGTACTAAATCTCTGGTTTGAATCAATATAAGTACTATATCTTCTACATTAATCAATACATTTGGTTCGATACATGTTCTATTAAATTATACTTTCTAATCAAGATTTTTACATTTCCACCCTCTCTCTTTTTTTCATTCCCAACTTTGTTTGCTAGTAAAACAGTTTTAAGAGTGTAGCCACCTCATGGAGAGAAGATGTTGGGCAATCTCCCCTCACTGGTTAGAGGAAAAATACAATGGCGAAAGGCAGCCTTTAAATATCTTGATAAGGTTAACGGGATTTGTGAAGGCGATAAATTAACATTTTCAAAGTCCACACAATTACAAAAAGGACTCATAGTTTTAAATTAATTAAAAGTGAATTACTTCAGCTCTCTAAGTACCATTAGAATGTTCTAAAAAATCACCCAAATCATCCACAATACCAATTAGACTCCGTTTCACCATCCTAAGGTTTCTCTTGACCACAAATTATATACTTTTTAGCTGGGGAAATCTGGGGTAATTGTGTTTTCATGGCCCCTACCTGGTAAAGGTCAGGAACCTATACATGGGCATGTGCATTTTGGTGAGATACATTTTGGTGGCTCAGTGGTAAAGAATTTGCCTGCCAGTGCGGGAGATGCCGGTTCGATTACTGCATTGGGAAGATCCCCTTGAGAAGGAAATAGCAACCCATTCCAGTACTCTTGCCTGAGAAATCCCATGGACAGAGGAGCCTGGCAGGCTACAGTCCATGGGGTTGCAAACAAAGAGTCGGACACAACTTAGCTAATAAACAATAACAGCATACTTTTAATGAATATTCTTTAAAAGACAAATATATGATATTTCCCAAAGTAAAAAACATATTCATAAAATGGATTTTCATGACCGGGGGTGGCTGGTTCACAGTTTTCACTTTGGTAGAATTTACTAAAATGAAGTCTACTCTTGTATTTTGATAAATAGCAATGGAATTTCCCAAACTGTCTGTCACGATATGCCTCTCTCTCTTTAATGCCATGAATGTTGCATTTATGATCATGTTTGCACTGACAGAATTTCCCTCTTTATTTTTTCATATGGTAATGTCATCACCATGAACTTAGAGAGACACTGATGCATTTTCTTTTGACATTTAACAGTTCGCATGGGCTTGGCCTGACGTTGCAAAGCACTTTCTGGGTGACACTAAGCTATATTACAGCAAAAGGTGAAATGGCATCATCAGAAGTGATCAGAAAAATACACGATGTTAAAGACAGAAAAGGACTATTAGGTTATTGAATTTGTCCCCTTACTGGACAAAAATTGTTTTACGAAGTTTACACTCTGGGCTAGTTTTTAATGGTCTTAGCAATGAAGCTTCCATCACACCTCCCAGAGGAAACAATTTCACATTCTAATAAATCTCACTGAAGGACATTTTTCTTTTTTTTGTATTTTTCCTTTGGACATTCATGCTAAAAAAGCCTACAAAACGTCGGGCTGGGTTATCTCAGCCTTCTTGATTATGTATTGTAATAGAAAGTTCTTCTGTCTCATCCAAAGAAACCCAAAAGACAGTTTCTTAGTCATTATACAAAAACTCATCATTCAGTTGCTTTGTTCTAGAGGGAGATTCCTACAAATTAAATGGAAGCCCAGGGAGACCAGGTTTCCCAACCTTAGCAGTAGTGGCTTGTTGGAAGAGACAAGTCTTTGCTCCTCTGCGCTCTAGGATATTAGCAGCATCCCTGGCTTTCATCAACAACATGCCACCTTTCCAGTCATGACAGCCAGAAACCTTTTCCCTGGTGCTTCAAATGGTTAAGAATCTGGTTGCATTGTGGGAGACCCAGGTTTGATCCCTGGGTCTGGAAGATCCCCTGCAGAAGGGAATGGCTACTCACTCCATTATTCTTGCCTGGAGAATTCCATGGACAGAGTCTGGTGGGCTACAGTCCATGGGGTCGCAAAGATTCAGAAACCTCTAGACCTTGCCATATCCCCTGGAGGAAAAAATCACCCACAGTTGAGGACCACTGCCTAGTGTTCTGAAACACACTGAACCTGCCATGCCTGCTTGAGGACACAAGCTAGTCTTCAGTCTCCGTGGTACCTGTTCCCCATCAAATTAAAATAAAAGGACAGCAAAAGAGACACATATATACCATATGGAACTATACTGCATGGCATTTAAAAAATATGTTCTGGGATTCCCCTAGTGGACCAGTGGTTAAGAATCTGCCTTCCAATGCTGGGTACATGGGTTCGATCCTTGGTTAGGGAACTAAGATACCACATGCCAGCGAGCAACTTGTGGAGCCCACACACCACAAGTAGAGTGAAGCCTGTGTATTGCAGTGAAGATAAGGCATGCCACAATTAAGACCCAACACAGCCATAAAATCAACACTGAATATTCATTGGAAGGACTGATGCTGAAGCTGAAGTTCCAATACTTGGGCCACCTGATGCAAAGAGTTGACTCACTGGCAAAGATCTTGATGCTGGGAAAGACGGATGGCAAGAAGAGAAGGGGACGACAGAGGATGAGATGATTGGCTGGCATCACTGACTCAATGGACATGAGTTTGAGCAAAGTCTGGGAGATAGTGAAGGACAGGGAAGCCTGGTGTGGTGCAGTTCATGGGGTCACAAAGAGTTGGACATGACTTAGTGACTGAACAACAACAAAAAAATTAAAAAAAAAATATGGTCAATGATGAGAACGAGCATTTGTAGAGAAATTGTGAAAAGGATTATTTGAAATATATAATAAGTGTCATTGCTTGTATGAATAATCATTTCTCCAAAAACATCCACGCATTCAGCAATTTACTAAGACTTTCCATGTACTATCAGTGAACAAAGGTGGAACATGTGACACTTAATCAATGCTGTTTTAGAAATATTAACAATATGATAAAGTATAAAAGGACCAAAACATTAAGCTGTGGAAATTAATATTTAAGGTATGGAAACAACTCCCTACTCTGAACAACTGCAGAGCCATCATCCCTCATTTGCTGGTCGAGATTCAACAGCAGGAGTCAGCGATGTAAGTGATGCCTCAGAGAACTAAAGAAATGGTTTCTAGCAGCATCTGTTCCAACATCCCGTTTCATAAACAATGAAATCAAGTCCCAGAGAGTTTAAGTCAACTTTCAAGGTCTTAGAGCTACTCCATGGCTGAACTGGCTTCTGCGAAGAAGCAACTGGTGAGTGGTACAGGTTCCTATGCTCTAATCCCTGGGCTGGGCTGACTGTGGGGCCCAGACAGATGCACACCATCAGGGCACTCACCAGGGGCAGGAGCACCAGGTACCATGGATCACAGAGAAAGGGCACCTCACCTTCTGAGCTCAGTTCTTGGAGGAGTCATGCTTGCCTGGTGCTGGAGTGATGATGAGGAAGAGGAGGTTAGAAGACAAGAGACAGGCTCCAGGGGGAAGGCAAACGGGAGCCAGGCTGAGAGGCACGGGAATCAGGGTTGACTGATCCCTGGGGGGCTGGAGATTCATCAGGCTGGGCAGGGAGATGGAGGTCACTTTAAACAGAGCTTATTTTCACTATGTGTGCTGGGAAAGCCAATGCTGGTGAATGACACCTCAAGAATACCCACCTAAAGTAGCCTGAAAAGTTAGTGTTAGTTGCTCAGTTGTGTCCAACTCTCTGCAACCCATGAACTTTAGTCTGCCAGGCTCCTCTGTCCATGGGATTGCCCAGGCAAGAATACTGGAGTGGGTTGCCATTTCCTTCTCTAGAGCATCTTCCTGACCCAGGGATCAAAACCAAGTCTCCTGCATTATAAGCAGATTCTTTACATCTAAGCCACCAAGGAAGCCAAAGTAGTCTAGCCTGAGTCTAATGTGAGTCTTTAAAAACCTAAGTAAAGATGCATTTTTAAAAGAATGCCATGACCACATTGCTAATATAGAACAATGTCTAGTATTTTGACAAGTAAATAGTTCAGAGAAATAAAACAAGCCACTGTGGTCCACCAGCTTCAAAGAGAGACAAATGCTGCTGACAGGTCATATATGCCCAACGTTAACTTGGTAAAAGTTTTGTTTCTCATTTCTCACTTAAAAATGGTAGTGAGATTTCAGTGGCTAGCTGACTCCTATCTGTTTTGCATATAAGACAAGCTTGAAAGTTCCCTTTTTGAAAGAACTGATAGGGGCATGACCTAGCTACTATATTGAGGAAAATAATAATAATAATAATAAGGTGCCGAATTGGAAGAAAAGGCTAAAAAGAGCAAAGGGCAACTGGGATATACATTAAAAGTGCAAAGTTTATTTTTAAAAGAGAACAATGGGTTGAGCGACCTGTTTGCATGCATGGAGCCAACATAAAATTTAAATCCAACTATAGAAAGCCAGCAAAAATCAGAGTCCAGAGCTTAAAGATTCTGCTCAGATTCTAGAATTGCAGGATCCTAGTGTATTGTGAGACAGAAGGCTTTGATAGGCAATACAGTCTAATAAGATATTCAGGGATTAAGTTAGTGCTTCACAGACAGATGTGTCCATGTGCCAGTTGTTGCTAAGCTTTAATTTTTTTCCCCCTGTAATGTTTAATTTATCACACTGGCGCTTTCTAAACTAGAACATCTGTAAACAAGGTTAAGAATGACCTCCTTCCAATTTTACATCCGTGAACAGTGCCCCTTCTTCGTGCTCTAATTTTAGATATCTTAAAGATAAATAAATCTGTGGAAGGAAGGAAAAAGAAGGCTTGGCTGACACGGACATTTGTTCATCTTGCGCGAATACAAATTTCCTCTCTGCCTGGCTTCTGGGCACACACAACTGACTCAGGATACTCAAGTTACATTCAGCGCACCCGCTCCTGGCCCCCACCTAGTCAAACACAATTAAACAAATTTCTGTTAAATATTCAACAGCCTTGTGTAGTAATGAGCGGCAAAGAATGGGAGGTTAAATTGATAATTGCTCAGCAATGTCCTCTTGCAAATGTTACATATTTCCTGCTCCTCTTCTCTTAGATTTTGAATCACAGCAGTTTTCTGGTAAAGCATTCAGTTAGTGAAATGACCCACCGTCACACTACTTGGCCCAAGATCTTGCAGTCAGGTTGGGCAGTCAGCGGCAAGTTTCCACCCGCATTGCTTATTTCACTCCTGTTTTTGAAATCCATTGAAAGTTATGTACCTGGAAGCTGTTGGAACAGGGCATTGATTTAAAAACTGACTGGCAGGCTTAGGATTTAAACTCTGGTCCACCAGACGCAAAAGGTCATCTGATTAGAATGGAAGAAGCACAAGGCATAGTAATTGATATTCAAAGGCTAACCTTTGTAGGAAGGAGGAGGAAGCAAGAACTCTTCCTGCTTTTCCACTTGATATGGACAAGGATTCCCTTCAACCAATTCCCAATAATTATGAAAAATAGTGTCTTGAACTTGGACAAAAAGCAAAAGAAATGCTACTTCCTTGTATATGTTATTTCTTATCATTAAAAACAGTGCCGTGCTGTCTAGGAGGTAAACTCACTGTGAGAGTAAGTCAACATGTTATAAATCATGAAGAATAACAGAAAACAATCTTTCCTCATCATAAGCCACCAAACACTTGTCTACTAAGGCATGTGCTGTAGTAAATACACATACAAAGAATAGAACTAGGAGTGGACAATGTATTGATTTCTCTGTGTGTGTGTGTGTGTGTGTGTGTGTGTGTGTGTGTGTGAGTAGCCCAGTTATGTCTGACTCTACGACCCCATGGACTCTAGCCTGCCAGGCTCCCTTGTCCATGGAATTCTCCAGGCAAGAATACTAGAGTGGGTTGCCGTGCCCTTCTCCAAGGGATCTTCCCGACCCAGGAATTGAACCCGGGTCTCCTGCATTGCAGGCATGGTCTTTACAGTCTGAGACACCAGGGAAGCCCAATAATTTCCAGAATTAAGCTTCAGAAGGACAAGTGTGTGTGCATATGTGGCCATGTACACACCCATGCCTACAGTGGATGCTGGCATGAGCATGTGCCATGGAGCCAGGAGTTACATGCGAGCCTGGGTTCTACGGGTGAAACTCCTCATGCTTGCAAACTCCATGCTTGCATGGAGAATGCAATTAGAAGGAGCCCCAAGTAGGCTTTGTTTTAAATTCTAAGGAAATCCTTTCAAAATACAAATATTTCACAAGCCCAATTCTATTTGGGTGTCTCTCACTTTAAATTAAAAAAAAAAATCCTCCTTTGAAGAAAGGAGAAATAATTCTGCACTCAAGTTTGGTGGTTGTTTTTTTTTTTTTTTTTTTTTTTCAATCTTGCATATTCCCTTTCCTTTCCCCTTTCCCTAAATGTTTTTGTGTACTGGAGAAAGTTTCAAACCCCCTGTCTCCTCCTCCTCTGAAATCAGCCCTGGTTATTAGCCAGTGCACCCAGGCAGGGAGAGAGGAAATCAGGAACGCTAAGTGCATCTCTCATCCTACGTGGAACTTTGTGGTCTTAGATACCCATGGATTCCCTTTTGCCCCTCATCTCTTCTTGTTTCAGAATCTTTCAGGTCTTCAAATGGCAAAACTATACTCCACCCCAGCTCTGTCCAAAAGAGCCTCTATTTGCTTCATAAACCCACCGATTACACTCCCATTCTCTTCCTATTTCCTGGGCATCTTTTCTGACTCTGCTTCTTGATCTCTGTGGAACAGTTTCCTCACCCCTCACGGTGCACATAGCTTCTAGAAAGACAGCCCCTTAATTCCCCCACACAAAGATGTGCGGTAGCTATGGTGAGAGTAATCTATCACCCTCACATCCTTATATAATTTGCTACTCCACATTCATTTTAATTCATTACGATAAAGCAATATAATTAAAAAAATAACTCCTTAAAGTGAAGTATTTAACATGATCCTGGAAGGAAGACAGCTTCTGCTATCAGAGGGCCAGGCTGCAGGCACAGTGCACGCTTGTGCAAATTCAAAGGTGAGCTGTAAACAAGCCCGTGCACCAAGGCTCCCGTGCAGAAAGGACCGGGCGGCAGGAGGCCCCATTCTAATCAGTCCTCAAAGGAACCTGCCACACAGAAGTGGCACTTATTCTAATTTAAAGCCCTCATGCTTGGTTCAGTGTTGCAAAATTTATAAAAGAATAACTTCATTAAACCGCCTGGCACTTCAAACACAAATGCAAACCAGCCATGACACAGAAGGAGCTGGACAAGAGGAAGAGAAATATTCCCAGAGTTGTTAGCTATTCAAATCCAGTCTGCATTTGGGCGCTTCTCTTTCTGAGGATGCGTTTGCCCTGGAATGTTCCTCCACCAGGAATTTCTGCCCCGGGGTCCTTTACGTCTGTCCTGAGGGCCCGTGAGTCTGCTTAATAACACTTAAAATCACCCAAAGTGCTTGGCAAGGCACGCCCCTTGCAGAAATACATCTGGCAGTACCTAAATGAATGCTATTCACTGATCCTTTCCTGGTCTCCAGAAAAGATTGATTCTCAACCTGCCATGATTACAGTTCCCATTTACTTGGGAATATATTTCAGACTCACTTAAGTTGTTTGAAAACTAATGCCCAAACATTTTTTCCCCCTTACCCTCGGTCCTCCAGAAAGCCAGTACTAATAACGGATAAGTGGAAACATTTTGATGAACTCATGTACAGCCACGGAGAATAGTTATTGTCACATCCTAAAACATACACTTATAAGGAAAATTCTTTTTCTCCTCTGAATCAAAGAAATGCTACAGAAAATAACTTCAGGCTAGATTCCTAAGCTACAATGCACTTGGTGTCAGAACACACACCATTTCGTGCTGAACTGTCAGCATCCTTCTCCAAATCATTTTTTTTTTTCAGGGGAGGCAATGAAAAGACAGACCTAGAAGCCTGTGTAACAACACGAAACCTCTGAGCAAGTACACGTCACACACAAGCTGGACTATGTCTTGAGAGCCTGGGGTCTCAATAATGAGGAACAACTTTTCTGTTCAGTGTTTCTCATCACCAGGTTCAAACCTGTGCTAAAATTTTGCTTCAAAGAGAAGACTGAACGCAATCAAAAGGCTTGCAAATGGTAATCCAAGCATGGATAAGAGGTAATGACCTCCGGGTAAAATCTCTTAAGGTGGATCTCTCCAAGGGCAAGTAACAGAGACTGTTTATCCCAGCTGTCCTTCAGAACTGAGGAGTGTTCTTGATTTTGGTCAGAAGAGAGACCTATTATAGGCTATTCATGCCAGGCTGAATAGAAGACAGATTGACACAGTAGATGTGAACATTAAAGTTATCACCACAAAAGTGCAGTGTGATGTGTCTCACATTATTCCTATTCCTAGGATAAACAAATACTGAAATTAACGCTCCATCATCTTTATAAATGTGTTTTACAGTGCTGAGGGCTCTTTTACATTCACATCATGCAATAGGTTGGAGAAGGTATGTTTGTATTATTTTTCCTCTCCATGAATAAAACAGGGCTAATCAGATGGAATGAATGAGCTAATTCAATTACAGGCAGCCTTTATTATACACTAAAATATGGATTATTGATCTTGTGGAGTCGGCAATGCAGGATGCTAATTCAGTGAGCGAAACCCACAGATTTGAGTTGGACTGGCCTGTATTCATGCTGAAACCTGTTAGAACTGTTCTCACTTTGGGGGGGGGGGGGGCGGTGGGGAACTACCTAAAGAAAACAACGCTAACTATTTAGACCCAAGGAACAGATGAAAGGTTAAGTCAGAGGGCTGGCCTGGGAGCCTGAGCAGGGGTCCCGGGAATGGAGGTGAATACCCTATTAGGCTCCGACAAAGGAGGGAGAAGTGGACCGGCTCTCCTGGCCTGGCTGTGCAGTAGTAAGTGAAAACTTATTTGGGAACCTGGAATGCACTTCACAGGCATCTTGCTGCAAATCCAATCAAGTCGAGGAAGAAGAATGGATGCATTGTGGTGGCCCTGCCCGGGTGAGGCTGGCTTGTTTGAAATACGAGCCCGCTGGACTGTCCTAGCAAATCCTTTTGTCTTTCATCTCTGGGGGGTGGAAAAAAAATGCAGTCGTCAACCCTGGTTAGAAAGAAGGCAGCTCTGAATATGGGATCACGTGGAAAGAAAGCCCATGGCAGCAAAAGCTAAGGGGAAAAGAGAAGGTGAGGCCCGGTATTTCAGTATCTATTGGCACACCTCTGTCCTGCCTTCAGCACTTCCCAAATAAATCTGCCCGAGCCTCCATGGCCTGTGGCTGCTGTCTGTACTCAGCTCAGAGTGCGGACAGTGTGGGCCAGACCGTCTCCTGCCTTCCCTGTAAACTTGTCCCAGCTCCTCCCCGCAGAGCCAACACTCTTTCTTTTGACCGGATTCACATCCTCTCTACCTTTTTATGGGCCACAGCCTGAGTGCCCCCCATGTGGCAGCACAGACGAAAATAAGCTCTTCTCTCCCTTAAAAAAAAGCCCAGAAACGGGTTCTGTGTTTTGGTAGGCCGCCCTCCAAAGCATAGGTAAACGTCCATGTGTCCTGTTTTCGAACAAGCTTCCAATGAAAGGGAGGAAGAGGGGGGGAATGCCTAACAATACCACACAAAGTTGCAGACTGTTCGGCTACAGTCCAGAAAATGAATCCAATTTTTCATTCTGTCATTATAAATATTTCATTGCAAATGGTACTGATTTTCTGCAACTGTGGTTAAGCAAAGGGCCTCTGTGTGAATATTTAAGAAAAAAAAAATAAAGGGAGAGGAAGACAACGAGGAAGAAGGGAGGGGGGAGTGAAAGGTTAGCAACCAATTAATTTCTTACTTTAAATGTAAAAGATTCTGGGAGAAATTCAACAGTGATGTAGTGTGTGACTCGGAGAAGAAGAAGAAAAAAAACATTTACTCTGCTCTTCTTCTGACAGTTTCTCATAAAATATCTGCAGTCCATCTATCTTTTAGTACTCTAGGCTCCTCTGGAGAGCAGAAAATGGTGGTTTAAAGCGCTCTTCAGTGCCAGTCTGCAGGAGATTGCTTTCCACAGGACCCCCGCTGATGGAGGCCTAGGGGAAGAGGCCCAGGAGTTATTCAATCAGCCGGAGACTCTGGGGCGGCTGGGGGTCCTTTGAGGGCTGATTAGAAAGCTGCCCTCCTGTTGCCTGCCTCGGAACAGAACGAAATGAGCAGCCTCTTGCTGGGCAGATGCTGCAAGAAGGAATTTCACCTGTCATGGAGTTTGTCAGAATTTCAGGATTTATCTTGGTGCAAAATTAATAAAATAGCAACCAGGATTTCAGGCTGACTACTCAGCTGTGTCATCTCCAAGTGATCTTTCACCCAGGAAAACCTGGACAGGGGCGCACCGCCAGCTCCCTGCCCTACTTTTCCTTGGGAGGGTGAGCGAGATGACGGGACGAGCACCAGCCAGACGTCAGGAGGAGATTCGGAACCAATTACACACAAGGCTGAACGGCAGTGTGGGTGCTACCGTCTTAGTGGGTGACCTCTCACCTCGCCTCCAGAGCTGGGACAGCTCTTGGGGTGAGCCCGAGTCTCAAGTAGAGAAAGGCTGTTTTAGCACTGTCTAACACAGGAGGTAGCTCATGGCATCACATCTATTAAATTCATCTGCTGGTGTCCCTGGCCTGGTTTTGCTTTATCTTATTAAAGGAGCACTAACAACGGGCCCTGTTAAGAGCACATATTGTGAAACATTAAACATTCATCTGGGGTCAGCCGCGCTCAAGGAGGTGCGCAGTCATCTTTTATTTGAACCCACACTGGCCTCGTGGCCCATCACCCTCGGGGCTCCCAGCAGAGTGGGGAGTGGGAATCAGGGAGGCGAAGAGGGAGGCAGAGGGTACCCAGGAGCTGGGACAGGCTAGGGACAAACCACTGCCGGCTCTGGGCTGCAGGGAGCTTTGGAGTTTGGTCACCTCTGCTCATTCCGCTTCACAAGTGACCGTGGCTATTTTAGGCGGGTTCTGTAAAGCCCAAGGCTTGACCGTATTGAGCTGAGGCTTTGGGTAGCCCTGGGACAATTGCTCTTGTTCTCAGGGTGGCCGGCATCTCCTCACAGAGGGGCTGGTGTGCAGGACTGGGTTGGCCCCCACAGCTGCTCCAAGCCCCTGGACAGAGCGGGCAAGCATCTCTCAGATTCAGCTCCAGACTCTGCACTCTGGCTCAGAACAGGATTAACCTGAATCATCATGTCTATCCTGTGAGGCCGCCCACCATGGACCACAGGTGTCCCTTTACTAGCCAGGGACTAGCAGAGCATCCTGGACCACCCTGGAGGTTGCGACTGGTTTAAGGGCACCGCTGCCCCCTCATCCTTTTCTAATCGACATTTTCCAAATGAGACATTTCACCACAGTGGAAGGCATCCCTTCCAGCCCTTCCACTCGTAATGCAACAAGCCTGTTTTGGAGAGTCACCTTTACAAAGTGGGGAGTAGCCTGACAATATTAATACCAAGAGATCTCAGGAAACAGTGAGTAACGGAGAGGGGAGAGAGAGAGAGAGCCTGCGCTTGCAAGTGGAGGCACAGATGGTGGGCGGGGACGCAGGGTGCTCGCAGCAGGCTTCAGTGGAGATGCATTAACTCCACAGAGAGATGAGGGCTTCCCACCAGTACTGTCATGAATTATAACTGAGCACGGGGGTGAGGTCTTAGAGCCTGGCTCACGGCGAATAGACGGTTCTATCTTCCCGCACAAACACCTCTCCCCGCTTATAAACTCCCAAGCACACTGCTGGTAGCTGATGGTGTCACAGTAGCCTTTTATGTGTCTAGAAGACGCACGCACTTCGCAGATGTGCCCAGTGGTGGAAGTCAGATGATTATAAAATTAAGTCTTGGCAATGCAAAAAAGGAAACCTTTTACGGGCGATTCGGGTTTCCAGCAAGAGATGGTCTATCTGCCAGCTGAGGGGCCGCATCAAAGCCAGAGGAAGCCACTAAAGAAAGCCTGCCGGCTTCCCAGACACTCTGGGTACAAGGGGGAAAGCCTCGCCTCTGCAAACGCTGCCCTCCTCTTTACCGGAAAGTGAAAGCAGGTCCTGGCCAGTGAGCTTCCGACATCACTCCCTCAATGAAGTTATCAATGAAGGAGGCCTGTTATTTTAGGCAGTTTAGAATTTCACCACTTTTAAAGGCCTCGTTTACCCTGCCTCTCACCCCCATTTAAAGCCTTGGAGTTGCTGTTCTAAATGACAGAACTGCGAGCACCGATTTTAAGCACTATTCTTCTCGCCTGCCACATCGCGGGCTTTCACAGAATCCCGCTCTCTCCCGGATGAGGGGGAACGCGTTCCTTCATAGCTGCAGGGCAGAGCCTGTTAGGAGTGTAGGTTCGCTGCAAATATAACAATAAAGGATACAAATGTGAATTCCCCTTAAAATACACGCTTGGCTCTGAAGCCGCCTGGCCTTAGCAAACTCGATCAAGAACAGCCTATCAATCTTGCTCCAAACGCTCAGCAACAGCTCGTTTCATGCGGCCGGCCAAGGGATTGCCACGTCGATGGATCGGAAGATGCTGGAGTGAATTCTTTGCTCATTTTAGGGAATTGAGCATCGAAGCCCATGATGATCCTCGCTCTGACTCTAATTGCCACAAGCAGTTGGATACCGAAGTGGTGTTTTCCAAGAGTCTGATCGAAGTTTGCAAACACAAAGCGTCTATTCCTGGCATCATGTCTCTGCGAACGTGGACGAAACTGATCCGCGTGTGGACCGAACATCTGAAATAGGAACACGTGTGGGGACTTCAAGGTGCCTCCCTGGATTGTGGAATGTTCTAGAGATGTGGAGGTCCAGCTCTCTCCCGGGGATCGGACTACTAAAGCGCCGAGGCAGAGAGCTGTCTTTGTAGGACGGCCGTGCCCGCAGTTTCTCATTCCTGATGGAGGCGGATCTTCTGGTGCCGTGGCAGCAAGCTGACTTGGCAGCCCAGGAGACGGCAGGGCCAGCAGAGCCCAGCCAAAGTGGGCTGTGGCAGAGGTGATGAACGTTTCCAGGGGGTGGGGGGAGAGGAGGGGGCGGCATACTGGCCGCAGTGCTCTTCAGTACACCCTAGCTGAATGCTCCATAAAGTCGCACTGATGGCAGTTCGGAGATGGCCATCTGTCGTCAACTCTGGGCCAGACAAAAAAATAATGTCATGGCAGATCGCTAACAACAGGGCTGTTGGAGGGAGGGAACGAGTCTTAGAACGGGGAGGTGGTGCTCTGTCTTTTAACGGCGAAAACCAGCCGTCGATAGGAACATCGATAAATTAATGGATGGAGAATTTTTAAAAACTGAGCTGGGGTGCTGCAGAAATGAGTCAAATGTAAATAAAGTGGTTTTCGCTTATTGGCCGAGACCTCTGTTGCTCTTCCTTTGGTCCTATTAACTGCTTGATTCTTGAAAATCTGATGAGCAGGACACATGGTGAGGCGGTGAGGGCCAAATTCAGAAAAAGGTGGGCCCAGGCTATGCCTCCAAGCATGCATACACAGATTAGGCATTTATTGGTACAAAACGGGTAATTGAAAATGCATTCACTCATTGAGTCCAAATGAGTTCATTGTGACAATCCTGCTTATCCATCTTTCTGGATGGATGTTTGCTTAATTTCTAGGTGCAGTTTTATTAAAAGCAGAATAAAACTACCTCATCTTTTAGATGCACTGTGAATGCTATAAAATTTTAAACTCCCTTCTTTACTAAAGAAAAACCCCAGCTTTTTGCTACTGCTTAGATGACAGGAAAAGAGTGGATGCAGGGTGGGAGGAGAAGGGTGAGAGACAGAGAAGGAAACAGTCAAATCGAGGTGAGGTGAGCGGTGCCCTATTTCTTTGTCCTATATGATTAACTTTCTGCCTTCAATGGTAAGGCCAATCAATCCTGATTGAATTATCCAATATTAACAGCTGAAAGTGATCAAAAGTAATGGTGAAAACACAGCTCCGATCAATAAATCAATGCAAATGATTCGGTTCCTAGAGATCCGATCAAATAAAAGAGATAGATCAATTTAACCACTGAGCAAATTAAGTGGAAGCTGCTGTAGCACCAATTTACTTCAAAAGCCCCGAAGGCCCACAAAGCAGAGAAAGGAGGCAGTGGAGAAGTGGGCCAGTTCCACCACATGTTCACGCGACATGATTTACACTCCTGCAGACTTCCGCGTCTATAAGGTGTGTTTAGGGGTGTGATTTTGGCCCCGAGAACAAGAGACACACAGAGGTCCGATGGATGGAAGGAAGTGGAGAAGTACCAGGCGCAGGCCACCCAGGAAGAGGCAAGACGTATGTTGTTGTGTCTCTTCTCACCCCCTACACTGACTGTCCTCTCCCAAATGATCAATATGGAACCTGGCTATGGCGGGCCAGTTGCAGTGATAGGCAATTCTTTCCAATCTGAGGGTCCCAAAGAGAAACCGAATGATTAGAGACAAAGCAGGACTGGGTTCTTTGAGTCTTCCAGTTGGAGTGTGGATGCCATGGTATGCTATGCTAAGTCGCTTCAGCCGTGTCTGACTCTTTGTGACCCTAGGGACTGTAGCCCACCAGGCTCTTCTGTCCATGGACTTCTCCAGGCAAGAATACTGAAGGGGGTTGCCATGCCCTCCTCCAGGGGATCATCCCTACTCAGGGATCGAACCCACATATCTTACATCTCCCGCATTGGCAGGTGGGTTCTTTTACCACTAGTGCCACCTGGGAATAATGAAAGCTATTTCAAGCTCTGTTAGAAATAAAAAAGCAATGGAAAACTATAGAAAAGTTATGAAAAGAAGAGTATGGTGGGGGGACCCACACGGTTTTAAAGGCACTTCGTATAGAAGTGCTGTGAGCAGTAACACACACTTTTCCACTTCTCTTGTTTGCAAAAGAGAATTTCCACCTGACCCAGATTAAAAAATGACAACAAAATAAATCTAAAATAAACCTTTCCCCACACCACACTTAGATCCTACCTTGTCCTACGTAAAGGGCCCAGATAAAACTTTTCATTTTGGCCACTTATCTTTAATTTGGAAAGAGGGCGGGAAGAAGGGTAGGGTTTTGAAATAACGTTTCTGAAAGCAAATTTAACGTTCAGTTTTCCCATTGTGTGCTAAAAAGAAAAACCAAAAATAAAAAGAAGCGCAAGGCTCTTACATCCCTTGAAAAACATGAAGGCTTAAAAATAAGAATTTTTACCTGGAAACCAATTAACATGAAACTATGTCAAGGTATGATTAATTGGGAAATTATTCCAGTGAACTGGAACAGAGAAGTAAGGAAACAGGACGTGTCTGGGATAGAGGTTTTATTTCCAGGTAATGATGGATCTCGATTTTGTTTACTGAGGTCAGCGAGGGGGGAACAGGGAGAGGACCTGGGAAGCAGAGCTCCTCCAAGGCCTCTCCTCTTTCACACTCTGCACTGAGGGCTTAGCATCAGCTACTCCACTGCGCTCTCAGCAGGACCCTGGGAACTGGGCGCAATGCTTTGTTGTCTCCTACATGCCCATTTTACCGACGATAAAACCAAGGCTCAGAGTCCATCGCTCGTAAGGAACAATGACCAAAATCAAACTCTGGTGGTTGTTCTCTGTACTTCATGCCCTCTCCCTTGCACTAAGCTGCCTATAGAGAAATCAAAGCAAAATAAAACAAGTGGAAAAAAACCCCATAAAAGCTATTTTTGAAATAATCATTATTTGAGATTTTTATGGATGGTGATCTCTCTCACATTCACAGATATCAAAATCATATCCGTCCTTCAAAACCAGCTTGAATGCCTCCCACGTGATGGCTTTCTCGATTATCCCAGCTGGAGAATAAACATCTTCTCTTGGAATACTTAGAACTATTTATTACACATTACCTCATGTGAACATTAATCATATGCAAATCTTATCTTTTCTAGTAGACAGTAAAGATGATATATTTCTAATTATTTTTGATATGTCATAGAGAGCTTGGGGCCATGGTAAATTTAAAATGATAAAATTATAATTTTAAAAAGATTTTAAATCAATCAATATATATATATTTTTACCAAATAATGACACAGGCAATGATAGCAATCTACAGTATGGCATCTGTGGTTGGGCTGTTAACAAGGACATTTTTTTAAGGTTCACTTTAAAAAAAAAAATACGTTCAACCTTCTATTTTTAGTTTTATTTTTGGCCGGGCCATGCAGCTTGTGGGATTTTAGTTCCTCAAGCAAGGGTGGATCCCATGGCCCCTGCAGTGAAGGTGTGGAGCCTTAACCACTGGACCACCAGGGAAGTCCCAACAAGGACCTTTAAATACCTCAACAAAGTGTTACTTAATACTTTGAGGCATGGGCCTGTATAACAATTATTAAAAGGCTGGTTTAGGTAAAGAGCTAAGTCAGTGAGTTGATTCAGTCAGCCACGTGGCAGCCACACTTCAATGCTGTATTGTTGTCCTATGCATCCCATCCCTTTGGAGTAATTCATTTTTCTTTCAGAAATATGACCATAAAACTTGAGCAACAATTAAGCTGTGGTGTGAAAAATATCCATCAAACTCAGGTTGATCTGGTGGGAAAGTGATTTGAGAAGTAAACCAAACAGCTGTAGAGACCATTATGTATTTAAACTTCAGTGATACCTGAAAGTCTTGGTGTGTCCCTCAGAATGTCAAATCACTTCTGTATTTTCTATGTGGAAAATACTGCATCCATGGACTAATGAAGAAAAGGTCAAGTATCAAAATAATCTTTGACTCAAAAGAAGCTTAATACCAGAGATCTCAGAGCCTCAAGTTCAACTAGGCCAATTCCCTCTCTTCCCACCACCGGAATTCCCTCCAAGTCCATTACATTCATGACATGATGCTTCAGAGAACTTTCTATGGGGACCCATTGGAAGAGGATGGTTTGATCACTGCCATTGAATTGTAGCTTTTCTAGAGGCACCAATGAAACAGTAATTACTGTATTGAAAGAAAGTGGCCTATTCAACAGAATTTTTACAAACACACCACTTGCTCACACCTGTATAAACCATTCTGGATACAAATATGCATTGTAGGATATTATTCTTGGACCATACTATTCTCTCAAAGCAGCTTCCTTAAGTTTTGCAGAAAAAGTTTTGAGGTCTATTAGGAAAACATGTGAAACATTCAACATATTCATTTGCTTTTAAAATAACAAAATGTTAACTTAGTTCAAATAATGCACTCTTATTCCAAAGCACATCTTCCCGACCAGCAGGCTAGGTGGCCTTTGAAGTATATTAGAATTCCTTGCAAGAAGGGAGGAAAAGTCTACCAGAAGAAAATATGATATCCTGCCAGGAATTACACATTACACTTCTCTGGACTGGCATTTGGAAATTCTGGTCAGAAAGGATTCAGGGTCATGTGAAGACAATAGCTTCCACACTGGCAAGTCATAGATGGAGTGTTCATAGAAACAGAAGTTGCGTCTTGCTTAATTCTAAAAGCAATTGTGGTCTGTAATGTCAAAGGATGACACTTGAGTCCTTCATTCCTAAAGATGGATAGTGTATTATGAGGAACTATCTGAATTCTGACTAGTATTGTAGGTGATGTTAATGAAAACAACACATCTCCATGTGTGTATGTGTGAGATTTTATACTTAACAAAGCACTTCTATCCTTGAAAAGATGTTTTTGTGTTTTCAAATAGGTATAAACAGTGAAAGAAATGTAAATTGTTTATTATGGTCATTAAATCATTTATGCACCATGACCACAGTGGTGTGTGTGTGCTAAAATACTTCAGTCGTGTCTGACTCTTTCCGACCTTATGGACGGTAGCCCTCCAGGCTCCTCTGTCCATGGGATTTCCCAGGCAAGAATACTGGAGTGGATTGTCGTGCCCTTGGCCAGGGGATCTTCCCCACTCAGGGATCGAACCCATGTCTCTCAGGTCTCCTGTGTTGCTAGACGGACTCTTTACCACTAGCACTATCTGGGAAGCCCAACTACAGTGATGTTCCTGGGCAATTCTGTAAAATTACCCTATTAGTCTCACTCTAAAATAAGAGCCAAATAAACTATATGCTTTCCAATTGCCGATCTCCAGTTCCTGGGCATTGCATTTGGTTTATAAAATGCCTCTTGTGAAAAATCCTTCTTTCTGAACTAGTGGCATAAAAAAGTAGATGAGTTTAAGTGGTATGACATGGACCAATTTTAAAATCTCTTAATTTTCCATACCAAGGAATGAAATACTGTGGGCTGGTAAAAGGGCTTCCATTTTCTACTCGGTTATTATTTTGGTTACTGATCTTATTTTCTCTTGCCACCTCAATTTCAACTGATTTCCCCCCTCATTCTTAGAAATTAACAAAACCGTCTTTTTTAGTATCCTTACTCTAACCACTCTCTATATAGGAACTAAAATAAATATTTTAAAGTCATATTAACTCCATCCTCTAAGCACAGGTGTGAAGTGATGTGGGGATGAAGACAAATGCACAGAACTATGAGCCCCTAAGTTTAAATCATAAAAATCCAAAAGGTCTCAAAATTAGAAAAAGTAAGCTCTGACCCATTTTTCTTAATGTATTGAAATTAAAAGCCACTGTTACTACTGAAGATTTTAGAAAACAGACCTACATAGATATTTCAATGACTGTGGATACTAGCTTTGTAATAATTATCACACATTAACTAACTATAAATATTGTTTTATCGAAGGAGTGATACACATTTTGAGTCTGAGTATTCACATCAAGGCCAAATATGTATGATTCTGAGGTGGGGTTAGAAAAGTAAGTCCACAGCTTTGGATTGTGAAAGAAGTCTTACTGTGGCTCAGATCACAATGTGAATGAATGAGTCAGAGGTGTTTTGAGAGATGTTTGACCTCATAAAGTCATAAAGACTCAAAAACTGAGTTCTGTGTTCTCTACTATGTCTTCCATACCAGCGGTTCTCAAAGTGTGGCTCGGGGACCTCCGAGGGTCTCCTAGATCCTTGTGAGGAGTCTGTGAAGTTAAGACTATTTTCGTAATAACATTAAAATACTGTTTTCCCTTTATGCTCTCATTAGCTCATGAGTGTACAGTGGCATTTTCTAAGGGCTACTTGACAAGTGAAGATATAATTTCTCTGACAGCTAATAGGATCACAAATTTGTGTATTTTTGTGTTTAAAATGTTTCTCAATTTTGACTCCTAATATGGAAAATATTAATACATAATGTGAGTGTGCACAGTCGCTAAGTCACGGTGGACCCTTTGCGGCTCCATGGACTGTAGTCCACCAGGTTCCTCTGTCCGTGGAATTCTCCAGGCAAGAATACTGGAGTGGGTGCCATTTCCTACTCCTGGGGATCTTCCTGATCCAGGGATAGAACCCACTTCTCCTGCGCCCTCTGCATTGGCAGGTGGATTCTTTACCACTAGCGCCACTTGGGAAGCCCCTCAGTACACAGTAACCCATGTACACCAAAGTGCTTTGTGGTCTTCAATAATTTTTAAGTGCCAAGGCATCCTGCTATCAAAAAGGTAGAGAACCCCTGGTCTATACACTAATGGAAAGACTGTACAGTGTACAGTCCGTGAAACTCCAAAATACACTATGAAAGAAACCTGGAGTCCCAGAGAATGTGTTTAATTGCTTACTCTCGTCTGCTAGCCAATGTGCCACATGTCACCACTGCCAGAGTGTGGGGTTGTTTTAATGAAAGACACTAAAGTGACCACCAGGTCAGTAGTATAGTTGTTGTTTAGTTACTAAGTCACATCCCACTCTTTTGTGACCCCGTGGACTGTAGCCCTCCAGGCTCCTCTGTCCATGGGATTTCCCAGGCAAGAAAACTGAAGTCCTTCTCCAGGGGGTCTTCCCGACGAGGGATCGAACTCGCATCTCTGGCTTGGCAGGCAGATTCTTTACCACTGAGCCACCTGGGAAGCCCACTCAGTTAGGTTTAGGGTTAGCATTAGAATCTACAAAAGTGAACTTGTTGCAAACTTCTCCCCAGAAACATTAGCAGGAAGCCAGTCTCTACAGAATCTCTACAACTTTGATTTTAAACTATTAGTAATTCTGCTTCACAGTTTACATATTAATTAACAGCATCATTTAGGCGTACTGGCCATATCCTTTAAAATCTTAACACAAAGGACTTACCCTTCCATACATATTGCAATAAGAATATTAGTTTTCCAATAGAAATGTAGGTTATTTTAATGAAATGTACTTTTAAACAATAGTCTAACTTGGTCTATCTTCTATATTCAATGCACAAGCATGTGACAGAGTAGAATTCTTTTTTTTCTGAATTGATGAAAAGCACTAGAGCAACTTTAAGTTTGGTGCATTGACACATCATAACAACTAAATGTCATCACCCATTCTTTCATGTATTTTTTATCTTACGTCTTTATTTGCTGTGTGTTCACTGATAGGATAAAAATTCCTTATTTTGATACAAAATTCACATAAACATGGCTTCCCTACAGCCCAAGGAACTCTAAAGCTGCCCTGGGGTCCATAGCGTGGGATGGGAGATGAAGAAGTAGGTGGGGCTTTGGGTCCCTTAGTCCTACCTCAACCATGTCAACCACGTCAGACCCTCTTCTAGTTATTTAGGGAATTTGATACCAAAGGGAAAAAACATCATCCTTACCCCATTTTAGTCTAAATAACTTTATGGTTAATAGTAATCCTCACAATAATGAAATAACTGGATTCTAATTCATTCTCCTCCAAAGGCACCAACAAGATTTAATAAAAAAATTATTACTCTTATATTATTCCATATGAAAAATGAGGATATATATTAGACCCATTTTTTCAGATGAAGTGAGAAGAAAAAAAACATTTATTTCCCTTTTATAATAAGTGACATTTCTGGGTTAGGATCCAGGTCTTTGACTGATACCAGTCTATTGTTAAGAATAATCAAATTGACCAAACATTTCTATTCTATTTTAGAGTTTATACCCCATATTCAGAACTTTTATTTCATTTTACCTAACAACAGCCCTGTGAGTGTTACATCTTGTCTATCATTTCTTCACATCCGAGGTTCAGAAACATTATTGACAAGCACAAGGTCACACATTTTGCAAGTGCGACATTCAAGGCTAACATCTTTGGGTGCCAAAATTTGTACCTAAAGGCTGCCACTAAATAATAATTATTCCATTCCGTTAAGTAGAAGAAACATACTGGACAAGAGTATAGCTTCTTCCCTCTCTTCCCTTCTTCCTTCCAATTTTAAGCCCCTCAGGACAACAATAACCTGGACATCCATCCAGCTTGAAGCCCAGTGGGAACAGAACATGAATAAAACAGGGTTTGGGAGAATGGGCCCTGACGAACGAGGTGAATGATCCCACAGTCCAATAAACCTGACCCTGCAGTCTATCACACTGGGTCAGAAGGTCCAATTATAGGTCTGTTCTAGTTCTTTTTATGATTGACAGCAGCCAGAGGCAAAATGACTTTGGTGTCTGTTAATCCAGCCTCTAATTTTCCCTTTGCCCCAATCCATACAAAGCATCATGGTGGCCCAGGGTGAGTGATACAGTGAATCCAGACTTAAAATGCCCTTGTTTCCTATAAGTAGAGCGACCGAGTTCAATGCCTGTCCTCCCCATGGGGACATTACCTGCAGCTCTGTTTGGAAGAAAAACTTCTGTGGACATTGCGTGCAGTCGTAGATCTTGTCTTCTTGTCCATGGGCAGAGAAAATATGCTGCTGCAACTTGTTTGCTTGAACAAACACTGAAATGATAAAAGGAGAGTGAACTTGGGGTTATTTTCATTCTGAAATGCCCTCCATCGATGGCTCCCTGTGAACTGCGGCAGAGGAATGGACTGAATGGAGTGCCTTCTAGGTGTGACCACTGCCAGGGCCCAGGGGAGAGCAACGTCACACATGCTTAGGGTTGGGTCTCTGGCTTTTGTTAAGATGCACTCTACCGAGCACCTAATTCAACACAAACAGCTCCAAAGTAAAGGTTTATCGAGGCCCTGCTCCCCATAAATCTTTTAAAATGAAAATTGTCAAACGCACAGCACTGTCTGAACAGAAATGACTCTTATTTCTCAGCAACCCACAGGTTACAAAATCATAGATGCCAAAACCCAGTTTATTGTATTTGCCTAAAGTTACAGCTAGCAAACAGTTCTCTATTTAAATGTGTTAATGCTAAAAATGATATCCCACAGCTACTCTGGGGCACTGTCTATAAATGTGAAACAGAACGGCAGGTAAATTCTCTTTGGATACTTTAAGATCAACTCAGCCTACACACGGAATGCAAGGGTTTCAATAATATAAACATGTTCAATTTTAATGACTACAAAACAAGGCCCTAAGACTGTGTAACAGTTTACCTAGGAGACATACTATTAATAATTAAATTGTATATGCCAGAGGCAGTGTTTGGGTTGGGAGAACTGACTTCTGATGGATGCCTGGTGCACTGTGACCTAAAAAAGTTTGCATCTACAATATTAATCTGTATAGGCAGGGAAAGGATTTATTAAAGATGTTGGCATTTGACTTTGACTCTATTCTAATCATTAAAATTATTCTAATTGCCAGCCAACCTAAAATATTAGAATATTGTTCTTGTGAGTCATACATTTTAATCATATTTCTCATTACTTTAAACATTGCTCAGATTTCTTCTTGCACTTAACATGCTTTATATTGGAAGAGGATTTTTGTTTTGTTTTGTTTTTTTCTAAAATTACTTCAAGATACACTAAACAATTTAGGTCTGTCAGCGCTGGAAAAGCAGACCGTTCATGATTAATGCATTTTTGTCTTTTACCTATATCAACCCAAAGAAATGAGGTTTTGATACTGATTTGCAATGAATCTCCACCTAACGTAGCACATTTTACGAGGCTTCCAGCCATAAGATGAAAGGGCTGTTTTATTAGGGGTCTTAATCATGAAGAGATCTATGACCAGTCCTCCTTATGAGGACTTACTATGAACTTTTATAAAGAAACCAGACTCCTGACGCATCGTATCTTTAGACAAATACTACGTTATAGTAAAACATAATATATATATTTTAAATAAAAAGTTAGAGGAATCAAAAAATAGTTCTAAAAGAAGGAGTGGCCGAATGGGATGCAACTACTGAATGAAGGAGCCTCACAGGCAAATGGTAAAGACAGACCACCAACACAGTCTGGTAGTATTTAACTGGAACATGGCCTCTCGCTTTTGATTTAATCACAGGACAGAAATCTACAGGCTGAATGCAGTGAAGGTTAACAATCAATGCTTTGGAATTTTGCCCCACAAACCAAGAAGGCAGTTTTAAGAGAAGGATATATTTTTGTTTTGTTTTGCTTTTTCTGACAAATAAGAAGGGCACATAGCCTTGAGGGGTTTGAACAATGAGTCCAAGACACACGCAAAATGATCACAAAGGATTTTCCAAAATAACTTTGTCACTGTTACAGGAGCAGCAGAAATGCGTGTGATCATATTTCAACCCTTATGGGCTTCAAATTACAGTTTCTGATTTACATTTTTTTTTTTTTTTTTTCTGCTGCTTCTGCTGAAAACTGTAATGTTACAGCGTCTCATAAAATTTCTTCTTAAAAGCATAAACATAATGCTGTTTTTCAGTTGCTAAGTCATGCCCGACTCTTTGTAACCTTGTGGACTGCAGCCCACCAGACTCCTCTGTCTTCCACTATCTCTCTGAGTTTGCTCAAAGTGATATTCACAGGAAATAAGACCTCCTCTAGTCTGTTTTCTAGTTCAAAGAATTGGAGGAGGGTTCTAACAATGACTTTACATTTCATATGGGGAAATGTTATAAAATTCTCCGTGTTTAAATAACAGACATGTGTTGACAACACGGCTGTACTTTTAGTCTCATGTCTTGCTATGAAAAAGCTCCCTTTGTCTCGCTAACCTTTTAACGTCGAGGGGAGAAAAGTGAACGGAACATGGATGTCATTTTAGAAACGGAAGAGTGCAAACTTCGGAGAGAACTTGAAATGCCATTTGTTCATCCTGACAGTTAACCTTCCTGACCGTCTGAGCCTTTAAAGTAGGCAGCGATCAATAATGCTAATCAGCAGAAATCAAACATCTTCTCCCTAAATTGAACCGCAGTCAGATCTGTAAAAGGCCACAGCAGTGGGAAAGCATGCCTTGGTAGGAAAGACATGTGGCCAAGAACCTCTCCCGAGCTTTCCAGAATCATTTTCCTACCTGTAAAGCAGACGGGACACTTGAAGGTGCCTCCCATCCCTTCGAAGCTGTGCTCGATCAAGTGGCACTGTAGCTTGGCGGGGGAGTCGAAGGTTTGGCTGCAAAGCTTGCACTCGTGGTTCAGCCCTTCATCTGTCAAGGAGAGCACGTGAGCAGAAAAGGTGACGCCCATCACATCTTTGCCAGACTAGTGAGTTACCTATAACTCCGTACATTAAACTCTTTCCAGCACCAAAAATCAATCAGTAGTAGTATATATGGGTTCTGGTTAATTTCACATTTATGAATTTATATCAATTGAAAACATTTCTGGAATTTAAAATCAAACGATAGTCCCAAGGCACGTTTTATCTTACGGCAGTGTGTATGAAGCTTTGAAAGTATAATTGGTAAGTCAGTAATGAGGCATCTCCTTTCCTCTAACTAGTAAGGTTTTATGTATGTTCAGTCGCTCAGTTGTGTCTGACTCTTTGCGACCCCATGGACTGTAGCCCACCAGGCTTCTTTGTCTATGGGGATTCTCCAGGCAAGAATACTGGAGTGGGTTGCCATTTCCTTCTCTAATCAAGATTTTATAGGCTGTGTCTTCCCAAAGTCCTAAAACAAAGGGCCCATAGAAGAATGAACTACTTCCCCAGGCCTTCTGGTTTATCAAGAAGGTTCTAGAGCTTTCTATTACTAACCATAGGTTTTTTTAGTGGTTTTCCCATTGACACAGATTTTTATACTTCCAAGATTTTCTGGCAATTTTGAAATATTATTAATGCTCATAGTATTCTATAAGTGTTATTTTCCTGATTGGCACTCCTATCCTCCATATCCTCTCAGTGCCTTGTTCCCTTTATTTTGTATCAGTATCAGTTCAGTCGCTCAGTCGTGTCCGTCTCTTTGTGACCCCATGAACTGCAGCACGCCAGGTAAGACAGTCTCAATTCTACCCCCCGGATCTAGCCTCTGCCTGTATTTCTCCAAAAGCACTTTGATGAGCTCCAGGCTCACTTTTGACTAGTCCTGGTGTTTTCTTTGATAGCTTAGAAACAAGATGGTAGAAAAATATTTCAATGTAATAACAATTGTTATATAAAATGAAAAGTTTGTGTTGTAAATAGAAAACATCATTTGTATGTTTTTTTCATCAAAATGTTTATGAAATTATGCATTTAAGGATTATTCTAACTTGTTTCAATTTTCAGTTATAAGAAATGAAAACCAGTAGCGTGAGAATGAACAACCCATTGCTTTGGTGCCTACTGTGTTCCAGACACTGTTGTTCTGAGACATGAATTCACTGAGTTTAACAACAACAACTACTCTTATTCCCCTTTTAGAGATGAGAAAAATGATGCTCAGAGAGTTGAACTGACTTTGCTCTGAGTCACAGGAGCAATTCTTGGTGGAAACAGAACTTAAACCCAGGCAGCCTGGCCTCAGGGTCCATGATTTTGCAGATATACTATGTCAGAAACCAACTACTCCCAAGACTCTCATCAGGAAAATAAGGGCTAAGAGGCTTCAGTTTAACCTGAAATGGTATCGAGTTATACTTTTATCTTCTCTTATTTGCAGTGATTAGAAAAGCTACTAAGAAATATCTGTGTCAGACAGTCCAGGTTGAGGGAATGAAAAATACATTCCCACTGTAGGGATAATGAGTCTACACTCCAAAGTTGCTTCCTTTGAATCAACACAAGAGGCGTGCAGAAATCCTTCACCAGTTGACATTACTGGCAACATAAAGGCCCAATTACAAAGTGAATTATTATTAGCTAACTAGGAGTAAAATCACTCTATTTGTATTCCTAATCTTTCTTCTCACACAAGTATGAGTCTTTAGAAGCAGAGGATTGGAATTTGTAAAAAGAGAAGCAAAGCACTAATTAAGCCACCCAGTACTGTCTACATTTCACAGGAGATAAAAACCTACTCTGTATTTGGGTGGCAAAGTAAATTCCTTGATTATAATTATGTAAGAAGGAGTTTAATTGTGCATACTGACATGACAAGGGGTTATACAAAAAGCTTTAGGGATTATATAAGATCAAGGGTTTTTCATCTGTTCCTTTCTCTCTCTTTTTTAAAATCCTAAAGGCACCAAAACTTTTCTAAATTTTGGATATATAGTAATATAAGAAACATTCTTCATTGTAGAGAATTGGGTCAGTAAGTTAACCATCAGAAATACTTGCCAAATTTAAATATTTTCTATTTCCTCAACGCTGTATACCTTTCTTGTGATAGTATGAAGGTAACTAAGAGTTCCAATTTCATCCTTAAATTATGTGTTTTGCACAAGAACCAAGATGTGGTCTGTGAGTCTGAGGAGGTATACACATTTGTTCCAGAATTCTTGAACCTGCAACATCTACTGAGGAAAATATATAGGCCTTGGGCTTCTCAGGTGGTGCAAGTGATAAAGAAACTGCCTGCCAGGGCAGCAGATATAAGGGAAGAGGGTTTGATCCCTGGGTCCGGAAGATCCTCTGGAGGAGGACATGACAACCCACGCCAGTATTCTTGCCTGGAGAATCCCATGGACAGAGGAGCCTCACGGGCTACAGTTCATGGGGTCACAGAGTCGGACACGGCTGAAGGGACTTAGCAGGCATGCACACGTATGTAGGTCTGATGAGTTTTCTTGGGAATAATGACTGACTGTTGCTGCTGCTGCTGCTAAGTCACTTCAGTCGTGTCCAACTCTGTGCAACCCCATAGACGGCAGCCCACCAGGCTCCCCCATCCCTGGGATCCTCCAGGCAAGAACACTGGAGTGGGTTGCCATTTCCTTCTCCAATGCATGAAAATGAAAAGTCAAAGTGAAATCGCTCAGTCGTGTCCGACTCTTAGCGACCCCATGGACCACAGCCTACCAGGCTCCTCCGTCCATGGGATTTTCCAGGCAAGAGTACTGGAGTGGGGTGCCACCGCCTTCTCCAAATGATTGACTGTTACATGAACATAATGTAAATTAGGCAAGTGAGGGTGATCTTCAATGTGATGTTATCTTTCAGGACTAGGCTTATTTTGTTCAGCAAAATAATATAAGGGAAAATAAATAAGGTAGTATAAGGAAAATGTCCTCATCAATTTTTATTTATTCCCCATTCTAAGAACAGAGAAGTTTGGTCACAAAATGTTAAATAATCAAAATTGAGTCCAGTGAATTCACAAAAAGGTGACACATACTCATAAAGTATTTATGCATTATTAGTGCAGATTTCTTTTTCATGAATTCCACGCTTTGAGAGGGCACTTATAGCAATGATAATGACAACAGCATCCAGCATTTTCAGAACTCTTTATAGTTTAAAAGCACATTATAATATTAAAAAAAAATGTTGGAAGTTCTATCTGCCTTTTATTTCGAAGTTACCTAGAGGTCTTTTCCAACAAATAACTTGTCCTAGTTATTTGAATAGGAGAGAAAATAAATCTGAATTATTACACAGCAAATGACAAGCAGAAGCCAGGATGCTCCAATTTAGACATCAGACATGCCCACCCATTTATCCTGCTGTTGTTAACTTCTCTGCTCATTTCCCACATTCACGCTTACTTATCATCAGAGGGTCAAATGATGATGAATGAGAGAAAGAGAGGGGAACCCAAAACATTTTTGTAACTGGTTAACATAATTCATTCTGTACTTTTAAAAACTGAAGTAGGGGGAGAGAGAGTAATGGGCAACCAATTAAACTTATTTCTAATAAGAATTTCAAAAGTTTATACTTAGTCTCTGTTTAACTCTGCTGTCATTCTGCATGTGCATAGTGTGGCTAAGGGCAGTGTCAATTTTCAAAGAATTGCAAAAACACTCTCAGTCCTGGGGGATTAAGATGAGCTAAGCTCTGTTTCCTTTCAAAACGAAGCTTCCTTCCTTCCTTCTTCCTGTCTGGTAGGTCCTTAAGAACAGTACAGAGTAACCATGGTTCCCATTAAAAGTCCATGCTCATGAGGGAGGCACCATCAACACCTCCAACTTCAGGTCAGTTTAAGTCTTAGACTCTCACCTTGTTTCCCAAAGATGACAAAAGCTTGAAAAATTCAATCGGGGTAACCATTTCTGCTCTTGGGAAAGGTAGCAGCTGACAGTAATTGGATAATACAGTCTGACTCATTTATTAAAAAGAGATTCTGAGTCAGCTGATTTAATAACCATTACAATATTCCATTAAGAACATAATAGGCTAGAGCAGCCCTATATTTTTATTAAGAGTGATAGGGGGCATCTATGGAAGAAACTTCTGGATTTTTCTTCCTCTTTTTTTTCTGCTTATCTGTATTCTTCAGATTTTCTATAATAAGCATAATTTACCTTTACAGGTTACTTTGAAAATTAAAGAATAAAAATGCTATCTTTTCTATGTGAGTGCTAAGCCACTTCAGTGGTGTCCGACTCTGCTATGGACTGTAGTCTACCAAGCTCCTCTGTCCATGGGATTGTCCAGGCAAAAATACTGGAGTAGGTTGCCATGCCCTCCTCCAGGGGATCTTCCCAACCCAGGGATTGAACCCACATCTCTTACGTCTGCTGCATTGGCAAGTTGGTTCTTTACCACTAGTGCCACCTGGGAAGCCCAATCACTTCTATACCTTACTAATAAAGATTGGTTACAACCCTGAAATTTTAAATGCCAAAAAGACAGAAAATGAGCCATATTATGAAGTATAGAAAAACTCCAATTCTGAACATTAGACTGAGAAGTATTCCAACCAAATACATGTGAAAGCACAAATCAGCACATGTAAAGAGAGACAGAAACATCACAGTGCAGATTATCAACTGAATGAAAAGCAGGTGGAGCTTTCAATATAAACCCATACCTTTCCAGAACAAACAGAAAACACCCCGCTCCTGCATCCTGGGGCAAGGGAGCGTGCATGCAAGGGAGCATCCACAGTACTGTGGATCTGATGTCAGAGGAGGCAAGAGTGAAGCTCTTACCACTGAGAACGTGTTGGCCGCCAGCAACTTCCTGTCCTGGTCAACTGCTTTAAAGCACGATCAAAGACGGTTTGGGTATAACTGAGAAATCATTTCACATGTATATAAAGTTCAGCTAAAATAATTATTTCCATTTGTTAATCTCCGTTTAAATGTGAACATAAATGTAAACAGGAATCAAGTCTACATAGAAGAGACTGATGCTAATGTAAATATTTACTCCAGTATTAAATGTTGCAAAGGAAAGAAACTGAATACTTAATTGCAATGCAACCTCATTGCCTTTAGTAGGGAACATGATAATCATTTACTATAATCATGTGCCCCAAGAATAAAATCTGTTCCTCTAAGGCCAGTTCAAAGGGGAATGATAATTTCTCTCTCTCCAATTTATAAAACCTGGACAAACACAACTATTAATCAGCCAGTTTTGTAACAGAAAAAAATAAGAGCTACCATTCAAGCACAACCCAGGTTATAAGCTCCAACACGGCAATTGTTAGCGGAACACAAGACACTGACATTTCAATACAAGCTTTCAACAAGAGAAGCCCTTTAAGCAGCCTCCAGACTATGTGTCCCATGTTTATACTCCTTTTCCTTCAATAAAAACAAAAATCTAGAGCAGCTACAAGCAAATGTTCAGTGGTTGACTTACATGCAGCTGTTATTCCAGGAATCACTGGGGGACCCCTAATATCGTCTGATCAACACTGCAGCCATTACTGAGGACCAATTTGTAACGCTTTATAAGTAGAACTCCTTCTCCCGTTTACCCTGGAGACTGGCCAGAAGGGTCCTCCAGCCTCTTTCACTGCATAAATCTACAGGCTAAAGTCCAAAGCGAGAAACCCCTCCTGGTACCTCATCACGTGGCATGGGGCCATCCTTGAAAAGCTCTGATCTGAGTCGGAGTAAACTCTGCTCTTGGAATCCAAACAGAGGAATCAAATGCCCTGCAGTTGCAATTTTTCCAGTTCGACTGTGTGTACCACCGCATCCTTCTCTATATTTTTAAATCCAAGAAAACTCTGCCCTAAACCAATTCCCAACCCCCAACCCTTATACTTTGGCTTCTCCTCCTCCCTGAGTTAATTTCCAAGCACACATTTATAAGCTAGGAGTCTGAGGAGTAACAAAGAAAAGCCACACATGACAAAACTCACCCCTCGGCTACGCTGGCTCACCCTAGGAACCAGGAGTAGAAAAATAGGCCGACTGTACTGTAATTTGCCATGCACACAGCCATCACATCTTTCTAGGCCCACAGCGCTCAGGCCACTGTAATTTGTTGTGTTATATACAGTACATATTTCACAACAGTAACACAAACACACTGAAGTGCTAATCTGGCAATGGGGAATATTACTCAGCCCTCAAAGTCGGCCACTAGATCAGTCATCAAGCCCCCAAAGTAAGGCGGCATTTGAGAGTACCGAATACAATATGAACGCTTTCTTTACCCTGGGCTTCCCTGGTGGCTCAGATGATAAAGAATCTGCCTGCAATGCAGGAGACCCAGGTTTGATCCCTGGGTTGGGACGATCCCCTGGAGAAGGGCATGGCAACCCACTCCAGCATTTTTGCCTGGGAAATCCCATGGACAGAAGAGCCTGGCGGGCTACAGTCCATGGAGTCCCAAAGAGTTGGACACGACTGAGCAACTAACACTTAACACTTGCCTCACCCTAGTTAAAAATACCCTATTCTTTTGAACAATTCAACATGAAAATGAATGCTGCCTGAAGACTGTCACAGCAATTTCTTGGATTTTTCTCAATGGTAGTATGAGAATGTCTGGCTTGTATTTCTATGCCACACAAGAGAGGAATATGCAATACAAACAAGAGACTCCCATTAAGACAGAAGGGGCACTGGGAATTCTGAGAGTTATTGAGTTATTTGAGTAGTCAGGTATGTCGGTTCTGACTATCCATACACAAAATGCCTAACCCTTAAGTACATCAAGAAAAGCAAAATGATAAAACATCCCTTGTGTCTCAGTGAGAATCATTTTTCCCAAGATCATATCTCTTTATTTATTTTGGCCATGCTGTGCAGCATGAGGGATCTTAATTCCTGGACCAGGGATCGAACCGGTGCTCCCGGCATTGGGAACATGGAGTCTTAACCACTGGACTGCTAGAGAAGTCCGTCAGCTAGAGTCTTATTTCAAGGATACCTACAAGGTGCAGGCCTGCACCGAACTCCATCACTACCTGCTTTTGGCCAACAGTCTAAAGGCTGTGATGCCTTTGGACTTTATAAGCAAAGCCACTGATACTGACACTATTATTTCCTGTCTTGAACTTCTCATTATCAGCAGGGCTGGAGCAGGAAATGATTCAGCTGGGGTCGGCTGCATTGCACCCAGCAGATTTTAAAGAGCCCAGGGGCTGCCTTGAGCCCCATAAAGATCAGCAGCTTGGAAACTGGCAGGAGGTCCAGGTGGGTTGGGAGGGGAGAGGTAGGCAGTGGGATTTCAGATGCTCTGAGAGGCAATATCGTCCAATTCCTTGGCTATTATTATCGGTTGTGGGTAGCAGTTATTAGAATATTCTCATGTAGGAGAAAACCCTGGAATGCTGTTCAAACAATAAACAGTAAAACAAACAACACACTAAAAAGGTGGCTTCCCTTCAGCTGTGGGGACTCGGCAGCGACATTTTGGCTCAGGTTTGGGATCAGGGCAAAGCACACGGACTAAACATACCTTTCCGACCCGATTTTACCTCCAGGTCTGCATCCTTTTCTTTACTTTTCTAATCTAAACATGGGCCCCGTAGCTGAAGGCTCAGAGTGTGTATTACACAGTGCCAGCAAGTAGCTTTACAGGCAAAGATTTGGGGTTCAAATGTTTTTATTAAAAAAAAAAAAGAAAACAAACATCAGTTTTGGGTAAGGCACTGATAAAATCACTTCGAGCTCCTCCTCACCCTACTCCACAAACAAAAGACAATCTTAACTAAGGAAAGAAGAAAGAGTATGTACTTCTTAGTAACAGTACTGTTTGCTCTGAAAAAGCAAGAGTGAGGATGGGGTGGGAATGAGGATGGAGGCCCGCTAAATCTGAAATATAATGTCTTGTTCTGCTTAGAAACTAGGGTTGCTTTAAAAATTATTAACATATAAAGCTTTGACTTCACTATATGTCATTGTGTTCCACTGAAAGGGGTCTGTTTATTTGAACAGGCCATTTCCCCCTTATCTATGATCACTTGAAAGTAACCCTTTCTCTTTTACAAAGTTTCCATCACCCAATCCTTAATGCTCTTCTGCTCTCTCAGTTCAGTTCAGTGGCTCAGTCCTGTCCCTCTTTGCGACCTCATGGACTGCATCACTCCAGGCTTCCTGGTTCCTACCTTGACAGAAAAGTTTCTGGGCACACAAGATAGTCTAAGAACATTCACTTCTGTATCACGTAATAATTAGACATACAATGGTGGCTCAGTGGTAAAGAATCCACCTGTGAGTGCAGGAGACAGGGGTTCAATCCCTGGTCCGGGAAGATCCCCTGAAGTAGGAAATGGCAACCCACTCCAGTATTCTTGCCTAGGAAATTCATGGACAAAGGAGCCTGGGGGGCTATAGTCCATGGGGTTGCAAAGAGCTAGCCACTAAAACAACAACAAAATGATTGGAAATGGCATGCTCCCAACTTCTCAATTCAGTCATACACTTCAGCTCTTGCCTCTCCTATTAAAGAGAGGCAGGTGCCAACCCCAGACATCTTAGTACCAAGAGAGTGCCAAGAACTTTGGGGTTATTCATCAATTCATACTACAAGGCAAGTTTCAGGAGGGCAAAGGTGTTTGTCAAACACCTAGAATAGTGTATGGCTCAAAGTTGAGACTCAATGAATATTTATTGACTCTATGGCAAATATATACTTAGCTGCTCCTACAACTAATTTCACCTGAACAAAATGGAAAGACTAACACCAAAACAATGTTCATTAATCAATTGAGTTTTAAAAGTTTGCTTCTTTCCCTCATACATTAAAAGCCTTTGCAATGTGACACATTTAGGCTAGCCAAATTCACCTTATGTTGCTTGCCTTCATTATTTTTTGAAATAAGATTAAAACGTTCTGGCAAATAAAGCATTAACAAAATAACTATCTTATATGCCAACTTATGTCTGCCAGGAAACTGATGAATCAAACTCATCCCTTATTTCAAGAAGGAAAATGCTATTCTGCATTCAATATTTCTGAAATACCAAAAAAGAGAACCATGTGAAAGAAGGGATAATTACCTTCTATTTGTCTCAAGTCACCAAGGAGTCTCTACAGCAGACATCCATGACCCCACCGTTCATGTTTTAAGCAATTTTTATTACTAGTTATGTATTCTTATATTACAAAGCGCTATTCTTTCAACTCACTGGTTAAATCAGATATATGCATTTATTACCCTCTTTGCTTGAAATTTCTCTTGTTTGATATGAAATACTTACTGTTAATGCCCTCACATCTGGGACTCACTGGGAGAAGTACAGGTACATCTACCTTCAAGCACTGTACAAGAAAATTGAATTGGTAAAATCAAAAGAGGACAGTTCATGCAGCATGGACTAAGTGTAACCTGCTCTAAAGTTATATCTGCCAGGAAAGCATCTTGGAGAGGTGAGATGGTGCAACTGTCAATATGAATTCCACACGGCAGAGGGCCGGCCCTGCCCTGGACACAGTCCTCATCAGGTGTGTTTCTGTGCTGAGTTGATGGCAAGAGGCTTCTTTTTTAAAAATCTTACTCTTGGCATAAGGCCACCGGTTCTCTGAGGGAGAAAGTCTCTCCAACACCGAAAACCTGTCTATTCGTGCTAGAAGGGATAGGTTGCTATTGTTGATGATTTAAAAACAAAACGAACAGAAATTCCCAAATTAAACAAAAGAAAGAGGTTCACCAGCTTCAGTAAGAATTACAGATTCCAACAAGCATGGGGGGTTTTTAGTGCCAACAGGTTTAAGACAAGAAACTAGCCAGACAACTTCCCTGGTGGTCCAGTGGTTAAGACTCAGTGCCCCCACTGCAGGGGACACGGGTTCAATCCCTGGTCAGGGAACTAAGCTCCCATGTGCCACATGGCATGGCCTTAAAAAATAAATAAATAAAAGTAAAACTAACTACAAAAATGCCATGAAAAAAAAAAAAAAAAAAAAAAAAGATAATAAAAACAGAAAATGCAAGTAGATACTTGAATAAACACTTAAAAAAAAGAAAAAGAAAAGAAACTAGCCAGGCAATTCCAAAGCAAATTATCTTTCCAAGAAACATACTTTTGATGACTTATGGAAAAAGATGACATCTTTATTCCTCAACCATGGTGTTTAGAAACAGGATTCAACACCAGAGCTTAAGTCAAATCTTATGGGGCACGAGGGTCTAAACAGGCCCAGAATCCCTCAGATTTCCAAAGGGACGCCCCTGCCCCTTCGACTTTGTCTGTGGCTGTGCTAAGGAAGTCTGAAGTGGCAATGCAAAGATTGCAATACTGCTCGTTATTTGCAAATGATTCACATTTTTATTGTTCTATTGGTGTGACCTTAGAAACTTGGCCTTGAAAAATTAAAAAAAAAGATAATGGCGCCATAAACGCAATAAGAGTTCTAAAAACAGTTTGTTGGAAATGTGCTGTGAAACCTGAATTCTTCTAATCAGACAATGCCACCCCTTAGAGAAATTTTCCTGTGCATTATTAAAGTGATATACTGCACTACTAGTTAGAGCTCCATAACCTTTAAATTGCCCAATTGTAATTAAGGCCACTAGTTTTATTTAGGAAGGTTCAAGGAGGCTCCATTTAAGTTGGCTTAACTAGTGTGAATTTAATGTCATGCTGCCAGAAGGCAGAGGAGCTCGCTGGCCTGGCTGTTCTGTGGCACATGTGGCTGTGGGGTCATGAATTCTAAATTAAGCCCAGATTTAAAGAACCTACAAGATATCAGAAGGAGCTGGGTGTGTGCAAGTAAGCATGCCCACATTTGCCTGCACACATCATTCATTCATTCAGTCCACGGGCAGCTTCTTCATTTGGGAATCTAAACACATCTGATTATTTATAGTGAAGGAGAAGGGGGTTTAAGTTACCGTTAAAGGCATAGTGATCACTTTCATTGCAAGGTGAGGCCTAAGCTCATGGCCAATCTGCATTAACAATTTTAAATAAAATAGTTTATTTACTTGCAAATTCGTAGGAAATCGCAATCCACTCCAGAGTTCTTGCCTGGAAAATCCCATGGACAGAGAAGCCTGGTGGGTGACAGCCCATGGGGTCGCAACGAATCAGACATGACTGAGTGTACACACACTGTTATGTTATCGTCTACTATGAGATGATAGCCCTCTAAATGGATTTTCTTTTCAAACAGCTAAAAAAAATTATACAGTAGATCCACTATACATCAATCAACAATGATCAAGTGATAAGAAATAAAACATGCATATAACAACATTGTAAAGGCAGGAATGTTATTCACATTACAAAAGAAATTTGAAGAAGGAAAATATACAGTTGGGTATATGAGGAGGAAATAAAGTGAACTATTTGGACAGGCCACTCAGTGGAGCGCTGAAAATAATATATGAACTTCACCGAAAGGGCAGCACATCAAGGACTGAAAACAAAAGATAAGAGAGAATGGAGGTCCTCAGTACAGAGACAAGGAGAACCAAGGGTAGCAGCAGAAAGAAAACAGCTAAGGATTTGACCTATGTTCAAAATTCTACTGGATGTGAGCTTGAAAACATTCATCTCTGGATAGAATGCTGGCAATCTTCTGTGGCTCCAATGGCAATAATGATAAATGAATTTCTTTATAGCCAAGTGGCTCAAACAGCCAACTCCGTTACCACTATATAATTAATAACAATAAGCAATTAAAGAGAACAGCAGGCTACAACTATAAGGTGTCAAAATATATTAGCAAAGGAAAAAAAAACTGTGACACGCTTAAAGAAAAATAAATGTACATGGTGTGAATCTATGTACAGTTTCTTCTTCCATGCTCTGTTTTAGATAAAGCTTTTCATGCTTGAAGAAAAATAGAGGATGGCATAAAACTACTGTAAGGTGATTAACATCCCTCCAAAAGCAAATAATACTCCCAGTGCTCACAGAAATCAGAAAAGTGATATGGAAACATGATTGTGAAGGCACGGGAGAGCTGGCTGACCCCAGTTTGGCGTTCTCCTTTTCCTAAGAAATATTCTAATAAATACCTCCCCAAACTATATTTGTTGACTCATGTGTTTTCAAAGATCCCAGAACATTGTGTGTGTGTGTGTATTTTTCATGTAAAATTGAGAAGCAATAAACTAGGGATGTGTAGGCAAAAGGACCAAGTGAATGTATGCGTGTATGCTAAGTCGCTTCACCTGTGTCCGAGTCTTTGGGACCCTATGGACCATAGCCCACCGGGCTCCTCTGTCCACGGGATTCTCCAGGCAAGAATATTGGAGTGGGTTGCCATTCCCTCCTCCAGGGGATCTTCCCAACCCAGGGATCGAACCCACATCTCTTACGACTTCTGCACTGGCAGACGGGTTCTTTACCACTAGTGCTATCTGGGAAGCCCTGGGTGAATGTATTTATTTGGCTACATGCTGGAATGTTTGCTAGAGGTTAGAAGGGGCTTTGGAGACAACAGGCTTGTTGAAAAGATGAGAAAATTGAGACTAGAGATATTAACTAACACGTCCACCCAGGCAAAGGATTTTGGTCATGGCCAACCAGAATCCAGAGTTCCTGAATCCAATATTAAGTTCTTTGGGTTCTTTAAGCTCAGATTTAAAGTCGCTGGTGTGTGCTTGTATACATCCCCAAGTTTGGCTACCTATATCATTCATTCACTCATTACACTGGCAGCTTCCTCATTCGGGAATCTAAATATTTGGATTATTTATAGTATGAGGAGAAGGGCGTTAAAGTTACTCTTAAAGGCATAGTGATCCCTTTCATTGAAAAGTGGGGTATAAGGCCATGCCCATAAAACTACACTGGCCTATCAAACCCTCATTTAAGTTTCTTCCTTCTTAAGTACAACAATTTCAGTATCAATTATGCAAAGCAAAAGTTATTGTCTCTCTAGGTCTCTTACTTATGTGCAAAGAATTATTTATACTTCCATGCCACCTGGTCCTCCTTTGCTCCCTGATAAGAAAAGGCCTGAATTTATTCCCATCCACATCATCCCCGATTTCCTAACTGAACTACCTACCTACAGTTAAGGGTCTGCTGCCCTTGTGACAGCACCTCTCTCCCCTCTGGAAAGCAGAGCCTTAGCTGGCTTGCAATGCCTGTTGGAAAATTAAATTTCCCATATCTCATGATTCTGCAGAAGTGCTAGGAACACCATCCTTGGTAAAGCACATTGGACTGAGCTGTCAATCTGAAAGGAACACCCATGATTACACAACTTGCAGCCTTGAAGGCATCCATGGCTGAATGCAGATACTTCCTCCCAATGGCCATCATCCATTGATTTGGTTAAACTGTCACCTGAAACCCATGGAGCCTGGGCTTGAGACTTCACGGAACTATCATTATTCAGAAACAAAGACTGATTCCTTAGTTCTATCCTGCCTGTAGCTAATTATACTTCTTCAAGTGCCTGAGTCGTTCCATGATATGGAACTAAGTGGAATATTTGGGAAGAAAATGGGACTCCATGCATATCTTAAGTGTGTGGCTTACTATTAATAAAAAGGCAATGCCATGCTTCCGCAGGGAAAAATAAGAGCTCACTATGTTCCTTGCCTACATTTCTCTCTTGGCCATCAGTCTAGATACACCAGCACATCTAGACACTATATGCTGAAGCCAAGATGTTACTGGCATACCAATGAATCATACTCATTCCTAGCTCCTCTGTCTGTCTCCTATCAGTCAGGAGCAGCAGTAGTGAGAGTTACTACCTACTGAGATGGGAAAAGTAGTTAGAGAGGGAATGGGGGTGGGGGCGGGGAGGAAGGAAGGAAGGAAGGAAGAAAGATGGAGGATTCATGTTGTAACAAAAATTTCTGCCTTATTTCTACTCAGCTTCGAAGTACAGTGAAGAAGCAGATATTCCTAGGTGTTTTGCTAGGTCAAAAACCAAAGCTAAAGACTATGAAATGGATCTAACAAAAACCATGGATTAGTTAGTAAGAGTCTCTGTTAAATGAAGAATGAGACACAATAATTAACAACAGCTCTTTCTTAGATAGCAATTCCTTATATTACTTTCTGCAAAGCTATTAAATATTTCTAAGGCTATAATGCCAAATTGTAAAGATGCTTTGGGCACCATAAATTTTTAATTCCCTATCTTTATGACAATTTTTCTAAGACCTGAACCAGCTAATTGAGGATCCATTCTAAAAATGTAAATATTGTATACTCTGTCGATATAAAGAAGAGTGATAATTTCCTAACACAAACAGACATCTATTGAAAAAAAGTCACTAAAATACCTATCAACAGCTTGAAGCAGTTTATATATTTAAAAGCTCTCCTCTGCCCCCTGTATGATGTGATGCAGTCAGCACAGAATTACAACGCTTTGTTAAACAATCTAAGTAGAAATCTGAAACCCCAAATTATAAAACTAACATCCATTCTGAAAGCAAATCACATTTAGCTCTCTTATCAATATCACTGTCAGTAAAGGAAAACATAAAAGTCCAGGATAAAAGTTGACCCCTGGTGATATCTGGGCCTCCTTCTCTTCCTCTGCTTCTGAAAATCAACAGCAATATTTCATTTCTTAAAGACAGAGATTAGCATGAGGGTTTTTATATTTGAGAATCTGGAGAAAAGTAAATACAGTGTATCATTTTATAGGAGAGTAACTGTTGGGTAAGATAGAGGGGAACATTCTGATATGAATCAGCAATGAACAAAGTCCTCCTTTGTCTGAATATTGGAGGGAAGACAGTTCCAAAATTAAAATGAGAGTAGGTAAATAATAGATTAGTCTTTTGTGAATGTGCAGAAACAAATAAAGTGTGGTCACTATTTTTGCATTTTTCAACCCATCACGATAACTGAGCATGCATGGATACTTAAACATTTAGAGAAAAATGCCCAGTTAACAAAATAAATTTTCTTCCCCAGAATGGGAAGACAAGCACCCTTCATTCATATTCAAAAATGTTAAAAATAAAATAAAACCTCAGAGAATTAGATGTAACTAAGACTATCCCATTACCCTTACGAGTGAGCACGTGATCGATGGGGAAGCTGTAGATGGCATGTCGGCCAGACGAGTCCATTCTGAGCCTTCTTACTCCATCTAATGCACCCACAAGCAAGTGGATGCCCCTTCAAAAGGGAACAGCACGAGAAAGGAGAATTCTGTGCATCTCTTTAGATCTGTGCCTCTAGAATCTGAGCACCTCTCTTTTGAAATGAATATTAGAAAGTCTGCTTTAAAATGATAACAGCAGGAAAATTCCAAATCAAAGTAGTCACTGTGGCCTTAACTCACCCGATTAGGTCTACATATTACCTCATCTGCTGCAAAAGATCATACTTTGTGCTCAGGCCAACATGACTTTTAAGTGCAAGAAGCTGAATGAAGTGTCTGCACAATTCAAGCCCAGCTCCCCCAGCCCTTACCTTTTTTGGACACCCACAGAAAAAGGAGGGCTTCCCTGGTGGCTCAGCTGGTAAAGAATCCGCCTGCAATGCAGGAGACCTGGGTTCAATCCCTGGGTTGGGAAGATCCCCTGGAGAAGGGAAAAGCTACCCACTCCAGTATTCTGGCCTGGAAAAGTCCATGGACTGTATAGTCCATGGGGTCGCAATGAGTTGGACATGAGTGAGTGACTTTCACCAGAAGAAGGAGGCTCTTATCAATACCAAGACTAATACAAGGTACATTTTCCTCTCACTGACCTCTACTTGAGGACAATTTTATATATATAACAACTCATTATATTTACAGAGCATTTTACAACGTTCAAAATGTGTGATGTGGGTGTATATACTTTGATTCTTAGTTAATCTGCCTAGTAAAACAGACTGGTCCAGGTTAACCCAAATCCTAGGAAGAGTATACCTCAAAGTCATGAAGGTAAACCGGTAGAACTGGGCTCAGATCTGGGTCGAGGCTACAGATTACGGGAAGAAAATGATTACATTTCAACATGGAACCAAGTTTTTAGTTTAATCATCTATGATACTTAGTTTACTGGGCCCCTATGTTCAGGAAGATGGGAGACCACTCAGCAGATTATGTCGATAATGTATTTAATTAAGGCAGTGATTCACAAAGGGAGAAAAAAATTAGAAACATGTACTTTCATCAGGGACCTTTCTGATGATCTGAATGGTTTATTTTAGTGCCCTTTGAAGGTTTAAGGCCAAACATAAGACACTTTTTTTTTTAAAGGTTATTATTTTTGAATTTATCAAGATTGAATTCAAAACTTGGCATTCAGAAATCTGACTAATTTGTGAAGAAATTACAGATATGATTCATTTTATTAACTAAATTTGCTTTTAAAAACCAAAAGTCACTATTTTCAAACTGTGTGAAGCAAGGCAGAATCATTTGTTTCCCAACAAACGGTACCAGTTACAAGGCTGTTTTCTCTCCTGCATGTGGAGATTTTCACACAGACTGTTAAATATAACTTACTGCGTTGATTTGGAAAATACCAAGAAAACTGTATACTGTACAGCTCAAGTGACTGGAGTTAACAAAAACAAACAAACCCTCCCTGGCCCCCAGAAATGTAAATAAAAAGTTAGATTTCCCTGTACTACATTTGATTGCATTAATTGATGTTTAAAAAAAGTCCGTTGAAAATAAAGCCCAGCAGTAGCATTTTTCTTTCCTAAATCACAATAGCAGCACATTACAAACACTACCAAAAGGTCCCCTGGTACGTGTGTAAAGTTCCACTCTGGCAGTAAAATGCATCTACTGTGTGTTCTCCATTTCCATCTCTACCCTCCCAAATATGTATGAAAGCAGGTCACAAATGCAATTAAGCCTGCTTGCACATTGTTTAAATATTCATTTCCAATGAAGACTCAGAAACTGAATGGTCAGCCACTAAATTCTTTTTAATTTACAGAAAACCAAAATCTTTCTCTAAAGCAGGATTTGACCTCTGATAGCCGACAGACCATTATGACTAAGTCCAGTTTTTGTAATCTGTCCTGTTTCCAAAATCCTGCTAAGTAAGGCACGCACTTTGGGAAGCCTAGCTTAGTAGCAAACGTAGACCTCTACAAGAGGCTTCAGTGGGCTCACACCAAAGTGGGTAGGATAGACAGTGTTTATAAAAGTCATCACAGACACCATCTGTAAAGCCTCTCTCCCCATACAACACGGGGGCGTGATTTTAGAGATGCAGGCTTTGGGATCACTTGATGGTGGCTGGTGGGATGCCCAGCCCTGCCCCTAACAAGCTGTGTGGTCTCATCATGTTACTTAACCTGGCCTCAGCCAAACCATCGAGCCAGTGTGGCTATCAATACCCACACCATAGGAAAGGGAAGCGAGACCCAGGGGAGATGCTCCATAGCAAGTGTCCAGCAGGATGCCTGGCCTTGGATAAGTGCTCTGTAAGTACTGGTTATTTTTCTTATTAAGCACGAAACAAATGTTTGCTCCATTTGGTAAAAGACCTAATATCAAGGGGTTTTACTCTGTAGAGTTCACATATTGACTCTATTCCTCTCGATTCTGCCCTGCTTTCTCCTCCACATCAGCTCTGTCAGCTGCCCCAGAGCAGTTTCCTGTCTTGCAGGAATAGAGAGAGAAATGAGACATCGGCTCTGAGGGCAGAATCCCTCGGTGGGACGCACTGCTGGTGGGATGCACTGCTGGTGGGACTAGGTCTGCTCTCAAAACAACTGCGTTTTTTTCATTGCTGTTGAATAAACGAATGGAAGGAAAAAGATGAGAAAGGAAGGGAGAGATTGAGGGTGGCAGGAAGAAAACAGACCTGGGGAGTCCCTGGACTATAGTGGATATCGAGTCTACAGCCCGGGTAGGAGCACGTGATGGGCTCTTTTTTGTTTTCCCAAACAATTCAACATGTCAACAAAGAGATCTTTTCAAATTTACACCATTCCTCTACCAGTGGCGTGCCTCTTTTCTAGTTTTCTTACTTCTGATCAGCCCCCAGATTTAAAAATAAAAGCAACTGTGTGTTCAGTCCTGTCCTCTTTATTTGCTTCTATCTCAAAAAATAACAATACTTTCCCTTTTTCAAGCCCTGTCTCCTTACTGCCTGCTAGAGTTCTGGTCAACCTCATTTTCTCTCGACAGTCAGAAAGACGCTGGCCAGGTCCTGACCTGTGAATTTTATATCCAGCTGCTACCACTTCCCAGGTAGGGACTTCTGCTCAGTCCTCCCTGGAAATTCTTCTCTACTTTACATTTTTAAGTCTCAGTGAGAAGGAATGGGATAAGGACAGATTAATGAAGTATTTTTGATGCTATTGCCTCCTCTGGTGCCACACTGTCCCTACTATTCTGTGGGCAATCACAGTTTCTTTTCTTGAGAATGCCCCCTCCTTATAACCTCTAGAAATCAGAAGGTATCAGAAGTCACAGAGTTTCAAAATATTCTCAGGACTAGTCTGATTTTAGAAATGAAATTAACAGTTGCTGAGGCTTCCCTGGTGGCTCAGTAGTGAAGAATCCACCTGCCAATGCAGGAAACATGGGTTTGATCCCTGGGTCAGGAAGATCCCTTGGAGTAGGAAATGGCAACCCACTCCAGTATTCTTGCCTGAAAAATCCGATGGATAGAGGTGCCTGGTGGACTACAGTCTATGCAGTCGCAAAGAACTGGACACAACTCAGCAACTGAACAACAACAAGGGCAAAAATACATTTCGTAAATTGACTGTGAAATATCCACCTTGAGTCTAGGCACGATCCCAGTCTCTCAAGGTCTCTCCCCTCTTGACCAAGTGCTGCGACATCTGCCCAGCTGCTCTTAGTCAAAGGGAAGCCCCCGGTCAGTTGGTGAACACTGAGTGGAGAAGGAGATGCCCAGCATCCTGTGTGCCGCCCGATGCTGTCCCTGGTGTTAAGGGGCTAACCTGGCCCTTCATTAGCCTTCATGACTCTCCCTTCCTGAGACCCGGGCTTGGGTCTTCTCATTAGCACTGAATTCCCCGCCTCTGAGCAGAGCACAGATGTCAGGCAAGTCTGACCCAATATCTGATGATCAGATTCTGTTTACTTTCCTAAGCCTGAGGTTTTAGGGCAGCTCGAGATGAGGCAGTGGGATTTTTCTCCGGCCCTCCTTGTTGTGGGTGGTGGGGGGAGAGCGATGGAATTCACAACAGGCCCCCACACGGCCGAGCCCACAGCCACAGATCCGTGCTAGGCGCGGGCTGCTGTTTTCCACGAGAAGCTTCTCTAAAGGACAAAGGGTCCAGCCTGCTTGTCTGCAGAGGAAAACTGCAGGAGGCTCTGGCCCCCTGGAACATGCAGGCTCACCTAGGCACCTCCAGCTCAGGGCAAGCGGCCCGCTAGCTTGTCCTCTTCAGAAAAACGTTCTTTGTATGGAATTAAATAAATAAATAAGTGCGTGCATACATACGTGCATACATACATACAAATATGAAATGAATCTCTTTAATAATTTGAAGAAATCGTCTCGGCTTCTGTATGAGGCAGTCGTTAGGGGCCTGTGACAAAGGGGCCTTTGGGTTTTCTCTTTACCTTTGATCTGCGTTATGAAATGTTAATGTCCACCCCATCAGAGTCTCTTTCGGAAATTCTCTCAAAAGGCTTACCCCTGCCCGCTGCAACTTCCACTCAAATGCCCTGTCTATACTGAAGTGCTGACTCTGAGCTCAGGCCCAGAAGCATGGACATTTTTGAAACAGGGCTAGCTAAACTGTTAAATATAATTTATTGATGATAAAGAGCATGGCTTTGAGGCAATTTAATCACTCACAGACACACACACACGCTCCTCTCCCATGCATCTTGACATTACATATATACTTAAGGTTTGAAACTGAGCTCCCAGTGTTCTGTCTATAACAGGTAATGCAGGGGTGGGGGGGAGTGTCCACAGAATCTCTAATTGCGTGTTGATTGGGTAGGAAACCACCACAAGCCCATATTTTGATATCTCTATTAACAGCCTGTTCATGTCGAACTACAAAACTTGGTTGTACTTCTTTCACCATCTTTGCCCAAGACAGACCAGTAAACACAATTCCTCTCTCTATAATTAGCCTTTTCTCTAAGGGCCCTGGAGTAAGTCTGCACGCCGTAGATTTAATATCCAGTGCTATATCCATATGCGCTGCCCTTGCCTGGTCCCAGAGCATATAAACTCCCCTATTAGCAGCCTTGACTGCTTAATTATGCAGATTTTTTTTGTACCCGCCTGCCTGTAAAATTACTGTGTCTAACCTTTTTTTTTTTTTCCTCTTTGCACCATGCTGGCCATTCTAATGAAATCGGCATAGGGGAAAGGGCCTGATTTGCAGTTATGGAGGCTGGATCGTACTGGCAATCTGTCCTTAGTGGGAGTTACAAAAGAAGTCAAATGCCTTCATCTGGTTCTACCCTATCATCCCCAAGGTGATTGAGTTCACTTCCCGATGCTTCCCAAGTTTTCCTCAGGCTGTCCAATCAGCATGTCCACCAGGGAGCCCAGCCTAGCTTGCAACAGTCTCTGTATCTAGTTACAGCCCCACCAGGGACAGTCAACCATCCACCCCCAAGCCTTCAGATGAAAACCTTTTCTAACAAGGCCGCCCAGCGCCAATGAAATAACACACATCTGCATATCCACTGGGTCCCATGTTTCTTGTGCTCATGGATTATGTATCTTGCAGCCTCTAATAAAGAAATGCAGTTCTTTGTTTAATGTTTATCTTGTGCTTGTTAAGCAAATGCTAATGTTGTATCAGAATGCTTTAGTGCTATTTGGGTTTTTGGTGATTTACTACAAGACAATCTGCTGTGAAGTAAATTTAGAGAGCGAGAGAGAGAAAGAAAAGAGGAGGAAAAAAAGCCTTCTGGTTGAAAGGGAGAAAAAGAAAACGGTTTGACAGACAAAAAATCAGGGAAAAGGGGATGAGGGAGTGCGGGGAGAACGAGAGTGAAAGTGTGTTCCAGAAACCGAGCAAAAGCCTGACACAGAGGGACAGGCAGGTGGACGGAGGGACAGACACACATGTCCACACATGCGGAAGCTGGGCAGAAGGGGCAGAGAGCAGGGCCTTATATAAATCCCCTGGCCCCAGGCTGACATCCCCACTTTACCACTGGACAGTTTGAGATTGGAAACCAGAGAATACATCCAGTACGATTTCCAAAAGGGACGAGATGATAACTTCCCCTTCAGTGATAAGGTAAACAGTATCCTGAAGGGTAAACAGAAAATAAAAAAGCCTCTTTTTTTGGTTGTTGTCTGCCTTTGTGCCCCGATGGTTAGCACTGTGCACTGTTATTCACAGACCACAGGGAAGCCCTAAATTTAATTGTTCATTCCTAGCTCTGCTAGAAATAGGGAAAAAAAAAAAAAAAAAAATATATATATATATATATATATATATATATGTGTGTGTGTGTGTGTGTGTGTGTGTATATATATATATATAATCAGAACCTCCCTCCTCCCAATTTCAGGGAGAGGTGGGGGCTGGGGAAAAGAAACGAGGGTGGCGACTTGAAAGCTGATGAATGAATGCCCTTTATTTATCCTTTGGCAAGACAGGATATGGATATCCACAGTAACAAACCTTTCCCTCCAGCTTCCTATGCCTGCAATCCTGTTAGGGAGCAGGATGTCATTTTTATAGAGATATCGCCTGCTTTCACCCCCTTCACATTTTTGATAGGAGAGGTCAAAAGGCAATTCTCTAAAAGTAAAATCGAGAGGTCTATGTATTTTATAATTACTGTTCCTATAATTTGTTGACAAATTGTGAGGTTAATGAGGTCTTAGATTTCTGTGTTTTACAACACACAAAGACTATCTGATAAGAGATAGTGATCTTGCAATATATACAAATATTGAACCATTTTGGTATACACCTGAAACTAGCATGCTATTTGTCAATTTAAAAAAAGAGATAGTGATGGAAAGATTAGTGATTAGGATAAAAGAGTATTTTGCTCAGGAAGTACACTTGTCACAAATCATAGTCAGCTCCTCTCCTTCCTCTCTGCATTTCACAAAATAAATCAATGAATTTCCAAAAGGATAAAAAAAAAAAAAACTCAAGTGGATAAATGAAAAGCAAACATCTACCATATGAATCCAAGTGAAAATTACATCCACGCAGAAGAATGCGATGTTAGCTTTCTTCTTGGGTAAACATCTCTATCCTTAACACACTAAAGAAGCTGAGGATAAATTTAGTCTTCATGATTAATACAATTAATTCTAAGTACTCTGGTTTTTTTGAAATACTTCAGTGATGTCACAGAGGTTTCCATTAAAAGTGTGAGCTACTGCTTCAGAAAATAAATATCTAAGGTACTATCCTTTTTGCTAAAATATTCCTTAAAGGTTTTATTTTTATTCATATTATTTTCCTTGATAAACTTCTTGCTTTCTAATGATGCCCTATTAATACAAAAAGACTGAACTCAAAGCCCTTTAGTGGCCAATGGAAGAAACTACATAGAACAGACAATGAAGGCATTCATTTGCTATGGGAATAACTGGAAATCTAAAGCTGGGATTCTCAAAAGTACTGCCTCTTAAGGCACTGGGGGCTCTCTTCAGAGTGAAGCGTAATTACTACCAGTGGGTGTGATCTGGGGATGTGACACTTGCTCTTTGGGGTCTCTCAGGAAGGAATCAACTTCCTTCCATGATTTCATTTCACTAAAAACATGATCACAACAGACTTCATTTAGGTGCAATGCAAATCCTACAGCTGAAAGTCTCCCTTCCCATTGTCTTTACCATTTGGCTCCCGTTGGAGGCTATTATTAGAACTGGAATTTAATGTATCTCTTTTCCCCTTTAAATTTAACAGAGAGTCAAAAAAGACAGAAAAAGGAAATCAATGGTACATTTCATTAGCTGGCTCTTATATCGTATGGTAAGTCATGAATCAAGGGCTTTGTTGTTCACAGAATATCACAAAAGCTTTCCAAATTACAAATAAAAGCAAAATACCCCCACTTTTGGATCTTTCTTCTCTGTGCCTTTAACAGGATTTCCCATTGTCCTATTCACATCATACTCCATCAAACATTGTGGGGTTTGGGACAATTTAGGCTGCTCAAGAGCCTGGTGACTGGGTAGTCACAGCTTGCTTTGAGAGTCTGACTCCAGGGAGTTTTCAAAAAGCTTCACCTCACTTTGTCTACCCCAGTAACCTCAGTAATGTTCTACCCATCCTGGCCTGCTACTCAAGCATTTAAGATAGTAAATTTTCAGAAATAAGTGCTTAGGTTTAAGGTGTTGAAAAAATGCCCCAAACTTGAATACAATCATATTTGTATCCTGGAACTCTCAGTGACCAGGGTGATCCAAGAGCAATGGGGAGATGTGAGTGAGGTCTTCTCCAATGGTACCAGAACTCTGTAGATTCAGCTGCTAAGACCTTTAGGGACTCCATGGAAAAGAGAATGATGTTGCAGTGGCATTACCCAGAAGCCACGCTAATTGATCTTGGAGCCCCTGAACTGCAGTTGGAACAAAATCCAGGATGAGAACTAGACAATGGGTTGCATGGAGGTTGAGAGGGATTCAGTTGAAGAAACTTATGGGAACTACTTTATTAAAATAAAACAAAACAAGAAACAATTCCAAAGGCAACCCTTTAGAATGACCGAGTACCTTAGTATCTAAACTCTCAGGAACCGCTCTATACGCTAATTTTCTAAAACCTGTGGGCTAGGGATTCCACTTTGGATTGGCACAATAAGATCCTAGTAGATTGAAATCCCTGCAGATAATAACTATAAATTTTGGACAAAAGACAAAAGAAAAATTTGCAATTAACCTGAAGGTATTGGCTTGTGAATACAAGCAGGCAGTGATTGGAAAGAGTCAACACTTGGAAGAAGGTAATAACACAAGATGACTGTCCTATTCTGTATGGATTTTAGCTGCACATGGAAGCTAAACGTCCAACAGAAAAATACATTATTCCTGACTAAAAAAAACAGAATTTAGAACAAACAAAGCCACTAGAAAGTAAAGGAAAAACCCTGGAAAGGAAAAAGTCTGGACAGGTGGGAAAGCACAATCCCATGTAAAACTCTGCCCAAATCTCTGGTTGACTTTTGAACCACACAAGTGCAGGACTGACTGAACGCAGCCCAAGGAAGGATTAAAAAAACTGAAGGGACATTTGACCTGCAGTTCAAAAGACAGGGTTTGCAGTTTGAGTTCAGTCAAGATACTTGCCTTCTAAAATGAAAACATCAGCATTCCTGGAAGAGTATATCAGAATTCAGAGTATCTATAACATCATATTCCCTATGTCCAATATACAATCCAAATTACTGGGCATACAAAGAAAATGAAAAATGTGATCCATGTTCAAGGGAAGACACGATCAACTCAGATGCTAGAATTAGCATTGAAGAATTTCAAAGCAGCCATTTTAACTATACTCAATGACATAAAGGAAAATGTATTCCTCATCAATGAAAACACATGAAATTGTGGCAGAGGAAAGAATCTATAAAAAGGTACCAAATGGAAACTCCAGGATTTAAAATTACAACTTGTTAAATAAGACAACTCAGTATATGGGTTTAAAAGCATAATGGATATGATAATGGAAACAGTCAATGAATTTTAAAACAGATCAACAGAAATGATTCATTCTGAATAAGAAAGAGTAAAGTTCCCTGGTGGCTCAGACGGTAAGGCGTATGCCTACAATGCAGGAGACCGGAGTTCAACCCCTGGGTCAGGAAGATCTCCTGGAGAAGGAAATGGCAACCCACTCCAGTATTCTTGCCTGGAAAATCCCTTGGACGGAGAAACCTGGTAGGCTACAGTCCAGGGGATTGCAAAGAGTCAGACACGACTGAGTGACTTCACAAAACAACAACAAAAAAGTATTGAAACAAACAGAGCCTCAATAACCTGTAGGACAATATCAACACATGGGGTAATTTTGGTACCAAAAAGTGAAACAAGAGAAAGATGTACAATAATCATTTAAGAAATAATGGCTGAATAGTTCCCCAATTCAGTGAAAGACACAACTCTTCAGATTCAAAAAGCTCAGCAACCTGCAAGCAGGACAAGTTTTAAAAAGATAAATGAGCACGTACTTAAAAATGAAGAGAAAGGGAAAACTTTAAAGTATCAAACAAAACAAAATGAAAGAAAAACTTCACAAAAACATATTACTTAGGGAATAACAATAACTTGAGTGACTTCTGATTTCTCATTTGAAACGCTGGAGCCCAGAAGATAGAGGACCAACACTTCCCTGGTTGTAGAATAAAAAGAAAACTATCAGCCTATAAAATAGAAAAATATCCTTCAAAAGAAAGGTGAAGTTATATATTTATATATCTATATATATCTCCTTACCTCCTCACCTCCTCCCTGCTCTGTTCTATAAAAGAACCTGGCATCCAGACCCTGATAAGATGCTTATTTTGAGATATTAGTCTGCCATCTTCTTGGTCTGCCAGCTCTCTGAATAAAGTCATATTCCTTGCCTCAAAAAAAAAAAAAAATCTCTATTAAAGAGCACAAAGAGAATTTTTACCATAAGAGAAATTATACCTGATGAAAATCTGGATCTTCAAAAAGAATTATGAGTATCAGAAACAGTAACTTACTGGTAAACACAAAAAAGATCTTTCCTTTTAATTTCTTAAACACACATATGATTACTTAAACCAAATATTATAATATGGTCTCATGGGATTTACTATACATATAGATATAATACATATAAAATCTATATCATAGATCTATATAGTTACAAAGTATCTACATTTTATATAAAGTGGTAATATATCAACTCTGACTATCAGAAGTTAAGGATGCATACTGTAATCCTGAGAATAATCAGTAAAGAAATAAAGAGAGGAGGTGTAGCAAAAAATCCTAGAGAAAAATTACAATGGAATGCTATAAAGTTGTCAAATAATCTAAAAGAAAGCAGAAAAGGAGAAAAAGATAATTTTAGAAAAACAACGAGAGGGTAAATAGCAAACAAGAAGTAGTAGGCTTAAACCAACCATATTAATAATTATGTTACATTGTTGATATAATGGACTGAACACTAATTAAAGGCAGAGATTGTCAGAATGAATAAAAAGGAATATCCAACTAGATACTCTTCACATGAGGTACACTTTAAATATGGAAACTGGGAGGTTGAAAAAATGGATAGGAAGAATATATACCATACGAAGAACAAACACAAGAATGTTAGAGTGGCTATATTAGTATAGGGTTCAAGATAACACTACCAGAGATAAAGAAGAATATTTCATAATGAAAAATGGATCATTGATCAGAGCAACAACTAATGTGCATGCACTTAAAAAGAGCTTCAAAATACATAAAGAACTGACAGAAAAAATTTACAATCATCGGTGGATACTTGAACACCTCTCTTAGCAATTGATAGAACAACTAGATCCTTCCATCACTAGTGACACAGATCATCTGAACAACACTATCACCCACCTTGACCTAATTGATAACTATAGAACATTATACTCAACATCTGTAGCATACATGTTGTTTTCGAGTACACAATTATGTATTAACAGTCACCAAGATTGACCATATGTTCACGCACAGAAAAAGTGTCAATAAATTTAGTAGAACTGAAATCATACAGAGTATGCAATCTAATTACAATGGAATTAAATTAGAAATTAATAATTGATACCTAGAATACCTCCAAATATTTGGAAATTAAAAACATACTTCTAAATAATCCATGGATGAAACAAAGAAACCACAAGATAAATTAGATTATATTTTGAACTAAAAGTTACTGAAAACTGAACACTTCAAAATCTGTGGCATGCAGCTAAAGCATTTAAATTTATGGATTTAAATGCTCATGTTAAAAAGGAAAAACAAAGTCTAAAACTAATGACTTAAGTTTTACCTGAAGAAACTAGGGAAAAAAGGGCATATTAAACCTAAGTCAAAATAAGGAGGAAATAATAAAGAAAAGAAATCAAAGAAATAGAAAATAAAACATAGGGAAAAATCAGTGAAATAAAAACTCAGTTATTTGTTAAAGATCAACAGAATTGATAAACTTTGACTGATCAAGAAAAAAGAGAACACAAATGACAAATATCAGGAATGAGAGAGTGTTACCACTGATCTATCTGTCTATATTTACTATGAGTTGGTTATTTTTCCTCTTTTTCTATAGATATTTAAATGAAAATAAGGGAATATCATGAACAACCTTATACCAACAAATTTGCTACCAAATTAAACAGAAATCTGAACAGCCTTTTACCTATTAAAAAACTGAATTCATTAAAGAAGGGAGGGAGTACAAAGAGAGGAAGAAAGGAATGAAAGAAGGAAGGAAGGAAGCAGGCAGGCAGACTGAGATGGATTCATTAGTGAATTCTAACAAACATTCAAGGAAAAAAATAACACCTGTCTTAAACTCTTTTGGAAAACCTTTCCTGAGGTCAGACTAAGTCTAAAACCTGAAAACCTGAAGAAGATCTTGTAAAACTGGTAGGACTGGCCTACATCCAAAATGGATTCATTTAATCATATGAATATACTAAAAGGGATGGGACCCCCCCCAAAAAAAAAGGAATGAAAACTGAAATATTTTCCTCTTACTCTTAACCTATTTAATAATAAATAGACCAACCTCTTTAGACATGCAAACTGATCTGTTCACAAATGACTTAGCCTCTCTTCCCACTTTAGGAGAAGTCTCCTCAGGCAGAATTTTCACCTCCCGTCTGCAGTAAGCCTACGGGTATGGGGTGGGGAGGAACCTGACTTGGGTCACAAGTCACACTCAAGACTGGCTTTACTGGTGGCAAAATTTATATTTTGGTCAAAAACTCTTGGAAGAAAAATCCAGAGCAAAATTATATATATAATTTTATAAAAATTATGATTTTACATATAATTATAATTTTGTCTAATTATAGATATATATAATTTTACTAAATGTGTTCTCTCTTATCCCCTAGAAATGAAAATAGAGCAAAAGGGAGGAAGGAAAGATTTAAACATTTGTAGAAGAAATGAAATATCTGCATATAAAAGTAGGAAGCGAAGAGTACAGTAACTACTCCCCGCTTTTCCCCACCACTGGGGCAGAAGCCGTGGAACAACAGGAGGAGCACTGAGAATTACTTAAGTAATATTTGAAGAAGTTCTACCCAGGAAGCAGAGTAAGTACTTCCGAAAAGTTCAGAACATAGGTGCTCTATGGGATGCAGAAGCTTGGGATTGGAATGTCAGCGTGACGGATATCTGTGTGTCCTACTCACACCACTCCAGGACCCCTGGACCCCAGCCTCCCCCGGACATCTCAGGTGCCAGGTTTGGGCTGATGGAACAGATGGATCCTTTAATGAGAGTCAGTGGAACCGAGCTCTTGCTCTGAAACCTACCTCCCCCAGTCAGAGGGCTGTATCTTTCTAACTCTCGAAGTAGTGGTCAATGAGCATTTAATTTATAATTGTCCTGTCAAGATAGAAAATAGGAAAAAGATGTACCTTCCGCTCTTAAACATGTAAGAAAAACTGGACAAAGCACATGAAACAATTTTTTAGACACTGGATATGAGGCAGTGCAGGTGATCTTGCGAGAGATGTGATGTGAGTCCCAAATGCCCAGCTTATGTCTAGAGGACTTTCAGCCACAGAGGAGGGAGGGGAAGCCAGGGTAAGTATGAAGTCGTCCTGAGCTGGGAGCCCAAAGAGGCTAACGCAGAGTTTCTAAAGCAGAGTCCCAGAGAGGAGAGAATGATCTAGAGAGAGGATCTGGGACTTTGCTTTAGTAACTCTGAGCTCCTGAACAAAGATTTGAGTTTTATTTAATTTTAATTTAAATAGCCACCACGTGGCTGGTGGTGGTTTAGTCGCTAGGTCGTGTCTGACTCTTGCAATCCCATGGTCTGTAGCCTGCCAGGCTCCTCTGTCCATGGGATTTTCCAGGCAGGAATACTGGAGTGGGTTGCCATTTTCTTCTTGATGGTATCTTCCTGACTCAGGAATTGAACTCAGATCTCCTGATTGCATGCAGATTCTTTACAACTCAGTTATATGACTCCTTCTTGAGAGGAGTGTAGTAAAATTCCCCACAGCACACATAAGGTTGTGTTCTCACAGATCTGAGCAGAAATTCTTTTACTTCAATATGTTTACCACATTGAGTAGAATATTTGGAAGGGTATTGCTTCAGTTGTAGGGAAAAATTAGCCCTAAATCAAAGGCTGCTCTGATTCCATGAAAAATAGATAAGTATGCCTCCAAAGGATCAAATCAACTTAAATGCTTCCCAGAACAAAGCTCAACATATTATATACATACAAAAATCACTATCACCTAACAGGGCTTCCCTGCTGGCTCAGATGGTAAAGAATCTGCCTGCAATGCAGGAGACCTGGGTTTGATCCCTGGGTTGGGAAGATCCCCTGGAGGAGGGCATGCCAACTCACTCCAGTGTTCTTGCCTTGAGAATCCCATGGACAGAGGAGCCTGGCGGCTACAGTCTGTGGGGTCACAAGGAGTCAGACACGACTATTTGACTAAGCACAGCACAGCACCTAACAAGGTAAAATTCACAACATGCCAGACATGTCACAATAAGGTCACTTTAACATGTCAATAAGTCAATAAGTAGAACAGACATAGAAATGTCACAGATAAAATGCGCAGACAAGGACATTAAAAAAGTTATCATAACTCTATTCCATGCATGCAAGAGGCAGAAGAAACACTAAGCATAGTTAATAGAGACATAAAAGACATAAAAAGACATATTGAACTTTAAGAGATAAAAAATACACTGGGTGGATTTAACAGCAGATTAGACATCACAGAAGAAAAGATTAGTGAATTTAAAGACACAGGAATAAAAACTATTGAGAATGAAGCACAAAGAGAAAAAGGACTTTAAAAAAATGAACAAAGCATCACTGAGCTGTGAGGTAACTTCCAGCAGCTTAACATGCGTATAATTGGAGTCCCTGGGAGGGGTACAGAAAAATATTTGAAAAATAATTTTTGACTGATGAACTGTCATGGACATTCAGGTTATTTGAATATGTTCTAATTCTCTATATTTTCATGGTTTTAAGTTTAATTTTCTGATTATTGTAGCTAAAAATACATGATACTTAGAAATATCTAATATGTAAAAATAAGGCCATGTTTAAAATCTGGAATCATGCATATTCTACTAAACAGATCAATGGTTTTCAGTATACATTCAAGAGGTAAAATCAAGCTCTAATATATTAATACATTTATCTCCTACTCTGTGGACCTGAGACATTACTGATGATGATGATGACGAAGTTAAGAAATTTCTCACACAAAGGTTTTCTCCTTCTCATTGAGATGAAGGCAGCTTGTGAATATGAAAAAAAGAAAGAAATTTTGGTCATGGGCGGTTGCAGTGAAACATCAGCAAATTGTGTTATAAATGACATTATCACAGAGAACAGAAATCAACAAGTTTTAAATCAAAATGAGAGAAAAGGAAGGATAAAAAATAATAGGAACAAACGTCAAATCATTATGCTGTATGCCTTAAACTTATAGAAGGTTATGTGTCAGTTACATCTCAATAAAAGTGGGAAAAGTCAGGAACAAGTTTAAGAGTGGGAAGTGAAACTTGGTCTAGTCAGGAAGGTGTAAATTCATATATATTCAGACATTCGTGGGCGTTTTCGTTTGATCAAACATAAAGCACATGATTTGGGATGAGACTCTGTCCACTTCTGCTTGATAACCTAATTCTACTTCATGCAGTCAGTATTACACTGACTGTAAAAATCTGAGCCGTATTTTCCTCTACTTAGGATTAGGATGATAATTAGAGATATAAACAATAATAATATGCACTGTGGTTCTCAAGACAAAGAGTGAAAATAAGCAAGCAGTGCTTTTTGCTTCAAAACTTTGTCCACCACACTGTCATAAAGTGTACTTTATATTTTTCCATATATAATGGTATCTTTGGAGATTGATATGTTGGGCTAAGACTCAATTTAAAATAAAAAACAGAAATGATAAAGAGAAAGGTGTGAGGTCAAAGGGGAAAGCAACAACATTAATAAAACCTCCTTACTGAGTTCCAATACTTTGGCCACCTGATGTGAAGAAATGACTCATTTGAAAAGAACCTGATGCTGGGAAAGACTGAAGGTAGGAGGAGAAGGGGAGGACAGAGGATGAGATGGTTGCATGGCATCACTGACTCAATGGACATGAGTTTGAGTAAACTCTGGGAGCTGGTGATGGACAGGGAGGCCTGGCGTGCTGCAGTCCATGGGGTTGCAAAGAATCAGACACGACTGAGCGACTGAATTGGACTGAACTGAAGATTAATATTCTCAAAATCAAAAAACTATTGAGCTAAGTGTTCTCACACAATTTCCTCATTTCATGGGGGTAAAAAGACTACCTGGTTATGCATCTGCTTGGTTTAAGGGAAGGAAGTAAGATTCAAGTCTCCTGAATCACAGCCCTGAGCTCTGTACACTGAACCCATCGATTTACTTAAGAGAGACGTGAGTATGAATCAGCTGTAGTCACTGATTTAACGTGGGACTCTAATGTACCTTAGGGTATATATTAAACAAATTATTGACTGGAGACATATTAAAACGGGAAAGAATCTGCCTGATATGCGAGAGACCTGGGTTTGGTCTCCGGGTCGGGAAGATCCCCTGGAGAAGAGAATGGCAACCCCCTCCAGTATTCTTGCCTGGAGAATTCCATGGTCAGAGGAGTCCAGTAGGCTATAATCCATGAGGTTGTCAAGGGTTAGACCTGACTGAGTGACTAACACTTTGTTATCTGAACATGACTGACCAGAGATGTTTCTGTATTCACTTACATAACCAATTGCTGGCCACAGGTGTTAGTTTCTGCAAAAATTCCCCAGTCAATAATGTGTTAACATTCATAGAAAAATATGTTTTCTAATATAACCTTGGTCTACCTTGACCTGCTACACTTTCTATAAGAAACATTCATTCCATATTTAGTTACTAATAATTTTGGGTTCTTAGAATTTATAAGCACTTTAGAGGGTGCTGGTTTGGATGAACCCAGCTCTCTTAAAAGATCTGTCTATGAGAGATATGAGTCCTTCTTTAACCTTTGGATAAACAGTCCCCTTTAAACCTTGTATGCAATTCCAATTCACTCCATTAATTGTTATTTTCATAAACTGTCATTCCAGCATCTTTTAGAGGAACACTTGAGAGGTTGAGAGCCAAGAAATCTGAATCCTGGCCCAACCCCTGCTTGACATTTGGTAAGCCATGGAACTGATGTGGATCTCAGCTTTCTTATGAAAACTAGAGGAGACAGAATGCTCTCTGGGCTGTGCTTAGTCGTTCAGTCATGTCCCACTCTTTCCGACCCCATGGACTGTAGCCCGCCAGGCTCCTCTGTCCATGGGGTTCTCCAGGCAACAATACTGGACTGGGCTGCCATGCCCTCTTCCAGGGGATCTTCCCAACAGAGGGCTCGAACCCAGGTCTTCTGCATTGCAGGCAGATTCTTTACTGTCAGAACCTCCAGGAAAGCCTAAGAATACTAGAGTAGGTAGCTTATCCCTCCTCCAGGGGAACTTTCTGATCCAGGAATCAAACTGGGGTCTGCCGCATTGCAGGCTGACCTATCAGCTGAGCTACCAGGGAAGCCCCAGAATGCTCTCTAGGTTTCTCTAAATCTTTCTATTTTCAGTTGTTAAAGGTTAGGAGACCAAGAGTCTCTAGTCTTATATTTGCAGCTCTATCATTTTTTTCCTTCTGCTTCCCCCTCTACTCATTAACAAGTAGAAGGATCTTTGAAAAGACATCGAATGGGGATGAGCTAAAGGAATTGTTATAATTTTTTATATCTTACTTGTAAACATCAGCTCTAGAACTGCTTCTTTTTCTCTCCTTAGTTTACCAGCCACTTGGGCCATGCTTCAGAAACTATGTAACAGGTTAATAAAAGCATTGGTAATTGGACTTTTTTTTTTTTTTTTATAAGCAGCGTGATGAAATGACAAAAGCTGAAGAATTGAGGCTGCTTTTATAAATTTATGGTTTAAGTGCAAGCTAATTTCAGAGCAATTCTTTATTTTTTGCTTCTTTTATTTGTCGTGAACACTTTTCCTTTTTTTTTTTTCCTTTTTCTTAATTCTCATTCAGATTTCCTTCCCTGATTATGTTCTACAGATGACTCCCACTTGTTAAGCTATCTTGATCTTTTTTTTAAAAATTGTTTTGGCCATGTGGTACAGCATGCGGACTCTTAGTTGCCTGACCGGGGATCAAACCCGAGCCCCCTGCATTGGGAGCACAGAATCTTAACCATTGGCACACCAGGGAAGTTCTACTTTGATCTTATTTTTAATTATAGGAACCAATAAATGACTTAACTACACTGATAGTCCTCATGCCTGATAAAAATACTTAACTACACTGATAGTCCTCATGCCTGATAAAAATACCCCTCCATAGTATATAAATACAGCTTCAAAAACTGCTGTTTTTAAACCACAGGTCTTAGAAAGATGCATGTAAAAATGCTTTGAGTTATATAAATCCAAGTTATAATCATCATAAAGCTAGTACTACTTTAGTTTCATATTGCTTATGGAATTTTCTAGTATGGCACCATGTTAAAATATTCAACCAAAATTTCCTGAATACCACTTATGAGCACTGTGCATACATGAACATGATTTTAATTAGCTGACATTACATGGCTACCACTAGTACCTCAAAGAGTACCCGTGCATCAGATCTTATCAGTCTCAGATATGACTTCACCTTCAATATAATATTTGATCTCATAAATTTAACAGTTTATACCTTAAAGGGAGAGGTGGATTTTCCGCTGGTCTTTTATTTTTAAAATTTATTTATTTTTAATTGGAAGATAATTGCTTTATAATATTGTGTTGATTTCTTTCATTTATCAACATGAATCAGCCGTAGATATACATACTATTTACAATGAAAATTGAATCTTAACTAGCCACATGGGAAATGGTAGACAACAATCCATTGTTGAACATTAGTCTTAGTATTTATCAGATTCATTGTCTGAATGAAATGAGGTCTCTGCTTCAATTCAAGGGTTGGGCATTGTATTCTTTACAGTTTGTAGAACTGTCTGATTAACAAATTCCAAAGAAGTCTATTGATGTTGAGCAAATTTGGCCTAATACTAAGAGATATCAAGACATAGCTTAAATTCAATTTGTGGTTCAACCTCTCTTCCTCAAGGGAATCTTTTTGAATAGGCCATGTGTGTGTGCCTGTGTGTATGCGAGCCTGTGTGTGTGCATGTGTATGTGAAACAAGTTCAATTACAGGCTAACAAGATAAAATCAATTATCTCTTTGGCTAAGGGGCATTGAAATAAGTAGGTGCTGCTTCAAGTAATTTAGGATAAAATTGGCTAAAAAAGTAGATTTGGGCACATTGAGAGTTCCTTGGACTGCAAGGAGACCAAACCAGTCAATGCTAAAGGAAATCAATCCTGAATATTCAATGGAAGGACTGATGCTGAAGCTGAATACTTTGGCCACCTGGTGAAGGGCTGACTCATTAGAAAAGACCCTGATGCTGGGAAAGACTGAAGGCAGGAGAAGGGGATGACAAGGATGAGATAGTTGGATGGCATCACCAACTCGATGGACATGAGTTTGAATAAACTCCAGGAGCTGGTGATGGACAGGGAAGTCTGACATGCTGCAGTCCATAGGGTCACAAAGAGTCGGACATGACTGAGCAACTGAACTGAACTCAATATGGGCTCTGTGTATGTGTGTGTGTGTAAGAGCATCACAAATTTTCTCCAGGGAAATCTGCAGGATAGATTTAGTTTTCAAAATTGCTTTATTGTCAGTATTAGTCGTAGTAGAAGAAAGGTATGAATTGCTGTGATTTTGCTGTTTCTAAACCATAAACTCAGTAGTGCCTGGCACAATAAGTTTTAATGTGAATATAAGCTCATATTTTGCAAATATTTGACCACTACGTAAATGCAAAATTAGGAAATGGTGTATTTCATCTTACATTCACTTTTTAGTTGTAGCAAGCTTTCTGACATTAATATAATGTTTGTGCACTGTATCTCCCTTCAATGGCCCTCACAAATTAATTTTTGCCTCTATTTTTTTTTTCATTTATTTTTATTAGTTGGAGGCTAGTTACTTTACAATATTATAGTGGTTTTTGTCATACCTTGACATGAATCAGCCATGAATTTACATGGATTCCCCATCCCGATCCCCCCTCCCACCAGCAGACAAATGGATAAGGAAGTTGTGGTACATACACACCATGGAATATTACTCAGCCCTTAAAAAGAATTCATTTGAATCAGTTCTAATGAGATGGATGAAACTGGAGCCCATTATACAGAGTGAAGTAAGCCAGAAAGATAAAGACCAATACAGTATACTAATGCATATATATGGAATTTAGAAAGATGGTAACGATAACCCTATATGCAAAACAGAAAAAGAGACACAGATGTACAGAACAGAACTTTGGACTCTATTTACTTTTGAAATTTAGGAATCTGGATCCAAGAACGAGCCTCAAGCAACAAGCTAAGACTCCTCCATGACAGCTTATCCCTGGAGAAGGAAATGACAACCCACTCCAGGATTCCTGCATGGAAAATTCCATGGACAGAGGAGCCTGGTGGGCTACAGTCCACGGGGGTCGCAAAGAGTCAGACACTACTGAAGCAACTGAGCACATGACAACTCATGAGAATAAATATTCTTGAAAACTTGAAAGTAGATTTGACTCCTCACGTAATAATATCCCAGCAATTTTGTCAAACTCGTGAGCCTACTTCCAGATCTCACAAGCAATCCTTGGCTTCTCAGAACCTTTCCTTCCACAATCAATTTGACCAGAAAATATCCCTCTCTTCTATAGCTCCTAACTTTGTATGCTGCAAACTGATGAATGAAGTCAGACTGTTGATATTATGCTTACATTCTACACAGTAATGTTACAAATTCAAATGAAGCAATATCTATGTTCTAGCTTCTCAAATGAATAGTTCATGCTATATAAATAGAAGGATTATTAATAACTATGTTCTGATTTTCTATTCCCTTCATAGTTTCAATCAGTTATACACATAGCTGCCTCCTGCTTTTTACTAGTGTACTATTTAAAAAACTTTAATTAACTGAAGAAGCAGCTCCATTTTGTGTCATATGTAAAATAACTCAAAAGAAACACTTACCTCCTGGGGATTATTAAATAGCTAAAGAGGAGCCATATACAAACATTCTAGAAATGTCCATTGAAGTGGACAGAACTCTATCTATCTTTTGAAACTTGCTTACTTACGAGACAAGTACACCCGGACAACTCTTGGAAATTCAGAGAACATTTTAGTCCTAACAACTCCAATGATTAGTACATATTTGGGATGTCATGTAAAATTCAGAATAAAAACAAACTGAAGAATTAAGTTAATGTAATGGCTGCACTTATATTTTTTGGCACTGTCAGAAAGGCCATTTCACTCTGAGAGCCTCCAGCAGCGTAAACTTGGATAAACCACTTGACCTCTCTCGGACTTGATCTATTCGTTTGGGCCAAGTGATTCATAAGGTCTGTTCCAGATTTAAAAAACACTGTGGGCTTGTATTATTGGTCAGGAGTACCTTAATAAAGCTCAGATTGACAAATGCTGCAAAGCTATACTTGAGATACAGAGATGCACCTCACCTTTAGTGAGTGTGGGGGCTGGATGGGCAAGTGTAGGAGAGAGAACAAGGAGGAAGCTGTGTTTGGGGGAGGTGAGTCTTCAGCCTGAAATGAAAAGGAGACTTTTGTGTGGGCATATACAACAACCCCACCACAGCAATAAAGGCTAGGTTGTGGAAGCCCTGAACTCTGAAATAGGCGCTTTAGATTTTGGTTTGTAGGCAATAGAAATGGGGGAAGGTATAGAGTGGAGTAAGTAAGACTGCAGACTCTTCAGCAGAGTAACAGCATTAATCATAACAATGGCTAAATCTTGTTAAGCCCTTACTGTATGTTAGGCATTAGTCCTCATCTTTTACATGATTAACTCATTGAAAGAATAGAAATAACAGCTATGAATTAGGTACTATTTTAATACTATTGCTTTTGTCAACAAAGAAAACGGAAAAGAATTTAAGAAATGTGCCTAACCACAAACACAGAAACATTTTAGAAAAAAGGCCCACTAAAGATGAGATCCAGAATGATTTGGAGAGGAGCCAAAAATATGATTTTAGTTTCAGAAATTTGATTTTTGGAAAAACATCTATTACATTTAAAAATATGTGTGCATTTTAAGTGTGGTGATCAACTATTACAATGAAGTTTTATTTCTTGGAAGAGAAAAGTAAATTCAGAATGTTATAGTTGTGTTTGTGAGTTTATAAGAAAAATGAATTTAAACCAAATCACTATCCAATACAAAACAGACCTGGTTATTTGGTCAAAATTGCCAAAAAAAACTTGGAAGCAACCAAGATATCCTTCGATAGGTGAAAGACTAAACAAACTGTGGTATGTCCAGACAATGAAATATTAGCCAGAAATAGAAAGAAATGAGCTATCAAACCATCAAAAGACATGGGGGAAATGTAAATACATATTAAAAAGTGAGTCAGTTGTGTCTGACTCTATGTCACCTCGTGGACTGCAGCACGCCAGGCCTCCCTGTCCATCACCAGCTCCCAGAGTTTACTCAAACTCATGTCCATTGAGTTGGTGATACCATCCAATCATCTCATCCTCTGTCATCCCCTTCTCCTGCCTTCAATCTTTCCCAGCATCAGGCTCTTTTCCAGTCAGTTCTTCACATCAGGTGGCCAAACTATTGGAGTTTCAGCTTCAGCATTAATCCATCCAATGAATATTCAGGACTGATTTCCTTTAGGATGGACTGGTTGGATCTCCCTGCGGTCCAAGGAACTCAAGAGTCTTCTCCAACACCACAGTTCAAAAGCATCAATTCTTCGATGCTCAGCCTTCTTTATGGTCCAGCTCTCACATCCATACATGACTAGTGGAAAAACCATAGCTTTGACTAGATGGACCTTTGTTGGTAAAGTAATGTCTCTGCTTTTTAATATGCTTTCTACTTTGGTCATAACTTTTCTTCCAAGGAGCAAGCTTCTTTTAAGTTCATGGCTGCAGTCACCATCTACAGTGATTCTGGAGCCCCGAAAAATAAAGTCTCTCACTATTTCCATTGTTTCCCCATCTATTTGCCATGAAGTGATGGGACCAGATGCCATGATCTTCGTTTTATGAATGTTGAGTTTTAAGCAAACTTTCTCACTCTCCTCTTTCACTTTTATCAAGAGGCTCTTTAGTTCTTCTATTTCTGCCATAGGTGAAAATGGTATCATCTGCGTATCTGTGGTTATTGATATTTCTCCTGGCAATCTTGATTCCATCTTGTACCTCATCCAGCCCCAGCCTGGCATTTTGCACGATGTACTCTGTATATAAGTTAAACAAGCAGGGTGGCAATATACAGCCTTGACATTCTCCTTTCCCAATCTGGAACCAGTCTGTTGTTCCATGTCCAGTTCTAACTTGCTTCTTGACCTGCATACAGATTTCTCAGGAGGCAGGTCAGGTGGTCTGATATTCCCATCTCTTTCAGAATTTTCCACAGTTTGTTGTGGTCCACACAGTCAAAGGCTTTGGTGTAATCAATAAAGCAAAAGTTGATTTTTTTTTGGAACTCTCTTGCTTTTTTGATGATCCAGCAGACATTGGTAATTTGATCTCTGGTTCCTCTGCCTTTTCTAAATCCAGCTTGAACATCTGAAGTTCACAGTTCAAGTACTAAGAACTGTGAGCATTACTTTGTTAGTGTGTGAGATGAGTGCAATTGTGAAGTAGTTTGAGCATTCTTTGGCATTGCTTTTCTTTGGAATTGGAATGAAAACTGACCTTTTCCAGTCCTGTGGCCACTGCTGCATTTTCCAAAATTGATGGCATATTGGGTGCAGCACTTTCACAGCATCATCATTTAGAATTAGAAATAGCTCAATTGGAATTCCATCACCTCTGCTAGCTTTGTTCATAGTGATGCTTTCTAAGGCCCACTTGACTTTGCATTCCAGGATGTCTGGTTCTAGGTGAGTGATCACACCATCATGGTTATCTGGTTCATGAAGGTCTTTTTTGTATAGTTCTTCTGTGTATTCTTGCCACCTCTTCTTAATATCTTCTGCTTCTGTTAGGTCCATACCATTTCTGTCCTTTATCATGCCCATCTTTGCATGAAATGTTCCTTTGGTATCTCTAATTTTCTTGAAGAGATCTCCAGTCTTTCCCATTCTATTGTTTTCCTCTATTTCTTTGCACTGATCACTGAGGAAGGCTTTCTTATCTCTCCTTGCTGTTCTTTGGAACTCTGCATTCAAATGGGTATATCTTTCCTTTTCTCCTTTGCCTTTAGCTTCTCTTCTTTTCTCAGCTATTTTTAAGACCTCCTCAGACAGCCATTTTGCCTTTTTGCATTTCTTTTTCTTGGGGATGGTCTTGATCCTGCCTCCTGTACAATGTCATGAACCTCTGTCTATAGTTCAGATCTAATCCCTTGAATGTATTTGTCACTTCCACTGTATAATCGTAAGAGATTTGATTTAGGTCATACCTGAATGGTCTAGTGGCTTTCCCTACTTTCTTCAATTTAAGTCTGAATTTGGCAATAAGGAGTTCATGATCTGAGCCACAGTCAGCTCACAGTCTTGTTTACACTGACTGTATAGAGCATCTCCATGTTTGGCTGCAAAGAATATAATCAATCTGATTTCAGTATTGACCATCTGGTGATGTACATGTGTAGAGTCTTCTCTTGCATTCTTTTGTGTTGACATTATTAATAAGTAAAAGAAGCCAATCTGAAAAGGCTGCATCCTGTATGATTCCAACTATTTGACATTTTGGAAAAGGCAAAGTTATGGAGACAGTAAAAAGATCAGGGTTTTGAGAGGAGGGGGTCAGCACAGTGGATTTTTAGGGCAGTGAAAGTATTTAATTAGCAGTAGTGTATTAATATTGGTTTATCATTTGTAACAAATGTACCACAGCAATGCAAGATGTTAAAAACAGGGGTATCCAGGTGTGGGGTGGGGTGGAAGGAGTATAAGGGAGTTCTCTGTACTTTTTATTTCTACTCAATTCTTCCGTGAACCTAAAACTGGTCTAAGAAATAGCATATTAATTAAAAAAATATAATCAACCTAATCTAAAACTGACTTTCTTTTCTTCTCGATTATGGCATCAATGAAAGTTACTCAATCTTGTCTGACTCTTCATGACCCCATGGACTATACAGTCCATGGAATTCTCCAGGCCAGAATACTGGAGTGGGTAGCCTTTCCTTTCTCCAGGGGATCTTCCCAACCCAGGGATCGAACCCAGGTCTCCCTCATTGCAGGCAGATTCTTTACCAGCTGAGCCACAAGAGAAGCCCAAGAATACTGGAGTGGGTAGCCTACCCCTTCTTCAGCGGATCTTCCTGACCCAGGAATGGAACCAGGGTCTACTGCATTGCAGGCGGATTCTTTACCAACTGATCTATCAGGGAATCCCTGAGTGTGGCATCAGTTCAGTTCAGTTCAGTCGCTCAGTCGTGTCCGACTCTTTGTGATCCCATGGACTGCAGCACGCCAGGCCTCCCTGTCCATCACCAGCTCCCGGAGTTACTTAAACTCATGTCCATTGAGTCAGTGAGGCCATCCAACCATCTCATCCTCTGTTGTCCCCTTCTCCTCCCGCCTTCAATCTTTCCCAGCAGCAGGGTCTTTTGAAATGAGTCATTTCTTCGTACCAGGTGGCCAAAGTATTTGAGTATGGCATACCTAAGTGGAAAAATCCTGTTCCTCTGGCTTCCAATACTGCCTCTTCAGTCCACACCGAGGCCAGAATGATAAGAAAATGTGAGCAAGTCACTCTGCTCTTAAACTTTCTCAGGAAAACCCACTGGTTGCAAGATAAAGCTGGTACTCCTTGGTATGGCTTGCAAGGTCTGTAATAGTGAGGTGTGCTCCATTCCTTGGCACACCTTGCATCATTGGATCCCTCTCAGGATATTTATGATTCCTCAGAAGTTGAGAAGACTTTTGAGAGTCTTGTGGACAGCAAGGAGATCAAACCAGTCAATCCTAAAGGAAATCAACCCTGAATTTTCACTGGAAGGACTGGTGTTGAGGCTGAAGCTCCAATACTTTGCTACCTTATGAAAAGGGCCAACTCACTGGCAAAGACCCTGATGCTGGGAAAGACTGAGCAGGAGGAGAAGGCGGCGACAGAGGATGAGATGGTTTGATGGCATCACTGACTCAAGGGACATGAGTTTGAGTAAACTCCGGGAGTTGGTGATGGACAAGGAAACCTGGCGTGCTGCAGTCCATGGGATCACAAAGAGTCAGAGAGGACTTAGCGACTGAACAACAAGAGGTTTTTCAGAAACAGGAAAGTATTTCTCTGGCCTTGCAAGCTCCTGCTTATTCTTCAAATATCAGTGAGGGAGTTCTCTTCCTAAGTCTTCTCTGAGCTTCCCAGGAAGCTTTAAGATCCCTTTTCCTGGTACATAGCCCCTGGGACATCAATACCACACTGTGATGCAATTGTTCATTTGCATATCTGGTGCCTCATTTGATCCAAGTTCCTTTATGACACCACGGAATGGCAACCCACTCCAGTACTCTTGCCTGGAGAATCCCATGGACGGAGGAGCCTGGTGGGCTACAACAGTCCACGGGGTCGCAAAGAGTTGGACACGACTGAGCGACTTCACTTTCACTACTATGTTGTATTTGTCTTTATATCCCTCGTGTCTCAAACAGAGCCTAGTATATAGTAGATGTTGAATAAATGCTTACAGAATAAACACTAGGAGTTGAATATTCAAGCTCTGATTCACCACAGCCTCTATGGTAATATCCTTTAGCTAGTACTTTAATAGTTCACACGTCTCTAATTAATTCTCACTTGTATATATAGTGAACTCGATTATCCACACGGGGATTGCCCACATTGTAGTTTAGTGTAGCAAATCTTACTTTTAACTTCTTGTTGACATCACCAGCTGCTTACTTATGTCCTTCATTGACATTGTCACCAGTTCTACCTACTTTTACCCTTGTATCAGCCAAGAACACAGCAGAATTTGGGGAGGGGAGAGGTTTTTTTTTTAAAGAAACAAACATTTATTTGCCTCTCCTTATCTGAAATTCTTGTCTTAAAAACGCAATCGATCTCAAAGGCAGAGAAAAAGAGGAGACCAAATGAAGCAGATAATTCTGTATCTCAAACTACAAATCTCTGAATAGTTTTGAGAATGTGTTACTTAATCAATAATACTATATACTATAAATGATATTGGAGAAGGAAATGGCAACCCACTCCAGTATGCTTGCCTGGGAAATCCCATGGATGAGGAGCCTGGTGAGCTACAGACATGGGGCTGCAAAGAGTTGGACCCAACTGAGCAACTAAACAACAAACAATATATTTGTATGTCTATTGTATTAGTATTTTATAACTCCTCACTTTTTCAGTGTGTTTGGATTCACCAACTTGATGATCACACTAACTGGCAGGATGTTTAGGAATAAAACAAGAGCAGCTGCACATGCCTAAAATAATCATATAGTAAAACACGATCTTCAATTTCAGATTGCTCATATAGACAGAAAATAAATACTTCAATCTCAGGCACAGGATTTTTTTGTTTTATTTTGTTTTATGCTTCCCTGAGTATATATTTTTTAATGTCATTTACATTAAACTCTTGAGCTGCTGACTGTGACTTAGATTTGTCTGAAGGCCCCCGGTAGTGATTCTTCTTTTAAATATAAAAGCCTAATGAACCCAGATTTTCAAAAGTAGCTAATATTGGGTTGAGGGCCAAACAATATAATGATGCAGAGCTACTTGCATTATTCCTGGAGCTATTTGATTTTGACAAGCCCACATTTGGTAATTAACATGAGAATGCCCCCTTGGGCCGTTCTCCTGTTAGCTAAAATATCTTATAAATTACTGTAATAAAAGGGGAAAAAAAGGAACATGCTGCCTGTCAATGTTTCAACTTATCTAGCAAGAGGAGGAGACAAAGCCCTGATCTGGAAGCAGGCAGATGCCAAATGGGAACGTAAATTCTACTACCGTCTGTCCCAACAGGAGAGAGTTACCTATTCATTGGTGGGACAGGCATGCAAGCAGCCATCGATTTCCTAAAGTGAAAGGTGTGCTGGCCCCTTGGACAGGTAGTATTTTTATGATTCACATTTGCACTCAGGCAGTGATTATCATCATCTACTAAACACCAGGTCAGTGGACACAGCATGTGCAATTGAAGCCACAGCTTCAAATATTCCGTTTTCAGGTCTCTTGGCAGAGTTTAATAAATAATCCCATCTACTAATGATGGAAAGTACAGTCTAATTTATTATACTAATCTAGATGAATGTATTAACATGGCTGTTATAGAGATTCTATGTGCATTTGTGGTTAGGAGTCAAATGTCTCTTTTCACTACCTCTGTTTGCCCCCACCTGGCTGGGAGCTTGTAATCAGCTAAAGAACTGGAAGTAGACAAACGACCAGGTTTTAGAGTTCATTTTCTTGGGATGAAGATTTAGCAATGGCATAATTCTAATTTGGGCAAAGAGAAATAACAATCTGTGACTATTTCCTTAGAATTAACTTTTAAAATTCTTTCCATCCATACTTTTTTTTTTCTGTTCCACCCACACACATATATCAGCCACCTGCAGACATAAAGGCCATCAAAAGATAATATGACACAACAAGTAATACACTCTTCACAAGCGATGTGGAGACTATTGTGTCTAAACATATCTACATTGATATACTCTGAGTATCAGGTCATCAGGTAAAGGCATATGCAACAAAAGAAACTTTATTTTCTCACAGTACAGTTTTACCTCCTGTTACTTAAACAACTTGTAAGATAAACATCAATTTATCTTATCCTGGGACAATGACCATATTATTTTGAGTTGAGTGAACAACAGCCGTTGATTGAAACAAAAGTTTTCTATGTTCTATTACTTAGGGTCTTTTTATTTTTTTTATCCTCCAGTTAAACAACACTGGAAGAAATCAATGGGTATAAAATGTAGACTTATTGATAAAAATTCCAAGCCTGCTGTAGAATATGGCACGAAAATAGCTGTGTGGAATCCACAGCAGACATACTTTGCTACTACTGCTGAATTTTAACAGGAACGGATCCAAAATCATGTCAGTGTTCCCATTTTTGTGCTACAGAGTAATGACATTTAATCAGGAATATTACTACACTCTTTTGGTGACAGCTGAGACACAAAACCAGCCAGCTGATGCAATTCCTGTCTTATTGTTGGTGGCCTATAGGCAGCAGCCACCAACAGGAAGCTGTCTTACCTTGTATATATCATCAGAGGAAACTTTATGGAACAGGGCTTACAGAACAGACTGCAGATGGAGTCCATCACGTTTCCCAAAGACTTCTGAAATCATCCTAGTCTTCACCTATCCCTGTGGCCGAAGGGAATGCAAGGATTTAACTGTTCCAGATTTTTAATACAACAGTGCTGCCCTCGCCAGGTGTGAGGCAACATAAGGTTTGCAGAATACAACTGCCATAGCGCCTGCTCAGTTAGATCGATGGCCTATAATTACCTGGGAATTACTTGGACGCAAATCAATGGTGTATTACGTCCCATTCATAATGAGCAGGGTAACTTTTGCCTGGTCTAGAGACGTCATGATAAAGACAATGTCCCCATCTGCTTCCCCTGCCCTCCTCTGCTGGCCAAATTGCAGGTGATCCAGCCCAGAAAGACTGGGGACATGGGATGAGGGAGGGCTTCAGGCAGGAAGGGAGTGGGGGCTGTGTGCCTTCCAACTCTGAAACTGGCCCTCAGTGCAGTGGTTGCAGGTTTTCCCTCTCAACCCAATACTGCACGAAGATTGACATCTCTGAGATAAAAGGCACCGCATTCCATTAGAAGTCATCAGCTTGGCCAGCCTCCTCCCCCGGCCACGCCCCAAGGGATCCAGCCACAGTCTGATGACATCCATCAAGCTCCCAATTCCAGCTCAACAGTTTGCAGCAATTTCTCCATCTTACAGCTCTCACCGAGGGAAGGGGGCGGGGTGGGGGTGGGAGACCCAGGCAAGTGGTGGGGAGGGGCTGCTCCGTGCTATTTGATCAAGCACCGAACGTGCAGCCCCATAACTAAACTGCCACCAACACGCCACTCTATCCTGTAATACTTCTGAAAAGTAAAGGAGCAGAGCTGGAGTCCTGCTGGACTTCCCTTAGCAACCTGACAGGAGCCCACAAGGTCAGCTAGCAGGAAGCGTAGAAAATTATACAGTGGGGAATTATCAGCTAAATTATTTCACTATACTCAGGATTTTTACTGTTCTTCCCAAGACAGTGGCCTCTTGCTACCCAGATTAGAAACATGAATAAAAGGACAAGAATGACAAAAGGAGGGAGAAAGGAAAGGGAAACATTTAAAACTCCTTATTTATCTTATTACACACACACACACACACACACACACACACACATATTATGTGTGTGTATATATATGTATATTTTTTGGCTTTGTTTTTTGTTTTGATGCAACTCGTTGAGGCAGCTGCCCAGGGATCCGATCTGCTTGTTTTCTTTCTCTGGCCAGGATGATGCGTCTTATCCTTTTTGTTTGGGGTGGAAGGACAATGGGGGTTGGGCTGGAGACTGCCTCCCAATCAGGTCTGCAGCACAAGCTACACGCTACAGCAGCAGGAGCAAGCATGATTTATCAATTAACAGGTAATGAAAAAAATTCTCTGCAATTAAAGATATGATTTTGCTCAAACAGGAAGCAGCACCATACAACCGTGTACCCCTCACAGGAATACTCCGCTCCTGTCACTAATGTGGAACACAGCTAATTTTAACAGAGTGTGTGTGGGTCCCTTGGGGGACTCCATGTTGATGAAGGAATATACAGTAGGGAACCCCCAGAGGACCTAGCTGATTGGAGAGCCCCAGGAAAGGTGTAGGGAAATTACATTTCCTGTTTCTTCAGAGAGTTATTAAAGGGAAAGGCAGCTTTAATCACTGAAAGACCAGTTGCTGTATTATTTTTGATTTATACACCAAAACAATACCCTTTTATTCCTTGGTTGCTTTTTAATATATATGTCAGCTTAGTCAATATTATATTTCAGTACAACATATAAATGGCTGTAGGAGCTTGTTAAAAATGTGAAGGGTTTTGAAAGATTATACAAGATAAAAGGTATTATTGCTACTCAACCCCAAATGAGGGAATATTGAAGTAGACAAGACAGAAATTTTCCCTCTTTTTTCTCCCTTTCATGTGAATCAACAAGATCATTTTTTTAAAGGAACGAACCATGAATTTCCTAATGATATAAAAAAATTGTAGGATTTCCAGTGTTTTCTTTTTCTGAATTTACAGTTTCCTTAGAAAATGTTCATTTCTATGCAATAACCATAGAAAGGACAGAGTGATTTGTTAAAATTATGTTTATGTCACTTTGCCTAAAATACTTCTCTACGGTCAATATTTTCCATCAATAATTTAATAAACTTTGGGGGTAGAGGAACCTTCAGATCACCTAGTTCAACCTTTCCATTATTCAGGTAAGAAAGCAAAGAGACGGGCTAAGTATTGAAAACAATACAACAATAGCTACAGTGAATCTAAGTCAGCTGGGTGGGTGATTACTCCGTCAGGCGTGGCTCTGAGCTCATTGCATATATTATTTCATTCTCACAAAAGCTCTATGAGGTATTATTACGAATACACCTGTTATTATTTTTATCTAAGGGGAAGCTCAGGCACAGGGAGGCTGAGTGATCCCCTCAAGGTCAAACATGAGAAGGGCAGAGACAGGACACGCGGCCAGACAGTTTGGAGTCTGTGGCGTTAATCACTAGGCTACGCTGTCTCTTCTGTCACATTGATTACTGAGACTTAGACACCCACCCCAGATCCCTGGACTTCAGGTCTGACATAAAAAAGAAAATGATTTGGTATCTGCTAGATTATGTGGGAACACTCTCTCACCAAGATAACCCCATAGTGTTGAAGTTCAAGAAGACAGTCCCAGAACCAAGCTCAGCTGTGAAACCCAACAGGACCGCCCATGTCAGCAAGGATGCTGGATGTGGATGGACGGAGGGTGGGCGGGGGGCGCGGAGGGAGGCGATGCAAATGACCTTGGGCAAAATCATGGGAGGAGGCCAGGCTCCTACTGCTGTGACCTCTGACCTCCCAGAGAGACCCTCCTGGGTCCCCCTCTAACTCCCCAGGTTAAGTCTCCCCACATCACAGTCCAGCCCAAACCTGATTACACTGATTAAAAACCAGTGTTCTATTTCTGCCCTTTTAAAATTTAATAGAAGGATGAAGTCTTCCTAAAACAGCCAAAATCTATAACCGTTCTCACAAACATCTTCACTGGAAAATCTCTGCTTGCCAAAGCTGTGTTCAAGAACAACTATGGTGAGGGGCATGAGTGCAAACAGTTTTCTTTGAAAACACAAACAAAAAAAAAATAAAGAAAAGGGGGAAAAAAGTACATTCTGGCACCTGTAAGTGGTGGAAAACGCTGCTTCAAACCCTGCCCCACAGTATTACCTCGGGCAAAGGTTTCCTCTTGTTAGAGTTGGAACGTTTGCAAGCAGGCTGCCCCTACCAGCTTTGCTCTTGTTTCTTCGGAGGATTCCTCTGACAGTTCCTAACCGCGTTATGGAGATTCCTCTCGCCGGTAATGGCCAATTCATTTGTATTACCACGTTTAGACCTTAAACTGAGCAAACAATCGCAGGTATGAAGAGTGGGCTCACGGATTTCACCGGAACTGACTGCTCTGCCTGGCTTGGAGAGCACCAGCAGGAAACCAAGCCGGTCCTCCCCATTCTTCCCGTCCAGTTTTCCTGCCCTCTTCCAGACCCGCAGACAGACTGACGGACACTCAGTGCTCACGCGCGCGCCCTCCCCACCCACCTCGGTGGTGAGCCTTGCCTTTCCTGGGGAAGAACTGGGACAGACGCTGAGCCCAGCTTCTTCATTTAGCAGCTGAGGACCTGACGTTGGGAGGGGATAAGAGGCTCGCCACATGGCTGAGTCAGTGGCTTGATTTTGAGGACATCAGACCACTGTTCTTTACACAGCACCACGTCCTAAATAAAAGCATAGAGAAGTCCTCCATTCCTGGGGGGTTTGGGACTCTTCCTTTCTAAAGCCCTTGTTCGGTGACTCCATATTACAAGTGATCAGTTTCCCAGGCCTCTCTGAAGGCCTTCTGCTCAGACATCCTTACCCACTGGAGTAGCGGCCCCACTGGTAGAATCAGACACAAAACAGTACGTAGAGCATCCTTCCCTGCCACTCAGCCCTTCCCACGTGGCTCATACACCGGTCCAGCCACACAGAGGATACCTCTCAGCGACTCAGCCGCTCCAGCCCTGAAAACAGCTGAGCTATTAAGGGCATCTCCTCTCTCAGCATCAAAATGTTAGAGGATGTCAGAGACCAGCAATGTTTCAAAGAATTAATTAAAGAAAATAAACATTAGAAAGTTATTTAGAGGTTCAGACGAGGAAAAAATATGAAGAAAGATAACCCTGCGTCATAGTCTAATTTTGATAGGTACAATTTGTACCTATCTTTCAGTAGATGAGAGAGGTGGCACACGAAACGGATCATTAAACAGTAGTGTGAAACCAGGGAAATTAACCAGCTGCTGTGAAAGCCACCTCTCTTATTCTCTGCGAAAAAGGAGAGAGAGGGTGGGGGTGGGGAGGAGGGTGAACAGGAATAAAGGAGCTGATTGTACCCATAAAGCCTGAGCTTAGACGTCTGTGGACAGCCTTTAAGCTAGTGAACAGAAAATGTGTGATCAAAAAATAATAATTGTATGTGAATGATCTTTCATACTTTTGAAGTTATAATAATTTGTTCTGGAAGGCCCTTAAAGATCATTTCATGCAAGGCCCTTGATTTAACACGACATGAAACCAAGGAACTGAGGCTGAAGAGAACTGACTTGACCTCTTGTTCCCGCCGCAAGTTGGTGGCATGAGGCTGGCCTCCTGGCTCTCTGCCCACCTTGCTCTCTCCACTGACCCACACTGCCTGGCCATCCAACAGGCCAAAGGGCAACAGCGAGCCCTTCTCAATTGAGCAGGTAAGTACAGGGTACAAGACGGTTGGGTTTTGGCTGTTCAGCTATTTTTCTGAACCTACAGGAGGCAACCTCTTTTCTCCATCTGGAGGAATTTGTGGGACCATTTGGGTGTTGACTACGCATTCCATGTGCCTCCACCAAGCAAGAAGTACAAAAAGATCACATGTCCATATGAGCAAAGAACCCAGCAAAAGGCCATGCCCCAAAGTCAGTGCAGGAGAGCTGCCACAGGAATACTCTGTGTCCCAGAGTCCAGGACCTTTGGGAAAGGCATGACGTCAAAGATGGGAGAAGGGAGGAGACTTGGGGGGAGAACAGATACATGTATATGCATGGCTGAGTCCCTCTGCTGTCCACCATAAACTATCACAACATTGTTAATTGGCTACACCCCGATACGAAATACAAAGCTAAAAAAAAAAAAAAAAAACAAAACAGATGGCAGAGGAACACCATCTTCTGAATGCCTTCCTTCCAGGTGCTACTCCATTTAATCTGTCTTTTTTCCATTGTATTTTAAAATTTTTTATTTCTTTGGCCCTACTGTGTGGCGTGTTGGATTTAGTTCCCTAGCCAGGGATCGAACCCATGCCGCCCACGGTGGAAGCTCAGAGTCCCAACCACTGGACCGCCAGGGAAGTCGTTCCATTCAGTCTTTACACACCCTTTTCTTAGATGAGACAACTGTGACCAGAAGTGTTGAGTGACCTGCCTAGTATACCGAGAACAAATATTCCATCCAACCCAGGTCCACTTGAGTTCAAGTTCTTCCTTTGCAACCCTGTTGCTCTTTTCTCTATATGTGCTATGTGAGTAACACGGCAACTAGGTCTTTGGGTGAAATTAGACTGTGTATCAGGTTATAATTTATATCTTATTTGGTTCATCCAATACATTCCAAATCTTTTTTTTCCCCAATAAATTCCAAATTTCTCTCTCTTCCTGAATGAAAAGAAAAGGCTGTCTGTTCTCCACTTCCCTTTCTGATCCCAGCCTGACACGTGGAGGAACAAAAAGGACAGCAGCCAACGTGAAGGAAAGGAACATCTCTCTGGCTAAGACCGCGGTGCCAAAGAAAGAGAGAGAAAGCAGGAACAAAGTAACAAATTATATTGTCAGAGAAAATGTGAACTTTTTGATTGGGGATGACATTTATTTTAAGTGTGCAATGACGGCAGGGAATCTGTCAGGGTAAGACATGGCAGAGGTTTCAGCGTTTCTTAAGAGTGTCGTGGGAATTTAGCTAAAACTGTTAAAACTGACACCATTGGCTTTTGTTAACACATTAAGCATGGGAAAAGTGCCAGTCAGCATAGCCTCCATAGCATCAGTTCAGTTAAATCATCTGGAAGATGCATAAAACTGGGGGGGGGGGGGGGGGGGAGAGGGAGGGGGTTAATAATGGCTACATTTTTCAAGACTTGGGGAGACTGAGGGGGAGAAGGCCAGTGCCATTTTGATAAGAATGACAAATGATTCCTTTAAGACATAGCTCCCTACAAGGGAGAAGGAGAGGGGAGGGCATTTTTTTCAGTCCCGGTATATTCCTAAAGATATTTGCGTGGAGGAAACCAAGTACTGCATGATGCTAAGATTCATAGAGGGAAATACTCAGTGATCAGCACACAGATGGACACAAAGGGAGGTGGCGGAAGTAAACTGAAGACTTGTCTCAAACTTTCTGCTTTAAAAAAGACTCAATTATTATTTCCGAGTTAGGTTGAGGGAGAAAAAGCAGAAATTCCACTGTTTACTGAGTGAGATGAACTGAATCAAATGCAAAGGCACTTTTGCTTTTCCAAGAAATCTTCAAACGAACCCAATAAACTGAACCTTGCCTTGACCTGATTTGTCTCCAGAAGCAGATGAAAAGAAAAGAAAATCGACAGCTTGACAATGCCGTGGTTTCCAACAATTAAGTGGGCCTACGCTTTTGGTGACCAGACCGCTGTTATATCGAAATGGTAGCCTAAGCTTCTTGGACAAATGTTTTGACTGGAGCCGAAGGATTTCATTCTCAGCACCCTCTGGCTAGTAAAACGAAAAATTACATGTTTGTGTCACAGGAAAACTTAAGAGAAAGGGTTTGGTGTTTATGTTTGAAGTGCATGAAAGATATTGTCATGCTGCCAAATTGTGCTAGAAAATGCAATGCCTTTGACCGTAACCCTGTCTTTGTGCTTTGCAAGATCTTAGGAAGTGAAATAGTCCCCCAAAGTTAGGAAGTCCCTTGGGGGCTATTTTTCCTTAGGGCACAGAAAACTGAAATTCTGTGCTAGGGTCCCCTTATTGACTCCCGGCTCAAGAAAAGCCTTCCATTTGGCAAAACTCTATGAAGCAAATGACTTTCCTGCCCTTTGGCAGAGACTGAACTCTGCCTGTACTTCAACATTAGGATTTACACTCTCTGAAGTCTGCAGAGGCTCTGAGTTTGCTGGTATCTGACTTGGGATTTTCTGGTCAGCTTCCAAGAGAGTGTTTATTGTCCATAGGTTAGGGTGCCTTTAATTCAAAGGCTTTCCCAGCTCCCTGGTTATCTGTAAATGATTACTCCATGCTCAGATTTTTCAGCAACAGACCCTAATGCATGTAAATAAAATAAGCTCCAGTTTTCCAATTACAGAGCTATGACCCCTCTCTTTCTCTACGACATCACCCCTGACTGTTGGTGACCAGCGTAAGTTTCCAACATTCCGTGTGTGAGGAAGTTTTTGCTCATTTGCGCTTGTCTGGTTTAGCTGATAAAACACAGACACAGAATTAAGGGCAAAAACATAGAAACTGGCTGCCAAGAGCTGTCTTTCTACTAGGCAAACATTATCTTGTGTAGCTTAAAACACTAAACGTTTTTCCTAAAGGGCTGCTTCCATCCTCCTCCCCCTCGACACCAAGAAGGGAACATATGGAAGAATGAGATTGGACCAAAGGATGCTTTCTTTTGGCTCCAGGAGTGGAGCTGTTGCACAGGCGTGGCACCTCATCAAACACGCCAGACTGACACGGCTTGGATCCGCCCCCCCTCATTTCCCAGATCCTTCAAGTCCTCCCCCTCATCGATCTCTGGTGATTACCAAGCGCAGGCCATTCAGCAGGCATAGCACCTGGGTTATTCAGACACACACAGCCTGAGTTTTGAAATTTAAGAAAAAACAAAGAGATCAAGGGGTTGCCGTAAGCATTGTCCCGATTCAGCAAATACTCTTATCCTCAAATAAAATGGACTGAAATAAGGTCATTGGGACTGGCCTCATTATTGGCAGCCTTCAGTGGAATCAGCTCACTAACGCATGACCTCATTCTTAACGCTACTTTCCTTACTGCCTACCTCAAAAGTTCCTGGACTGCTCTTCTGCACCCAAGGAGAGCAGGACTGACATGGAACAGATGTGGCTTCCATGTCTTAGCTTGGCCAGGCCATGGAACCTTGAGAGGGCAAGTCCCAGAAGAGAGAAAAAATACAGGCAAGTGGTCACAAAACCGCTGTCTATTTTAACCAATGCATGGACACTTGGGTTTTTTCCTAGATTTTCAGATACTTTACAGTAGGTTTCCCTTTATATATGCTTGTTCAGTGACTAAGAAAGGTTGCAGAAGCATTCATTAACATAAATATTTTGCAAGAGTTTCTATTAATTCTAGAAATAAAATTCAGGAGACTGTTACCTAAGATATTTCTGGTTCATGTGAGCCCATTAGTTGGGTTTTTAAAAGCAATTCTAATGAACTATTCTAATAGGTTATGGTAATCAGTTCCAAAGTTATTAATCTGCCTAAAAACAAAATCACACCTGCTAGAGATGTTCACATTGTTATCAACAGATATGCAAATATTCTTGGTATTGACCTTCCCCTGACATAGGCTAACACAACTAGAAGACTTAATAAGCATCTAATGTCTCACACAACTTTGAAATGACATTTAGTATCAACATGTACTCTGTCTCCTATTTTCTACACTATAATCCTCTTTTCAGCACTCTCAACATAGCATTAGTGAATTTTCTTCAAAGCTAGCTTTCTAGCAAATATCCCACTCATGCTTTGTGACATCACAGAAATTTCCCTAACAACTGTGAAATCCTAAACAGAAATTTATTATCATGTCAAGTTGATAATAAAAGATGAGGTCAGGAAGATATTGGCTTTCAAGAATAAAGAGATGAAAAATGAAGAAAATATAAAGTGTGACTTATAAAGTGATGTGGAGGCTTTTTTCGGTATTTTGTAGACTGGCCCCGAGAACAATTAAAATCAGAGTTCTAGAGGTGTTCTGAGCAAGGATGGTGTTGTTTAGAATAAGCTGATAGCCTTTAGTGGCAATTATTTAAAGAGTAACTTCCATTATCATGCCTAAGTACTATCATTTTAAAATTAAAAGTGACGTGAAATATAGAATCTTTGAAAATGCCTTCATAAAGTTTTTTTAAGATACCTGTGTCAAAAATGATAAATAACAAGAAAATTAAAGCTTCCATTATTTTATCCATTTCCATTATTTAATATTTTTAAGAGACAGAGGGAAAAACAAAAGAAGGAACATTTCTTCCAACGGGAAGAACCAACAGATATTGAAAGGTGCCACAAGTATCTATAATAAATCCAACCATCAAGTGTCACATGACTGGAAGGAAGAGAAATATTTTCTGAGGCAATGGTTCAATTTGTCCTTTAACTAAGTGATGCCATCAGTTATACCAATAAGACAGTAAATATTTTCACTAGTACAGGGAACAACCTTTTGGTTGGTTTATAATTACAAGAATGATGCTAACTGAAGCCCTTGCTTTGTTTCCATATCCCTTGTTAGTACCAGAGACCTCTCTGCCTCTCTTGTTTTTCTCAAAAGCAATTTAGAAAATGCTTGTATTTTAGACAAAAGGAGAACATTTGGTGAAAGAAAATTCATCATTAGGTATCTAGAGGTTTGTTAATAGAAAAGGCAACTCCCACAGTGTATCCTAGTGCTCAAGCCAGACACACATGCTCAGGACCAGCAAGCTGCCTTCACAGTGGGCCAAAAGTCATTATCATAATTTTATATTACATAGACTACATTGAAAATTTAATATATCCCAGCAAAAAGAGACAAAAGACATTTTGCATAATGCTTCTGTGAGCGCACTCTCTCTTGCCACTCTTCTAGCCACCCCATGCAGGCAATCACACCAGGAAAAAGAAGTTCATTACCTAAGCCAAATCAAAATTAGGCTTTTCTTTTTGATAGGGAACTTCATTAGTAAGCCCTGTCTTATACAGCTGGGAGATTTGATGAATCTATCTTAGAGTCATAATTCAGTACAATCAGCCACAATTTTACTTTAAGTTTTACATCTTTATTAAGAAAAGTAGAAATAGATAAACTGGATACACACAGATGGATGTTTAAAGATTAAATCAAGATGCTAACTAAAATCACTTTTGGATATTTGAAACATTCTGAGCTTAGAGAAGAAACCCAGGTAAGAAAGGCACCTCTTTGCCAACTTAGCTACCCGGGATGAAGGCTTTCAAGGGAAAGGAAAAAAAAAATAAATCAAAGAAGCCAAAGCTAAAACACTTGGAGTTGAGGAAAGCGGATATTTATTGAAACTATTCAAATGAAAACATCTTCACATTTTAAAGTTAGCCTCTGATTAACAAGAAAACACAGGGGGAAAGAGTCATTTTAGATATCCTCTTACGATAAAGGCTAAGATCTATTGTCCCTACATGGCGTCCAAGAAAATATCCACTGCGGTGCTGAGCCTCCATTTATATCATACAAAACTTTGTCATCCCGCAGACAGGGAACAAAGAGCCCCCTTCTCCCCTTTGTGTGACCCACATATGTAAGTAAGTGCACCAGCATGCAGGAGCACTGCTGGCTGCAGACGATTGTCTGTGGAACTCCTCCAAGATTGGAGTCTTACGTGCTGAAAAAAAACCCATCCCCGTGGCCCTGGTCATGGACATAGTTTTGCACACTGTGTTTGAAGCGAACCTTGACTTCCGTAACCAGACTGAGGCTTCAATATCATGCAGGGCTTCCTTGGCCACTGTCCACAATGCTTTCTCTTAATCTTACAAAGCCAGGTCTCCTTCAAGAGAAATATCAGGCTCACTATGCCACTTCTCCATAACCCCCAGCCCCCGCCTCACTGGCATCCATGAATGTCCCCAAATACTTAGATCAATGTTATTGCAAGAACAAGTGTCCTCCATAGACTTAGAGAATGAATCTATGGTTGCCGAGGGGGAAGGCCAGGGGAAGGGGTCATTAGGGAGTTTGGGACGGACATATACACACTGCTATATTTAAAATGGGTAACCAACAAGAACCTCCTGGACAGTACAGGGAACTGTGCTCAATGTTACGTGGCAGCCTGGATGTGAGGGCGGTTTGGGGGGAGAGTAGACACATGTATATGTATGGCTGAGTCCCTTCACTGTTCTCCTGAAACTACTACAACATTGTTGATCAGTTATACCCCAACTCAAAATAAAAAGTTAAAAAAAGAACAGGAGTCCTGAATTCCTGAAGATTAAGACTTTTTAAAACAGAAAATAGTTTCCTAGACTTCTTCAGTGTTATTAATCAATATTTTCTGCTAACCTTGGATGACAGGCAAAGCCTATGGCAAAAGAACAAAACCAAAGGAAAAACAAACTTCTTCCATCTTTGCACAGAGGTCGCTTCACCCATATTTGGATGGTAGGAGCACTCAAGAGACAAATTCCACTTGACTTAAGCTTGAACTGGTCATGAAGCACAAATGGCCCAAATGGACCAATCCTGACTTCCAGTATTGTAATGCTCAACAACCTCTTTTTGAAAAAGGACAAAAGATTTAAGAAGTTCTTAGTTAAAGAGTTAAAAGCTAAATACTTTATCTTTACAACTATTTAAAGCGCACTCTCAGAGAATGCTGAAACATGAACAAGCACTAAGAACTCTATCTCCCCTTTAGGTTTAACTTTTACAAATTAGTTAACAGTCTATTGTATTTCTTTGTAATGTTTCATCTTCTTCTGAAAACTTTACATTTTCTTGGCAGCTTGCTACTATGGGGTGGAAGTAGAAAGTGGAAATGAAACAGTGGAAACCTTTACAAAGGATCATGATTACAATAGTTACTATTTATAAAGTTTTAACTGTTCCCCAGGTATGTTGTTAAATGCTTTTCCCCCTCTAAACAGCTGTATTAGTTAGCTACTACTATTATTCCCATTTTTTGGATTAGGAGACTGAGTTTTTGAGAGGCTCTGTGGTTTTCCCCAGTCACACAGCAAGCAAGTGGAGACGCTTGGATTTTTACTTACTAATCTGACTCTAGGGCTTCCCTGGTGGCTAAGACAGTAAAGGATCTACCTGGAATTCAGGAGACAGGCCCATTTTCCTAATCACCATGTTCTTCAATCCTCCCAAGCAGGCCACAAGAAATAAACAATTCCAGGAAATCAAAAAAATTGCTTCATTCTCACAACTGTCCTCTAAGTCACTTATAAAAACACCCCTTCAGGTATTCTTTGAGGCCAGGAGCTCTAAGTATTTAGATATAAAGAAAACAGGCAGGGAGCCCTATAGAAAACTAGGAAGGACATAGAGAAATATATAGAAATATGAGCATATTCTAGGCCATGATTTTGGTTTCTCTGAAAAAACTCACTCCATTATCTGGTTTTACTTGAAAACAAAAACTTTCACCTTCATAATTGCTACTTGGCCAGCTTAACCATCACTAATGCCTCTCTAAGGTCCCATGAAAGTCACACCATGTCATCCTTCAGTTTTCCTTTCCTTAATCAAATAAAGTTGGGTCAATCGTGGCCCAGTGTAAGTCTTCTTCCCTCTTTGCTGACTCAGCTATGCTGTTCTTGTCTCTAGATAGTCTGTCCTTCTCATTTGACTTTTTATCCACATCACATTACACTGTGATCACCTCTTTATAGATAAGCCTGGTCTGCCAATCACAACCAGAGTCTATACAACTTGAGAGCAGGAGATATATCTCATGTGTTTGTAAGTAACAAGCAAAACAAAAGTAGGTGCTCAGGGGACTTCCCTGGTGGTCCGGTGGCCAAGATTTCTTGCTAACAATGCAGGGGTTCTGGGTTCAATCCTTGGCTGGGGAACCAGATCCCACATGCCACAATTAGGAGTTCACATGCTGTAGCTACAGATTCCATGAGCTGAAAGTAAGACTGGTTAGTGCCAAATGAATAAAACAAATAAATATAAAAGCACAAATCTATGCTCAGAAACATAGTTTAAAAACATAATTTAAAAAAACTGGATGCTCAAAAACCATGTGACAAAGACAGTGGGGGTAAGACTACACAGGCATCTCAGACAGGATACATAATCGTAATTCTTTCTGCCTTAGTTTTCCTCTTCTGTCCTGTTTACTCTTCTCTGTGGCTCCTATCACGATCTTGAATGTCCTTGCTCGGTCTTGGTTGGAAGGAGAACAATGAATAAGAGCTTGACTACCCACCCACCCCCAAACTAATACTGCAAAGGTCTGACTTTCTAACTATGAAGAAGCTGCTTCTTTCCTTCCCATGCTTCAGTTTCTTCATCTGTAAAATGGGTACTTAGTGATGATGATGATGATTATGCTAACAATAAAGCTTCTGTACTCTCCAAATGACGTTAAGGATCAAAGTAATGCATGTAGAATCTGGTGCATAATATTAACGAATACAGAGCTGGGCAAATATTCTAAAATTTGAGATTTACAAAGGCACCGATGCATACCAGTACACAGCTGACAAAACAACAGCAAGGACAATGACTGAAAACAAACCAACAAATGCCAACAAGATCAAACAGAGCAATAATATCAACAATTAACAAAACAAGTGAAATCAAGGGTCTTGAGACTTACCTTTTATAGTAATGTGCAATAATATAATCTAAAGAGGCATTTTTATATATTTTACAAGAGAGTTGTAGATTATACAAACCCTGGGCTTCCCAGGTGGTGCTAGTGAGAAAGAACCCACCTGCCAATGCAGGAGATGCAGATGTGGGTTTGATCCCTGGGTCAGGAAGATCCTCTGGAGGACGGCATGGCAACCCACTCCAGTATTCTTGCCTGGAGAATCCCATGGACAGAGGAGCCTGGCAGGCTTCAGTCCATAGGGCCCCAAAGAGTCAGACATGACTGAAGCAACTTAGCGCACACACACACATATAAATCCTGGATATTTGGCCATAAAAAGGAACTGATTATCATCCTGAGAGGGACCAAATACATATATTCTTAAAATTCCCTTCATATGCAACTGCAATTTTGTCCTAGTTCAGAAAATCCAGTTCAGCTATTTTCTTTTTCAACAGATTTCCCCATGTTATTAGAAGTACACAGTTAACCAGGTTTCAGGCAGTAGACAAAATGGCATTGTGGGATTACATTAGTTCGACAGCTGCTTTATGACTATAGCTTCCAGACCAATTTATTTAATATTGATCTTTAAACAAACATCAGTACAAATAAATTTGAGCACTCCAGTCCCGAGATTTTATGTCTATAAAAGAGCCCTATATTCAGAGAAGCGGGGCTGCTTGTGTTTCTGCCTTTGATTCTGTTTTCTTTGATCCTACCAGGTATCAAATACATCAATGCCAAATTAAAACAAATCCATCTTCAGATAACACTCTGTTTATAATCTTTCGTGCAGAAAGAATTTTTCTATCAATAACTTCCAGCAAGCGTTTTAACTGATCTTTTTATTGCTTTATTCTGGTGACTACAAAAGGCAGCAGTGCCTGGTCCTGACTCGAGCTGAAGACCTGACTCCACCTGGAATATCTCCCAGGAAGGACTGAGGTCCACTTCCCCATCTCCAAGCAGCTTGCTCTCTTTAACAATTTCAATCCAGCGGCAGGGACGCACCAAGAGCCAGCTGCCCCTACTGAGAAAATTGCTGCACAGAGCTAGGGGTTCGGAAGGCCACTCTCAAGAATTTTTACAGGACTACAGTTGACCATTTGGAGGAGGGGACAGCTGGGTGCTAAATATAAATGGGAAAAAAGACTTAGATAGGGAAATAGATAATGAATCCTGGGATTAAACACTCGATTCAATTAGGCGGGCATATCTGAATGTGAGGCATAAATGGACCCAACATAATTATTTGCACAGGACTTATTTATGCCCTTCTTAGTTATCCTGATTGAGTACAGAGATGGGGCTCACCAGAGGGTGGATATTCCTGGGGCCTGGAATGGGGATAAAGTTCAAAATTTTTGGTCACAATTCATTCATGTCTGCCATCTGTTTTATGTTCATAGAGGTCTACGGATTACGTTGATCTTTTGAAGAAATAAAGTTTCTTTTCTGTTCTTTTCTCTTCCCTCCCTCCTCCCTCTTCCTCTCCACCCTTTCCTTCCTTCTTTTCTTTTAACATAAATATTCTGGAAACAGAGTAGGTCAGTGGAAAAAGTCTTTCTGGGAAATTAAAAATCCCTTCAGCAAAATATTCAGGTTTTTTTTTTCCCAGACACCTTGAACCTGTACCATCAAAGGTATGTTGGTTCTGAAACTGTAAAATAATTGTTTACTGTGAATTATGAATTTTGGTCAGTGAAGAATTGTTTTTAAGAACATCTGATTTTTTTAAAAAGTCTTTATTTTGTCATAAATTAGGGCTCAAGGAAAGATCAAAAGGACATGGTATTTTCATGTTTAACATCAGAGATGCATAAAAGATATAATTATTTAAGACTACTATCCCTCAGCCAATCTAATAGCTTGATGCTATAAATAAAGCAACAAATCTATTATTTATATAAGTACCAGCTTCTGCTATGCCCTTTCCAGTGCGCTGACATAAATGAACTTGGAGCATTAAACAAATGTACAGAATAGGAACCACATCTATTGCATTTTCCTAATTTGAAAGGACTCTTCTTCTTTGTTCAGCAAACCATTAAAATCTCTCATATTCTGGAGACATATGAAAAATGTCCATGTGGCTAACTGTGGCTACTTTCCTGCCCTGGGAAACAGGGTGAAATATAAGCTGGGCTTTTGTCCCCAGTGCTGCTGCTGAATCTAAGAGGGGAGGCAGACTCTCTTTCCCGACCCTCGCCCCTTGTAGCTGAGATGATATGACTGGACTGGCCAAAGGGGAAGAGCTTCTTTCCATTGTATGTGTGGTGGGGTGGATAGAGAATGGCTCTCTCCCTCTTAAAGTTATTAAGAGGATTAAATAGTGAAACATGGGAATCTCTGATAACCAGAGATCAAGCCAACAGAGGGTTCATGCTCTTCCCTAACTCACAATTACCATCCTAAGATATCTAGGAAGCCAATGATTTTATTAAAGGAAGTCCACTAATATGGCTAATATAGGCTTCTGTACTGGGTGACCAAGGACTGGGACAGGACGAAGAGCTAGTCTTCACTCCTGGTGCCTCCCTTAGCATGCCCACTCCCACCCCAATGCGCCACCCACACATCACGAAATGAATTCCCTTAAGGCATCATTCCGATTGAGAACTCTATACCCTTTGTATGCCATCCCCACTGCATCCTTGCCCTGGCTGATTCTCAAGGAGATGGGGCAGGCACTGAAGGAAAGATATGCCCCAGTCCTCTGGATGCTCACTTCCACAGGGATAGTCAATGATGAGAGATGAGTCGATGGTCCTCATGAGACTCTGCCACTTGGGTGAGCTATGGGAACTCACAGTGTACGTCTAAGCTATCAGCTATGTTCGGGGCAGAGGAAAGCCTGAGAACCACTCCTCTGCAGACACTTCCATTAAAACTTTTACAACACTGAGCATGTCATTATTCACTTCTTGCCTTTTACCTACTGACCATGTCTGAGATGTACTCAGCGTATCTTTGCATCCCCAATTGGTGACAGAGTCCCTGGCATAGAACAGAAGATGAATGAATGAGCACAGCCTAGAGGAACAGACTCAGAGGAGAGGTGATGATGATTCTGAAACCATGACATACGAGCTCAGTCTGAAGGAACTCATGCATGTTGATCTTGGAGGAGAATCAAGAGAAGAGGCATGTCAGCTGCAACAAAATATATGAAGGACTTTATGGGAGAGGAAGGATCTGTTTTGCTCCATGTGGAGCAGTGGGTGGAAATTTCAGAGACAGGCTTATAGCATCCTGAGACGCCTTCCTTTCCTTCATCACCCATATCTTTGGATCATAACTCCTAAATATTTCTGAGTTCTATTTCTTCACCATTTCTCTTGCCAGAGCCTTGGTTCTGACCCCCATCTAAATCTCTTGGGCTGTTTATACTTCACTGCACATGGTCTCTCACCCCCTTATTTCATGCTCTTAGCCTGCTGCAAGCCTTTATTATGTTGTTTAATGATTAGAATCTCCTGGAAGCCTCTCCACTGTCCTCAAAATAAAACTCAACTTCCTTGGCTTGGAAACGGGATTCTCTGAGGATGCACTATCTCCCTGAGTCTTCAAACTCCATGCTTTAGACACACTCTTCTCTCTGATCAAGTATCCTTCCCTGGCCTCCTGAGGAGCTTGAGCTCATCATTCAACATTCTGCTCAGAAGCATCATCTTTTATAAAGACCTCTGTGCCCTGTCAAGGCATGTTCCTTCAGCCACTTCGCTGTCTTCACATAGCTAACACCTTATGGTTTAGTACATTTTGATGATTGATCAAAGATTTTATTACCTTGAGGAAAGGTAACATTCTATTTATCTTTGTATCCCATTCATTTTGTATCCCACCTACTCGACATTTTACTTTGTTGAGTAGATAACACGAATGACTGAGTGATTTTTGTAGATCTCCAAAAATTGGACCAGGCTCTTTTGGGATGGGGTGACTCTTCAGGTGTTCAGCTGGTAGGATGGATTAGACTTCTATAGGTTCTTCCAACTCCTTCCTTCCACCTCCACCCTCTCAGGGCATGGTGGGCAATGGAGTAGAAGACAGTCAAGGCAGACATCTGTGTAGAAATGTACTAGAGCTTTCTGTTCAGGCAACTAGACTGGTCAGAAGAGTCAGAGCTGGCTTCCACCAAATAAGGATGAGAAACCAGTCCAGGATCTAGGTTAAATACTGTAAATCTCCCCTTCCCCATGAGCTAAGTCTGTCAGGTACAGTGAGAGAGGATTTCACTTAGGGACTCATGTTGCACAAACAAGAAATGATTTTTATAAACAAAACAATTAAGCAAAGTCCTTTCTTGCAGGATGCATGTGCGTGCATGCTAAGTTGCTTCAGTTGTGTCCGACTCTCTGTGACCCTATGTACCGTAGTCCACCAGGCTCCCCTGTCCATGGGATTCTCCAGGCAAGAATACTGGAGTGATTTGCCATGCCCTCCTCCAGGGGTCTTCCCAACCCAGGGATTGAACCTGTGTCTCCTGTAGCTACAGCACTGCTGGTGGATTCCTTGCTGCTGAGCTTCTTGCAGGATGGGGGTCAGCAAATTTGCGCTCTTGATGTTGGCTCCTAATGGTTATTTCTTAAATGAGAGAGTGTAAACACTAATGTATCATTCCACTGCTTGCAGAGATCTCCCAGAGTATTAAAGAGTAATGATTGAGAAGTACTCCTTTTATGAATCCACACAGTGGAATCTCTCTACACATTTTTTAAGCACTAACCATCTGGGAGATTACAGATCAGAAAGATCAGTGATCAATGCCTGCTGCTGCTGCTAAGTCGCTTCAGTCATGTCCGACTCTGTGCGACCCCATAGACAGCAGCCCACCAGACTCTGCTGTCCCTGGGATTCTCCAGGCAAGAACACTGGAGTTGGTTGCCATTTCCTTCTCCAATGCATGAAAGTGAAAAGTGAAAGTGAAGCCACCCAGTCGTGTCCAACTCTTAGCGACCCCATGGACTGACTGCAGCCTACCAGGCTCCTCCGTCCATGGGATTTTCCAGGCAAGAGTACTGGAGTGGGGTGCCATTGCCTTCTCCGGATCAATGCCTACATTTAGGCATTTACTTAGTACACTCCAAGGGCAGTATAGAACACTGTCCTCTAGTGATTCCTCAAAGTCAATGCCCCTCCCCAAATGCCTAACCAATTCCCAAGGGGATGCTTTCACTGCTAGATAAAATTTAACTTGAAAAAAGTTTTAAATCTGGTACTAAGGGTAGTGATCTAGAAGATTGTGACCTTATGTTATCATAAGTGGAAGAACACCTTTTTACAGAAAACTCCTCTCTCGCGTAAATTCAACTTGAAGTTTTGCACCCAAGTTTAAGATCTGCTACAAATTTAATATCAGGAGGCATGAATTCAAATTCTCTTTTCTACCCTGAAAGGTAGCATTTGATTATTTTTTAATATTTTGCTGGCATTAGAGAAAATAGTATAAATTACTATTATAAGGTTAAAATGCAGAGTTATAGGCTACAACTATTCTATAAGAGTCACTGAGACAAAAGTGATGTAAGTTACTTTTACCTAAATCAGACCCAAATACCACCAACACTGAAAACTGTGCAGGAGCTGATCCTATATCAAAAACTATGAGATCTTTTAAAAATAATGACCCACAACGGGTGAAGCAGTCAGTTAAGATCAGAGGTGCCCACTGTTTTGAATGTGAATTCTTTAAAGGGTGCTAATGACTGTGTTTAGTACATCTTTGGGTCCACATAGTGATATTACTAAGTGTATCTTAATGCTGTCAGTGTGGGGAATATTGGTCAGTTAAAATTTCGATTTGCACATCATCTATGCTAATACTTTAAGTAATATGTCTGGTCGCATAAATGGAGATCATATTGCCACAATTCTCTAATAAAAATCTGTGATTTTCAATTAAAACTCTATTTCCTATACTGCCCATAAAAACTCTCCCCCCACCAGGGTTTATGAAGTCATGAGGAAGCCTGGTTGGCCCTGCCCCCTTTCCTGTTATCTTTCAACGTCTGGGATAATGAGAGATGTGATGACATGGCTTCGCGTTGGAATTAAAAGCCTACGGCTCTCCCCACACTGGTTTTATGGGGCCTGGCTGCCAGGACTTCACAGGACCTCACTGAAATGACGTGTCTACTTGAGCGCCACCTGGTCCCACCCGGCGAGCCCTGTGGATCAAACCCTTCTCGCGTGCATACAGACAACGTCTGGAAAACCGTGATGCGGATGTCTCCACAGAGCATCACAGATGCTGTCAGGACCGAACTTCACACTCCGACATTTGATGCATTTTAAAAAGGGATTCAGCCTCAGACTCAAACAGGCAGATGTATCGTCTACCACTTCAAAGGCTTTAGCAGGATTGCCATTTTTTCCTTTGTCCCATCACCCAATCTGCTTCTCCTCCTTCTCCCCAGCATGCCTCTGTGTGGTTCGAAAGGAAAGTGACAGGCTCACCAGTCCCAATGCAACGTCACGGAACCAGCACTGATCCATCAACTCCCTTATATAATCCTGAGCTTCTCCAGTTCTAACATCAATAGTTCCAAGAAATCAGAGGAGTATGCAGGGAGAAGGAGTCACAGAAAGAGCAACAAGATTAAAGAAGCAAAAAGAAAATGCCCAGCTCTGCATTGCATGGTCCCTGGAAAACCACAGGCACTTTCCAAACTGGACCCTGCTCTGCCCTCATGGCCAATTCCCACCGGCAGAGTGAACACATCCTAGATGGCAGGAAAGACCGATTGCATTCTGGTTCAAGCCATTGAGGAAAAAAGCCCCAAATCCAAAATGGCCTTTTCCTTAAAAGGGTTTATGTCGACAACCATCAAAGCAATTATGAAATTAGAAACAGGCTGGTGACTGAAGTTGTGGATGTCTACACAATTTCAAAAACTGCTGCACAATTTCTAGGAATGAATTATCTGGGTTTACACAAGCTGGTGAGTTGACATGAAATGTGGACAAAGGACTGTCCCCTGAGACATCCAGAAACAGGTGCATATCTGAGTATGTCTCCAACCCTAATGGAACCTGATGCCACAAAAAGATTGAAGGCTAGAAGGAAGCCTAGGGTGGAGGTGAATTAGAGGAGGGCAGGATAGACAAAGGTGGGCTTCAGAAGTTTTTTCCCCCTTGGATTATAACTGCTTTACAATATTGTGTTAGTTTCTGCTGTCCAACAGTGTGAATCAGCTATATGTATACATATATCCCCCCTCTCTCGGGCCTCCCTCCCACAACCCCCATCGCACCCCTCTAGGTCATCACAGAGCACCAGCTGAGCTCCCTGTGTTATTCAGCAGCTTCCCACTGGCTACCTGTTTCACACACGATGATGTATTTATGTCAATCCTACTCTCCCAATTCGTCCTACACTTCTTCCTCCGCTGTGTCCACATGTCCTTTTCCTACATCTGTGTCTCTATTCCTGCCCTGCAAATAGGGTCATCTGTACCATTTTTCTAGATTCCACATGTATGCGTTAATATATGATGTTTATTTTTCTTAATTAATCAATTAGTCAACACATTCTTATTATAAGCTAGGGTTTCAACTTTATCCCAAGCTGGAGAAGGCGACATTATATGCCCACTAATTTTGAAATTTAATGGGAGAGTGGAGAGAATATTACCTTGTATAAAATCACTTTTAAATAACCCAAATCCAATCATGGATGGATTAGGATTGCCAGGAATAAGAAAAGGGAGACGAGCTGCATCTTTAAGAAGAACATCTATTTATGAAAGCGAAAAAAGTGAAAGTGTTAGTTGCTCATTGACTCCATGAACTGTAGCATGCCAGGCTCCTCTATCCATGGAATTCTCCAGGCAAGAATACTGGAGTGGGTAAGTCATTCCCTTCTCGCGGGGATCTTCCTGACCCAGGGGTCGAACCTGAATCTAGGTATGGTTGAACAGATTTGTGGCTAAATTTAGAGAAGATGAAGCTGAAAAAGACCTTAGAGATTGTCTAATACAAAAACCCTCTTATAAATAAGGTGAAATGGACTGTTTATAGTCTTTCGGTCAGAAGCAGAACCAGACTGACAGTTCAGTTCCCATTAAAGATCATCTATCCCATGGTCCCTCCACGATGCCCTTCCTCTATGTATGTTCTGAGGACTTACTATATAATAACCTATGTTAATTTTCTCTATTTAAGAATTAACATTTCCTCATGCTTGTTCACTTCCTCAAATCAGAGATGCACAAAAATATGCACATAAATAGGAAGTATTTAAAAAGTCTAAGAAGCTAAGTGTAAAGACTGGACCTGGCTTAATCCATTCAGTTTTTGACTTAAAATTTGGTATGCTGTCTATATCCACATTTCAGGACAGAGTATTTTCTTCATCTGTTGACTGCTGTAATTTGCCTTTTAATGTAGTCACTAAGCTCAAAAAATGGGCTTCCCAGGTGGCAAAGTGGTAAAGAATCCACCTGCCTGCCAGAGCAAGAGACACAGGAGATGCGGATTCAGTCCCTGGTTCTGGAAGATCCCTTGGAGGAGGGCATGGCAACTCACTCCAGTATTCTTGTCTGGAAAATTCCATGGACAGAGAAGTTTGGTGGGCTACAGTGCATGGAATCACAAAGAGTCAGACACGACTGAGACTCGGCAAAGTATCCTTTATATATCATGCAAAGTGTACACACTTCGTTCTTAGATAGTTAATAAGTTAAAATATATGTGTATTAAACACCATTAAAAAGGAAAATAGCAAAAAAGTGGAAAATAATGTATTAAAAGTCAAATATCTCATAGTGAAGTGTTCTTTTAAGTCAATAACATAATGCCAAATGCTAATTTTTCATGGTCATAAAGCATGACTAAGTTCTTTCTGAAATAGGAAACAAAAATGGTGAATAAAAGATGAAAAAATCAATCTCATTAGTAATAAAAATGGAAAATTAAAATGAGGCATTGTTGGTACATACCAGATGGAGTTTTTTTAAACTTAAAAAACATCTAGTTTTTAAAAAGCCCATTATTTAGTGTGATCAAGGGCATGGAGACATGCCGTCTTCTTAGACACAGAGGGAAATGTGTATCAGGACAACTTTTCTGACCAGAAATCTAAAAACACATAGGAAGAGCTTTAAGAATGTTCTCATACTTTCTTACTCATAGGAATTTATCCTAAGGAAGTAATCAGAGATAATAATACAATTTTATGGGGGGGAATGCTCATTACACTGCTGTTTAGAAGAGCAATATATTGGGAACAATTCAAAATGTCCAGCTCAGACAATGCAGGATGTCCAAGTGTACTGCTTCAGTAAAGATGAGTCGGGGTATTTTAGGGCTATTTTGTAATCATCAAGGTCTATTCAGAGTCAGAGTATCTCAGTGGTTGACAACACAATCTCCAGACCTCCAACACTTCAGCCCAAATCTTGCCAACTATTAGTTTTGTGACCTTGGGCAAGTTACTTAGTCTTTCAGTGTCTCAGTTCCCTTAATATAAAATGGGAGTAACAGCAGTACCTATCTCATAAAATAACTGTAGATAAATGGATTCATACATTTAGTTAGAACAGTACTGACAGATAGTAAACAATAAATGTCAATTATATATTTGAAGAATATTTAATGACATGAGGGTATGTGCATTATAAAATAATATTACAAAAGCAGAACTGTGTTTAAAATGCTATAATGTATAGTAAGATCACATTCATGTTTAAAGTATATACACATGTGTGCAGATAGTTTTATAAACAAAAGGCTGAAGAAGAAAAACTTGAAGAATAGATACCAACTCAGCTTTTAGAGTTGGAGCTATTAGTAATTAATTTTCCTTTACACTTTTCTGCTTTTTCCAAATTGGCCATAATCAGAAAAATGACAGATTATTCAAAGTAAAAAATAGGAATAGTGTTTCTCTTTCTTTACCTTTTAATTTTTAGGGAAGGAATTTTCAGAGGAAAGCAAACACCACTATGTATGAAACCATTAAGGCAGAGAAAGAGAAACTTCCTTAAAAAAGTACAGAGGACTGAAAAATGCAGGGAAGCAATGGGGAAATGAGATAAGTGAAGAAGAGGTGAACATAGCAAAGAGAAAAATGAAAGAAGGAAACAGCAAGCAAATAACTACACTAAGACCTGGGAGATAAATAAAAACAGAAAACGTAGAGGAAGCCTGGCTGATTGTCACACGTCTGTGCCTCAAGAGGGCTTAGCCAGGTCACCCCTGCTCACAAGAGCCTTCTTTACACTGAAATATGAGGTGATGCTGCTTTTGCTGCTTAGGATACGGTTACAAGAAAATGGTTAAAGGTAATAGAGAAGCTGATCATTATCAATTAAGCAGTACTCACTTGGTCTGGTGGGGTACAGTCTACAAAGTGAGCTAAACAGCTCCTTCCACAATTTTCTTTTTATTTCCTTCAAGAATACATGTATTTGCTGTGTTACCCCAGTATCCCAGCACACCCTGAGGCTGGGGGAGAAAGAAAAACATGATCTTATGATGGCCGATGTACCACATTTAGGTTTCCTTCAACTACTGGCTGAGGAAATCATCTAAACCAGGGGTCCCCTACCTCTAGGATCTAATGCCCTGATGATCTGACATGGAGCTGATGTAATAATAACAGAAATATAGTGCACAATAAATGTAGTATGCTTGAATTCTCCCAAAACCAGCCCTCTATCTCTGGCCCATGGAAAAACTGTCTTCCATGAAATCAATCCCTGACCCCCAAAAAAGACTGCGGGCTGCTGCTCTAAATGAGGGCTGTGTTAGGGCTGCTTTCTACAGAGGAGAAATGACTAATACTGAAAAACAAAAAAGAAGTCATATAATTAAAATGAACTTTTTAGGGTTGTAAAACTGAGGATGAATTACTCTCATGCCTGGGGATAACAAAGGGCTGCATTCAAGATAGGTCTGCATAGATTTTGGGGGGTCAGTGTCAAAGTCAGAGTAGATTGGTCCACACAGGAAATACTCGAGAAAGAAAATAAACGTGAGCCCTCATAGGGACTGGAAAGAATGAAAAGTCTTAAAGCAGGGGTCACTTCAACACATGCAATGAAGAACTTTCCCATCATGGTCCACTGAATCACACTTGCTCAGAAAGAAACTGGACCTCATCTGTGCCTTTGAACATGTTCCTCAGCCTTCTTCCACCTCCTCACTGTACACCAGGATGATAACATAATCTGATTATACTCGAGGATGAAGTGAGACAACCCATGTAAAATGCTAACCTCAGTGCAAGGCATTCCACAGTTGACAGCTGACACATAGCATGAAGTCGGCAAAAGAAAAGGGGTTGTCATTGTGTAACTATATCAGGAACTGTCTAAGGTAATACTCTGGGACAATTAGAGAGAGGACATGTGGATGTATAGAGGTCATCGGACAACTCAGCTTCAGGAACACTCTTTCAGTTCAAGGTGGAATTCTGTTCGACACAATCTGAATTAGTCCTCAAAGGGTTATTTGAGCTGTGTGTGTTATTCTATCTTTACTGGCTGGGCAACATTAAATGCAGAACTCATGAAAAGGAAACTGGGTAAACCTTCAGCCCATCAGAGGAAGGTAAGGGAAAGTCCCTTTTAAGAGTAGTCACTAGTATGGGAATATCCTTTAGGATGTTGATCTAGGTATGTTCCCAGGTGAATTAATACTTCTCTGTCACTTTCACTGTCTAAAGGGTACATGAATGAATGAATGGCACATATTTGGCTGAGTTCCATGCTACCTGATTAATTTGAAACAAGTGATAAAGAGCTTGTTTAAGAATTTAGTTCAAAAAGCTGGGTTTGCACATGGCATACTTGCATGGATGCACACCCCACACTCCACATATATAGACACTAAAATACACACCCCGCCAGATCTCCTTGTCATACCACTCGATTCACAGAAACTTTATTCACTATTCTCCTTGTCAGGGTTGGAAGTAAAATTTCCAAAGATAACTTCACACATATGTGCTCTTTGCATTTTGTGTTCTTGACAGCACTCCATACACTTCCACAGTGAGAAGAAAAGCAGAAACCAAGGTAAGAATTCTTTTGATATTTCCATTGCTTTTCCTATGAAACAAACAAGCCGTATGCCATAATGGGAATTAGAGATGGCATTTGGGGAACTTGCCAATTTTGAGGGGAGCATGCATATGTGTGTGTGTTTGTGTGTGTGTGTGTGTGGTTTTCTGCTAGAGTTACTATAGCAGATAATTCGAAATAAAATTCAGCAGGTCCTGATGTTAAATTTTGGGCACCGAACGGAATTTAGGGAGAACAGAAGTACCAGGCCTCTCTGGGGACTTGGTCTAATACCTCCTGAGGCCCCTGGCTCAGCTGCGGCAAGCTAATAAGGTTACCCTGAAGCAGATGCAGTTGTTAATACAGATGTGGCATGGGACCTCTCGAGGCAGGTCACAGTCATGATAACTCATGGTCATATGGACGACACTCATTATGAGAGCCTGTGAGGGGAGACCCTCAGACTGGAGCCATCCCAGGGTGTCACGCTCTCTTTGTCTCCTTTCTCTCAGCTCACCTCATCAAGGCAGGAGAATAATTTTGTTTGCACACACACACACACACGATGTTTGAGGGGAGTTGTGTCTGGGACACTTTCCCATCAATGCAACGGATTGTAAATCATTTTAAGGCCACTCAAGATACTGGGGAAGTATGTATAGAAAATCTCATAGAAATTGAGCATGACAGCTGGTGTGGGGGTCCAGAAAAAGCAACTGCCACTATTTACGGACACAATGGCGAGGAATGGGTTTTGGCAGCGAGTTTCAAGGTTCATGGTGTGTGGTGAAATGGGTAATACTGTGGATGAGGACTGATTATAAATAAAACGGTGTGTTTCTTCAACCCTTCCCAACCCTTCAACCCCTGCTCACAGTCTAACAGGATGCTTTGGAGAAGACAGATGAAAACTACTGGATTTAACTGCACTAAAACTCCTTTCGAAGGGAGTGAGCTGATTTGGAACTTAGAAAAATCAGAATCTCCTGAATGAATGGAAGGTTGCACGCACAGCTTGCACATGGTAGCAATAACTTTGAAAACTGCATGCTGGTAACCTGGCTTAATGCAGGACAGAGTGGGCTGATGTACAGAGAGCAGCTTAAGTACCAGATGAATCTGAGTTGTTCAATATTTTCAGTGATGGAGCACTGCTACTAATATTCTGATTTCCAGCCCAAGAAGACAGACAGGCAAGTTGACTTCAGAAATTCCCCAACCACTTCGTTAACAAGGATGGCGGGTTACAACATGATTAGCAGTAGCTCCTGGACACATGGGGGCTGTCTTCTGTGGGATTTCCAAACCTCTCAATCCCAGGGGGAGGCGGGGTGCAGGATAGTAAGTGAAAGTAAAATTAAGTCTCCCCTGGGAATTATGTTTCCCCAAGAGGAACTCAATGGATGGGGTCATTCTTTAGCTTGTCTGAACCAATTTTCCTTCCTCTATATGTGGTCATGAAGAGAACAATAATTGTGCTCCAACGTGAAACCAAATGTGGTTACAAACAGTAGCTTTAGGGAGGTTACAATTTATAGGACAGAGGCCCTGCCTTCATATGTGGGGATAATTAGCATTCTAAGATACTTGCAAATGAATACCTACCCAAAAAAAAAGCATTAATCAAATTAAAGACTATTGTTAAGAATAAAAATTGAAGGACATGGAAACAAAGTGTGATTTCAGATGATATTAGCAGAATATATGGAATAGGATTCTATGATCTCCAAATGGCAACGTTTCTAAATAACTCCTCCATCACTAGATCTCTATTTCCACAACATAAAACCATTGGGGGTTTTAATATCTAAGTTTACTCATTCATCCATTCAGTCCATTAATCAATCATCCATAAAACAAACTTCTCTTGCCAGCCAATACATTTTTAAGTGTTTTCTATAAGATATCAGAAATTGTAAAGCAAGTCCAATAGGGCTTAGCCATCAGATCAGACAATCTGCTATTGGTAAAAGAATGAAGTGAAAATGATTGACAAAGATTCTTTGATAATTAAATACACATCAAACTTGGGGATGGGCTTAGGGTTGAATGTGGCTCCTGAAAAAAGGGGTAGAATTTGAAATAAAGCCAGTTATCTCTGTGACTGAACTATTTCTGCCATGGAACCACATACTCATTATATGTGTGTGTTTAGTTGCTCAGTCATATCTTACTCTTCACAATCCTATGGACTATAGCCCGCTAGGTTCCTCTGTCCATGGGATTTTCCTGATAAGAATACCAGAGTGGGTTGCCGTTTTCTGCTTCGAGGGATTTTCCCGACCCAAGGATTGAACCCACATCTCCTGCTTCTCCTGCATTGCATGCAGATTCTTTACCACTGAACCTATTCATCATAATTTAGGTTCAATTCCTTAAGCTGTATCTTGCAGTGGGCATTAGGTCAGATTCTTAGTTTGTAGTTAACAAGGCTGGCAGGATTTAATATCCCAAGACCTAACTCACCAGAGCCTTAAAGTACATTCATTATTTATTCTAACTATTAATCTAAAGATTAAAATAAAGCAGCACTTGTATATATTTTCCTCAACTGCCTTTTCTTAATTTTATCTTTTTATTAGTTGGGAGACAGAGACAAGAAGGGATATAATTCAGGATCCCACAGCTAGTTAGTCGCTGAATTAGATCTAGAATGCTTGCTTGCTAATCAATGATCCCAAGGTTCACATACCTTAGGTCATACAGTTTTGATTGATTTTAAATTACCAAAATTAGCAGAGTCAATAATATCAGAGGAGAAAACACAGCATAGTATGAGAAATAAAGTGGATCCATATAAGTTCTGGGCAATGTAACTATGGCCTGAATCACACCAAAGTGTGTGATTTGATCACTGCCCAGATAACCGGGTTCTTCCAATTCAGAATAAATTGATCGCATCATTTTTCACGACAAAGAGAGTTCAAAGATCTCAAAGTTGCTGGACACACTAATTAGAATCAAGAGCAGTCTGGCTTATATCAAGCCCCTTTTTAGCACCGTGTTATTGGTTTGGTCCGACACCATCCCCTGCAGTGTGTGGAGACAGGCCAGGAGTGTGAGGGCTACGGAGCAGAGCAAGAAGAAAATCAACTGTGAAATTGGTAATTTTATTGAGTTTCACGGGGGGCTTTGTTGTTAAGACACAATGCAATTGGAACAGAACGCCTGTGGTAACACCAGGCGCACGGTGTCCATTTCATGGCCAAAGGTAAACTCCCACCCCGCACCCCTCAACCAAAAGCTACTTGTACACACACACATCCCTCATCAAAAGTATTACTACTTTGCTAAGTGGGCAGTGAAATGAACCTGGTGAAGGACGAATGGTTATGTTGCAGGTATGGGGGCACTGCCAAGCACAGGCAGAATGGTACATTTGGAGTGGGGTGTGTGTGTGTGTGCGCACGCGCATGTCTTTCCCTCCCAGCATCTCAGAAGGTTCCTTTTCTGAATAGGTCCTGCTGGTTTTGGTTCAGGGAAAAAGCTGTCCTTTCACTCTAAATGGTAAGAAGGTCCCAGAAGGGGTATGTGAGGAAGACAGGGGCAGAAGGAGAGGACAGACCGAAATGTAATGCCTGAACAGCTGAAATCATTTGGTACTCTCAATCCCCCAGGTAAAATAAGAATTAAACATAGCTAACAGGATATTACTCCCACTTGGAAAAGATCTGCTTGCTGGCCATGTGAAAGTGAAGCGAACAATTGGTATTTGTTCTACGGTGGTATTTTTTTTTTTTTCCCCTAAAAGCTTAAAGCAGGAATAGTTAGATAAAGTATGCTGGTTAACTGGGTAAATATATTAGCAGCTTCTGTGCCATCCAGGGCTGTACCGGTAGTGGGTTAATTTGGCTGAAGATGGAAGGGTGCCTAAAGACATTCTTGGTGTCAAGCTGGGGCAGGGCAGGCATTGTGGGGAGAGGGGGTCAACTGGTGGTGAAAGCAGCAACATTTTCATTCTGGGAGAAGACTGTATGCACACAAAACACTTCTCCCCTGTAAAACACTTTCTCCCAGGCCAGCATACCAGTCCAAGCAGGTTTTATTTCCGTCATGCATTTGGGCCACATTTTTGCAAGGAAAAAAATGAAGAGGATCAAAACAGTCCAATGTATCATCATCAGTTTCAGCTCAACTGTGGGTGGGGATGGCGAGGCGAGGCTCTCTCATTTGGGGGCACATCTCAAGAGATGTTTGCTCTCCCCCAGGAGGATTCAGTTGCATGCTTGGCTTCTCCCCACACAAGGGAAGCACGTGCCACAGCCTCTGCATGAAAAAGGGAGAGAAAGGCGGGTCTACTGGCAAGAGGAGAGAGCGTATGGGCACCCGCACCAAAGTACCCTTGATCCCTACTCATGGAGAGAGCTACTCAGTTCATCATTCTGAAAAGTGACACGGGATGGCCAGCTGGCATTTTTTAACCCTTATTATTTTTTTTTCCTGTGTGTGCAACTGGAATAATAGCTACATCCACCAGCAAAGTATAAATACAATACACCCGGATGTATTGTGGCTACACTTCCAGGAGACAGAGGAGGAGCACTCATTCATTTTCCATAGAGATAATAATGCACGCTGATGTCTTGCTCTTTCCAAAAGATACAACTTGGGTGTTCCTGTGTGTGGCCCAGGATGTCAAAGCGTCTGTATGGACCCATTTCCCCTTCAAATGGGCATTAAAACAGAAGTGCCTCTTTTAACATTGGTTTTATATATATATATATATATATATATTTTTTTTTTTTTTCCTACCGACGCACTGTATTCTGGGTTTCTTTTCTTTTTCAAAATGCAATTAATGTGGTTTGTGTGTTAAATGATTCAGTGAAAGTAAATCTTTTATATTCAGGTAAGCAATTCAGCCTTGCATGGTTTTCTGGGAATTAGGTTTTTTTTGAAGTCTGGGTTGAGCATGCCCATAACTCTGACAGGGCCCTGCAGGCTCTTGTCTTCACCTTCAAATCATAAGACAGAGAAATCAAGCTCCCTCTGTGCTCTCAATTATACCAAAAAACACGGAGCAGAAGTCTTCAGTAATTCAATCCCTGTGGAAGCTTCTTCATACTGTTTGCACTGTTGGAACTGCTGACAGCCGCAATCCCACGGTCCCCCCTGGTAGACTGTCAGAGTGCCTCACGCCGTGTGAGCAGCCCCGCTCTGTCCCACGGCCCCTTCTCCAGAGACCTCTAAGCACATGCGTGACTTTTGATGCCTGCTCGAGCCAGTGGCCAAGAGGCCAGCAAACATCACACTGTGGGTTCTCATACCCTTACAAGGTACTCTGTACGCCGACTAATAAGTTCTGTGGCTACATGTGGGCCTGAGTTGGTGTAATTTAATCACCAGTACAGCTGCATAAACACGGGACGGAGGAATGTCTGTCTGCAATTGGATTCTTTCTTTGAAAATACACTGTAGAAAATTCCTGAGTGCCATTTTCCATATGGTTAATGAGCAAATGTATCATGGCCAGCTTTTAAAAGTAATTTGAATTTATGAGTTGCAGTGATTCTAGCACATGTGCGCAAGAAGCCGGGCGTACCCTGGGCTCTTCCTTATCGTGTGATTCCATTTCATAGTTTTTCTGCCAAACGACACCAAAAGAACCACTGTGTGTGTGTTTAATTGGCTTCAATCATCGGTAACGGCCTCCAGTCGACATTCCGGCAGCCGCTGGCCTCTTTTTAGTCTTTCCCCCCAAAAAGTGTTAGAGGTGGGGTTAGCCCACTTAGGCCACAAAAGTGCCATTCATTTATAAAGTTTCACTTCATAAATACAGATTTCAAAGAAATCTTTTAATGTACTTTCCCACCCGCAAACTCTGCCGTTCCATCACATTAAGCTTTTTACCATTCTTTTTAATGGAATAAAATATAGAGGGTACAACACACATAGTGAATGCTCATATACACGATAGATTGGGGGTGGTTATGATGTGTCACTGTGGGTTCATCAATTGTGACAAATGGACCACTCTGGTGGAGCCTGTTGATAGAGGCTGTGCATGTGTGGGGGTAGAAAGTATATATATAATTAATATATATATTTATAGTGGTGGTTTAATCACTAAGTCATGTCCAACTCTTGTGACCCCATGGAATATAGCCCGCCAAGCTCCTCTGTCCATGAGATCTCCCAAGCAAGAATACTGGAGTAGGTAGCCATTTCCTTCTCCAGGGGAATCTTTCTGACCCAGGGATCGAACCAGGTCTCCTGCACTGCAGGCAGATTCTTTTACCAACTGAACCACTAGGGAAGCCATATATATATATATACACATATATACACACACACACACACACACATATACATGTATATATGTATAGGAAATCTTTGTAGTTTCTTCAGTTTTGCTATAAACCCAAAACTCGTCTAAAAAATACACTCTTCATTTAAAAAAAGGCAGAGTGTAGAAATTTTTCTACAAATCAAACCTGTTGCTACATACTTCATCCCCTACCCTTTCACTAGAGCTCAAAAGGGAAGCATAAACAAAACAAAGTGTTATCCTGACGTTTGAAATTCCAAAGTAGTGGAGTACATTTGAAATTCACTAAGATGCGTCTCAAAATGTAGGCTGAACTTACTTGGATTTTTCTTAGACAAGATTTTTGTCTTTGTTTCACCATATGATACATTTCTTGTTCCAGAACTTTATGTTGGCACATTAAAAATTCTGAAAATCATTATTTTTCAACAAGTGATAGAGGTACACATGCACCCACGCCTCTAAAGATAATAAAAAAATACTTCATGTGTGCGTTATACGTCGCTCCAGTTGTGTCCAACTCTGTGTGACACTATAGACTGTAGCCCACCAGGCTCCTCTGTCCATGGGATTCTCCAGGCCAAACTACTGGAGTGGGTTGCCATGCCTTCCTCCAGGAGTCTTCCTAACCCAGGGATTGAACATCTCCTGTGTTGGCAGGCAGGTTCTTCACCACTAGCGCCATCTGGAAGCCCAGAAATATACTTCACGAAATATATAATATGAATTTCCCTTTTTTTCTTTTGGTGGATATACTTTGATTACAAAAATAGACTTCAAAACTTTCCCCACACAGGACCATAGCTTCTTTTCATGGCAATGACCCCAATAATGGCAGAAATATTCAGGTCTCTATTAATATACATTATTACAGAAAACATATAGCTGAATAACTGGTAGAAATTTGCTTCCTTCTGTAAGATAGTACCCTGTATTCAAGTATTAACATGAATTTGTTTAATCAACTCCATTTGCAACTTTATGAATACTGGTTCACTATTTGATTTGGTTTGTACACTGATTTGTTGAAGAGATGGATTAATGAATACAGCACACATATCACATGCTTTTTATTCAGCTAATGTGCTATTAGCATTGGAAAATAATGTTTACATTTCCTTTCTTTTCATTAACTAGTAATGAACTTTAATCTGCTTTACTTTATATATTTCTCATCACTGTTTTTCTGCTGATTCAACTGTAGCCCAGCACATGTTCCTTAAGGCATGAGGACATGATGGCTGAGTGTTCTGTTTCTGTACACAGGTTACCTGGTTCACCTGAATGGTACTTACTGTCTCAGAGGAAAATGGTCACCAAATGATAATCAATATGGTGTCATGACAGTTCACCCAGAAGCTGTCTAAAATGCAGCTTTGCTTTTTAGAGATTTCACATTCACCGCAATTTTCCACATTTTTCTGTGGGCTGCTTGTCTCCTGACCAGTCCAAAATTCACAGATTTTTAAAAAATACAAAACCCAGATCTCTTCACTTAAGTACTCCTATAATAATGGGCTTAGTTGTTAAGGGGAAGTAGATGGACTAGTGCTAAAAGTAACACAGTCCAAAATGACAGAGGTGGTTTAGGAATTAAATAAATCCAATCAAATTGCAAGACATTTACAAAACTTACCTGTTCAACATTTTTGAGAAAGGACCACATGGAGTAAATATTTATTTGCGTCATTTTCAGACACAGGTGGATGCTTGTTAATTTTAAACTTCATCAGCCCTTCCTGATCCTTTTACTGTAAAAATGATTTCCTAAGGCCCACCGGAAGAAATGTCTTAAATTGTACCCACGCATGCCAACATTGTTGCATGAGGATTCTAGCTACCATTAAGTAGGCATTTGGTGGAGGAGGAGGGACTAGAAATTTATGATACAAACTGGAGTTATGGATTGCTCTGTGGCTCTGTGCCCCATCTGTCAAACTGGGGTGTCTGAACGGAGAGAAAGCAAGAAATTCGCACAAATCACAGATTGCAGTGCAGCTCGGCTCCCTCATTACTGGAAAGGTATGATTCCGTGTGAATAAAAAATGTACAGTTAGCATGCCGAGGTACTGAAGGGCTTTTAAGAGCATTTAAAAAAAAAAAAAAATCTGTCCGAGGATGGAAAGGTCACTCGCATCGAGGAGAGCCTGCACAAGGTGAAAGCCTAATGCAACATTATGCGGCATCTTTTTTGGTGCTCAGAATAGCTCCAAGGTTAAGAGACTCCGAGTCAGTCTTCTGCAGATCCATTTCCTCTCGCCAGGCTTCTCATGTTAACCCAGTGATTTAGTGCTCTGCATTAAGAGCAATTCACCTGCCTCTCCTGTCCCTGTGGCCCGTGCCTCTGGGGAGCGAGGTGGAGAATAAAAAGTTCCACATATGGTAAAGTCAAGCTGCTTGGAGCCTGCTGAGTGTCTGCTGTGGGGATAGCGGCTCCTGAAAGCCCCAGCTGGTACTTGGAAGAGATTCCGCATTACTACACCTCAGTGCCTGCCTGGTTCCCTTCGGAAACTGTTGGCTCCACATACGACAGCCATTTTAGATCTCTTCAACCCTTTTCTCCCGGTTCTGTATCCAACTGAACAGTTGGTCCTCTACTGCTAGATAATCAAATTCTTCCATCTGGTCCCATCCCTGTGGAACTGAAAAGGTGTAGCGTGCACCCGGTCCCAAACACATACCAGGAGAGGTACAGACTTCCCAACAAAAAGCCGTCCACAATAGACAACAGCAAAGCCTTGATTTTTTTAAATCTGGGGGAGGGAGGGAGGGAGGAGGGGGAGGGAGTTAAATATCTATAAAATTATCTTCCGAAAGAGAAATCGTGGAAACCTGCCCAAGTTACCCAACTGACTGAGCCACGCTGTTAAATACGACATGAATGCACGCCCAACACTTAGACCCTGGCGGGAGCGCCATGCCAATCACACAAAGATGCCCTCCAGGCACGCAGGGTACCCAGACACAGGCCCCATCCTGTGACCGCGTCAGTGTGACCCACGAACACCAAGCGTGTGTGGGCTGAGAATGTGGGCTAATCTTCCTCGGATTTGCTGCAGTTTACAGGAAGACTCAGTACACAGCCTGTATCATTTGGACCTACACCCACTGGTTTCTATGAATGTCTGAAAACCTCTCCTTGTCTACATATAGACTTCATATTGTGTGAGGGAGAGAAAGGGGTGATGTAACACATCTTAGTTTTCACAAAGATGCCTCCTGAATGTTCCTGGTACTCTAATTATTCCATGAACAGGCTACATATTTACAATACTTTGCTTTCTTTCTTGAGATGGTTTTGCCTTGGATGAAAAAGTGTTAGTCTCTCAGTTGTGTCTGACTCTTTGAGATGCCATGGACTATAGCCCACCAGGCTCCTCTGTCCATGGAATTCTCCAGGCAAGAATACTGGAGTGGGTTGCCATTCCCTTCTGCAGGGGACCTTCCTGACCCAGGGATTGAACCCAGGTCTCCTGCACTGCAGCTAGATTCTTTCCCTGAGCCACCAGGGAAGCCCATAATTATTCCGTGAACAGGCTAAGTATTTACAATACTTTGCTTTATTTCTTGAAGTGGTTTTGCCTTAGCCTTTAGCCATATAACTCTCTCTGTAACGGAAGGCCATCTTGAATCTAGCCTCAGCAGTTCCTATATAGCCAAGACATTTTTTGACAGATTCCATTTTCCTATTGCTTTACACTTTTTAAGCAACTTTAACACGTTGTCTCAACTGATCTTCATGACAGTCATGCTAAAGTGCCTGGCACTAGTATTTTCAACTCACATTTTGCTGATAAAACAACTGACTCAAAGAGATGAGGTGACTTGCTGAGGGTGGACAGTGAGTGAGGAATAAAGCCTATTACAGGACTCCAGGCCTCCTGGCCTCCTAAAAGTCCAGAATTTCAAGTTATTGATGAAATGACAGGTTTCAAGGGCCAAGCAGGCAGTTTTCATGTTGAGATTTGTCTTACTTTTGCTATCCTTTATAAAATTATAAGGGAGATACCATCAATGTCATAGAAAATTAAAAAAAAAAACCAAACAGTTTAAAATGATTAAGTCCAGTCTCTTCACTCTATAGATAAGGATATCAAGGATCAGAGACATTAAAGATTCATCTAAGATTGTAAACTTGGTACTGCTCATATTTTAAATAAATTAGAATCGACAAGTTTGTGTGATTCTTTTTTTTTTTTTTGCCACACCACACAGCATGCAGGATCTCAGAGTTCCAATCAAGGATCAAACCCATGTCCCCTGCAGCAGAAGTGCAGAGTCTTAACCAATGGACTGCCAGCAAAGTCCTCCAATACAGCTTGTATGATTTTACTTTTAATATATATATTTATTGCAGTGCACCAACTTCCTAGTTGTGGCGCTCAGGCTTCTAGAGTACGCCGACACTGGAGCACGTGGGCTCAGTAGCGGCTATTCTCAGGCTTAGTGGCTTTGTGGCATGTGGGATCTCAGTTCCCCAACCAGGGATCAAACCCACGGCCCCTTCATTCCAAGGTGGATTCTTAACCACTGGCCCACCAGGGAAGCCCCTGTGTGATTCTTGAAAGCAATTATCCTGAAGTTGCTTCCAGGGCACAGAAATAAGGCTGGGGAATAGATCATGCAGGGACTTGAACTGTGTTTAGGGTAACTAGGCTAGCAGTTTTAAAAAACTGAGGAAGAGATCCAAAGGTTAATCTCAAACTATTAATAAAGTCCTTATAAATCTTTACTGTGTTCACTCAGTGTGTATGAGTCAATGACAATTTATGGCAATCATAAGTTTTGCATCTTATTAGGGCATTTTAAGAAAGACACTTGATATGTCACTACTCTTTATTTCATTAATGATACAATAAACACTGATTTAGGGCATCATCTTTCCCAATATGCATTATTCCATTTCAAAGAGCTAACAAGAGTTCACAGTCAGAACTAGCAATACTTTAATTAAAATGAAGATGTTAATGAAAGTGACTTTTTTTTTAATGAAAAACTCACTTATCTCATTTAATCACCCCATTGTCATTGTCTAGTCACCAAGTCGTGTCCGACTCTTGCGACCCCATGGACTGTGGTCTGCCAGGATCCTCTGTCCATGGGATTCTCCAGGCGAGAACACTGGAGGTGGTTGCCATTTCCTTCTCTAAGGGATCTTCCTGAGCCAGGAATCAAACCTAGGTCTCCTGCATTGCAGGCAGAGTCTTTAACGACTGAGCACTCAATCACCACAATCAAAAATAACATCTGATGCTCAAGTCACAAAACACTCTTTCTGGCTCCTGTCATCACAGTGATTGGAAAATCTTCACTCACCTGATGACCAGATTTAATATGACTTCATAAATAATTTAATAATAATAGACTTAGAGTATCTCCTTCCCTATTCGGATTGGTGGAAAATCAATTGCACTGTGCCTGGAAATGACCGACTTCCCATTAGAATTTGTCCTAATTGCAATCAGGCACCATATCTTCGCCCTTCAGTGGTGCCAGGCGGCATGGCGAACAGTTGTTTTTAATATAAATTTTAGTTCTTGGATGCCCTCAACAACAGTCATTCTTTATCTCTTCTAAATCAGTTGTGACTACAGTAAGTGATGAGTCTGTTGGTTCACACTCTCTCAGGTTTCAAATGACAAAGCTTAACACATGAGTCGTTAACTACCTGTAATGACACTTGGTTGATTAATGCTTCGGTGACACCCAATTTGATCTCATGTCCACTATTAAATTGCAGACATGTAATATAATTTAGTGTTCAAAGATTTTACAAAGGAGGCAAAATTGGTTTTGAAGGCCATTCACATTTTTAAAGGTAAGACCGATTATACAATGCAGGCTTATTTTCCCCTTGGAGTTTCAATGAATTAATTTTTCACTAGCATCTACTAGAAGCTGTATTTTGGCATTTGTGCTTACAAGTTAATACACTTGTTTTGTCTCTGAGTCAGTGGCTTTCAATGGATATGAAGGGAGAAACAGTCTGCTTTCAGTACTAAAAAAGTCAGAGGCAAGAAAACATAATGAAGTTGGATCCCAAACAGGGAAAAGGACTGGCTATGGCCCCTTGTCCATGTTCTGTATCTCTAGTTTGGACAATCAGGCAACCTACAAAAATTGCATATACAACTGTTCTGCAGAATTTGTACATATACCAAAACATAAAATTTCATCTTGTGAAATGAGAATCCAATGAGTATTACCAACAAAGTAAAAACACCAAAAATAACAGTCATAAGTGGTGAAGTACTATGAATAACTGCATTCTGCTCATCTCACACAGAATCCAAATTAGAAACCATTACTGCATCGAAGACTTGTTCTCAACAGCAGTTAAGCTTCTTTGAATGGATTCCCTATTGTATAAAAAGTGTGCCAGTCTTTGACTGCCAAAATCAATTAGTCACATTCATTATGCTTCTATTTATTAATGCTGTACACTTTATAATACACGTGCTGATGGAACAAAAGAAAGTTATGAAATATCAAATATGTGTTATGATTAAAATCAGAGCAAGAGAAGAAATGATCTTTAGTCTCTAACTGGTTACAAAGCCACTGTAAAGATTAGATTAGTGGTGACAGATTTACAGTCTTTTCCAAAATGTAATCCTTATAGTTCAGATTTTGCAATAGAAAAAGTATGCAATTGGTTACAGGTTATTGGCTCCAACCATTATATTCAGGAGAATATTATGTTCTGTGTGCTGAAATCTAAATATAGGATATAATCTTAACAGATGCAATTTTAATTTGTATTACACTGTTATCATAAAATGGGGCAACATAAGGCTCTTCACTGATATAGGGTTCAGAGTTAATTCAATGATGCTAAGAATGACTGACTGGTATTAAAAATCAGCAAATAATTAAACCTTACACTAAAATGAATGAAGAACAATGTTGGCATTCTGGCAGGATAGATTTCGATGGAATTTACTGTCAAGCTGCCACCCTTAAACTTTCCACATGAAACAAAAACTGTAATTTGTCTCCCTGCAATAAATACTGTTATATTCTTCATTTTCCCTCAAGTACTGCTGTAAAAAAGTTATCACAGGATTCCTGTGATACATACACCCTTATCATAGGATTCCTGCAGTCCTTTTTCTTGGGGGGGGGGGGTTGTAAAAGTGAAGGGTACATGCATTATTTAATAGGAAAGATTATTGACTGTTTTTGGCTATTAAAATTCAAAGTTAGAGAGGGGGTAAGGTAGACACACTAGAACATTTGAAATTTGAGGGGAAAAACCACATATCCATTAAGGCCTGAAATTATAACAGACACTCAACAAATACATTTATCATGTCTCCTAGAATTAGCTCCTAAAATGCTGCTTGTGGCTCTACCCCAGTCGTCCCTACTTTCCAAAAATTCATTTAGTTCCCTGAATCTATTTCCACTGCTGACTTTGGCAAGCTATTCTGTATTCCATCTACTTACTGTGTTTAAGGAAACTTCCCTTCAAATTGCTAAAATATGATAGTCCAGTCCAGTCCTCCATTTCAGTCCTGACCTCTATGCTTTCAAATTAGTTTCTACTTCAAAAACCTTACTGGCACCAAACTGATTTCCTTTTAGGAATATTATTCCCTTCCACTAAATCCCCACTTAGCTTTTCTTTCCCCTGAGCTAAACAGACCTGATTTATCAATCTTCAAATTGCATTCTTAAAGCACTTTTTAGTACCTAAGCACCCAGGTACTGGGGTGACAGACATAACTAAATGCATTTCAGAGTAGATAAGACATGAAAGAGAAGGTGTAGGAAGCTGACATGCTAAACAAAAATTTCAAATGTAATCAGAAAGAGAGTTCCTTTACTTCTATTTCCATTCTTACTATCAGGAGATCCCATTGAGTCTTCAATCTCCCCTCAAGTCTCAGCTGTCTTTTCTGGGCTACATGGCCATTGGAACCAACTTTTGAACATGAATTATGAAGCTTATTTATCTCAGCTGCATGCAATATACACTCTTACATAAAAAGTCCCCCACTATAGAGCAGACATCTGGTTAAAGTTGTGTGACTAAAAATCCCAAGAAACCTAAGACGCATGGTGCTGTTTGCTTACACCTTTTCATACCATGCAGCTGAAATATGCAAACAGGTTTTTACAAAAATCTTGCCACAAAATATTCTACCCTCTTTCCCAAATCTACCAGGTCCACTAACGTATTTGATAGCAATAATGCATTACATGCCAGCAAGAATGATAAATCTGAGAGAGTCCTGGAGTGATGCTGTGGGATATATATTCAATTTTTATTAAAATATGTACATTCCCACAGCTTGACTTCTTCCAAGCCCAGGGCTAGTGGGCCTAGTCTAATTTACATGGCTGATAGAACTCATAAGTTAATCAGGGAGTAGGTGCTGGCTTGATGAGCCCCCAAGGAGATCTGTATGCTGCCACTTCCTGATTATTTTCAGACGTTATTTGAACTATGTATAATACCTCTGAGCTGGACACCTTCACCTCATCACACATTCCATCCTAAGCCCGCCTCTTTCCAACCCCTGGTGAAATTCCTTTGTAGTTAACCATTCCCAAGACCTCTTTCTGTTGAGTGAA